>NW_028327183.1:44107572-44708406 GCF_987537825.1 Furipterus horrens
GAGGGACCAGCCCTTTCTGCATATGCTCCCCTCCCTACCCATCTCGATGAATGTGGTTTCTTTAATTCCGTAGTTGTCAGACTTCCCTTCAACGCCATTTCTGATGGTTCTGAGTGATGGTTGTTCTATATTTTAGTTGTAATTTTGATGTGGTTTTGTGAAGTGCTGAGCCATGTCTATCTGTCTATGCCATCGTCTTGACTGGAAGATGTGAAGGTTATTTTTAATAACAGCTTTACTGAGCTTGATAAAGACTAGGCGAAATTTTAAGCAACACAGTCAGCAGGGTCTATGGGAGGAGCTAGGACTTACAGAAGCATTTGCACTCTAAGTTATTATGAGAACCCTGCAGGAAGGACTCTGTTTATAATTAATCTCTACGGTTCTAACTTCCTCTTTTCCTAACTTCCTTTTCCCATCTATAAATACCCCTTCACCATGGCACGTAGGCTGGAGTGTCACATGGGTCAGCATGCCTGCGCGCCCTGGGTTGCAACCCTGCTTCTTCCTGAATCAATCATTTTCAGTGATGAAACACTTACTTGATATTATTTTTCAGTCGACAAGATATATAATCCACATACTATAAAATTCACCCATTTAAAATATACAATTCATTGGTTTTCAGTGGCTTATAGATCAGAGTGGGTGCCGAGTTGTGTACCCATTGCCACCATCACCCACAGCACCCGGGCTGGTGTGGCTCAATGGATCAAGAGCCGGCCTGTGAATCAGGGGGTTGCAGGTTCGAGTCCCAGTCAGGGTGCATGCCTGGGTTGTGGGCTGGGTCCCCCGCTGGGGTGTGTGAGAGGCAACCACACACTGATGTTTTTTCCCCTCTTGTGCTCTCTCCCTCCCCATCTCTCTAAAAATTATAAATGTTAAAAAATAAAAATAAAATAAAATAGAAGCCCCGTGTGCAATGAAGACATCACACCTTATTTCCTCTCAATCCTCTCCCTCCCAGCCCCAGGCAACCATCACTCTAATCTGCTTTCTGTCTCTACGGATTGGCCTTTTCTGGACATTTCATACCACGTGCGGCTCCTCGGCCAGGCACTGTTTTGGTCTTCAGAGAGCTGAAGTCCAGGACCACACGGCTAATGCGTGCGGGAGCTGACATCAGCCTCTGGGTCCAGAGTGTTCCTGGACCACAAAGTGATGTTGAGACAGGACAGTGAGAAACTAGAAAAATTCCCGGGCCAGCGGGATGGGAAAACAGACAAGAAAATGAAACAAGGCCAAGCAGTGTGAGCAGCTTACAGCCAGCTGGTGAGTCCCAGGACCTCACCTGCCATAACCAAGGACGCTGAGAGCCGATGGCTTACACCTCTCCTCCCTGACTGGAGAATACACAGCCTCGCTGGCCATGAACCTCAGGTGTCCCGGGAGGAGGGGAAGCCAATGCAAACGAGAGATGACAGCAGGACTAAGGGAGGGAGCTTGGGAAGAAGCAGCGTGACCCCCTTTCAGCCCCTCCTCCCGTCTTGCTCCCAAGAGAAAGGGCACGTCTGTGCTCCCCCTAGCACCCCCCCTCCCAAACCCCCATGTTCCCCCTATATCATCTCACTTCTGAAAGCTCAAGGGAAGGTGGTGTTAGGGTCTTTACCGGCCACCTTCTCAGACTGCTGGCCTCTGAGAGTAATAAAAGCGCCATTATAGTCCAGTCCCTGTCTCTGCTCTTTGGCTGAGCGGTGACGGGAATCAGGAGCCCCGGACCCGATTGCCCTCTGGACTCAGTTGCCATCTGGGCTCAAGGTGTCCTCCCAGAGTCATCACGTGACACATGTAACACATGCTGTGCTGGGCTCAGCAAACGGAGGCTTTATTTCGTCGGCCTTATCTGGAACATGTGGGCGATGAGAGCGAATCCTCTCCTGAGCGTCTGCTGAGCTGTGAAATGACCCTTATTCAGCAACCCAGCCTCCCCGGGTCCTTTTCCTGAGGCCCAAGGGGGCCGGAGCAGGAGGTGCCACACCAGAGTCTCTTTCTGTTTGGGCTCAACACCTGGGGGTGACCCATGAGGTCCAGACCTCCAGCGGGGTTGGTTCCTAAGAGGCAACGGCCCCTTTCTGGGGCCCTCGTTCCCAGAGCTGGCTGGGCCCCACAAAGCCGGACTGACCCTAATTGTGTTATGAGCTCTTATGCACAGGACCAGAAAATTACTGGCAGTGCCCTGAAGGCGCCGAGGCTCCAGGAAACTTAGGAAGCAGGATGGGCCAGACCCCAGTGACCCCCCAACCACCATCAAAGCTAACATGGAAACAAGCTGCAGCCCAACTAAGACATCCTGCTCTATAGCCCCCCATCACCCAGTAAAAGCCTGAAGCCGCCGCCCCTCAGGGCTGGTGCATAGCTCCGCACCTAGCCCTTTCCCTCTCTTGGGAAAGTCAAGTGAACCTTTCCCCTCTGCACTTTCTTCTCTTCGTGAATCTCTCGCAGCCCTCACAGTTACTCAGGCCTGGGAATCTCGTTAACAAGGCCGAGTTTCTTCTGGAAAGAAAGCTCTCACGCCATCCACATGGGCTCTGAGGTTTTCAGTGACGATACATTGGAAGCAGGGATGCTGCTGTATCGGATCACTCCGGCACCACACCTGTAGGGCTTCTGGCAGCGTCCGAGATTCAACCAGCTCACACCCTGCTGGACTCAGCTCCAGTGCCCTCCTGCTCCTGGCCACAGGGTCCCACGATCTGACTGGGAACACAGGCCCCGGGACCAGGCAGCCAGAAGACTTGTCTCTAGTCTGCTTCGGTGCTAAACGGGAGGCTAAGCAGTGACTCAGCGTGTGTTCTGGCCATTTGACACACATGCCTCACACACTACCTGTTTCCTAGAGTGGCTGGAGTCACATAATACAAACCGGGGGACTGAAAATAACAGAAAATTATTCTCTCACTGTTCTGAAAGCTGAAAGCCAGTCCTTGCTTCCATCACCATGTGGCTTTCTTTTTAAAAAGAAAAAAATATATATACATTTTATTGTTAGAGGGAAAGGGAGGGAGAGAAACATCAATGTGTGGTTGCCTCGCATGTGCCCCCGACTGGGGGCCTTGTCCACAATCCAGGCGTGTGCCCTGTCTGGGAATCGAACTGGAGACCCCTTGGTTCACAGGCCGGCGCTCAGTCCACTGAGCCACACCAGCCGGGGCACCGTGTGGCATTCTTGTGTGCCCCTGTGTCCCCCATCCTGTTGGAGTCAGGGCCTCTTCTACTCCAGTAGGACCTCATCTTGATTAATTACATCTGTAAAGACCCTATTTCAAAATAACGTCACATCCTGAGACCCTGAGGGGTTAGTGTTTCTACATATTTTGGGGGGAGGACACAATTCGACCTGTAACAAATGCATCCTGTGTGCTTGATACCATCCAGAGCACTAGGCTCTGAGAACTCTGTCTTCGGGGTCTTCCTGGGCTTCCTTTTGTCCCCTCTGGTGAGGGCAGGATGAGGTCTTTCAAGGGCTTGCCATCATCGGCTCTGGACTTGCAAACGCAATAAGGAGCTCAGTAAATATTTGTGAAATGAATTCATGCAATTAGTTGTTGGCTGCAGGTCCATTTCTGCTTTGTCCTCATAAAATAAATGCGGCGAACTTCCTCTTCTGAGTAAGGCAGTTCAAACATGGAGACGGAGCTGGATTCCTTTATTGTTTAGTTTAAACAGAACTCAATACGATACGTCACACTGCTGCGCACAACGCCCAGGAGCCCGGGGAACATTCTGGCCACTGGGTGGAGGCCTCACGAGGTAGCCAACGTGGAGGGCAGGCGTGGGGCTGTGCCTTCCCCCGGAAGCTCCATCCCCCGCGGGATGCAGGAGAAAAAACGTTGAAGAAACTATCACTCAGCTCTGCAGCCCTGGGAGCCGGTGCTGTGGTAGCTCCACAGTTTCATCTTCAACCCCAAAGTCTATGAGAACTATCATTATTGTTTAAAAATATTTTTATTTATTTACTTTTTTAGAAGGAGAGAGGAGAGGAAGAAAGGGAGAGAAACATCAGGGTGTGAGAAATACATGGTCTGTTGCCTCTCGCACGCCCCCAACTGGGGATCTGGCCTGCAACCCAGGCATGTGCCCTGACTGGGAATCGAACTGGCGACCTTTTGGTTTGCAGGCCACTGAGCCACACCAGCCAGGGCTATTATTATTTTCTTCATATTTTCTATGAATCAACTTGACTTTGAGAGCAAGTCCTCATTCCACTCAGGTGGCAAGAAATTCAGCGAGTGATATGTCAGAGCAAACGGCCAACGTGGGGACGTCTTTTGTATAATACCCGGATCCTGGTGGCCTTCTCAGGGTCCCAGGGGGACATGCAACACTTACAGGTGGCAACAGGAGAGAAGTTTTATTTATTTATTTATTTATTTATTTATTTATTTATTTATTTATTTATAGAGAAAGGGGAAAGAGAGGGAGAGAAACATCACTGTGTGGTTGCCTCTAACTCGTGCCCCCAACTGGGGACCTGACGTGCAACCTAGTCATGTGCCCTGACTGGGAATCGAACCAGCGACACTTGGCTCACAGGCCGATGCTCAATCCACTGAGCCACACCAGCCAGGTAGGAGAGGAGTTTGATAGGATGAGTTACACAGATGTGTGTAGGCTGTAGGGAAGCCAATGAGAGGAGAGTGGGGAGCTGCTACCACCTCCAAGTCGGTAAAAATGGATCTGAGTGAGCAAACACCCCAGCTTCACTCTCCTTCCTCCTCCGACTTCTGGGCTGCGATGCCACGGGCCCAGCCAACAGGGAGCCAGAGGCTGAGGGAGCCCACAGACGCAGTCTGAGTTGTAGCTACTGTAACAAAAATGTCACAGACTAGGCTTCAACAGATCCGTATTCCTCCCAGTTCCGAAGGCTGGGAAGCCCAAGGTCGAGGTGCTGCGGACTCGGTTCAGCTGAGAGCCCACTTCCTTGTTTGCAGATGGACGGCGGAGGGAGAAATCATTTGTGCTCTCCCTTCCTTATAAGGACATGAATCCCATTCACAAGGGCCCCACCCTCATGACCTAATCACCTCCCAAAGGCCCCACCTCCTCATATCACCACATTGGGGCTTAGGGCTCCAACCTATGAATGTTGGGGCGGGGGTGGGGGGGGAGCACAAACATTTGGTCCACAGCAGATGGTCATCAGACAGCCTGCCAGGGCACAGAGCAGGACAGAGAAAGGTAGGGAACAGAATCGGAGGCGTCACAGCAAAGGGCCTGGCACATAAATGTTTTATTGAAATGTGAGATACAGCTGCCATCCACTTCTGTTGCATCTGAACTTGACAGAGGGCCAGGGTTAAGACTGAGGTTCCTCTGTCCTTCCTGCTTCAGTGGCTTCAGTCGCTCTTCAAAAGGGATAATCTGGGGGAAATCCTGGCTAAGGTCACTTATCCTGAGGAGGAGGGGCTAGAGATGGGAGGAGAATGGAGAGCAAAGGGAAGGGAAGGGGATGCTGCCCTGGCTGGTGTGGCTCAATGGACTGAGCACCGGCCTGAGAACCAAAAGTCGCCATTGCGATTCCCAGTCAGGGCACACGCCTGGGTTGGGGGCCGGGTCCCTGGTTGGGGGCGCGTGAGAGACAACCAACTGATGCAGCTCTCTCACATTGATGTTTCTCTTCCTCTGTGCCTCTCTTTCTCCATCCCTTACCCTCTCTCTAAAAGTAAATAAATGAAGTCTTAAAAGGAAGGGGAGAGAAGCCAGCTGGAGTCTTCGGGAAGGGCAGAGGAGGGCTGAGGAGAGAGGCTGGGAGCCCATGGCGACCAGCCAGCTGTTGGGGACTGAATTATGTCCTATGCCCCCACCCCGGTACCTCCAAAGGTGACTGCATTTGGGGACAGGATTTTTGAAGGTGTAATGAAATTAAAACGAGGTCATTTGGTGGGCCCTAGCTCATCATGACTTGTGTTCGGGGAAGACATCAAGACAGCGAGCCACCTGTAAGCCTAGGAGATGCCCCCGTCCCTCACAGCCTGCAGAAGGAACCAGCCCTGCCGGCACCATGCTCCCCAGCCTCCAGCCTCCAGAACTGGGAGAAAATAAGTGTCTGCGCTGTAAGCCCTCCCGCCTGCGGCACTCCGCTATGGCGGCCCTCGCCACCTATGCACCAGCCTCCAAGCTGGCCCTCAGTGAGCCTCGCCCCTGGGTGCCCATGGCCTTGCGTGGCCCCCTCCCGCACAGACCGGGGCTGCTCTGTGCGCTTGGCAGCCCGTGACAGAAGCACCAGCAGGCGATGGTGGCTCGGCTCGGCTCGGCTGTAAAAGGCCGTGCGGTGTCCACCGCGGTCTCTCAGATGTCTCTCTCTGGAGGGGCCCAGCCGCCATGCTGGGAGGGGGTTCGAGCAGCCCCGCGGAGGCCCACGCCCAGGGCACGGGTCCGAAAGACAGGAGCCAGCACCAGCGGGCCAGCCGGCCAGCCTTCGGGGGACTGCAGCCCTGGCTGGCGGGCACCTGGTGGCCACCTCCCGGGACATCCCAATTAGAGCACCCACCTAAACCCCTCCCACGCTCCTGACCCACAGAAACAATGATAGTCAAATCTTGTTGTCACTGTAAGCAGCTAAGTTTGGGGCTATCTGTTATACAGTAATAACACAAGACCTTCCTCCCAGCCCTTCCCCTGCTTTCTTTCTTTTCTATTTTTTTAAATACTTTATTTATCTTCAGAGAGAGGGGAAGGGAAGGAGACAGAGAGGGAGAGAAACATTGGTGTGCAAGAGAAACATTGCTAGGTTGCCTCTCACATGCCCCCAACTGAGGACCTGGCTGGCAACCCAGGCCTGTGCCCTCACTGGGAATCAAACCGGTGGCCTTTCGGTTTGCAGGATGATGCCCAGCCGAACCGCACCAGCCAGGGTTCTCCTGCTGTCTTTAACATCGGCCCCACTCCATGATGACTCCATCCAAGACTCAAGGAAGCAGACTGAGACCCAAAATGGCTCTGAGGAGATGCGATAATATTAATACAAAAAAGGAAAGGTGCTCATCCTCAGATTCATGCACAAAATGAGGATTCCAATAAGTAAGACAATTGTAAAGCACTTAAAACAGAAAAGAGACGTGATCCAATCTAAATGCTTTCTAAACCAGTGCACCTATATTCGGCAGAAATTTTAAATGAATATAAATGATTGTATGTTAAGAGTCTTTTTAATACCCAAAAAGAACTGCACCAATAAAAATGCTGGTAGCTCCACACTTTAAAATACACTAAACACCAGAAAACCAGTAATCACTTAATTCCACTTGTGTCCACATCGGGGTTTCTCACAGTGGCACGAAGTCCTGGGAGCACACACGGTGCCAGGTGGGAGGTCACCTGTGAAAACAGGTGATGCTGACGTGGCCTCTTGGGGTCAGCCTGCCGCTTCTCTGTCATGGGCACTGCTGCTGAGTCTGCCTGGGTCCTGCCACCACTGTGATGTCCTCCCCGGCCACCCCACTTCAGCGGATGCCCCTGGCCACCAAGGGTGTCTCTGGGGGCATCATCCCCTCCAATCCCATTCTCTCTCACAGTCTTTCATGTTAAGGCCCCATTACACCCAAAGCCTGAATTCTTAGCTGCCCAAACACCAACTCCCTTTTTTAAGTATATTTTATTGATTATATTTTTACAATAGTTCCAACACCCACTCCCGTTTAGTTGAAAGGCACGAATGGCCTCATCGCCAACCCTCCCAGGACACAAGGGCCAAATAGTTGGTCAGAGCTGCAAAGGGGAGCATGGAAATCCAGTGCCATCCTCACCCAGTACAAGCGGTCGGGCTCGCCACCCACATGCCTGGTGGCAGCCAACACTCACGGGGCTCCAGGCTCGGCAGGAGTTTGCCGCGTTCCCACGAGAGGCTGCTGAGCTGTGCTCTGTGTTATGCTCACTTTTCATGGGGCGCTCTCAGGCACGGAGAGAGTAAGTCACTTGTTCGAGCTCACCCAGTGGAGAAGCTGAGCAGCCTGGATTCAAACTTGGGTGCCCAATCCTGAGGCCTGTGCTGCACCCCACACACTGCCTGTCCCCCGAGGGGGGACCGGTACAGGGCTAGGGGCTGTTTTTCCTGGCCTGCCCAAGGTCGGCAGCAATACCCACCCACTCAGGCAGGAAGGCCGCTTGTGGCTTGAAGATCATGCGGAAGCGGGAACCCGGCAGGGTGAAGTTGGCCAGATAGATGGTGTCCCCTCCTGCGAGGTAGGCGGCCCAGACCCCAAAGGTGCCAATGGTCATGACGGTGTGGTTACACTGCGTGAGCAGCGCAAAGTCCTTGGCAGGAGAGCCCTGGAGGCCGTTGCCCGCAAACACCACGTCCCTGAGGGAGCTATTGATGTTCTGCCGGCACCAGGACATGTCGTCGCTGGTGACCACAAAGATCAGGCTGTGGTAGCGGGCCCGGAACCAGCCCAGGGCCTGTCGCAGGTAGCCCCGGTCGGCCAGCACGCCCTTCCACACCTGCGGCATGACGTGCACGTAGTCCCCCCGGCGCACGTGGACCCCCACGAAGGTCACCGGGGAGGCTCGCTTGGCCTGCAGGGCCCGGAGGAACCGCTGGGCCTCCTCCCGCACGTGGTCGTGCAGGGTGAACTCCTGGAGGATGTCGTCGCGCAGGTGGTGGTAGAAGGTCCAGGAGCAGGGGTACCCGGTGAGGCGCACGTAGGCGCCGGGGATGTGGCGGTACCGCTCCTCCATCCAGTCGTTCAGGGGGTAGTTCTGCCACGGGATCCTGCTGGCCGTGGTGTCGTGCAGGACCGGGAGGGTGATTCTGAAGAGGGGGGCGAGCATGCTGTGCATCTGCGGGGTGATGAAGGCTGGCCGGCCGTTCATCTTGGCCAGGGCGTACAGGGTTGCGTACTGGCCCATCTGGTTCCCCAGGCGGCCTTTGGGGCTGATGGTGAACATGCCCTCCCGCGGCAGGTGCCTGGGGACCAGGACCACACGGCCCGGGGAGGCCCAGGGAGTGGGCACCAGAGCCAGGCGCTGATGGCAGTGGAAGATGGTGGACACCACAAGGAGGATGAAGAAGAAGGAGATGGTGAAGAAGGAAGGGCAGGGGGCCCAGAATCCCATGATGGCTGCAGGGAGAAGAGTGGATCCAAGTCAAGAGAGATGGCTGGACGTTCCCCTGATGCCTCATTCATCCCCAGCCACCCGAGTCATTCATTCACTCACTCAACCCATCCGAGCATGTCCCGAGGCCTCCACAGGGGAGCTTCAGGCCTGGGTCTGAATCCCAGCTCCATCCCTCACTAGCGCTGTGTGACTTTGGTCGAGTGACTTCACCTCTCCGAATTCTAGTTTCTGCACCTGTTACACAAGGATGATTAAGTCTAACCATTTGAAAATGCCCATATCTGACCTTACACGGTTGCAGATGGTCCAACATAACAGAGCTACTTTTTGGGTTTGCATGAGAATGGCATTTGTCATTGTAAGAACAGCGCCTAGCACCTACAAAGAGCTCTCTAGGTCAAACCAATACTTCCAGACTATTTAATAAAGGATTTTTGTTTCTGGAAAGCTCACAGTCAGGGAGGGTGGCACAGTGTGGAGGTTAAGAGCACAGACTCAGCTGCCAGGCAGCCCCGGGTCAGGTGTGGGCTCTGCCTCCTGCTGGCTGGGCAACCCTGAGCACATTTGTTAACTCCCTGGGCCTCAGTCTCCTCAGAACAATGGGGTTACCCTTAGCACCTCCACGAACTGAGCTTCAGAGCCCCTGCCGTGGTGAGTGCTTCCAGGTACTGTTAGTGAGTGTGGTAGATTCAAGCCAGTCACAGATTCTCGACCCTCTTCCCTCGGATCTGTGCAGGCCTGCAACCGCCTTGGCCAACCAAACATGGCGGAAGGGACCAGAACCTCAGAGACTGTCAGGTCCCACTTCCTCTCTGCGTTGGCATGTCAAGCTGTAGAGTTTTAGCTTTTATATTAAGGTCTGTGATGGACACTTTTTTATGGTTTAATTTTTTGGTAATCGCTTCACTGGGATACCCCATAATATTCAAATACCATGCAATTCGCTCATGAAGAGTATACATTTTGCCCTGGCTGCTGTGGCTCAGTGGATTGAGCATCAGCCTGCAAGCCAAATGTCGCTGGTTCGATTCCCAGTCAGGGCACATGACTAGGTTGCACGTCAGGTCCCCAGTTGGGGGCGCGAGTGAGAGGCAACCACACAGTGATGTTTCTCTCCCTCTCTTTCTCCTTCCCCCCCTCTCTAAAAATAAAATAAACAAATTAAAAAATTATTTTTAAAAAGTGTACATTTTAATGGCTCATTAGTGTATTTTCAATCATGCAACCATCAAGATTTTTAGATTTGTATCATCCCAGAAAGGAGCCCTGCACTCCCGCTCTGTACATTGCACAGAAATGGAATCATACAGTATGTGGTTCTTTGTCTGGCTTCTTTTACTTAGTAGCCTGTTCTCAAGGCTCACCCATGCTGGAGCACGAGTCAGTGCTTCGCTGAGTTCTTTTATAGCCAACCAACATCCGTGGGCTGGATATACCTGGTTTGATCAGTTCATCAGTGGAGAGACACGTGGGTCGTTCCCACTTGCTGGCTATTATGGACGCTGCTTCCATGAACACGCACGTACAAATCTCTGTGTGGACCTACGTTTTCATTTCCCTCGGGGGTTTCCCTACAGTGGGTCAGAGGATAACTGTGTTTAATAGTTTCCACAGCAGCTGCCATTCCATTCCCCCCAGCAGCGTGCGAGGGCTCCAGTTTCACCGCATCCTCGCCAACACTCGCCGCTGTCTGTCTCCTTATGGCGGCGTGTGCGCCGCTCTCTTGCTGCGTGGCCTGCGCTCTGAAACCACACCCAGGCCCCCCGCCAGCTCTGAGGACCTCGGCTCCCCTTCCTTGTCACGGGATGGATCACCCCTTCAGCAGCGGCTGCTTCTTTCTGAGGCAGGTTCTCCAGCTCTCACATGGGCTCCCGGAAACGGTCCTTTCACTCCAGGTCTCCAGGGCATCCTGACCTGCTTTCTTGTCCCCCCTCCGCTGTGGCCTTTCTAGTGGCCACAGCTCAGGAGCCCCCCAAACCCCAGCACATGCCCTGGATTGAGTGGCCTGGCTCCCATCTCACCCCCTCCAGCTCCCTTCAACGTCGAGGTTCTGTGGGCCTTGCCTCAGTTCCCCTCCTACATTCCAGGGCTCCTCGCTTTATTAATTTGACTCCTTAGGGAGCTCTGAACACTCTAGGGGCTCCTTGAATGGATCACGTTAGACACAGGTCCCCAGCAAGGTGCTGGCTCTTCCCACATGAGGACTAAGTAGGATATCTCACTCCTCCCACTGAGGGGTACAGACGAGCCTCGAATTTCAATTTTTTTACTTTACAATGTGTGAAAGCAAGACGCATTCAGTAGAAACAATACTTTCAGTCTGAATGTTCATCCTTTCCCTGGCTGGTACTATGTGGTACAAGCCTCCGTCACGATGGCAGGTAGCAGCAGCGAGATGACCTTGCCCAAGCTTAAGCCCGGCTCCGCTAAGCTGTGATGTTTGACAAGTTAGGTGTATTACATGCATTTTCAACTCAGGATATTTTGAACTTTGTCAGACGTAATCCCATTGTAAGCCAAAGAGCATCTGTACAAGACACGTCTTGCTTCCTGCTTTACTTTCCAAAAAGTGAACGACATCTGTCCTGGAGCCCTCTGCTCACTGGGCTGGTGACTGACAATTGTCCCAATCCTTATCACACTGCCTGCCCACCTCGGGCCCTGCCTGGGTCCCACACGGAGGGCTCAGGCTTCAGCCTCTAGCCGCTCACTGGCCCAGCCAGAGCCGAGTGGGGACTGAAACCTAGGCCACCGGGGAGGAGAATCCAGAACCCGTGCAGTCACACAAGGCCCTGCAAGCAAAAGGGCCCTGTGTTTGCTTTAACGCCCTGCTCTCTGCGCCTAGAAATTCTCAATAGGTTTGAACAAAGCACCCACGTTTTCATTAGGCACCGGCCTCTGCAAATCAGGGAGCCAGACCTGCTGCCACCCTGTCCTTGGGTCTCAAGGGCGCCCTCTGCTGGCTTCTCATAGGCCTGAACAACGGAAAAGATGCAGAAAGGAACGAATCAAGGCTGAGGCTTCTGCGGCTCCCGCCACGCGCCAGGCGCTGGTCCCAGCGCTTCCTACCCTGTGCTATGACTCCCCGTCAGCCCTTTTCCCGAGACTGGGGCAAACCCCAACCGGAACTGAACTCATCTGGGGACAAAATCTGGCCTGAACCAGCATGCAGCTATTTGTAGACTTATCTTAGTGTGAATGCCTGCATGTTTTGCTGCAGAAACAATACCGTTTGATTCTGGGACACTGCGCAGCCCCCGCTGGTGGCTCTGTGTGACATGATGTCTGTGCACACCACGGTGGTGTCGAAGCACAGGTTCTAAAGCGTCTGGTCCAAAGAGTTTCCGGTACGAGACTGCAGGTCTGTCTCCATGCATTTAGTTCCCATGATCACCCACGAGGAAGGTACGTTTTTATGCCCATTGAACAGGTGAGGAAACAAAGGCACAGAGAGGTTAAGAACCTTGCTTTAAGTCACACAGCTAGGAGAGGTGGAGCCTGGATTTCAGCCCAGAGCACTGCGCTTTAGAAACCTGGGCTCTCGACTACTGTACTGGATCTTTCGAGTGCTTCCTGAGGGTGAATACACTCTCCCCTGGGTCACATGTAGGGCTCCACCTGCCCTACCTCACGGGGCTCTGCTATTGCTGCGTCAGGGCCCTCCCTGCTGAGCCCATCCCAGAGCTGTGGGTCCTGGGAGGTCCTCTCTCCTCTCTGGGGTGCTGTGAGGGAGAAGGAGCCCAATGCTTGAGGAAACCCCCCACCCAAGTCTCCTTTCCAGCTTAGGGGGAATGGTTTCCTGTCCCTCCCATGGTCCCCACCCCTGCCGGCCCCCACCGCCCTCCCCAGGCACCTTCAGGGGCGCTAAGTGCCTCAGGCAGCTCAAGCTGTTAAGAACAAAAGGGGAGGATAGCTCCCCTCCAGGGAGCATTAGCTTAAGAAGCCTCCTGCTCCTGGCTGGGGAGGAAAAGAAAGGGAGACCTAACCCTTCCCCCCGAATTTCCTCTGGCAGCAAAACCAGCCTTTGCACCCCGTTCCCTCTGCCTGGGTTGCTCGCACCCCGACGCCTGCGAGACTCGCCTGCACCTCCTTCAGGACACCAGCCAAGTGTCCCCTCCAGACCCCCGGCCCCCCATGCACTGCCCTGCTTGCTTCTGCTACAAAGTACGCGACACCTGCCCCGTAACTGCCTGTTGCTTTTCTGTGGCCGTCTCTCCTCGCTCTAGATGGCGAGCCTGACCGGGTCGCATGTGCGTGTGCTCGCGTGTGCTCACGTGTGCCCCGCAGTGACACAGGGAGAGCTGGGAGTGAGTGAGGGCAGTAAACGTGCCCCTCATTGCCTGGCTACTCACACCGCCGCCCTCAGTGTGACGTGCGCCTCTGATTTGGGGGTGCCTCTGCCCCCCAGCCCCTTCTCTTGCAGCTATCTCCTCCTTAACTTACGCTTACTTGCAAACCGGTGTCCCTGTCCTGGCCCCCACCGGGTGGCCCCTCCACTGCGGTGCAGGAGGGCCACCCGGAACCAGAAGCACGGACGGCCTTGGCTGTGCCCTCTGCCCCCTGGGCAGGGTCTGCACAGCGGGTCCCCCAACCCTCGACCCACACTGTCCCACCGTCAATGCCAAAGGCACTCAGGGCCACAGCAGCAAAGCCTCCCAAGGTCCTGGCTTTCTCAGCAGGCAGTGAGAGGAAACGCTATCACTCCAGTCAAAAGCACTGAGTACTAATAGAGTTGAAAGCAACATTTGCATGAAAATTTCACGACTGGAGCCTGAGGCCCTGCAGGACACTAACGGGCATGGAGGAGGCCAGCTCTGAGCCCTGACCCCTCAGCGCCCGCCCTGCTCGGCGCTGGAACCACTGAGGCCCAGGGCGGGCTCCCCTCCGTCCGTCCCACCCTTAGAACGCAGCTCAAGCCCGGGGTCTCCCCGTGGCTGCCCCAGCCTTCCAGGAGCACTGACTTTCGGGGCCTGAGCGCGACTGACCTTACCGCTCAGTTAACCCACAGCTGCCAGAAGGTTCCAGAGGGGAGGAGGGGCTGGCTTGGGGTTGCGCGGCCACAGCGTCCCACCTCGGTGCGCGTGGCCCTGACCCACAGCCACCACGTGGTGGGGCTGAGCCGTGCCCTTCGCTCCAGGGGGTGAGCGTGAGTATAGCGGGGACCCCACACCCAGGAAGCCCATCTGGGCGCCATCCCATCCTGTCCTACCTGCCTTGAGGCTCCTCCTTGCTCGGGACTGTCGGGCTTCAGGCCCCGGGGGCGAGAGTTCGCAGGTCCCACGCGGGCCGCAGGCTGGGTGGTGTGGCTGGCAGGGTCCCTGCGGGCACAGTGTGGCTGTGGTTGGCGAGGGGGTTGGGGCGGGGGTGGTGTTGGATTCTGCGGGCTCTGCTCTGAGCTCCCGCCCAGAACCCCCACTAGCCTGGGGCCGGAGAACAGCCTCGGCACTCACTCCCGAGCCCACCCGGCACTCACTCCCGAGAGCCCACCCGGCCGCCAAGCTCTTGCAGGAGGGGAGACGCAGGAGCAACTAAGTGCAGAGGACGCTCTCCTTGGGTGCAGGTTTGGCTGGCATCAGGGGTGAAGGGGGGGTGCTTGCAAAAAAGCTGGGGAAAGACGCCTGAGGCCCTGATGGACCCCCACACCGCACAGGCACGGGTCCCTGACTAGAGATCTGGCGGGAGCACCAGACTCTGTTCCTGAAAGGGGCTGGGGGTGGGCCCCAGCTCCCAGAAGGGGTAGGGGCTGAGGGCTGGATGTCTGGGTTTCCCAGGGGGCAGGGGTGGCTTCTGGGTCTGAGGAGCACTGGGGAGCTCAGGCTGCTGGCCCAAGGTGCTAAGGGCCAGGAAGCGGCACGGCCTGACCCACCCAGGCGAGAGGAATGATGGGACGGAAATGGGGCTATGTCATTAGGAGGCTGGTGCCGAGGGACTCCGGGCAAATGCCTGCCACCAGAGCGCAAAATGGCGCCAGGCTCCTCTGCAGGGCGGAGGGCGATGCCCATCATCGGGGTAGGGGGGGCGGTCTCTGCACATGGCAACAACAGTGGGGGCACCGGAGGCTGTGCAATCAGGCTGAGGCAGGAGGTAACCCCACCTGCAGCCCCAGGTGCCTCCCAGACTCCCGGCCCGGGTCTAGACTCAGAGTCAGGGGACAAGGCAGTGGGGCCCAGAAAGACTCCGAGTCCCAGACCTGAGTTTCTATTAGGGGTGCCGGCCCAGGAAGGGGAAAGTTGGGGGGCATTTCAGCATCAAGTTCTTCCTAGCTCTGCCATCCTGGAGGTCTGGACTTCTGGCCGCCTTGGGCACTGGCCTCTGGGCCTGCCGTGTCCTGCCTCTCTCTCCCCCCTCCCTCAACACCAGCCACCCCCAACATCTGTTCCCCCATCTGCTCTGGGGACCTTAGGATCAGTGGAGAATGTGGGGTCTCAGATCCCTGGACTCTGAGGCCTAGAGTGGCAGACTGGGGGGCTGAGATGACCAGAAGGTCCTCAGAAACCCAAGCACAGGGCCCTCCCACCTGGAGTCCCCCCCCACCCCCACAGGGTTTCTGCACCCGCTTCCCAGCCCCAGAGTGACCCAGGCTTCCAGCCCCGCCCGTCCTGGCGCTCTTCCTTAGCATGGTTCTCTGGGCTTTGCACCTGGGGGGGAAAGGGTTAAGGGCGGTGGAGGCTGGGGCGGTGGGGGGGCAGGGAGGCCTGATGGTGTGGCCATAATCCCCTCCGTGCCCCGGGTGTGGAGAACAAGGTTAGGGCACCACGTGGGAAAGGGCCTCTGCTCTGATCCCTGTGGGCTGGGGCCTGGCCTCCCACTTCTGATCGCCCGCCGGGCACCCCGGCCCCTTCCCTCCTCCCCTTCCCGCGGGCCAGGCCCTGCCTGCCTGGCTGTCGGGTCTTCTTGATCCAGGACGCCTCTGAGCTTGCCGGCCAGCCTGTCTGTCTGTCTGTCCAGGCCCCCAGCGCCCTGTCCCTGTACACCCTGCGGACTCTGGGTGCCCGGCCACGGTCTGTCTGGGCCTCCCGGCCTCCCCTGGTGTCGCCTGCCTTCCCGAGGCCTGCCGCTCCCCTCCGTCTGTCTGTCTCTGCTGGCTGTGCTTCTGTCCCTCTCTCTATTCTTTGTCTGTAAGCTTCACCCATTTCTAAAGAGCCCTCCGCGGCCCAGCCCTGACCCCCCCAGCCTGGGTACCCTCCCTGGGCTCCACCACCTGCCCCCCAACCCGCACCCTCTCCCCAGGGCCCCTGCCCCTTGACACTGACAGATCGCTCTGGGGTGTTAAGCTACAGATTAGTTCAGGCCAAATTCTCGATTTTGCCTGCGTTCCTTCCCCTTTGGGTTGTGTAAACAGTAATTCTCCCCAGATGGAACTATTTTCCTCGCTTGGAAGCAGCTAGGGAGGGGGCTTTGACAGGGCTAGAGGTGGAATGCGGGGTCGTTGGGGGGCCGGGGGGCGCCTGGTGCAGAATGACACCTGAGAACAGCCTGGCGGCCCTCAGCCCCCCACTCCTGTCCTCGCCAGGTACTTGCCCCTGCTGGGACCATGCCTGTGACCTTCGCCCTCTTGCTCCTCCTGAGCCAGGCCACCTCGGACCCATGCTACCATCCAGGGGGCCGCCCCCGCTTCTGCCTTCCACCAGTGACCCAGCTGGCCGGTGTGGCAGCCTCCTGTCCCCAGTCCTGCACCTTCTCCACAGGGGCCGAGGTCAGCCCCAGGGCCACCTGCAATGGCAGCCTGACCCTGGCCCTGGGTGGCTCCTTCCTCCTGACATCCGTCAGCCTGCGCTTCTGCACCCCGGGACCCCCAGCCCTGGTCCTGTCGGCCTCCTGGGCCATGGGAGGTCCCTGGAGGTCACTGTGGCGCAGACCCACCTGGCCTGGGGCCTTGGGGGGTCCTGAAAAGGTGACCTTCCGTGCCCCACGGGGCTCCAAGGCCAGTGTGGTGGCCAGTCACCTGCGAGTGGAGTTCGGGGCCTGGGCAGGGCTGGCGGCAGCTGGGGTGAGAGGACGCTGCCAGTGCCATGGCCACGCCGCGCGCTGCGCCGCCCGGGCCCAGCCCCCCCGCTGTCGCTGCCGCCACCACACCACGGGCCCGGGGTGCGAAAGCTGCCGCCCATCCCACCGAGACTGGCCCTGGCGGCCTGCCACGCCCTGGCACCCTCACCCTTGCCTACGTGAGTCCTGGGCCCCACTCTCCCGTCCTCACCCACCACCTGGCCCTGTGACTCGCCAGCGACTGGTCCCTTGTCCCTAAGGCGTGGGAAGCTCTCTCCCAGCCCAGGCTGCCTGCTCCTTGCTTCTCCCCAAACTTTTCTCCAGCCGCCTCCTCCGCCTCCCCCACATTCTCCACCTGCCAGCCCCGCATCTCTGCTGCCCCAGGCTCCCAGCTGCCGACTTGCCCCTTAGGGGGCTCCTGTCTCTCCTGACACCCCAGCACAATGAGGATGAACGAGCACCCAGCCCCAGGCTGGGTTGCTGCAGGCGCCCTGATGATATTTATTGAGTGGTTCTAGGGAATAGGGCTGCCGGACCTTTCCTGACCCGTCAAATCGGCCACATGGGGTTCGGGTTCAGTCATGAAAGCCATACGTACTGGTCACCGGCCATGTGCCAGGCAGGTACTGCCATCAGGCCCATCTTACCGATGAGGACACTGAGGCTAGAGTTGGGAAGTCCCTCGCACAAGGACACACAGCCAGTGAGTGGCAGGGCCGGAAGCTCAGCTCGGGGGTCTTGGCCTGTCCCTGCCAAGCTGCTGTCTGGCGCTGTCACAGCAGGTGTCTGGGGCAGCAGGCAGAACACCTACTGCTTCCTCACTGGCTGTGTGAGCCCAGGCGAGTGGCCTAACCACTCTCTGCCTCCACTTGCTCACCTGCAAAGTGGCGGGAGTAATAGCACTTCCTTTACAGGAGGCAGCGAAAATTCACTGAGCTAATCAATATACATGAAGCTGTTAGAAAAAAGCCTGCTATGAAGGCTGGGACAGAGGAGGAGCCTCCTGAGTGTCCGCCGATGTCATCATTCCCCAGATGAGGAAGGCATGGCCCAAGGGGCCCTGTCACTTGGCCTAGGTCTCACTGCCAGCCAGGGGCGGTGCTGGACTGGCCTCAGGGAGCCGGGCCGCCCCCCAGGCCCCTCAATGCCTGTCTCCCCTCCACGGGACTCCCAGACCCCAGCTTCCCAGCTGGGCCCTTCCCCCGCCCTCCAGAACGCCCTCCTCAGAGTCAGCCCTCTTTCCCTCCTACCTCCAGCCTGTAGCCCTTGCTAGAGGGTCTGAGTGTGTTTGTTACCAGGCCCTAGGAGGTAACGCCACTCCACCGACAGACACGCAGAGATGCAAATTCTAACACACGCACTCACTCGAATCCCCTCGACTCCTTCTCTACCTCCCAAGCCCTTTGCCCCTCTCCCCCTCTAATTCTTCCCGTGATGACTCACTTACAGACCACCCCACTGTCCTCAGTTCCCCACTCTATCCTCAGCCTAACTGGGGTCCCCCTTGACCCTCCACCCCAGACACCTCAGAGCCTCTGTTCAGTTGGTCCATTCCCACCAGCTAGATCTGACGCTCCTTTGGGGAAGTGAGAGAGGGGAGACTCGCGTGGCCTGGGGGTGCAGCGGGGCCCATCCTGGGCCTGGGCAAGGCATGAGAGCAGGAGAGGCCCCCGTGAGAACCCCCACAGACCCCCGGGCCAAGCTGCACCCTGCCCTCGGACCCTGAGTAGGAGACCCACGGTGCATGATGAGAAGGGCCCCAGCGGACAGGGGACTGACTCCTGTGTTGAAACTGCAGGCTTTCTAGACACGGTGTCCCGGAGGCCTGCCCCACTGGGTCTTCCAAAGGGAAGGGAGGTGACGTGATCACCCTCAGGTCAGAAAGAATCCAAAGGCCACTAAGTACCCATGGACATCTGCAAAGCACTGTTGCCTCGACTAAAGCACTCCACTGAACCAGGAGGAAACCGAGGCTCAGAGAGGCAGAGCCATTCTCCCCAAAACACACAGTGACCTTGGTTCCCTGCCGACCTTCCCAGCACTCCAGTGGGTCCTCAGGACCTGCCAGTTCAGGCCTCTCAAACCTCTTAAGAATCCAAAAGTCCTTCAATGAGCTCTCCAAGGACTGGTCCATGAACCCCCTGCATCAGCATCTCGCTCCAGGATGCTGGCTAGACATACAGATTCCTGGGCCCAGCCTTAGCCCGAGGGGCGGGCCCTAGAGTCTGTGTTGTTCTTTTTCAAGGTTTCTTTGGTGATTCTGGGAAGTAGTTAAGGTTTGAGAGCCACGGCCTTAGAAAGCCCCAGGACAGGCACATGACCCTCCCAGAAGCCTGTGAGCTGCGTGACAAGCACTGGAACATGGCTGCTGAGGGCAGAGACTCTGCAGCCGGAAAGCCTGGTTCCCATGCTGACCACTCCTCAGCTGAGATACCTTGGGCAGGCGCCTTCACCTCTCTGTGCCTCAGTGTTCGCATCTGTAAAAGGGGGATGACAGCGGCACCGGCCTCACAGGGCTGCCGTGAGGCTGCTACATGCCAGGCCCTCAGCACATGGCCCCTGGCCCATGGAAGCTCCAACTGCACACATGCTCTGTGTCAGGCCCTGTGTTAAGTGCTTTATTTATTTTTTAAATATTTTATTTCTTTATTTTTAGAGAGAGGGGAAGGAAGGGAGAAAGAGAGGAAGAGAAACATCATGTGTGAGAGATACATTGACAGTAGCCTCTCGCACACCCCCAACCGTGGACCTGGCCCACAACCCAGGCATGTGCCCTGACTGGGAATCGAACCAGTGACCCTTAAATTCACAGGCCGGCACTCAATCCACTGAGCCACACCAGCCAGGGCACATTAAGCACTTTATACCCATTAGGTGCCATTTAAACCTCAGGAAGCAGATATTATAAATGTCACTTTACAGCAAAGGAAGCTGAGCTACACAAAGGAGAAGTCACATGCCCAAGGAACACAGTGGGACACGACCTCGCAGAGTCTGAACTCATAGCGCAGGCCCAGAGCCGCCACTCTCCTTTAAGCCCCCTGGTGCCACACGGTTAAGGTTCATCAGTCCCTTAGGCTTGTCCAGCTCCCATCCAGTACCCCTATTTTAAAGGTGGGAATGAAGGGGTTCTGAGACCCAGGCTTAACCAGGTACCCCCAGGAGGTCTCCTTTATACTGTACCCGCAGTCTACTTCTGAGGGCGGTGGGGCGGGGTGGGGCAGGCAGGACTGGGGACCGGAGACAGAAAGCCTGGCTCTAAGGGTTCCGTCTGCTCCTAGCCTGTTCCTGCAACCAGCATGCCCGACGCTGCAGGTTCAACTCGGAGCTGTTCAGGCTGTCGGGAGGCCGGAGTGGGGGCGTCTGTGAGCGATGCCGCCACCACACAGCTGGGCGGCACTGCCACTACTGCCAGCCAGGGTTCTGGAGGGACCCTAGCCAGTCTATCACCAGCCGAAAGGCGTGCAGGGGTGAGTGCAGGGCGGAGAGGGGACAGGACCAGACCCCTGGGTCTGAGGGAGGAGGGGCCGGGGAATTGAGAAGGAGCATCTGAGGCCCAGACACCCCACATCCCAGATCACGTCTTCATATAGCCTGCCAGTGCCACCCTATTGGGGCAACAGGCGCCACCTGCAACCAGACCAGCGGACAATGCTCCTGCAAGGCAGGGGTCACCGGCCTGACATGCAGCCGCTGCGGTCCCGGCTACCAGCAGAGCCGCTCCCCCAGGATGCCCTGCCAGCGTGAGTCCTGAGGGGGGCCGCAAGTCCTAGGTGGGGTTGGAAGGAGACATCCCAGACCTCCAATGGACAAGTGTGATGGCAGCTGGGTCTCTGGGATGGGAGCTAGAAGCTGGAGGTGGGCCTTTGGTCCCTGGAGAAGTGGGGACTGAAATTCCAGTCTCCTCGGTCTCAGGGAGGAAAAGGCTGGGAGCCTGGACCCCTCGATCGGAGGGAAGAGGGAGCTGGGGGAGCAGATTCCTGAAGGAAGAAAGGGCTAGGGATCGGGATGCAGGTCCTGAGGGAGAAGGGCAAAGGGTCTTTCTCATTTTGGGGTCTTAAGGGAATAGACGGATGTCCAGATTCCTTGGAGGGGTGCGGGGGATGGGGAAGCAGGGCAAGAACTAGGGCTAAAATCCTCCTTTGGTCTCTCATAGGAATCCCAGAGGCAACTACCACCCTTGCTACAACCTCTAGTGCTTACGGCTCCGGTAAGGCAGGCTAGCGTGGAGATCCCCGGCAGCAAGAGGGTTTGGGGATGGGCTGACTGGGCCCTCCAGTGGGGGTACAGGGGTGGTCCCTGAGCCCAGTGCCAGGGTCTGGGCACCCCAGCTGTCCATCACGACGGAATGCAGGGATGGGCAGGGGCAGCACGCTGTGGCCCAGGCCTCAGGAGCCCACTGCAGACAGCCTGACCCTCCCCAGACCCTCAGTGTCACAACTACTGCAACGTCTCGGACACCAGGGTACACATGAGCCTCCGGAGGTACTGCCAACAGGACTATGGTGAGTGGGGCCCAGATGACTGTCTTCATGCCGCCCCCTTCTCTGGCCTTCATTTTCTCACCTTACACGGGAAGGGGTGTTATCGACTCTAAAGGGCGCTTTCTGATATAAAACCTAATATGACAGAAGACACGGAGGGGACAGGGGCAGTGGAAAGGGGGTGTTCCCGACCCTCCTATGTCTCCTCTTTCCCTGTGTTCTTGGCCTTGCCAAGTCTATCTCCTTCAGCCTGCCTTGCCTGAGAAAGGGGAACTGGTTGAATGATCAGGCCCTGCCTTGTCCTGCCTACCTCAGACCCTCGCTGCCTCCCTTCAGGGTGCCATGTCTCAGCCGCAGCCCCATTCCCACGAGGCCTACCCTCCCTGACGAGATCCCGGAAGCCCACCCTCAGGGCCCGGGCCCCGCCCCGTCAGGACTGACCCCTGGGCCCCTGGAGGCTCCCCACCACCCAGACCTGACATCTGTCTTCCCCTCAGTTCTCCACGCGCAGGTGCTGGCGTCTGAGGCGGCGGGCCCGGCATGGCAGCGGCTGGCCTTGCACGTGCTGGCCGTGTACAAGCAGCGAGCGCGGCCCGTGCGCCGCGGCGGCCAGAAAGCCTGGGTGCCTGGCACCGACCTGGCCTGCGGCTGCCTACGCCTGCGGCCCGGCTCAGACTACCTGTTGTTGGGCAGCGCGGCGGGTGGCCCCGACCCCGCGCGCCTGGTCCTCGACCGCCATGGCCTCGCGCTTCCCTGGAGGCCTCGCTGGGCCAGGCCTCTGCGGCGGCTGCAGCAGGAGGAGCGAGCTGGGGGTTGCTGGGGCCTGCAGCCTCCGACCCCAAGCCCCGGGCCGATCACTAGAGCCCCGTCTGAGCAGCCTCCAAGGCCAACCAACGCCTTTGGAAGAGACCACGAGGAGAGCCTTTTACCTTGACGGCACTTCCGGGAGCGAGCCAATCAGTCGTCGAGGAGGCTCTGACGTCACTAACCTGCGCCAGCACCGTGCGGGCAGAAAGGCCTGTAAACCAAAGGCGGCAAACTGCAAGCAGGACATTTAGTCTCAGCCTAGGACATTGGGCCTGAGTCCTGTGCAGCTAGTCCCCTGAATAAAATCTTAAATTTTGAGGAACTTTGGCTGAAGACCTCTGATCTGTGCTGAAAAGGTTCCTGAGGGGCAAATGAAGAAGGCCTAAAGTAAATCTGTAGAACCGAAGTATGGCTATCGCTCCCTGACAAAATGGCCAATCCGATGAAAGGGCTGATATGACGTCACAAGGTGCTGGTCCGATGGTGTTGCCTAATGATTGGGTAAAAGCCAGTGGGTGGGACAGCGGCTGGAAAAGGCAGGAATACACTTTATGAGGATACCAGTGACAGATTTTCAGAAAGTTCCAGATCTAGGAGTTTTCAGTTCCGGAAGGGCCTCAGGATGCTTTCTGGGAAGGAAATAAAGGGACTTTGAATAAACATCTGACAAAGGTTCTGAGTGGGGTTTATCTAGTCTTGCAGCAAAGTCTAAACCCTGTCCTGAGAGATTAGCCAATTGCGAGCCACAGAGTAGTATGACATCACTTGCTGCTAAGCAGAATATGGTCCTACCGAAGCGTTGGGTACCTACTGGCCCGAGGGATGGAAGCAGTAAGTAGTATGGAATGGAAAGTTGTCGTGACCTAGGACCTTCTTTGCCACCCCGACCTCTGCCCCCTGCACTTAGAGTCAACAACACAATTTCAGTTTGGGTGACCTTTGCAGGAGAGTCACTATGAGCGTACTTTGGGGAAGTCTCAAAAGAAGGAATATGACTTAAGGTTCATTTGGGCTTAGGGAATAACCCTGTTCCTTCCTTGAGAGAAAAGTGGTCTCTCAGCCAATGGGGACTCAGGAGGGGTCATAACGTTATTGAGAGAATGGGCCCTCCAGCAAATAAATTTTCTGGGTATGCTCCTGATGAGACTGATAAGGGCAGGAAATATCCATCAGGGGGTGATCGTTGAACCCTGAAACTACCAATAATATCCTAATATCTGGGGAAGCTTGCCTCTGGTCTCCAGCTGGACCTGGGGTTGGGGGTGGGGCATCTCTGAAGCAGGAGTTAGGAGTCTTTGGGAGTTTCTAAGGACAGATCTTGGTTCCAGAAAAACTCAATATTCTTTACCTTTGTTCTTTTCATCCTCTCTTGAACCCAATTCAGTTGGGCATTCACCCCACCACTCCACCCTCATGTCCAGTCCATCAGCAAGTCCTGTAATACTACCTACTAAATACGTTCATAATGCAACCATTTTCACCAACCTCCTCTGCTACCACCTTGGTCCAAGCCAACACCACTGTTGGCTGGGACTATTACAGGGGTCTCCCTTCTGCCCCCTTAAAGCCTTCTTTACACAGAAGCCAAAATGATGGCTTCAAAACCCAAGTCAGACCCTGGCTGGTGTGGCTCAGTGGATGGAGTGCTGGCCTGCAAACCAAAGGGTCTCCAGTTCGATTCCCAGTTAGGACATATGCCTGGGTTGTGGGCCAGGTCCCCAGTTGGGGGTGCACAAGAGGAAACCACACATGGATGTTTCTCTCCCTCTCATTCTCCCTCCCTTCCCTTCTCTCTAAACATAAATAAATAAAAAATTAAAAAAAAAAAACTCAAGTTAGATCATGCCACTGTTATGCTCACAACCCTTGAATGGCTTCCTATCTCTTTCAGAATAAAATCTAAAGTCCTTGCCCCCTCCCTAAAAAGCCCTACATGGTCTACTGCCACCACATAACTGACCTCACCTCCTACACATCCCCTTATTCACACCTCTGTAGCCATACTGCCTCCTTCCAGTTCCTTTCAAAAAGCAGACACAGTCTGCCCCGGGGACTTTGCAATACTGTTCTCTCTTCTTCAGACACACTTCCTCATATAACAATAAGCTAGTTCCCATTCTTCATTGAAGCCCTCCATGAATCAGATTAGGTTGGCTCTGTTGGCTTGACACATAAAAGTTGATTTCTTGCTCATGTACGTGTCCCATGCAAGTCAGCAAGGGGCAATTTTCCAGTCATTCAAGGATCCAGGCTGAGAGGCATCTACCATCTTGTCACTGCCACCCATGGCATCCTCGATTACTGTGACAGGGAGAGAGAGAGAGAGGACACTGAATGGCTGACACCAAGATAAAGGCTTTGTCCCAGTGGTGACTCTGGTTCTGCCACTCACAGCTCATTGGTCACAATTGCTCACATGGTTCTATCCAATTTTATGAGTGTGAGGAAGTAGAATTCTCTTACGTGCCCAGAAAGAGAGAACTTGCGTATGTTTTCTATTGCTGCCATAACAAATTACCGCAAACTTAGCAACCGAAACAACACAAATTTATTAGCTGGCATTTCTATACATCAAAAGCCTGACACTAATATTACTGGGCTAAAATCAAGGTGTCAACAAGGGTGCCTTCAGTCTGAAGCCTCTAGGGGACAGTATGCTTCCTTTCCATTTCCACCTTTCGGAATCCACCTGCATTGCTTGGCTCACGGCCCCTTCTTTCATCTTCAAAGCCGGCAATGGCACATTGAGTCCCTTTCACACTTCAAATTTCTCCTGTCTCTTTGTCATCACACTCTTTCTGACCACAGCTGAGAAAGGTTCTGTTTAATGTTTTTATTTTTTAAAGATTTTTAATTTTTAATTTATTTTTAGAGAGAGGGGATGGAAGGGAGAAAGGCAGGGGGAGAAACATCAATTGGCTGCCTCTCACACACCCCCAACTGGGGACCTGGCCTGCAACCCAGGCATGTGTCTTGACTGGAACAGAACCAGCGACCTTTCAGTTCAGAGGCCAGCACTCTGTCCACTGAGCCACACCAGCCAGGTCAGCTACTCTGCTTTTAAAAACCCCTGTAATTAGATAAGACCCACCCAGATAATCCAGAATAATCTCCCCATCTCAAGACCCTTAATCTCCATCATTTCTGCAAAGTACATTTTGCCATGTAAGGTAATATATTCATCAGTTCCAAGAATTAGAGTGTGGACATCTTTCAGGGCCATATTCTGTCTACCACAACCAGATATGGGAGAGCACTAGACTTTACTACCACGTGGCTCTGTTCAAATTGTACAGCTTCAGAGAGACCTATCCTGACCCACTTAACTAAATAGAAGCTCTTTCCAATCATTCTCATTTCTTTGTACAACTTTATTACTTTTAGCAATTATTACCACTTGATAGATTAAATATCTGTCTTTTTGTTTACCATTTCTCTATCTCTTCCACTAGTATGTGAGCTCCTTGGGAGCATGGATTTTGTTTTGTTCATGGGTGTATCCTTGGTCTCTAGAAAGATGCATGACACATAGTATATGCTCAAAAAAATACTTGTTGAAAAGCTGACCAATGACTGGTCTAACCTGCAGCCTCAAACTTCTGTATTATTTAGGAGTCGCAGTAAACCCTCAAGCAACTGTGGCTTAGACAAGATAGAAATTGATTTATCTCTTGCATAGAGGAAGTCTGAATAGTCAAGCCACCAACAACATTCCAGCTTTCCTCCCCATCATCTTTAGAATGACCCTTGTTCTCATGGTCCAAGATGGCAGACAGTGCTCCAGCTGTCATGTCTGTATCCATGCAGCATAATAAGGAAAGCAAAGAAAAAAGGCCAAAAGACCCACACAGCTGACTTCTAAGGATGTTTCTAAAAGCTGTTACACAATCCCTCTGTTCTCATTGGCCAGAAGTGAGTCACATGACCACACCTAGCAGCAAGAGAGAGGATGGACGCATAGCCTTTAATGCTGGGCTATCTTGACCAGCTAAATGGGAGGTTTTAATAACAGGGAAAGAGAAGAGAAAAGATATTTGGGAAAATTAGCTTACGAGGTTTATATCAAACCCTCAGCAAATCGGAACCCAGAACATTCTATGACATCATGAGGTGCTAGGCAGAGCAGTTTTTTGGCATTTTTCGGGAAAAGAGAGACTGAGACCGGAAGTAGTTGATGTCTGGCCATGATATTCCATCCCACCTTCTGCTGCCCTGACCTTGGATTTGTGTCTGTTTTGTTTGATGCTGGTACTGCAGCCCCTAGAATGTAATAGGTACTCAATAAATATTTGTTGAATAAAGAGGCAGGTCCTGTTATTATTCCCATTATACAGATGAAGAAATTGAGACTCCCAGGGGAACTTCACCATGAGATGAGGGCAGGGATTCAAAATCCAGGTGTGTTTGGTTCGGACAGAATTCTTAACCGTCTCTTCAGTGAAGAAACTAACTCAGCCCTGACAGGTGTGGCAGTGTTGGTTGGGTGTCGTTCCGCAAAGCAGAAGGTCGATGGTTTGATTCCCAGCTTCCTGGGCAGGGCACATGCCTCGGGTTGCAGGTTTGGTCCCTAGTTGGGATGTGTGCAAGAGGCAGCAGATCAGTTTTTCTCCCCCTCTCTTTCTCCCTCCCTTCTCCTCTCTCTAAAAAAAAAGAAAGAAACTAGCTCAGAGGGGTGAGTAGTCAGCAACCATCATACAGCAAGCAGCTGGCACTCAGACTTAGTTCTCTAGAGCTGAACTGTCCAATACAGTAGCCACATTTCAATTTAAATTCATTAAAGTCAAATAAATTTGAGAATTTAGTTCCTCAGTCTCATTAGCTGCATTTCAAGTGGCTGATGATTAGCATATTGGAAAGAGATGTAGAACATTTCCACCATCGCGGAAAGTTTTTTTCTTTTTTTCTTTTGTAAGGGGAAGGGAGGGAGGAAGAGAGGAAGAGAAACATCTATCAGTTATCCCTCTTACGCGCACCAACCTCGGACCAAACCCACGTGGCTCTCCACTGCCCCACCCCCCACTCCCACAGTCATCCCCGCCCTGTTGTCCATGTCCCTGGGTCGTTTATAAAAGTTCCCTGATCATCTCTGTTCTTTTACCACACCAGGCCTCTGGACCTTTGCAAAAAAAATGGTTGCCTTTAACTGGGGCTCTTTCCCAGTTCTCTGCTGGGCAAATTACTCCTCAGACCCTTATGCTCTTCAGGGGTCTGTTCTGGCAGGAAGCCCTCAGCATGGCTGAGGTGGGCAGGGGCCTCCTCTGAGCTCTGGAAGCCACCTGTGCCGCCTCTATTATAGAGCACAGACAGACTGGGCGCAGCGCCCGAGGCGCAGGGAAAGGCCAGGCCGGAAGTGGGTCCCAGCTGTGCATTTCACGCCTGTTAGTCTTGGGCGCTGGGAACAAAGTTTGGGTCATAAGGAACATATGGGGCTTGCCCGCTCCTCACTTTCATCTCCTACTTCCCCAGCCTCTGGGTGGGAGGCAGTAGGGCCAGGGCCATCCAGGCCTGGGTGGTTCCCACAGCCCCTCATGGCCTCTTCACCTATTTTCCTACTTCCTTGGGAGGTCTAGCAAAATCTTCTTGATTTATGTGCTAGCTTTCTGGGCTCTCCTCTTCTGGGGGAGGGGTGGCCACTGTGTGTTTAAATAATAACAATTATTTTTTAAGAACTCAGATGGCTCTTACTCTGCCAGGCACTGTTCTAAGCCCATGACACACACATATTAACTCTTTTAATTCTCATAATATGCTCTGTGGGTTACTTCTTATTATTACCATCATCATCTCTGTTTTATAGATGAGAAACTGAGGGACAGGGAGGCTCCACAGTCCGTGATCTTCATGAAAATGGTCTCTAGAGCAGTGCCATCAATAGGACTTTCTGCCCCGATGGGTGTGGAACAGTGGGTTTGGTGTCCTCCCACAAAATGAAAGGTTGCTGGTTCAATTCCGGGATTCCCAGTCAGGGCACATGCTTGGGTTGCGGGCCAGGTCCCCAGTTGGGGGCATGCGAGAGGCAACCACACATTGATGTTTCTCTCCCTCTCTTTCTCCCTCCCTTCCCCTCTCTCTAAAAATAAATAATTAAAATCTTTTTTAAAAAGGAGAAGAGAAATGAGGCTGGGGACTGGTGGTGTCCAGATCATGGGGGGCCTCTGGGGCCAGGCTGAGGGCCTGGGTTTTTTTCCCAGAGGCACTAATAAGCCATGGGAGGTCTATAAGTGGGGGTTGGGGTGTGGGGGTGTGGATAGAGTCAGTCCTGTATGAGAAACAGTGATATGGACAATCAGGGAGGTGGATCCATCCACTCACTGAAAGAGCCCAGAGAAGGCCTTGAGCCCAGAGCCTGGAGGTCAGATTACGTCCCTCAGAGAAAATGACATCTGAGGTAGGTCTTGAAGGACTGAAAAAGGATTTGGTCATGACAAGAAAGACTTCATGTGGGAACTTTATCCAAGGCTGTTGGGAGCTAAGGAGTAGCTATGATTAGGGTGAAGGAGCTCAACTCTAGAAGCAGAAAGACCCCTCTGGGGTCTATAAAAGATAGACTGGAGGGGGAAGGCGATTGAAGGGGGAGTGAGGGCCTCACCTCCACCAGGAAGTCTTCCCTGATCTCCAAGGCTGGGCCTTGTGCCACTTCTCTGCTCTGCCACTTCTTTTTTTTTTTTTTTAAGACTATTTATTTATTTATTTATTTATTTTTAGAGAGAGGGGAAGTGAGGGAGAAAGAGAGGGAGAGAAATATCAATGTGTGGTTGTCTCTTACACACCTCCAACTGGGGATCTGGTCCATAACCCAGACTTGTGCCTTGACTGGGAATCAAACCAGTGATCCTTTGGTTCTCAGGGTGGCACTCAATCCACTGAGCCACGCCAGCCAGGGTGCCACTTAACTCTAACCCTGTAGGGAGGACACTGGTGGGAGAAGATGAGGTCTGAGCCTGGGCCAGGTGGACCGGGTCAGAAATACAGGAAAATAGCACCTATACCGGAGGTCTTCCTCTTAACCCCCATACAAAAACAATTTTTTTAACCCATTTCTAAATGCCACAGTCACTGTATTTTACTTCATGTACTCACTCATTTATTTGTTCAACACATTCTCCTGAGGCCTCCCTGGGAAATGCCAGGACCAAGACTGGAGTCCAAGCTCAGACTTGCCCTGGTCAGACTCCCAGTCCGGGGGTGGGATGGGGCAGGGGAGAGACCTAGGTATAGTCATTTCTGCTGTAACATGTAATAATGGTGGCAGCATGGAGCCCAGCCTGGGAAATCAAGGAAGGGACTTGCTGGAGGAGATAAGGTCTTCACTGGGTCTTGCAGAAAATTTTAGTGTCTCCCAGGCAGATGAGAAGGGGCCAGGATTTCTAGGGAGAGAGAGCAGGAGCATTGTCTCATTCAATCATGCCCAGTCTCTCTCCTGAGGATCACTGTGTGCCCTATGTGAAGTGATTCTGGGGATGCAGAGATGATATAGGCCTGGGTCCTCAAGGGAAGACACCCAGGAACATAGTCCCCCTCTAATGAAATCAGTGCTTTGGTGGAGGTAGCACAGAACATTGGAAATGTCCACAGCAGGCACTGATCCAGCCTGGGAGGCCAGGGAGGGCTTCCTGGAGGAAGAGAGCTGAATTTTAGGTAGATCCCGCTCTTCCTGCAGTGTCAGTCCATCTGTTTCTCCCTCTCCATGTATCTCTGGTTCATTCATTATCTCTGCCATTGAAGAATTCCACTAAAAAAATTTTTTCCACTCATCTTTGGGGTTGGCTGCCATAAAAAATGACCACAAACTGGTTTTTCTTGACTTCCAGCCAAGAGGGAGGCCTCGACTGACACGCTCCATCTCCCTCCACAACTAAGAAGGAATACATCTATTGCAAAACTAGAAATAGCCAGAAGTTCAAGAAAATAAAGCTACATGGAAGTCCAACGTATGAAGTTATAAACAAGTGGTGCTCATCCGGACAGGTAGGAGGGGCAAAGCTGGGGCGGAGAGGTCAAGCTGTGCTGGCGACAGCAGCTGCGGCGATGGCGGCAGGATAGCGGGAAGCACAGACACCTGTATTTAAAAAGAGGCGAGAAACACCTGGGAAGCACCCCTGGCTGCAGACCGGACCTGTCAGCTTGCGATTCCAATGCCAGGGATGGCAGACCCCCATTGCCTTGGACTATGAGGGCCGGAGTGGGTGGGGATAGAGGAGGAGGCTCCTGGTCTCTCAGCGGAGAGTGAACGGCAGGAATCCATCTTGGACCGCTGCCCCTACACAAAGCGCCACAGCGTGGTGAGATGGGTGGCCCAGCAGTGATGAGTGTACGGGGCTCCGCCCCCTATAGCGTAGGAGGTGTGACAGCCCTGCCCAGGAAGCAAAGGTAAACACAAAACTGTAAGGACAGCACAGATCATGATAGAGATCTCAGTGACGCAACTGACCAGACAGCAAATATCTGATCTAGGAAATCTTTCTGAGGCACAGTTCAGAGCTTTGGTTATAGGAATGTTTACAGACCTAACAGCAAATCTTAAACAAGACGGGGAAGAAATGAAAGCTAGTCCTGCTGAAATGAAGGAAAACACATACGAAACTAGTGGCGAGAGAAAGAAAACCAGGGATTAAATCAACAAATCGGAACATAGGGAAGGAACAGTCAACCAGCGCAAAAAGAGGAAATGAAAAGTGAGGAAAATGAGGAGAGGCTCAGAAACCTAAGGGACAGCTATAACCGGGCCAACATCCGAATCACAGGGTTGCCAGAAGGTGAAGAAGAACTAGAAATTGAAAAATTATGTGAAAAAATGATGAAGCAGAACTTCCCTAACTTGGGGAAGGAAATGGACTTACAGGTCCAGGAAGCACAGTGAGTTCCAGAAAAAAACTGGACCCAGGGGGAACCACACCAAGACACATTATAATCAAAATGTCAAAAATTAAGGATAAAGAGAGAATCTTAAAAGCAGCAAGAGAGAAGAAGAGAATTATGTACAAAGGGGTCCCAATAAGACTCTCAGCTGATTTCTCAAAAGAAACTCTGCAGGCAAGAAGGGACTGGCAAGAAATATTCAAAGGAATGAAAAGCAAGAACCTACAACCCGATTACTCTATCCAGTGAAGCTGTCATTCAGAATAGCAGGGCAGAGAAAGTGCTTCTAGGACAAAGCAAAACCGAAGGAGTTCATCAGATCCAAACCACTGTTATATGAAATGTTAAAGGGACTTGTTTAGGAGAAGGAGGATCAGAACTATGAACATTAAAATGGAAACTGTATCACAACAACCAACAGCAGAAGCTAGGGAACTGAAACAAAGGCAAACTAAGTAGGCAACGAGAGTGGGAAAAGAATTATAGGTATGGGGAACATTTTGGGGGGAGATCAGCTGGGAGAGGGAAGGGGGGAAGTGGAGGGAGATGGTACAGGAATTAAGAAGCACAGTAGGAGGGAATGGAGTAGACAGGAAGATGTTGAGAAGAACTATATGCACAACAAATAGGCATGGACTAAGTGGGGGACAACTGGAGGGAAGGGGTTTCTGGGCATAGGGGAACAAAGGGAAAAGAAATTGGGACAACTGTAATAGCATAATCAATAAAGCATATTAAAAAATAAAAATAAAAATAAATTACCACAAACTGTGTGGCTTCAAATAACAGAAATTTATTCCCTCACAGTTCTGGAGGCCAGGAGTCTGAAATCAAGGTGCTGGCAGGGCCACCATCCCTCTGAAGGCCCTACGGGTCCTCCCTGCATCTTCCAGGTACTGGTGACTCTTGGCATTCTTTGATTTGTGGCCACATCACCCAAGCTCACTCTTCACACCCCTGTCTCCTCTGTCTCCAATCACCTTTTGCCTTTCTCTTACGAGGACCCTTGTCACTGGCTTTAGGGTCCGCCTGGATAATGTAGGATGATCCCATCTCAAGATTATTAACTTAATTACATCTGCAAAGACCCTTTGCCAAATTAGGTCCATTCACAGGTTATAGGTGGACATATGTTTTTGCGGGGAGAGGGGCGCCCATTAAACCCACTACCTCTTGGATGAGTCACTTCAGTCTCTGAGCCTCATTGTTCTATCTGTGTAATGGGGCTAATACAACCCCCCCACCCCCACCTCTTGGGACAGCTTTCAGGGTTAAACTGGAGCCTCCAAGTGTACAGCACAGCCCCAGAATCTAGGAAACTGTCAGGGTGGCTGCCATTTCTTCTGATGGAGAAATCTCTCTATTAGAGGGGGGTTCCTACTGTGGGTCCTTTTCTGCCACTTGCCTCATTTCTCTGCACATATATCTCCATCCTGTTTTCTCCATCCCTCTTTTCTTTGCTTTTGCTCCCTCCTTTGCCACTTCCTAAGTGTGACTGAGCATGTCGCCTTTGCCCTCTGGCTTGGTCTCCTCATCTGTAAAAAGAGCTAATAGCCTATGTTTCAGAGGGCAGCTGTGAGGATTACATGAGTGGTTCCTAGAAATGCTCATAATTTTTCCCTGACCAGTGTGGCTCCGTCGGTTGGGCATCGTCCCCTAAAGCAAAAGGTCACTTGTTTGATTTCTGGTTAGGGAATGTGCCTGGGTTGTGGGTTCAGTCCCTGGTTGGGCACATATGAGAGGCAACCGATTGATATTTTTCTCCCTTTCTTTCTCCCTCCCTTCCCCTCTCTCAAAAAAATAAATAAAAAAAATTTTAAAAAGAAACTATAATTTTGCCTGGTATGCAGTAGGTGCTAGCTGTTATTACTGTCACTATTATTATTATTATTTGTCTTGCCTCTTTTCCCTGTCTCCACAGCGCCCTCTGTCTCTCTGGCTCATTTCTGCGTTTCTGAGTCTGTGGGGCCAGCCTCTCAGCCTCACTGTAAAGGTCTGTCTCGCTCCATTGCTCTGTCCGTCTCTTCCTCTCCCCACCTGTGAGGCTTTGAAAATAAGCCCACGGATGTTGATACTCTTCCCTTCAAGAGGAGGATCCTAATCCCTTTCCTTTTGAGTGGGGGCTGGACTTAGTAACTCATTTCCATTGAAGTGATTGTGTGTAACTTAGTTTTTTAAAAATTTTGTTTATTTTGTTTTAGAGACAAGAGAAGGGAGGGAGAAAGAGAGGGAGAGAGAGACATCCATGTGTGGTTGCCTCTCACGCGCCCCCAACTGAGGACCTGGTCTGTATACCCAGGTATGTGCCCTGACTGGGAATCGAACCTGCGACCCTTTGGTTCACAGGCCTTGTGTGTAACTTTTGAGATTAGGTCATATAAGACTGATCTCTCTCTCTCTCTCTCTCTCTCTCTCTCTCTCTCTTTCTCTCCCTCCCTCCCCAGTCGCTCACTCTGGGGGAAGCCAGCAGCCACATTGTGAGGACACACAAGCAGACCTATAGGAAGGCCCATGCGGCGGGAGCTGAGGTCTCCTGCCCTCCGCCATGTAGGTCAGCTTGGAGGTGGGTCTTCCAGTGCCATCAAGCCTTCTGATGACTGAAGTCCCAGACCAATAGCCTAACTGCACTCTCATGACAGACTCTGAGCAAGAGTTACCCAGCTAGACGGCTCCCAAATTCCTAACCCTCAGAAACTATGAGACAATAAACATCGTTTTATCCCTGGCTGGTGTGGCTCAGCGGATTGAGTGCTGGCCTGTGAACCAAAGGGTCGCTGGTTCAAATTCCCAGTCAGGTCCCCAGTTAGGGGCACGTGAGAGGCAACTGAATGATGATGTATCTCTCACATACCGATGTTTCTCTCCCTCTCTTCTCCTCTGTCTAAAAACAAATAAATAAAATATTTTAAAATGTTGCTTTAAGCCACTAGATTTTAGGGTAATTTGTTATGTGGCAATGGATAACTGATACACACCTTTCTTTCTTGTGTGTTGTTTACCTCTTTTCATTTCTGCTCCCTCTGGGTGTCTCTTCCTTCATCTCTAGGTCCTTAAACATTCATTTCCAATTCTCTATCTCTGAACGCCTTTCTTTTTTATTTTAAAGATTTTATTTATTTATTTTTTCTAGAGAGAGGAAAAGGGAGGGAAAAAGAAAGGGAGAGAAACATGGGTGTGAGAGGGAAACATCGATCGGGTTGCCTGCGCCAACCAGGGACGGAACCGGCAACCCAGGCACCCAGACCGGGAATCGAACCAGCGACCTCTGGCTCTGTGGAAGGACGCTGCCAATCCCCTGAACCACACCGGTCAGGGATGAATGCCTGTCCCTCTGACTCCCTTTAGGTCCGTTTGTCTGTTTCTGGGTCTCCCTCCCTCTTTCTGGGTCTCTGCCATCCGTTCCTCCCTGTTGAAATCTCTTTCTCTGCACGAGTATCTGTGTCTGTAGATGTGCACGTGTGTGTCTGCTTCTTCCTCCTCTGCGGGTCCCTCTGCCCCGGCCCCTGCGTGTGCTTCTGTGTCTCTGTCTCTCCTTAGTGTTTGCTGGGGCCTCCGTCTGCTGATCTCTCTTCTGTCTCTGCCTCTCTCCGGCCCCTCCTGCCTGGCACCTTGTCTTTCTGTCTCTGACCTGCTGGCGGATCCCTGTCTCTGGGTCTCTCGGCCCCTGTCGCTGTCTTTCTCTCTCACTCAGCGCGCGTCTGTGTCTGTCTCGCCCTCCCACCTCTGGCCCGCCGTCTCCCTCCGCCATGTCTCTCCGCAGCTAGCCTGGCTCCCCTCCCCGTCCAGAGCCTCCGCATTCTCCGACCTCACCCGGGCTCTCTCGCCCGGGCCTTCCCGGCTCCCCCGCCTCACCGCTCTCTCCCTCTCCAGGTCTCTGCCTCCCCCTCCTGGTCAGCGGCCCTCACCGCACCCCGGTCTCCCAGGGGATCCCCGAGCCTGGTTAAGGCAGCCCCTGGCGGAGGCCCGAGGGGAGCACTGGGCGGAGGCTGCGGGCGCCTGTGCAGGCTCCAGCCAGGGTCTCCGAGAGCTGGGGGACCCCAGAACCCTCGGGGGCCAGGGTCCCGAGCACGCAGACTCGGGAGGCCTCTCCCAGCTCCACCTTAAGCGCCCCCCTTCCCCCTTCTGCGGAGGATGGGAACGGCCAGCTCCAGGCCCAGGTGTCCGGGCCACCCCGTGGCCCCGCGACCCCACCATGCTGCCCTTTGGGCATCTCACACACACACACACACGCACACGCACACGCACAGCCCGAGGAGAAGTGTTCGCTGTGAGAGCACCCGCCCGCCCCCCCAACAACCACAAAAAAAATTAAATAACACCAAGAGAGGGAGGGGGAGGGAGGAAGGGACAAGAGAGAAGAGAGAGACAGAGAAACAGAAGAGGCAGGAGAGGAGGTGGAGAGAGGGAGAGAGCGAGGAGAGAGAGAGAGAGAGAGAGAGGAGCTTAGAGGGGGAGAGAGGAGGTGAACAGGGAGAGAAGGGAAAGAAGAGGCAGGAGCAGAGAAGGAAGAGGGGGAGGAGGAGGTGAGCGAAGCAGGATGGGGACATGGAGTTAGGGGGCTTGGGAGAGCTTAATGAAAAGAGCGAAGAGGGGGTGTGGATTAGGAACCAAGAGGTAACCCCAGGGAGAAGCAGAAGGCAGAGAGAGGGGTAGAAAGATCGGGAGGCAGAGAGAGAGTTGGGGGGAAGGAGAGGAAGGAGAGGCGCGGAGGGGAAGACAGAGAGGAGTGGGTTGGGGGAATCTCAGTCCCCTGCCGGCCTGATATCTGGGGAACCGGGACTCCCCGTGGGGAGGGGAGGAAGGCTGGAAGTCCTGGAGGGACAGAGTCCCACAGAAAAGAGAGGGAAGCGCTGAGAGGGGCCGGGGCACTGGGAAGGGGTCGCCCAGAGGCCTCCCGGGGATGGGCGGTGCAGCTAGTCTGAGCGCCCCTCGAACGCTGGTACTCTGCGCTGCACTGGGGGCAGCAGGTAAGGCTTGGGGTCGGGGCTCGAGCCCCTGAGGGAGGGGCGGGGGTGGGGGTGCCAAGGAGAGAGGCTCAGGCAGCTCTCTCCCCAGCTCACATCGGACCCGCACCTGACCCCGAGGACTGGTGGAGCTACAAGGATAATCTCCAGGGAAACTTCGTGCCAGGTGCAGCCGGGGAGGGGACCAGGCAGTCCAGGCCCAGGGCACCTCCCTCCTCGGACCCAGGAACCCTCTCCTCCCAGGAGTCCCAGCCCCTCCCTTCCTCCCTCCCCAGTCCAGCCCAGCCTCTGAACCCCAGGGGCTCACCATGGGGCATTATACATGCGCATTTCAAGTAGTGAGTGGGAGTGAGTGGAAGGAGAGTGTGGGGGTGGAAGAGAGAGAGAGACTGTGTGTGTGTGCGTGCGTGTACTTGCAGGGGAAGAGGCAGGCAGGTCCTGCCTCCTGCCGGGAACCAAAGGTTCAGTGGCCCCCTCCCCTGCCTTGCCCAGCCCTCTCTTGCAACTCCTCTCCCCAGTGCGTTCATTATCCATAGGTGGTGCAGGAGTCTGAAAGAACTACAACTCCCATGGGCCCTGGAGCAAGCTGGCTGTGGATGAGCAGGCTGGTAGCCCTAGGGCCTCCTGGGAGTTGTAGTTCCTCCTCCAATGACTTCATTTAAGATAGGTTTGATCACAGAGAGGCTTGGAGGTGATAGGGGGTCTTAAGAAACTCCTCCGAGATTCTTCTAGGACCCAGGATCCTGGATCCCAGCCCCCTTTTCCCTCGCATCCAGGAGTCCAGGTTCCCAGCCGTTCTACTCCTGGGATCCAGGGGACCAGACCACAGCCTTCTCAGCAGATGCCAGCATTGGGATCCAGTCCCAATTTCTGACTCCCTTTCCTCCTTGCCCTGCCCCTGCCCCCAGGGCCTCCCTTCTGGGGCCTGGTGAACGCAGCCTGGAGTCTGTGTGCCGTGGGGAAGCGGCAGAGCCCCGTGGATGTGGACCTGAAGAGGGTTCTTTATGACCCCTTCCTGCCCCCGCTGAGGCTCAGCACTGGGGGAGAGAAGGTAAGGGGCCTGGAGGGAGAGGTTCTCAAATCCACTGGGGGGGCATGAGTGAAGGCTGGGGTGGGGCACTGAGGTGGGGAAGAAGGGGTACAAGCTTGGTGGAGAGGAGGCTCCTCCCACTCTAAAATGGATCACCTGTTCTTCCCTCCCCATACATGGCTCCCTAGTCTCCTCACCTCTGTAGAAGCAATGGTAAAATAGAATGTTTCCTCTGCCAGGCATTGCCTTAAAAGCTTGTTAAACCCTCTAATTCTCCCAGCAACCCCATGAAGTAGGTGTTAATATTATCCTTTTTTTTTTTAAATTAACACAAGTTTCTTAACATATGCCTCCTGTAGACATAGGTGATACCCAGGAAAAAATTAGTTAACTCCTGAAGTGGCCTGAGCCACTAGCTTAAATACCATTTTCAGCTAAAGACAAGAGGAGGAAAGGCATTGGAAGCCAGTTATCTATCCTTATTTTATGAGTGCAGAAACTGAGGCACAGAGAGGTTAAGTTATTTGCTTGCAGTCACACAGCTAGAGAGTGCTAGTGCTGGGATTCAAACCCAGGCAGCATTGTCCCAACATCCGTGCTCTTGCTCACTTTGCAATACCATTTTTTGTATGAGCCAGCACCATCCTTCACACAGCTGCCCCAGCTAAAAGCCTTGCAGCCATCCCGTTTTGTTCTCTCCCTCATTCCCACATCCAGGGTGTCCTTTCTAGTCACCCTGCTAAATATTCAAATCCTTTCACTTCTTGTCGCCTCCACTGCCCCCACCATCGTCTTGCACCTGTACTGGAGCCACAGCTTCCTTGCTGGCCTGCCTCTCTGCCTCCTGCAATCCATTCCCCACCCCACAGCTAGAGAGATGTTTAAAAACACAAACCAGATCAGACTTGTCCTGCTCGAAATCCTTCTCTCAGCATAAACAAGAACAACAGACATGTGTCTGGCACTGTGCCAAATGTGTTAGACATATTCAATTATTTAAATAAAAATACAAAATGCCTCATAATTGCCCATATGGCTTCCATCACCATTCTCTCCTTGGCTTGTGGCCCTGATCCCATTGGCCTGTCCACTGTCACTGAAATAGGCCACCTCAGGACCTTTGCACTTGCTGTTCCCCCTTCCTGAAACGCCCTTTGCTCTTTCAGGTCTGCATCTGAGTGTCACCTCATCATGGAAGCCCTTCCCTGACCTCCCCCTCCAATCCAATCTAGGGCAGATTTCCCGTTACACTTTCTCAGAGCCCCCAGTTCTTCCGAGTATGAGCACAGAATCTAATTAAACAGTTACTCATGTGAATAATTATTTATTGCCTGTCTCTCCCCTATAGAACATAAGCTCCATGAGGCACAGGATTTTTGTCTACTTGTTCATTGTTCTCTTCCTGGTATCCATGGCACATAGTAGCAACTCAATAAATATTTAATTGAGACTAATAAATTCACCAGCATTGAGCACCTACCATGGACCAGCACAAAGCCTTGAACATCAGTGGTGCTCAAACTATGCTGAATGATTAAGTGATTGTTGGAAGCAGGAAATGAAGGAGTTGAAATGGGAGGAAAGAGATCTTTTCTCTGTGTCGCCATGTTGTCTTCCACCTTTTCCACAGCTCAGGGGAACCCTGTACAACACCGGTCGCCACGTGTCTTTCCTGCCTGCACCCCGGCCTGTGGTCAATGTGTCTGGGGGTCCCCTCCTTTATAGCCACCGACTCAGTGAATTGCGGCTGCTATTTGGAGCACGAGACGGAGCTGGCTCTGAACACCAGATCAACCACCTGGGCTTCTCTGCTGAGGTGCTGGTCACTGATCTCTAGCCTTTGACCCTTGCCCTGAGTCAACCCTGTTTCTCCCCTCCCTCTCCTCTGAATGCCTCCCCACATCCTCCCCACAGACCTGCCCTCCCCAGCATAATCCTTATGCTGACTTGGGACCCCCCAAAGCCCAGAGTCGCACCCATTCTCTCCCCCCTTCTTCTGGGGAACCCCACTCGCCATGTTCCCCTCCCAGGTGCAGCTCATCCACTTCAACCAAGAACTCTATGGGAACCTCAGTGCTGCCTCCCGAGGCCCCAATGGCCTGGCCATTCTCAGCCTCTTCGTCAATGTGAGCACAGGCTAGATTCGGAGGGAGGGAGGGGACTGGGCACCTGGGATCTGGGGTCTGAGGAAGAGGGAGGCTGGGAGGCCCAGACTCCTGGGTATTGGGGGAAGAAGGGATGGAGGGCTTGAACTTCCTACCTCCTCGCCTCATACCCCCCCCTCCTCAGGTGGCTAGCAGCTCAAACCCGTTCCTCAGCCGCCTCCTTAACCGTGACACCATCACCCGCATCTCCTACAAGAGTAAGTCCCTGGTGCATTGGTGGAGGTGTGCGCACACGAGGGGAGCTCAAGAGGGGCACTCCTCTTCACTCTGGTTAAAATATGCCTGCAGATGACGCCTACTTTCTTCAAGACCTGAGCCTGGAGCTCCTATTCCCTGACTTCTTCGGCTTCATCACCTATCAGGGCTCTCTCAGCACCCCACCCTGCTCTGAGACTGTCACCTGGATCCTCATTGACCGGGCCCTCAATATCACCTCCCTCCAGGTGACCCTCTGTGTACACCCGCCCTCGTTGCTTCACCTACCCTCCTTCCCCACGTTGACTGGGTACTGGAGGGGGTCAGAGGGTCAGATGACCCTTGGGGCTAGGGTGGAGCTGAGCAAAGCCCCACTGATCCGCTCCCAGGGGCGGGACTTCCTGTATGACGTTACCAAGACCATCATTATTCACTCCCAGTTTCCCACCCCACCCCTGTCCTGTGGCAGATGCATTCCCTGAGACTCCTGAGCCAGAATCCTCCATCCCAGATCTTCCAGAGCCTCAGCGGTAACGGCCGGCCCCTGCAGCCCTTGGCCCATAGGGCCCTGAGGGGCAACAGGGACCCCCGACACCCCGAGAGGCGCTGCCGAGGCCCCAACTACCGCCTGCATGGTATGGTCCAGTCTGCACCCCTCTTCCACGTCTTGGTGTAACCCGCCTATGTGTCACCCGATGGTGTCAGTATGATACAGCCCTACCCTCCTTTGCTGCTTCTGCATTGTCCAGCCTCTTGAGTTCTCACTCGCTCTTTCTCCCTCCTCCCTATGTGTCAACGTGCTACAGTCCACCTGCCCGCCATAGACCATTGCTGGTCCATGATTTGTCTTTCCTCTTCACTGCTTGCAACTTGAAACTTGGTATATAACCCGAGACCCCTGACTTCTTTGTGGTACGATTAACTATTGGTCCGTGGTTCCTAGTAGTAAGTCTTTCGAACCCGGAACCATTTCCCGTTTCCATGTGGTATAACCCTATGCTGTTCCAAAATCTAATAGCCCCCCTTTACTGAGAATTAACATGGTTCAATCCCCTTCCCTTCCTACTTCCTCCCCTCGGTTCAGCCCTGTGATCTAAAAGGCCACCTCTCTGACTTCTCAACATGGTACAGGCCAGATCCCCCCACCCCCCAAGAATACTTTCACGTAGTTCAGCCTGATGCTGAAACTGAACGTCCCTATTCCACCCTCCTGCTTCCTCTCTTCGGCTCAGCTCACTGCCGGACCATTTCTCCCAGCTTCTCCACCTGGTATATTTCAGTTCCCCCTTCTCAGCCTCCCGGGGGTAAAGCCCTGCGCGGCCCAGCCCGCGCCCCCTGCACACCCCCTCCTACCGTGCCCTGAACTAACTTCCGCAATCGGTGTCGTCTGTCTTACAGTGGATGGTGTCCCCCATGGTCGCTGAGACTTCCCATCGAGGATTGCGCCAGTTTTTCCCAACCGTACCCAAGAGGGAAGGGGAGTCACCCCCAAAACAAAGCTATTAAAGGGACAGAATAATTCCTGTTTCTCAGTGGTCTGATTCTAGACGCGGCGGGGTATTAGAGAATAGCAGCCTTCTAGGAACCGATTTCCGTCTTCCTAAACCCCACTATTCGGGTTTTGGCTTCCTGTTTCCCGAAACAGTCGTTTGGATATGCGGCTCCTTTAAGCGGCGCCTCTTCCCTACCCCCCCCTACCACTTTACCCACTCTCCGGGTCAGGCTGCACGAGTAGAGCCATGTGCTTCCTCCTCCCGCCTGCCTCATTGGCTCGAACTGGGTCACGATCCCGCCCCCAGCGTCGTCATCCATTGGCCAAATGTAGGTCAGTGTCCCGCCTCCCACCAAAGGGCCAGACAACTTCACTCACTGGGCCCCTCCTGCATCCCCGGCCTTGGCGGACCCAGGGGTCCTATTGGCTGTGCGTCTCGAGGGGTAGGGACGCGATTGGCTCGCACTTTCAGCCCGAGGGAGGCACGCGGCTAGGGTGCATGGCCCAAGAGGAGGGCGGGGCAGGGCGGGTAGGGTCCGAGAGGAGGGTGATCACTGTGGCGTCGGGTGTTTTGGTTTGGCTTTTTTTTTTTTTCCGCGAAAGAAGTTTGCTTTGGCCACGCCTCAAGGCGGCCGTCTCCTCCTGTCCCTTCCCCCGCCCCTCCGCGCACACCTCTTGGTGCAGATTGCGAAGCGCCTTCCGTTGAGAGAGCTGCAGATTTTGCAACAGCCAGGCTCAACCACCTTATAGAAGAAGCGCCTTGAGTCCCCTTAAGCCCTCTCTTGCAAGGAGCTGGCCGCCTGATTTGATCACTCCCTCACCCAGACTGCATGGTCGCCTGGGACCCTTCAGAGTTGCACGTTTCTGCAGCGAGGACTGCAAATCCCCGTAGCTCCTAGGATTTGCACTGCTCTGGATACTGGAATCTTGCAAGCTGCGCTCGCCTGCCCCTGGGTAGGCACTTGCCAGAACCACAGGAGTTTCCCGCTGAGTGGCAGGACAGCTCATCGCCTCTCCATGAGCCCGTGAGCCTGCGGGCAGGTGCCCGGCGATGGCGCGGCCCGTGAGCGACAGGACCCCGGCCCCCCTGCTGCTGGGCGGCCCGGCTGGGGCCCCCCCTGGCGGGGGAGCGCTGCTTGGGCTGCGGAGCCTTCTGCAGGGGACCAGCAAGCCCAAAGAACCAGCCAGCTGTGAGTTCTAGCCCCCACGTCACCCATCTCAGACACTCTGCTCCCTTAGGGACTCGGGTGCTGGGGGAGGAGGGGTCCACAGCTATCCCTACATCCCGAGAGTCCATCCTCTCAACCTTTACCCATTTCCTAAGGTGTTTAGGCCCCCATATCTTTCAGCACCCGCGGCCCAAAAGTACCGGCTCTCAAGCCCGTCCACCCCGAGGACGCAGGAGTCCACCCCCCCCTCCATGCCCTTCTCCCAGAGGACCCAACAGTCTAATCCCCAACCCCCTCTTCCTTCTGGTTCCGAGAGTCTGGACCCCTGGGGTCCAGGGAGGAGGGAGGGGGTGTGTCGGATGCTCACACGGTAGTGACACGGGCTGGGGCGGGGCCTCCTGGGGTCACATGGAGTCTAGGGATGAGGAATGTGCCCCAGGAATAGAGCCCCTTCCTGTCCCTTACAGAGTGTGGGGGCGGGGAGGAGGGGGTACCTGCGCACGGGGCGGGGGTTAGACTGCAGAGGAATCACAAAGCTGTCTTTTTTTTTTCTCTCTCACCTGCCCAACCGTCCACCTACCTCTGCCTGAACTTCCGTCCCTCCTCTGTGTCTGTCCCTTCCCTGGTCTCTCTCTGCATCTTTGACGTCCCCTCCGAATGAGTTTCTCTCTCTCTCTCTCGGTCTCTGTCGCCTCTTGGTGTGCGTGCTGCCCCCGTCTCTGACCTTTCTCTATGGGTCTCTCTCCCTCTACGAGCCTGTCCCCTCCCCTCTCTGGTCTCCCTCCACCCCACCCCCCGTCTGTCCTCTCCTCCTCTGATCTCCATCGTGTGGGGCTCTATCCTCCCTTTCCTCTCGTCTCTCTGACGCGGGGTCTCTTCTCCATCTCTGACTTCCTCTCCCTTCCTATCCTGCCTCGTCTTCCTGGCCCCCAGGTCTCCTGAAGGAAAAGGAGCGCAGGGCGGCTCTGCCGGCAGCCACGGTTCCCGGGCCGAGCCTGGAGTCGACGGGCCCGGCGGCGGGCCCGGCGGATGCCCCAGTTGCGGCGGTGGTGGGCGGCGGGTCCCCTCGGGGGCGCCCGGCGGCTGCGCCCGGCCCGAGTCTGTTGGCGCCGCTGCTGTGGGAACGGACGCTGCCATTCGGCGATGTGGAGTACGTGGACCTGGACGCCTTCCTGCTGGAGCACGGGCTCCCTCCCAGCCCACCGCCCCCCGGTGGCCCGTCACCGGCACCTTCGCCCGTGCGCACGCCCGCACCTTCCCCGGGGCCCGGCTCCTGCTGCTCGGCCTCCCCTCGCTCCTCGCCGGGGCACGCCCCCGCCCGGGCTGCCGTCGGGGCGGCAGGCGGCCACCGCGCAGGTGCAGCAGCGGGGGCGGGGCCATGGGTGGGCGTGCTGACCTGCAGGGGGCGGGGCGGGGCGGGGCGACGCCTGGGCCGGGCCGTGGGACTCGGGCGGCGCGCCGGGGTTCGGGGCTCCCTAGTTGAGAAATGTCGGGAGAGAAGCTCAAAGACTGGGTCTCTGGGGTCCACAGGGAAGGAGGGACTTGGGACCCTACGTTCCAGGAGCTCCGCCTAGTGGGGCGGTAGTGTGGACTCCGCTGTGGGACGTAGGAGCTCGTGGGGTCGGGACTGGGAGCCCGGAGCGCCGGATTTATTTAGTGGAAAGTGGACTGTGCCCCCGTATTCTGGGCCCAGAATCGGGGGAACCGGGATAGGACCGAAGCCCTAGGTCCTTTACGGGGCAGAGACTTATGTTTCTCCAGCCCTGGTTTCTGGGTCCCTCATTGGAGAGGGGCCAGGACCCCGAGTCCTGCAGTCCAGCAGAGGGGTGAAGGCCGAGGATCTTCGTTCTAGGGCTTACATCGAGGCGCGGGCCAAGCATCCGTTCCTCCTAGGAGACGAAGGGCCTGGGATCCCAGAATCGCGTGTACCCCAGGGGCGAGGGAATTAGGGTCCTGGGGAAAAGATCGAGGGGGCAGGTTCCCTTGTGCTCCCCAGAGAGCAGGCGGGGGACTAGATCCTTGGAGGTTGAGAGGTTCGAGCTGAGAGACCCGAGGAAGCAAAAGGAAAGGCGTGCTCCCCCTGGCACCTCGGGGTCTCCAGGCTCGGGCAGCAGGTTAAGGACTCCTGTACACACCTGCCACTGGCCCGACCTCCGGGCAGAACCAAGGCCCTCCCCTTCCCTGCTGCATGCTCCCGAGCCACGTGAGTCCTCCGCTAACCTCCGCCGTGCCTCGCGCACGCGCAGTGAGGCGGGAGGGGGCGGGGCCTGGGGAACGTGAGGCAGCCCTAGGCGGCGGGGATGGGGGTGGGGGCTGGAAAGGCAGGCGCCGGCACGTGATTCGGCCTTGAACCGGTGTCCTCAGCTGACCCCTGCTTGCTCGCTCTTAAAGGCGCCGACCGTCACCCACTTTCCGCGTCTCTTCCCCAACTCATGAAAGCTAATAGTTCTTTAGAGGCTCTTGAGGTCTTTTCAGTGTATTGGGTTCCTTTCCTCTGATCATTATGGGGTCTAGGCGTTGTTCAGTGATTCGGTAAGGATTCAAGCTAGTGTTTGGGGAAGAAGCTAGTACTGTGACTCCGAAGACCTGAGAATTCAGAAGCAGTAGCCCAGACTCAAGTGTAACTTAGGGCAAGTCAGGTAATGATTGTGCCTCAGTTTCCCTGTTTGTAGAAATGGAGTTGGTTCCATGATTTCAAAGCATCTTTGTGGCTTAGGGAACCTTCATACTTTGTATTAGGGAGGTTGATCTCTGGCAGAGCTTTATGTTGGCCTTCAATATGGTGGATGTGATAGCTGAGTGGATATGATACCTGACTAGGGGGTAGCATCAGGGAACTTCCTCCCCCAAATAAATACACAATAAGGTAATACATTCTATTTTCCCAAGGCCTGACCTCTCGGGACACACCCAGCCCTGTGGACCCAGATACGGTGGAGGTGCTGATGACCTTTGAACCTGATCCTGCTGATTTAGCCCTATCAAGCATTCCTGGCCATGAGACTTTTGACCCTCGGAGACATCGATTCTCAGAGGAGGAACTTAAGCCCCAGCCCATCATGAAGAAGGCGAGGAAGATCCAGGTGCCAGAGGAGCAGAAGGTGAGCACTGCCAGGTGTAGGATGCAGGCTTGGTTAGAACAGTCTCCACAGCCAGGGTTTCTCACAGTCAGGACTAGGTTCTTACTAGGATTAGTGCTGTTTCCCCTACAGCCAAGGATCAGCCCTCCTTGGCCATGGGGTGCAAAGGGGCAAAGTTTTGGGCTTGAGATTTATGAAGATGGTATCATTGTGAGGCACGGACTCAGCCAGCCCTGCTCGACCCAGTTGTACAGACTTGGCATTTCTTCTGTCAGCTGGACCCAAACCACTCAGTGGGGCAGGCTTCAGGCTCTGCCCAGCTCAGTTGCTAAGGCCAGCATTTCTTAGCAATGGGGTATCAATCTCTCTCTCCTTAATGGCCAGCCAGGCTGGGACTTGCCTCTGCCTGGGACATAGACCTTGCCAGCCCTCTATGCCTTGTTTCCTGGGTCTGGACTGCCTCATTGGCAAGGGGCCCCAGGTTCCCACTGGCAGCCAGAGCCACATTCCGATGTGGGTTCTTTGGGCAGTGACCGCATCTTTCTAGCATCTGACTTTTCCAATTCTGGGGTCTTGCCTAACAAGAGATGTCTGGGCTTCTCCCACAAGACTTTGCCATGCCCGCGTGTAAGACACAACTACCCAGAGCAGCCAGGACCAGCCTCCAAGCCAAATCTACACCAGTGGTTTCTCCTGCCACACGGCTGTGTTGCTAGGGACTGGATTTGCCCTAGCAAGCAGGAGATAGGCTTCAATGAAATGGGGTTCAAGAGGCATCTTTCAGAGCTCTGGGTGTTCCTTGGTACTGAAGAGTGGTCCTCCTCTGCAACCAAATTCCAGGGCTAGAGAACCCTGGGCATGGTCACGTGGGGAGGTCTCAGTATGGCCCCTTTTGCTAAATGACAACTCTTCAAGTAACCACGACCTGTTGGCAGTGGGCAGCTCCCTGGCCTCTATTCAAGGCCAGTAGGTCAGAGACCAGCTGCAGTCGTTGGGACCACTTAGACCTTTTTAAAAATTTTTTAGTTTTTGATTTTAGAGAAAGGGAGAGACATAAACATCAATTTGTTCTTCCACTTACTTATGTATTCATAGGTTGATTCTTGTATGTGCCCTGACCAGGGATCGAACCCGCAACCTTGGAGTATCAGGACATTGCTCTAACCAACTGAGCTACTCAGCCAGGGAAGACCTTAATTTTTTTTGCTGAGGAGAGATGAGGTTGCCTTGGCAACCAGGTCCAAAGGGACCAGTTATGGGAGGATTTTATGGGACATCAAATCCTATCACTGGGGAGGCTAGACTTCCCTTAGCAACTAGGATCTGGACAGGTGATGTGTAGGGCAGTGCTTTTCACTGGGAGCTCTTACATCCTGAATGCCCTGTTGCTAGGGAACAAGCATCCTTAGCAACCAGGGGATAATTGCCGGCCCTTTGTCAGGTGAGGAGGGTGGGATCTGCTTTGCACACTGAAGATTTAAAAGTCCAGTTGTTTGGGGTGGGAGGCTCTCTTATGCCTTAGTTGTTGCTAGGGGCCTGCTCTCCTTAGCAACCAAGGCTCTAGGAGGGCAGACCCCCTTGGGTACCCATACCAGGGGAGGGAGACCGCTGATGGGCAAGTAGCAACCTTGTAAGTCTAGGTTCTCTCTGGTCCTCGAAGGAACAAGCAGAGTTGCTCCTCTCTTGTCTGACTGTGGCCAGGGCCCCCTGAACTTCATTGCTTTCCCACCTCTTTACCCTCAGGACGAGAAGTACTGGAGTCGGCGGTACAAGAATAATGAGGCAGCCAAGCGATCCCGCGACGCGAGGAGACTTAAGGAGAACCAGATATCGGTGCGGGCGGCCTTCCTGGAGAAGGAGAATGCCCTGCTGCGTCAGGAGGTGGTAGCTGTGCGCCAGGAGCTATCCCACTACCGCGCTGTGCTGTCCCGCTACCAGGCCCAGCACGGATCCCTGTGAGGCTGCCCCCTAGCCCCACGCGGCGGAGCTCACCTCCGCCTCACTCAGACTTACGCCCAGACACCTTCCCTCCCCACTCTGTGGCCCACGGGCCGGCCAGCTGGGTGCCCCAGGAACGTGATGATGCAGATAAATACATTTATATTTTTAAGAAAAAGCGAGCCTCCCCCCTCCCTCGCGGGGGCAGGGAGAATCCTGTGTGTGTGCCCCCGGGACGTCGGGGACCCCATCCTCCCACCGCCTCCGCTTAACACGATCCTGAATAAATCTTGATAACCCCAGAGCCAGCTGTCGTGGGGGAGGAGGCAGCTCCCTAGCCCCAGTTCAAGGCCAGCGGGTCACACTGGCCACGATCCATGGGCTTCGGGCGCTCCCACGGGCTACATGATGGAGGAAGGGATGAGGGTCTAAGGAATGAAGCGACTGCCTTTATTGCATAGACCTTTTCAATTGCTTTGAAGATTGAGTTCGGGGAACGCACAGGACACAGAAGATGGGAAATGGACTTCTCCGCCCGCAACCATGGGGCGGGGAACTTTAGTGCAAATGCGAGCGTCTGCCCGAGGGAACCTGCCCCTGCAGGGCTGATTGGCCAGTTAAATGGAGGCACCGGAGTGGACAGGGAAAGACCCTGAACGGCCAGCCCCTGCATTCCAGGTCCCATCATTGGACTACGCTTTAAACAAGCTCCGCCCTCGGCGGACCTGGTCTTCAAGGAGCCGGAAGCAAGGGTCTGGACTGAGCTCCACCCTCATTGGTCAGGCACTACCCTCCCGAAGAGCCCACTTTCCTGTGACCCTGATGGCCCCCACCCCCTGGCATTTGGGCTACCATCCAGCTTCACTTCTGGTCCCCTGGGTGAGTGCAGTCCTGAGACGTAGCCAGAGCCGCTGCACGTGGGGCCTCCACCCTAACTCTAGCTGCCAAGTCAAGCCCCCGATCTCAGGCTCCACCCCCTTGGAATGTAGGCCCCGCCCATAGCGGGTTCCAAGTTTTGTAAGGTTTAAGGCTCCCGCCCAGGGCGGCCCGGAGGTCCAGTGAGCAGCGTACCGAGCCCTGGATGCACCTGTGCCTGCACGGGTCCGTACTCCACCTGCTCCCCATCCACCGTAAGCACTCCGCGCGGTGTGAGCGGCTCGAGGCGAAAGGCACGAGCCGCGGCGTAGCCCAGCTGCGGGCAGCCCAGCCTAAAGTGGCTACCCTGTTCCATGGCCAGGAAAAGGCGCAGCAGTGCAGCCCGCGAAATGCCACCACGCACCCAGCACAGGTGTACCAGGCCATCGTCAAAGCGCGCGTGGGGAGCTGCCACCAGATCAGCCCCCAAATGGCTGGGTGAGATAGCCAACATTAGCACAAAGTCCCCCTCCAGCGTCACCCAGTCTGAGGGTAGTGGGGCACCCAGAGGAGGGAGCAGGTTGTCCAATGGACCTCCAGTAGAGATGGCTACTGGGTCACCATCAGAGGTGGGAAGCAGGAGCCCAGAGGATGCTGGCATTTCTGGGGTCCCCTCGGTGATGGGTGAGAGTAGAGCTGACTTGGGGGAGCCAGGGGGAGAGGGGAGCAGTGGGTCTGGAGACAGTGGAGCATCCCCAGCCCCAGCCCAGTCCCCAGCCAGCTCCGGGCCCCCACCATTGAGGGACAGGATGGGCAGCGGTTCTGGTGAGCCTGGGGAGGTCAGGGCAGGCTGAGGCAGGGGGAGGGGCAGGTCAGACACAGAGCGATGAAGGGGCGAGTGGGCCACGGGTGGAGCTGGGTCAGGGGCCAGGGTCAGCTCCGATTTAGCACGGGGCAGGCCATGGGCAGGGGTGGGTGAAGCAGGCTCTACAGTGGCAGGGAGGTAGGAGAGGCGTCCACGGTAGGTGTGCAGTGTGGCGAGGCCCAGCACCGTGCCCAGTGTGAAGCGGGCACTGCCCAAGGCCCTGAAGCGCTCGCTCTGGATGTCCACGTCTGACACGAAGCCCCAGGCCACAGACAGGAAGGAGAAGCAGCGGGAGCCCGAGGCCAGCGTCACAGACAGCAGGTCCAGTGGGCGGCAGCCACCCCGGCAGAGCAGCAGTGAGCAATTGAGCAGCAGGTCAATGCCCAGGGCCTGCTCAAACCTTCAGAGCCAGAGATGGATTGATATAGTGAGAAAGAGGAAACAGGGTGGGGAGAGAAACAGAGTGTGGGGTGGGGAGGAGACAGATAGCAAGGGGACCAGGCAGGCCATGTCCCTGAGCCCACCCACAGCCATTTGGCCACCTCCAGATGGACTCGTCTTACTAGGCCAGGTTCCCTGTCGATCCTTCCATTCCATAAGCATTCACTAAGTGTCGCCTATGTGCCAGGCACAGTTCTAGGCACTAAGGATACAGCTGGGAACAAGACCAGCAAAAAAATGCCAGGCTGATTTAACCTGACAGTGGACTGGCGGAGGGGGTGGCAGATGTGCCAGGTCTCTGTTATCCCTCCTTCTGGGTATCCTCAGGCTTAGCCGAGGCAGGAAAAGCCCACCTACCCCCCATGCTGGTTCACAGCTCCAGCCAATGCATTGCCCGAGCCACAGGGGAGGATGCCCACGGGCGTCTTCACAGCCTCTTCCCAGTCGGGGCGATCTAGGAGTCCGTTCAGCACCTGGAGGGATGGAGACCAGACACCTGGGTGGTTGTCTTGGCCTCCACAGTCCTCCCAGGGCTTGGCTTGGGGCAAGGGGACTCCTGCCCTACCTCATACAGCAGCCCATCTCCGGAGACTGTGACGATGCCGTCCCACTCACTCAGGCTCAGTCCCTGGACCAGCTCCCGAGCATGGTTCTGTCGTTCTAATGTGGGGAACCAGCAGGTGAGGCAAGCTGTCCCACCCCTACCCCACCACTGCGCCCCAGAACTCAGGAATCCAGCCCCAAGCCCTCTCTCACCTCCCATTCTGACACCACCCTTACCTGTCTGGATGAGGTTGAAAGACAGCCCAGCTTCGGAGATCATGGGCAGCACGTGGTTCTTACACCACTGCCAAGCCAGGCCCCGCCCACCAAAGGGATTGACCAATAGAAGCAATCGGGGTGGCCTTGGCAGAAGATGGGAGGTGATTTCTGCAAAGAGAGGGCAAGGAGTCCATAGAGGCCAGAGACTCAGGCCCCTCACCAGGGAAACAGTAACTGCCAACAGCCCCCAGGGAACTGGTGGATGGCTGACACTGGATCCTCAAGGAAGGCTTTTTCTTTTTTCTCCCAGGCCACTCCCTTCTGAGACAAAGGCAGGGCTTGGGTGTCTAATCCCAGTGCCCTTTGGACCCCATGTGGGAGGAGGAAGGAGAGGTGTAGTTTCCACTTCCTCACTGAGAACACCTAGATCCCAGATCAGGTTGCTGTACTCTGTGAGGCTGTTATGGTCCCCACCCCCCAGGCAGCCATCAGGACCCTGGAGGATCTGATAGGGACCCTTGAATCTTTACCTTCCCGTGCCAGATGAGGATCCTGGGTGGGGACCCCTGCCTGAAAGCCCTCGACAGACCCCCACAGGCTAGTTTTAGATGCCACCTCTGAGAGCTCTGGGCGATGACTGATCACGTCTCTGTCTGCTGCTCTCATCAGCCTGGGAGCCTCTGACTCATTTGTGGTCAGGACACATGGAAGTGGGGAGGGGACAGAGACAGAAATCTAGCCTGTGATTTTGTTTCTTCTGTAGCCTATCTCTGTCTGGTATTACTCAGACACACAGAAAACTAGGCAGAGATGCCCATAGAGGGAGATCCGCAGACACAACTGAGGTAGCCCAGGACCTCACCCCCATCCCCAGGCAGCGGCAGTCCACGGAGCAGACACGTGAGGACAGTGGCCCAGCGCTGGGCCTCAGCTCGGTTCTCCTCGTAGGTGGCCGCCCCATCAGCCCGGAAGGTGCGTGTGGCTCTGCGTCGGCCCCCACGCCGGCCCCTGGGGTATGTGTAGATGCAGAAGTAGGCTGCTGAGTCAGAGTGGCTACGGCTCCGCAGGGTACAGCAGCCTGAGACCTCAGCCAGCAGGACCAGGCCACCCCGGGGCCTGGCCTCAGGCTTTGGGCGCAGCCGCTGTATGTGCAGGGCCTGCGGTGTGAGAGTGATGGCAAAGCGTGGGCCTCGGGCTGGGTAGGAGCCAAACTCGCCATGCAAGAGTGGAGTGCTGGCAGCCAGGGGTGGCGGCGGTGGTGGGGCCATGGCCTCAGCCCTGTCCAGGGCAGTCCTAGGCCTGTGGCCCCAGCTCCAGGTCAGCTACTGGTCTGGCCTCTGTGGGAAGGAAGGGCAGGAGTCAGAGTCCAGGACCTCCTTGTCAAGTGGCAGAAACAGGGGCAGGGTCTTGGACAGGGGGAGGTAATGAGGGGCAGTCACAGGTGCACCAGAGACAGACAGGCCCAGACAAGTGTGGGGAGATCCTGAAGATGCAGGGAAGAGATCAGTTGGACAGGAAGGCCCGCATCCTGGGGGGTCTACACCCAGTCATGCAAACATTCATTCATTTTCTAAGTAATTATTCAGCATCCTCCATGTGCCAATCACAATGCCAGGCCTAGCGAAGACAGCAGGGAGCAGAATGGACAAAGATCCCTGCCTTCCTGGAGTTTATATCAGTAAACAAAGAACAAAATAAAGAAGTGAAATATTGTGTGTTGGATGATAAGGGCTTTAGGAAAAATAAGGCAAAGGATAGAAATCAGGATGGTGGAAACACAGGAAGAAATAGACATGCAAAGACAGAGAAGAACACAACACACACAGGCATCTCCAGAGGGAGAAAGTAACAAGGAAAAGATACCTGGTCACAAAAAAAAAAAAAGAGGGGTAAGGGACTAGGGCGAAAGAGACAGAGAAGACAGGAAAGAAGAGATAGATGTAGACACCATGAAAAACTGAGAAAGGGATGTGACATGAAGGGACTAAGGGGTCAGAGCTACAGGGGCCACATGCGGGCACCTCCAAGGCACAGGGTTCAAGAGCTGGACCCCGAGCACTGACCTGGGCATCTGGCCGCCAGCTATCCAGGGATGGGATGGGGGCCGGGCCTGAAGTCCCCTCCCCCAAAGCTCTCCTCCTGCCCTCTGCCTTGCTTCTACCTCCTCCTCCTTACTCACCTTTGCCCCCCTCTGCTCCACCTGCCTGTCCCGCCTCTCACCTTCCCCGCGCCTCCAGCTGCCCCAGACACACCCCCATCTGTGGCCTCACCCGAAGTAGTCACCTCTGCCCCTGCCCTGGGCAGCTCCCTCAGGCCCCACCCCTAACTTTGCACTGACTCCCCACTCCCCACCCCTTAACCTCAAATCAGATTTAGGCACAGAACCTAGATCTTCCCCAGTCCTAGGTCTGAGTCTCTGTACCTAGGTCCTCAGGCCTCCGGCATGTTTTCCATTCTCTCTGCCCCTCCAGGTACCCCAGACCTGGGCCTGGGTCTCCACCTACAGGTCTCCCCAGTTCATAAGTCTGAGTCTTTGTCTCCGGTTCCCCCGGGCCCAGACCTCCATTCCCCCTGCCCCTTCCCGATTTCCACGAGCCAGTCTCAGACCTGGGATCCCTCAGCCCCGGTTCTGGTTCTCCATCTCCATCCCACAGCCCTGTCAGTCCTGGGCCTGCGTCTCTGTTCCTCTCAGTCCCGCGGCCACCCAGATTCGGGTCCCCGCCCCGAACCCCCGCACCCGTCAGGTCCTCCTCCAAGTGGCCCCTCAAGTCAGCACACCCGCCCCACCAGGGGTGTGGGGGGGGAGTGTGCATCCGCTCAGCCAATGGCCGCGCGGCTGGCCTGAGCCCCACCAATGAGGGCGCGCAGAAGGTGGGTCCAGCCGACCTGCGAGCTTGGCGCAGGGGCCTGCCGCGGAGTGGTCGGATGTCGCGAGACCGCCGCCATTGCAGGTGAGGGCACACGCGCAGCAGAGGTGGCGTCACCGCCCCACAGGCAGGGACCATACCGCTATGTTTGTTGAGGGCATATGTGCTAGTCCCGTCCATTGGGTTTGTAACAGAGAAGGGGCACGAGGGAGGTCTTTAGGTGCAGACAGAGTGACCGACCCTAACACGTAACAAAGAACCAGAGATATGCAAAGGGGCCAGTAAGAGACTCTGAGGAGCAGTCAGAGGCAAGAAGAGACTTGGAGAGAAAAATGTTTTCTTTTTTTCAGATAAAGAGAATCAGGGGGACAGACGCAGAAAAGCAGAGATATAAACAAAGAGGCTAAGACAGTAGAATTAAGGATATGCAAGGTAAGGTCTCACGAAACCGCAGAAAATGAGGGACACAGGTAGAGATAAGGACAGACATTTCTGGAATGGAAACCAGGGAGGAGAGGTTTATTACTTGACAGATTATTAATTAGCCATAGGGATGTAATGCACAGCATGTGGACTATAGTCAGTAGTGTCGTATTAACTCTGTAGGGTGACAGATGGTAACTGGACTTGTGATCATTTTACAATGTATACAAATGCCGAATCGTTACCTTGTACACCTGAAACTAATGTAATATTGTCTGCCACTTTTTAAAAATGCCACAAACTATTTACCTTGGGCCCAAACCACAGTTGGAGGCAGCATGACATAAACATCTGCCTAGTGAATGACGCATGCCTGGCGAGTGGCAAGACAGACACACAGGAAAGAGACGGGAGAGACAGTATCTGAGAGACCTCTAGGTCAGGGGTGAGACTATTGAAGGCCCAGAGACTGAGAGCCACTGAGACCAAGAACACAAAGCAAAAATGTTGACAGTGAGATACAGAGGCAAAGGCCTGGTGAAACTGGAAAAAAAAAAAAAAATCAAGGCAAGAAGAGTATCAGGAGATCTAAAAACAAAAAGAACTGTAGAGTGAAAGACACATGCAAAACAAAATGGGGACACAGCTTGCTAGAAAGAGCTAAATGAAAGAAGTTTATTTATTGCCACACAATGTACCTTGTGTTCAACCCAGAGTAGCCACTGCACCAGGTAATATGTGCCAAAGAATGACCCAGAGAGAGACGGACAGAAACCCGGTAGGACGGAGAGACAGGGGAACGCAGCCCCGGAGCTTGGGGTCCAAGGAGAAAGGCAGACACACTGACCAAAGAGGCTGGGACTCCAAGACACAGACCAAGTTACAGAGGTGAGGGAACAGGGACAAGGAGGAGGAGGAAGCTGTCCCATGATATGCTGATCCTGACTTCGGACAGACCCTTACCTGCTGCCACCGCTCTTCTGCTTCAAGGTGTCCATTCATCGGGCAGGCCTCTGCTGTGTTATCAAGACCCGAGTCCCGGGTCGGAGTCCATGGGAGGCTGGTATGGGCAAGGAGTCGGGACTCACGGTTCGGGCCGGTCCTGTCGCTCTGTGGATGACAGGGGAGTAACAGGAGGCCAGGCTGCGTGTGCTGGAGGCCCAAGGGGCAGGGCCTCCCTGAGAAAGCAGATAAGAGGAGAAGAGTTCAACTTTTTCACCGCCCCAACCAGTTCCTCTTGTTTCATCCACTAAGGGCCAATAAGTAGGAATGGAGCCTAATTTTTATTGAATGCTTACTCTACGTGCGAAGCATGGTCCTAAGCATTTTTACTAACTTACATAATGCTGGATAACATCCTATACACCGCAACTATTGTCATCTTTTTTTTTTATTTTGCAGATAAGGCACAGAGACCTTAGGTGACTTGCGCAGTCACACTGTTACTAAGTAGCAAGAGGCGCGATTTGAATTTAAGTCTCTGTTTGCTCCTTCTTGGATCGCCATCTTCCCCCTTTCTAGGTCTTCTTACCCCCCACCGTCGGTCTCTGTCCACTACCCCTCTGGGTCTCCATCCCTTCACTCCTCTGAATCTGTCTCCCTCTAAGTCTCTCCTCCCCTCTCAGAAATGTTTTCCCCACCCCCAAGCCTGAGACCTCAAAGTACCTGCTCTGCGCTCCAGTACCATGCACATCCCTCATAACGAACCTGCTTGGCCACTTGATCTATCTGGCTGAGAAAAGCAGTCCCCACGTGGCAGAGGCTGAGAAGGGACCAGGGGAAGGCCGTCTGCGGGTAGAGGGAGAAGCGGAACCTCAAAGGTGAAAATACAGTCCGCTATAATACTGGGCTGCAGCAGGAAGATCTCAGATTAGACCTGAAGGAGGACTTCCCGAGCTGCTCCCGGCAAGGGCAGCACGAGATAACGCAGACTGATAAGGAAATGACTGGAGCGACAGGTCAGAGGTTTTCCAGATCTCCAGATTAGCCCCGTCGGCCCCGCCTTCCTTACCTCCATCACTCGGCCCGCCCAATCCTCCGGAAGCCACAGAGACATAGTCGGCTTCGGGCCAGAGTGTCGCTGCGCGACGAGTCCTCCGAGTTCCGCGCGACATCTCTCTCTCACATTCCCTTCTTCCGGAAGGGTATCGAGAACAGGGACTGGGTAGGGCCAGAGAGGCACCCGACGGGCCGGCCCTTTTCCTCTTTGGTTGTTCTCCGGAAACGCCCATCTAGCCGTCCGTCCTATTCACCACAGAGAAGCCCAAGTTGCGGTTAGAGTGCCGAGTCGCGCGAGTGGTACGTCACGCAGGCGCCGCTCGCTGAAGGCTTTCCGCGCCCACTCCGGCGCCGTTCTCTCTTTCCGGACGTGGTGGAGCAGAAGGCGCCATCATGGTGAGTGCGATTTGAAGTGTCGGAGCTCGACCATCCGCTGGCATCCGCTGCGGTCTCGGGCTGGAGGCTCACCAGAGGGCGGCAGGGATTCTGGGATGTGGTCAAAGGAGGCGACTCCCGTGGTGGAGGGCTGTTTAGGGGCCCCTGAAGAGCAGAGATGGGTCAGTCGTATCAGTCTCCAGCTCCTCCCGTATCCCTCCATTGAATATATGCCCGAATTGAGGTACGAGGGGGGCTAAGCGATAACGACCAGGGTCAAAATGCCAGGGAGTGACGGGGCCAGGATTCGGACCCAGGCGACCCGGATCTGTCATTCGCAAGTCTAAAAAAGTTGGGTTCTGGTGAGCGTCGAGTGTCCAGGGCCCGGGTTTTGGGACCAGACGGGCCTCCGTGCGAATCTCGGCTCCCTGCCAACCCTGTGATCTTACCTTCCGGCCTGTTCCCCACTCTCTCCATCTGTGTAATGGGGACGCAGTAAATCTGTCTCACAGATTAGGGTTTAGGAGGTGATCACCGTGGGTTTTTGCAAACGTTAAAGGTTGGTTAAATGGGACCTGTCATGTAATCCTTTACAATTCATAAGAGTCGGAAAAGGAAACCTTACAGAAACGGGTAGAGAGTGTAGTGGGAATGGTGGGCTTGAGTTCATGCCACTGCGGTAATAAACCTTTTCGGGGTGCTGTGTGTCGTGTGCTGAAGACTGTGCACATGGCATTAGCCCCTTTTTACAGAGGGGCCATTTGAAGTCCAGAGCGTGTAAGTGGCTTTCCCAGATGTCTCCCAGGGATCGACCTGGGATTTGTTGTCTGCGGAGACTGAGGCTTTGCCCCTCTCTGGGAGATATGTAATAATTGAGAGCCCTTTATGGGGTTCCTAATCGGCCAGGTCACAGTTGGGTCTGTGGTCTCCCCTTCATCCTGCAGGGAGTCGACATCCGCCACAACAAAGACCGAAAGGTTCGGCGCAAGGAGCCCAAGAGCCAGGACATCTACCTAAGGCTGTTGGTCAAGGTGAGGTCAGAGCCGGTGACCCCTGGGCAGGGCCACCCCAAACCTGCAATTTCTAGGGCCTCTGTTCTAGTATTGGTCCCGGGCTCCTCCCAGGATCTTGCAGGGCAGGTTCAATCTCAGAGCTTCTGAAAGGTCAATGTGTTTTAGCTTCTGTGCTGTATACAGCTGGGGGGTGGGGAGGGGACCCTCTGAGTCCCTGACCAGAATGAACCTGGGCTAGCTCTTTCCCCGGAGCTCATTGGAATAGGGGGAAGCCAGAGGTCGTTTGTTTGCCCCTTGGAAAGTTGGGAGGGTGGAGTGGGCTTCCCTGGGTTCTCAGTGTCCCCCCCCCCCCCCCCCAGCTATACAGGTTCCTGGCCAGACGAACCAACTCCACCTTCAACCAAGTGGTGCTGAAGAGGTTGTTCATGAGTCGCACCAACCGGCCGCCTCTGTCCCTTTCGCGGATGGTGAGGGGCTGTGGGGAGCACAGCCAGCCTGGGGAGGGCCCAGAGTGCGTCTGGAGTTGGACTCTTGAGAGGGGGGGTGGGCTTGGAGCTCTGACCCTCAGGTTAGAGTACATTTCAGCTAGCTTGGCTTCTTGCCCTTGTTTTCTTTCTTACTATGAGGTGGGGGTGGTTGGGGGGCTTCATGAGGTTGTCCTGCGGTTTCAAGTCACCTAACACAAGTCTTAGCTGTTAGAACCCCTATAAGGGGAGATCTGTTGAGAAATCTGGGCTTGGACCTGAGGTCAGGCCTGTGCTGGTTTCAGAGGCGCGGCACGGGTGGGTTGAGCCCAGCCAGGACACAGCTGTCTTGGTCCTTGGGTGCTTGAAGCAGTGGGATTGGATTTAAATGCCACGCGGGGCTCAATGTGCGTGTCCTCCCAAAGATCCGGAAGATGAAGCTTCCTGGCCGTGAGGGAAAGACTGCTGTGGTTGTCGGGACTATAACCGATGACGTGCGAATCCAGCAGGTGCCCAAACTGAAGGTGAGTGGGGAGGGGTTCCGCATGGGGCGTGGGTCAGGTGCGCGGGCTCAGGGTGGGGTCCCGCGGGCCTGGCTCAGCCTTGTCTGCTGTGGTGCCCTCAGGCTCCAGCTCCTCCGTCTCACCTCTGGGTTAGGCCGGCATCACAACTACCCGGTGGCTTCTGGGTCAAAGGGGCTTGTCACTGGCATTACTGATGGCGCTGTCCCTGGACCAGCCCCTCTGGGGCCCTGTTGACAGTGCTGGCTCTTGAGCCAGACAGCCTAGGTCTGAGTCTAGCTTTCTCTTCCACTTTGTCACCTCTGGACAAAGTCCTAAATCTACGCCTCAGTTTCCTTAAATGTAATGCCTTCGAGTTGTTGCGGTCCTAGAGGGGTTTCTAGAAATAAAGCGATAAAAACAGCTGCGGTCGGCTCAGGCTGCTCACTGTAACGGGTGGTAGTTATCAGGCCGAGCAAGCAGCCAGGACTTCTCGGTTGGGCCGGGGCAGTGAACGCTAAGTCACAGCAGCCCCTGGGTGGCCACGCATGGGACTCCGGCTGAACCTGTCCTCTGTGTCCCTAGGTTTGTGCACTTCGTGTGAGCAGCCGCGCCCGCAGCCGCATCCTCAAGGCTGGGGGCAAGATCCTCACCTTTGACCAGCTGGCCCTGGACTCCCCCAAGGGCTGTGGCACCGTCTTGCTTTCCGGTGAGCCCTGCTTAGTGTCTCCTGGTGGGGTGGGGACTGCTGACAGCCTTTTCCCTTCCAGGTCTGGGAGGTCAGGGGCCTCCCAGCCCCACCCTCCCAGTCAGCTGGAGCCCTGGAGAGCGGCCCCGTGCAGGAGTTCTCGGTGCTGGGTTTCTGCCTGATCCCCCCTTCCTTCCTTTCCCCAGGTCCTCGCAAGGGCCGAGAGGTGTACAGGCATTTCGGCAAGGCCCCCGGAACCCCTCACAGCCACACCAAGTGAGTATACCAGCCGTGACCCCCACCCCCCACCCCCACAATGCAGTTCTTGGTCTTGCCGAGCTTAGCTGCTCATTTTTCACACTGGGCCAGCCTGCGGCCGCCCTAGCACTCCCCGCCTCGTCGCACCCGCTGTCCCTGCTGCCCTGCGTGTTGGGCTCCCTGCGCAGCCGGTGTTACACCTGCGGGCTCTGTGTTTGGCTGAGCTGGTATCTCCCGGGTGGGGCCTGCATTTTAGGCAGCCTCGCGGCTCTGAGGTTGACGCCCCCGGGCCGGTGCCGGCTTTGCCAGCCACTCCTGCCGGCGTCTGCAGCAGCCCCTGCCGGCGTCTCCGAGCCGCTCAGCCCGGCTGCGGCGCCGGCACACATCCAGCCCGACTCCGTCCCTGCCTGACTCCCTTCTCTTCCCCGCAGGCCCTACGTCCGATCCAAGGGCAGGAAGTTCGAGCGCGCACGAGGCCGGAGGGCCAGCCGAGGCTACAAAAACTAACCCCAGATCCTTCCTTGTTATTAAAAAGATTTTGGATGCTGACGACCCTGTGTGTATTACTGGGGGACGGGGTTGGGAGGGGAACCTGTGGGCCAGAGGCATTCTTCGGGGGATTGGACGCCCCGCCGTCTCCATGGAGACTGCCCCCCCAGTTGTGCGGGGGAGGAGTCCTCGCCCCCTCGCGGCCTGTCCGGGGTGTGTGCGTCCGCCCTCTGGCGCCCTCTGGCGGTGCAGGCGCGTCGGCTCTGCGGGGTCCCCCTGCACCTGTCGGACTCCGCAGCCCGGGGGTGCGGAAGCCCCACCCCCCGAGGAGCCAGGTGTGGGCTGTTCCCGCACCTGCTTCCCAGGATTAGTCACACCCTCTGCTCTTAAAGGACCCGCGCTCGGGCTGTTGGGCGGGGCTTGGGTGGGGAAGCGTGGGTCAGGTGGGGCTGCGTTGGGAAGGGGTGCTTGGGAACAGGTGAGGCACTCGCCCTCCCCCAAAACCCGAGTCTGACGGGCCGCTGGCCTCTTGGGAAAGCAGTCTGGTGAGTGTGTGCTCCTGGGTCGGGACCTCAGACCCCCGCGAGGTACCTGCGCGGGCCCTCCCCTGTGTTTACACAAGGGGCTGGGTTCCCAGGATCCCAGGGCAAAGCCTGATGAATGAGGCCAGTCAGCCGGAAGAGCCGCAGAAATAAGAGCAGGTCTGAAGACCCGGATTATACTTTCCTCCCGAAAAGGCAAGAGGAGACGAAGGGGGTGGGGAGCTGGCTGGGGCAGGAGGGAGAGGGGACCTGGCTTTATTCCTCTTCCTTCTCTTTGCAGGGCTAGTCGCTGCGCCCTGGAGGAAGGGAGTGCCGGGTGCTGGGACTGGAAGGCAGGGCTGCTGGGTGGCACAGATCCGGGGTCCGCAGTCAGGTTGGGTCGGGAGCCTCAAATACAGAGCGGTCCTTGCCCTTCTTCCATTAGGAATGAGTGGACGGTCAGCTAGCAGGAGATAGTGGGATTCAGGCTGAGACGACAGGTCAGTGCAGCCAGGGATCAGCAAAGCTCAGAGGGCAGCCCTGGGGCACAGGTAGAGGGGGCAGCCAGTCCCAGGAGTGGTGGCCAGTTAGTCTGACCCTCAGCCAGGCGGCTGTGGAGAGCATGGGCCGACTCCATGGTAATGAACCTCCTCAAGGAGCATCTCCACTGTAGCAGCCTGAGCAGGTGCGAAGGCCCAGGAGCAGGGTCCTCCGTCCACAGAGGAGACGGACCTACTACCTGGCTGGGGAGGGGCAATGCCAAGGCTGACGGCTGGAGAACATTTCTCCAAGGCTCAGAGAGCAGGTGCCCGCGATGGTGAGGCAGTGAGAGCTGGTGAGCTAGCTGACCAGTTGTCGGGAGAAACAGGTCCACTGGACACAGCTGGGAGTTCCACTGGGTGGTCAGATAGGGAGCCTGTCAGCCGGAAGCAGTAAATACCTTCCAGATAATTAGAGACGGCTGCAGAGGGTCAGTTAGACGTGCTGTTGGCCAGGAGCAAACAGGCTGCCTGCTCGCTCTCCCTTTGCTGAGGGACATCAGGTGGTTGCAGAAGGCAGATGGTCTGTTGCCTGGAGATGGTCAGGCAGTCAGCCGACCTTTGGCCAAGACAGGTGGGTGGTCAGTCCGTCCAAGTCTGAGCCAGCTGAAGGGTCAGTGGGTGCATCGTGTGGCCGGCAGGCTGGGGGTTGTCGTGTGCCGGAGCAGAGATGGGCAGCTGACAAGTCGCAGCGTTTGGAGACAGTGTCAGGTAGTGAGCCTAACCCGCCTGCAGGGCTAGTGGTGAGGTCAGACGGATAATCAGGAACAGCCTGGCAGGAAGGTCAGGTGGCCACCCTGTCGTGGTGGCTGGAGGCTGGCAGGCAGCTGGTGTGAGCGGCATTGGGCAGTCTGATTGTCAGGGCAGTGAGCCAGGGGCGGTGCGGGGAGCCATTTGGTCTTGCTCAGGGCTGCCCTGGGAGGCTTGCACAGGGTCTGCCTTTCAGGAGACCCCCAGATGGTCAGTGACTCAGAGACAGCCACACCCTCAGACACCCAGCCTCAAATCCTCCCGCCTGGGTGGTCCGATGGCTGCCTCCCAGCTGGCAGCGCTGGAAGGAGTGGAGTCTGGGGCCGAGGGGCAGCCCCTGATGGAGACCAGCCCCGGCTTCCTGTATTCCGAGGGCCAGCGGCTGGCCCTTGAAGCTCTGCTGAGCAAGGGCGCAGAGGCATACGAGGCCTGCGTGCAGCGTGAGGGGCTGCGGCCCTTCCTGAGTGGGGATGAGCTCCGGGGCCTGGCCGTGGCGGCTGAGGACTGGACAGCAGACAAGCAGGAGCCCAGCAGAACAGCAGAGGGAGCCACGCTCGCCAACGGGGACTCAGGCAGCCTGACCTACTGGCCTGGACAGTCGGAAGAGCCGGTGCCGGTGCTGCGGCTGGGCTGGCCGGAGGACTCGGGCTGGAAGGGTATCACCCGGGCGCAGCTGTATACCCAGCCACCTGGCGAGGGCCACCCGCCCCTCAAGGAGCTGGTGCGCCAGGAAATCCAGGCCGCCTGCAAGGTGGGGGCAGGACCTCGGGGGCCTGGTGTCCATTCCGCAGACCCGGACATGCTCACGTGCCAGCTCCAGACCCGGGAGGGCATGCTCCCTGGGACTTGGGCATTTTCCCCCGGGTTCTCCTGGGACTTTGAAGTCCACAGCCCTCAGACCTCATCTTCACCCTCTTAGATATGAGGGTTCCCACCTTCTCCCCAAGATCTGGGTGCCCTTAGGCATCCATGTCCCAGGGACCTAATTATGACACACCCCCCCTTGTCTGAATTACCTACTCCACCCATCCCCACTCCCAGGGTGGTGTCTCCATTTGCCCCCAGAGTGGGCCCAGGTCTCTCCCCTGCAGCCCCCTAGCCAGCCCGTTCTTTTTTTCTTTTTTACTTTTTTTGATTTTGTATGTTTATTTTTAGAGAGAGGGGAAGGGAGGGAGAGAATCATCAACATGTGGCTGCCCCCCACATGCCCCCCAACCGGGGACCTGACCTACAACCCAGGCACGTGCCCTGACTGGGAATCAAACCAGGAACCCTTTGGTTCGCATGCTGGCACTCAGTCCACTGAGCCACACCAGCCAGGGCCAGCCGCTTCATTGAACAGATTTTGTGTTTGCCAGCTCCCATGCCAAGTCCTTTACCTGGGTTAACATGTAATTGTCATGCCGGCCATGCGAGGTCAGGATTTACTATGTCCATTGAGGAGATGGGGAAACTGAGGAATGACCAAACAGATTTGGATCAAGGCTCTCTGACCCGTGAGTCGGGGCTTATTGCCACTGCCTTTTCCTGCCTGCAAGGACCCAGGCCCTCGGCAGGCCCCCGTCCCCAGAGCTCCCCTTGTTGACCTAGCAGGTCAGCCCTCCTGCCCCGCCCCGCCACAGAGTCTGGGACACCCCTGAGGACCCAGGTATGCAGGTGTGCAGTTTCCTACAGTGCACTGCAGAGGCATCCAGTCCCCCACTGACCCCTGGAGCAGGCCACCATGTGGTGTCACAGCTCAGGGGACACTATTCACCATTTCAGACATATGACTGATGACAGTTTCGCAGCAGCTGGAGGCCGGGTCTCCAGGAAGGACCACCTTTTTCTCATTCATATGTAGACACTATATGGTCCTTTATTTTATTTTATTTTATTTTTTTAAAGATTCCATTTATTTAGTGTTAGAGGGGAAGGGAGGGAAAAAGAGAGGGAGAGAAACTGATGTGTGGTTGCCTCTCACACACCCCCAACTGGGGACCTGGCCCACAACCCAGGCATGTGCCCTGACTGGGAATCGGACCGGCGACCTTTGTTTCACAGGCTAGTACTCAATCCACTGAGCCACACCAGCCAGGGCCAAGGCCAGGCCCTTAAACTCTCAGGCCCCAGAGGATCTCACCCCCAGGGCCCCACCGTCTGAGTGTCCCCTAAGCCCCAGGCTCTGCCCACAGCCCATCACCCCACCCCTAGGTGGTGGCCGTCATCATGGACGTATTCACTGACCCAGACCTGCTCTTGGACCTGGTGGACGCTGCCACACGTCGCTGGGTGCCTGTCTACCTGCTCCTGGACCACCAGCAGCTGCCTGCCTTCCTGACGCTGGCCCAGCAGCTGGGGGTGAACCCCTGGGCCACTGAGGTAGAGGCCTGGCTGAAGGGACCCCTGAGACCCCTTTCCCCTGGCCCTGCGGGTACCAGAGGCAGACCCTTCTGCGGGGTCCTGGGTCATCAAGGTGGATGCCAGCTGAGAGGGTCTCCTGAGATCTGATGCCCCAGGCATTGGGGGAAGCAGGGTGGGCCTATCTACAGGAGTTCTCAGTAAGGGGAATCTCCAAGAGACGCCTAAGGCCCCAGATTGGTGGCTGTGGGGAAGCTGGGACAGACCCTTCTACAAAGTCATGGGGCCCCCAGGTAAGGCCAGCCTGGAGGGACCCCAAACTGCAGGTCCCGTGAGGTTAGCCTGAGCAAGGATGTATCCCCCACCTCCCAGAACCTGGACATCCGCGTCGTGCGGGGCTGCAGTTTCCAGAGCCGCTGGCGACGGCAGGTGACCGGTCGGGTGAAGGAGACGTTTGTGCTACTGGACGGCGAGCGAGTCATCTCGGGGTCCTACAGGTGAAGCCCCTCACGCTGCCCGCGTCCTGTCCCCAGCTCTCCCTCCGCGTGTTCAGGGAGCAGTCGGGTCCCCTTTCTGGCCTCTCGTTCCTCATCTGTGAAATGGGTGGAAACGCCCTGCCAGGAGAGGAGGCGTCTTTGGGCGGAACGGGCTTGGGTGGGAGCCGGGCCTGCCGGTGCCACCCTGCTGGTGGCCTGTTCAGTGGCCTGGGGTAGGTCGTCATCTCCGACTGGCTTTCTCATCAGGAAAACGGGGCCTGCGGTGTGTGTGGGGGGGAACTTTAGGGACCTGGATTGGACCCCCAGCTCTGCCTGGGGTGAGTAGTGCCTCCTGTCAGAGTGGCTGGGAAGAACTGAGACCTGGTGTGCAGATGGCCCTCCTCGGCTCTCTGGGGTCCGACCGACCCTGGGCCCTGGCTCTGCACCTTCTCAGCTCTGTGACACTGGTCCTCTTCCACTCTGAGCCTCAGTTTCTCATCGGGAAAGTGAATAATGAGCACCTACCTCACTGGGTCACAGCACGGGGGGCAGGGAGTGGGGATCTGGGTGCAGACAGCCTTGGTTCAAGTCCTCCCTCTGCCAGTTACTAGCTGTGTGACTTCGGGTGACTGGCTTCACCTCTGTGTGCACCCCACAGGACAGGGTGACGTGCTTAGTGACTGCAGAGCCAAGTTTCACGACTGAGGAGCTATCGCATTTGGGGCCAGATGACGGTGGAGTGGGGGGCTTTCCTGGGTATTGTAGCACGCGGTTCTGTGTCCCTGGCCTCCCCCCAGTAGATGTCAGTAGCATCCCCTTCCCCAGCTGTAACAACCCAAAATGGCGTCCCCCCCATCCCGAGGGACAGAACTGCCCCCTGCCCCACTATGCTGAGGACCGTTTCCCTAGACCAGCGGTCTTCAGCCTTGAGCAGGCACCAGAGGCCTTGGTAAAGCACAGATCTCTGAGCCCTACCGCCTCTCAGCCAGCCTGGGGTGGGGCCCGCGGATTGGCCTTTCTAGCAAGTTCCGGGTCGATACTGGTGCTGCGCGTCCATCCGGGGGCCACACCTGGAGGACCACTAGGGTCAGGACTGAAATGTTTCAAACAGCGTCTGCCTTCCCGGCTTTGTGTGAGGATTCAGTGAGGGAGCGGTCCGGTCCCTGGAGTGTAACATAAGAAGTGCTTCAGAAAAAGAAAAGAAAAGAAAAGAAGTGCTTCATAAATATCAGTTGGTGTTTATTAATATAATTATTTTTTACCATATTTCATCAACTCTAAGGTCCCACCAATGAAAGGAAGCGCCCTGATCACAATGTAAAGAGATGCGTGTCGTAGGACCCGTGAAATACGATAGCACAGTCAAACGCACGGGGCAAGGCCCCCGCTGCTGAGTCAGGCCTCGGGGTGCTCCCCGGAGCCCTGGGCTCCTGGAATGGATGAAGCCAGGCCCACGTGGGGTTGTCTAGGGCCTCTGGCATTTGAATGGGGGAAGGGGGAGGAGACAGGGGGCACAAGCAGCAGTCCCAGGCCCCGCCCCCACGCGGGTCACAGCCTGCGGAGCAGCAGCATGCCCAGCGCCAGACCAGTGGTGGTCCCCACCCTCCAGCGGCCCATGGGGTTCGGGGCCATGTTGCACAGGTGGCCGTCGCAGCAGGTGGAGGTGAGGCTGTAGGTGATGCCCTGGTAGGTGACGGGCTCCTCGCGGCCACACGAGCTGGATCGCAGGCAGCCTTTGTTGGTGATGGAGCTGAGGCCGGGAGCCACCCCATGGCCCGTGAAGCAGTCCTCGTCCTCGCCACACATCATGGGGATGCCGGGGCAGCTGGAGGAGCCAGTCAGCTCACAGAAGAGGCAGTTCTTGATGCCTGTCACACCTGGGGGCAGAGCCACCACCAGAAGCAGCAGCAGGCTGAGGACCATGGTGGCCTGGCTCCCGCCCGAGCCAGGCCCTGGGTTTCTTGGGGCCCCCGGAACTGCTGAATGACACTCCCCACGCCCACGAGACTTCTGCCCCTGATGCTGGCCTCCCACAGTCAGCACGTGGAGTGTCCTTGGTTCCCAATGCTCTGCGTCCCTCTCAGGAGCTTCGTTGTGACCATGGCTCTCGAGTCCCTGGGTCTCAGAAGCTTTCCCGGGATAGAGATGAGTCAGTGGCTGCAGCCCGATGAGAGTCTTTGTGGAGTGGAATGGGGTGACCTCACAAACCCCTCAGGGTTCCCACTGGCCACGGCAGGGGTGATGTCATGGGTTGGGGAGGGGTGTCACAATCAGGGGCAGGCTGGCCTGCAGACCTGCCCAGGAACGAGGACAATGCCAGCCCCCTGAGGTAAGAATGCCTGAGCCCAACACTGGCCATCCTGCCCACTAAGTTGTCCGCTCTGCTGGGTGCTGGGTGCTGGATGCTGCGCCTGCTGAGTGCTCAGAATGAGCCCGTTTTCCAGATGGGTAAACCGAGGCTCCAGAGGATAAAGTAACATGAGCCCAGGTTTACTTAATTCCAAAGAGGGCATTTACTGAGCACCTGCTGTGTGCAGGACTGTGCTAGATGCTTTAAATAGCAGCCACTGAGGACTGGGCTCGGAAGAGCAGGGCTCAGCCATGCTTGCAGGCTTCTAGGCATGTGCCGGGCACTGTGCGGGGAACTCCACCCGTGTTCCCTCATTCGAATCTCCCTGCAGGGAGCAGACACAGCCAGGTGATGTGGGCCAGGCTGGGCCTCTGGGGCTGCATGGAAGTCCTGATCCCCCTCTCCATGCTACGGCAAGTACTTAATAAATAGGGGTCATTATAGGAAGCAGCTGAGTCTTAACAACAGTCCCCATCAGAGTCCGAAAATAAACTGTGTTTCCGAGGCATCCTTTCAGTGGGAACAGGCAGAGCTCAGGTTTAAACTCAAGTCTGATTCCAGATTATAATTTAAATATCTTAATAGGTTGTCCTCATGGGGTAGGTACCTTGTTGGTTCCCATTCGACAGAGGGGGATGTTGAGGCGGGAGGGTGGCAGGATTTTCCTGAAGACATGGTCACACAGCCTGCTCTGTGACTATGTTGCAGACCGGTGATGGGGGCCAGGCTGGGTCTCCGGGGCTGCGCGGAAGTCCTGACCCCCCTCTCCATGCCACCCAGCTTCACATGGAGTGACTCACGCCTTCACCGTGGCCTGGTGACCCTGCTGACCGGTGAGATCGTGGACAGTTTCAGCCGCGAGTTCCGGACCCTGTATGCAGCCTCCTGGCCGCTCCCACCCGCGCCCACTCCGGGCCCCTTTGTCAGCACCCTGGGCGGGATGAAGCTCGCCCACAGCCCACACTGCGTGGCCCGCCGCCTTTCCGTGGCCCCCGTGTCCCCGCCGCTGCCTGATGTGTCACCGCTGGCCCAGCGGCTGGCCACCTGCCGAGTCTTCGACAGGGACAGGGACAGGGCCAACCCAGGGCCGGCGCTTAGCGACATCCTGAGGAGCATCCAGCGTGCCCGGACCCCCAGTGGCCCTCCAGCCCGGCCCAGCCGATCCCTGTGGGACCTGAGCCGCCTGTCCCAACGGTCGGGCTCCAGTGACGGTGACAATGAGGTGAGACCTGGTGGCTGGCCTGAGAATGAAAATAGTTGGAAGAGAGTTGCCACTGCTGAGATTCAGGAGAAGGAAGGCGCTTGTCCAAGGTCATGTAATTGGGCTTGAAGGCCTACTATGTGCCTGCCCTGGGGAGGTGGGGAAACAAGATGTTCACCTGAGTTTCTGTACCCATACTGTGTGCTGGGCAGGGGAGTGCTTGGTGGCAAAGAGCAGAGGCCTAGGGAGCCCTGGGTGTGAATCCCACCAGGACTGTGAGAACCTGGGGATGGGGCAGGGACTTGCCTTCTCTGAGCCTCTGTTCCCATCTAGAAAGTGGGTGGAGCAGTTACTTTGTCCTCAGTTTGCTTGGGAGGAGACTTCAATAGAATGAAAAAGACTAACAGTCGCTCTTATGATGACTCCCCAAATGGAATTCATTTCATGTTGTCCTCCTCCCAGGTCAGTGAGGCGAGATGCTAATCCTGCTCGTTTTTTGTGGATGGGAAAGTTGAGGCCCAGAGAGGCTAAGTAACTCGCCAAGGTCAAAACCATGGTCTTCAGTGAGCACTTTCCCATGTGCTGGGACCTGTGCCAAGCGCCTTCACGATAGTGGTTAAATTTAACCTTTGCCACTCTCCTTGGAGGTGGCTATTACTATGGCTCTCCATCCACCCATTGCATAGGTGGGGAAACCGAGGCACCAGGGAGGATTGAAGCTCAGCTCTGGTTGCCCCCCAGGTGGGGCTTTGGAAATCTCTGTGCGCTGGCTCCCCAGATTTGAGTGTCATGAACTTAGAGGGAACCCCTCTCCCCACAGCTGCTTAGACACTGAGGTTTCAACGGGGGGTGGGGGGGTCCCTGGGCAGAGCCTCAGTGTCCTTGGCTGTAAAGTGGGCTGTGGAGAGGCTAAGGGACTTGCCCCGGATGCAGACTGACCTGGGGGAGAGTCCCTCTGGGAGCTGTGTCCCCTCTACACCTCAGTTTCCCATCTGCTAATGGGAGCTAGGGGCCTGTCCCGAGGGACGGTGAGGGGAAAATGCCCCAGGAATGGCCTCCCTCAGTCCCAGGAGAGAAGGGGGATGGGCAGGGTCGGGCCAAGGTCCTTGTCTCCACCTGGTCCTCAGCTGCCCTCACCCAGCATCCCCTCCCTTGGCAAATATTTGCTCCCACCCGGGTGGCTGCTGGCTGCTTCCTGTTCCTCCCAAGCTGCAGAGCTGCAGGGGGGCACACCTCCTCGCCCCCTCTGGGGGTCCCAGGCCTCCCTGCTCAAGTCCTTCCGGGTTCTGGAGCTCAGGGGCCGTTCACCTCCCCTCAGAGTTTCACGCCCCCCCATCCCTTCCCTTCCCTGCGCCTTCTGTATGATCTCTCCCTCCTGCCTCACCTCCTTCCCCCTTCCCCTTTCTGCCTCCCTCACCTCCGCCCTCCTTGCGTTCAGCCCCCAGGATCCTGCTCTCACCTCCCTCTCTTTCCCTCCACAGCTCAAGAAGTCCTGGGGCTCCAAGGACACCCCAGCCAAGGCCCTGATGAGGCAGCGGGGCACTGGGGGAGCCCCCAGGGGTGAGGCAGATTCCCGGCCACCAGCCGGGTCCCAACCCTGGGGTGGCTCCCGGCCCCTCATCTCTGCCCACCGCCTCCACTACCTGTCCCCAACCCGCAGGAGGTTTGGCAACGAGGCTGCACCCAAACCCCCGGAACCCAGAGGCGGCCGGCAGCCAGACTGGGCCACCAGGGCAGGACTCAGGGGCCGACCCTGAGAGGCCAAAGCTCCACTGGGCAGGCCCCTTCCAGGAGGGCTGGCAACTATGTGCTCAGAGACCCCGCCTCGCCGTTGTGCCTCTGGCCTCAGCCTATGGGAAGCAGAAGGGATTTTTCCCAGTTATTCTAGAACTTGGGCAAGACCCCTGTCCATTCGACCTCTGTGTCACAGTCTCAAGGCGCTGGGATCCTGGGACAGTGCGTATCCCATCCCGGCCACACTGGAACTTCTCGGAGGGGAGGCCTGGCTGAGTGGCCCCCATGCTGGGTTGTGTGGGTGGAAGATGGGGGGGTCCCGGGGACCCACCGGCTCAGCAGTGTGGGAAAACGGGGGTTGCCCAAGGGGAGGAGAGGCCCCAATCTGGGGAGCAGAGCTGAATAATGAGGGGCTGGTGATCCGTGGGGACACAGTTGCTGCGGAACAGCTCAGGGGCCTGGAGAGGCACTGGGCAGATGCTGGGACAGTTTTGTGGGTGCTAAGGGGTGAGTTGTTGGGGCTCCCTTTTACCTCTGCTCAGAATAAACCTGCTTCATGCCAGAAACTTGCATTTCCAGAGCCTAGCGGGAGACCCAGGGGCCCGGCCCCCAGCCCCTCCTCCCTCGCACCCAGGGGTCCTGGTCCCTCTCCCTTTCTCCCCACGCACCCAGGAGCCCTGGCCGCAGCACTCTGGCCCCGGGGGGAAGCGCTGCCGGGCTTCTGGGTCACTGACCCCATAAGCGTGCCAGGTGGGGAAGAGGGCGTCGCCCTCCTGAGGTCCTGGTGCCCCGCGTGACGTCCCCACCCGGCCTCCGCCCGCCCTCGCGCGCGCCCCCTGCCGTCCTCCGACGGCATGCCGCCTCCATAGCCTATCGAGGAGCCGGGGCAGGGGCGGTACGTTTATTCTCAGGGTCATGCACAGGGGTGCTCGGAGGCCTGGTCTGGGCAGCTGGGGCTGGGGACGGGGCTGGGGTCGGGGTCCGGACTGGCATCCTCGGGGTCCTCGTCCCATGGGAAGGTCGGCAGCCCCCGCATCTGCTCACGGTAGACACGGTCGAAGGCTTCGCTCTGCGCCACCGTGAAGTGGTTCTTCCAGTCTCCACAGACCCCTGGTGGGAAGGAAGGTTACACACGAGGTGAGGATCCTCCGGAGCATTGCCCCAACATCTCAGCATCCTCTTTCCCACCTGTGGGCCTCTGCTAATGCTGGTTCCTACGCCAGAAGCCCCGCCTTCCCCCCACCCCCCGCCCCACCTTCATTTGGCCCCTTTTGCTCCTGCGGTTGCTGACACACACTGGCCACTGAGGACCCGGCCAGACCCCTGCGCACCATTCCTGCGTCCTCCCTCCCTCGACCCCTCCCCCGCTCATCCAGCCAGCAGACTTCTTTCCTTCCTCTACTTACCCCCTGACACCTTAAATCTCTGCCCAGAACACCCACCTCCTCATCTAGCATTCCAGCACACCTTGCACAGCCCTGGGTCACCACCTCTGTGACCTGTCACTGACCTTGAGGACTAGAACCGGGCCTCCTGCCCCAGGGCGTCTGTGGCCACAACCCTTACACTGCCTCCATGACTGCTCTCACGCTAGGAGTGAACGCAGCAACCCAGCAGGCCAAGGGCGGGAACCCAGCCAGTCCCCTATGTCCCCAGCAAGGGATTCCCCAGCCTCAGGTTGTCACTGAGCTCCACCACCCTTACCTGGAATCCTGGAGTCAATGTCCCTTGATTACAGTATTCTGAATTTTAGCAGGTGCACTTACTACATATTAAATGATGCCACTAATGAGGTCTGAGGGGGCGCCCTGTGGTAGGCTGAATAATGACACCCCCCCCCCCAAAGATGTCCATGTCCCAATCCTTGGAACCGACAAACAGGTGATCTTTGGTGGCAAAAAGGGACTTTGTAGATGTGATTAAGTTAAAGACGGGGAGAGGATCCTGGTTTATCCAGGTGGACCCCATTAAATCACAAGTGTCCTTATAAGAGGAGGCAGGAGGGTCAGCATCTGCGCAGATGCTAGGCTGCTGGCTTTGGACATGGAGGGAGGGGGCCAGGAGCCAAGGAATGCAGGCGGGACTGGAAACGGACAAGGCAGGGAGCGATTCTGCCCTAGAGCCTCCAGAAGGAACACAGGCCTTTGGACACTTTGATTTTGGTCCAGTCAGACTGATTTTGAAAGTCTAACCTCCAGAAGTGTGAGAGAATAAATGTGTGTTGTTTGAAGGCACTAAGTGTGTGGTGATATGTTACAGCGCCCCAGGAAACAAACACACTTCCACCCTCAGCCTGTCACGCAACCCGAGTGTGCAAATAGCCTACTATGGCTCAGGGCTGGCTGTGGTGTTTTCGTGCCCATTTGCTGTGCTGGGGGGATGGGTAGGCCTGGGGTGACAGGCGCATCCATGGCACGTGCTGTGGCCAGGCTCCGTGCGTGGAGCCAATCCTGGGTCCACAATGACTATGAAGGCAGTTCTGTTTGGAGCAACCCAAGATTACAGCTGGGGAAACTGAGGCCCAGAGAGGTTAAGTAACTCGGCCAAGACACGCAGCCAGGCAGTGGCCTGGAGGAAGGCCCCATACCTTTCCGGAGGAAAGCACCACGGCGCTGGTCCAGCAGGCTGGGGGGCAGCAGTGAGAAGTTGGACATGGCGTTGGCCTTCATGGCCTCGAAGGCCGAGTGGGCCACGACGGAGCCCAGCGCCTCCTCGCCCAGCTGATAGCCCAGGAACTGGCAGACACGCTGCACGGAGCCGGGGAGATCCTGGGGGCAAGAGAGAGGAGTCAGTGGGGCCAGAGGGAGGGAAGCGGCAGCAGAGGGAGGGGACCCCAGGTGAGGAAGGAACACCAGACCCAGAGTTTAGATGTTGGAGTCCCAACCCAGACTTGTCTGGGTGACTCCACCAATTTGCCTCAGTTTCCCCACCTCCAGGCTGAGGGGTTGGGCTATGGCCTCTGAAGGTTTTGGAGGGTTCTGTGGTGGGAGGGAAGGGGTGAAGCTAGGTCAGAGGTCACAGCAGGGGGCAGAGGTCAGTCCAGCACCTTATGCAGAATCACCCTCCTGCAGGTTAGAAATGGGATGTCAGCCCTGGCTGGTGTGGCTCAGTGGATTGAGCGCCAGCCTGAGAACCGAGAAGTTGCCGGTTCGATTCCCGGTCAGGACACATGCCTGGGTTGCAGGCCAGGTCCCCAGTTGGGGGCGTGTGAGAGACAACCAATCTATGTTTCTGTTACACAGTGACATTTCTCTTTCTCTTTCTCCCTCTCTTCCCCTCTCTTTGAAAATAAAATCTTTTAAAAATGAAATATAATATTTAATAAAAAAAGAAAGAAATGGGGCATCAGCCAATCTGTGCCCAGAACAGCCCCACCGGTCACCCAGTCACAGGGTCAGACTCCCGGCATGGCCTCGCCCCTCCCCCCCACCCCCCCATGCCCCTGTCAGTCAGCCATCAGCCCCACCCCTCCCCGCTTGACTCTCTACCAAGTCCCCTCAGTGTCCTTATAGCTCTGGCACTGGTCAGGCCTAATTCTCTCCCTATAAGCCCTCGCCCCGCCTCCTCCCTGGCCTCCCTGCCTCCAGTCCCCCACACCCAGGCCTGGGCCTGCTCCCAGCCCTCCTGTGGCTCCCTAGTGCCAGGGACAAGAGTTCCAGTCCCCAGGTCTGGCTTTCAGGGACAGGTGTGGTGGCCCTTCCCAGGGGCTCCCCACCCCTTCTCCCAGGGGCTCACCACCCCCTGCATTCTCCTCCCTGTTCTGGCCTTGGGGTCTCCAGGAAAGCCCGGTGCCACCCTTCCCCACCCAGATGCAGTGCCAGTATCTCCTCCCTGAGACCCCCCTGGTTCAAGTCACTGCAGACTGAGCTCCTGCTGTGTCCCAAGCTCTGGTCCCAGCCCCTCGGGTAGCTCTGTGCCAATCCTGCCCACAGCCTTGCAGAGAGGTGTCTGTGCCTCCAGTCGGTAAATGGGGGCTCAGAGAGGGGGAGACACTTGTCCAGGGTCACACAGTCCTCCCCTCTACCTCTCTGCCTTCCCTGATCCGTGCCCGGGACAGTCAGCCTCCCGATCAGCTCCGCCAACCCCAGGGCCCCAATTTTGCAGGTCATTCCTGGTTTCGTAACCAGCAGCCCTTCATCCTCTTGAACCGCTGATGTGTCCCAGAAATTAACAAGTTGGCCGTCCCTCGCACCCAGGGGCAGCCCAGAAGCTCTGTCAGGCTCTGTGGCCCAGTTTTGGATTTGAAGAATAAAGCTGGGTGGAAAAGACGAGGGAGGGATAATATCAAAATCTTTTCTGGAGCTTTCCATCAAAAGAAGTTTACCAGGATGAAAAAAAAACAACAACCCACAGGGTCCACAAACAAGGGCTGTGTACTTCAGACAAGTTATCAACCCTCTCTAGGCTATAAGTCCCCAGGTTCCTCCTCTTTGTTTATTTGTTTATTTTTATTTTTTATTTACTTTTTAAAGATTTTATTTATTTAATTTATTTTTAGGGAGGGGGGAAGGGAGGAAGAAAGAGAAGGAGAGAAACATCAATGTATGGTTGCCTCTCGCGCACCCCCAACTGGGGACCAGGCCCACAACCCAGGCCTGTGCCCTGACTGGGAATCGAACCAGCGAACCTTTACTTTACAGGACAATGCCCAACCAACTGAGACATACTGGTCAGGGCTGTTACCGCCACTTAAAATGGGGATAATAACAATATGGGGCTGAACCATACAAAATTACCAAACGTCAGCAGTTCCAGGCGGTTCAATACCATAGAGGCTCACCTGTCTGCACTTTGTGAGGATTACGTGAGGTTAGTAACCCATGTGCAGCATTTGGCGTGTGGCATTTGCTAACTCTGTTATTACTAATCAGATAGCCCCCCACGCAGAACCCCATCGCTCTTACTTTACACTCTGCATCAATATTTTCGTACCTAACCTGGTCAGGTGGTTACCATATGCCTCTGCCGGGTACTGTAATCCCCACGGCAGTGCTGCGAGCTGGCATTTTTCATCCATTTTAAGGATGAAACCTCTGAGGTTCTGAGAGATTTTAACTGCTTCAATGGACACCGAAATCCAGTCTCTTCCCACCACAAAACGTACCGACAGAAAGGAGAATATAAAACACACACAAAGTGATCACACAAGAAGGGAACATGTCTGGGGCCGTTGGTGAAGGGGACACATATTGCGAGTGCTCCAAGTTTTGGGGTTTTCAGGACAGATCTTTGCTAAAAACCTAGAATGGCTGAGCATGTTCACTGTGGATTGTTCCAGCTAGAAGCCCAGCATCCTCCTTGCAGCTGGACAAAACCGTAGGCATTCTGCATGGCCCCTACTTCCAGGAAGTCCTCTCTGATTGTTCTGGCCAAAAGGCATCTCTCTCCCAGGGGGCTGTCCCAGGTTACACCTGCTGGGGTCCAGACAGGATCCCAGTCTAACACCAAGGTTGTTTCCTTCCACTGCTTCCCTCCACCTTTCAGGACACAGCTGCCAATGAAGGTCACTTTCCACGTGCCACAGTGTCACATGATGTCATTGAGCTGATCACCTCCCCTGCTCAGAACCTACCTATGGCTCCCAACTACTCAGAGAAACGCTTTACTGTCTGTCTTCATTTCCCACCCGACCCGCACTCACTCAGCCACGAGGCCTCTTTCCATTCCTTGGAACACGCCAAGCATGCTCTCACCCCAGGGCCTTTGCACTGGCTGGTCCCTCTGCCCAGAACACCTTCACCAGGTATCTCTGTGGTTCCCTCTCCTTCAGATCCTCATTTATGTGCTACCTTCTCTGGAGGCATCCCCTGCCACCCTCCTTAAAATCCCATCTCCCCTGGGTCTGGTGTTCCCGGCTCTGATTACCTACTTCAAATCCCACCGACACATTCTTTGCGTTCTTTCCTGCTTGCCTTTCTCCTTAGCTCTTCTCCCCCACTGCCATCTATTTCATTCATTTGTCCTTGGTCCCTCTCCTGCTCACGGGCTCAGGGACCCTGTTCTGTTCACTGCTGTCACCTCAGTACCTGGTGCATCCACAGCAAAGCAGCCTTATGGAGGAGAAGTAAGGGGGCGTGAGGAGGAGAGGAGTGAGGGGGGTGATGGGCAAAGTGGGGGCAGGGAATCACCTTGTGCAGCTCCTCGTAGGTGATAAACAGGAAGTTCTCTTTGCCCTGCATCCGAATCCAGCCTTTAATGTGGTCGAACCAGGAGCCGAACTGCACTGCGGGCAGAGGGGCGGAGGGGTGAGGGCCGGCCAACAGGGCCACCCGCTGGGGCTCAGAGGGGCCTCACTAGCTCTGCACATCTCCAGGCCTGGCCCCTCCAAGCTGGATGCCCCCCGCAGCCCCCACATCCGTTGGCCCTTGTCACTCTCCCTGTCCTCTCTGTCTCCATTTTTCTCTGCGTTTATCTCTCTCTCTGTCTCTGGCTTACTCCGTCTCAGTCTCTCTCTGGTTCTTTCTCCTGGTTTCTGTTTTTCTCATTGTCTTTGGTCTGCCTCTCTGCTTCCGGATCTCCCTCTCTCCCTCCGTCTCTCTCACTCTCTGCTTCCCTTGGTCTCCTCTGTAACGCCCTGTATCTCTGCCTTCCTCTCCTCCTCCCTCCTCTGTCCCTCTTCTCCCCTGGCCCACCAGGGGCTCCTGCCGCACCCCCCTCCTCTGTCCTCACCTTCGCCTTTGAGGAAGTTCTGCAGGAACTGGTCAGGTGTGCCTGGGTCCTTCAACTGCCCGGCGATCTTGGAGTAATGATAGAGCGACACGGCCACATCCCGGGGATTCCGGCCCATGTAAATCACCTGTATGCAGGTGTCAGGGAGAGGGGAGAAGGTGTTGGACACAGCCAGGACACCGGCTCCTGAGGCTGTGTGCCTTGGGCACCCCCTCTTCTGACCCTGTAGCAGGAAGGCCTCAGGGTTGACTTCTCAAGGGACTTCCCAGCTTCTGGTAGCTCAGATCATTTCACCTCATCCTAGACAAAGGATGGGGAGAGCTCCCTCCAACCACATTCTAGGAGGTGAGAGGGGCTGTTTCTGGGTCGGGTGGAAGCACAGGGAATGAAGAGAGGATGAGAAAGGGATGGGGTTCAGGATGGGAGAGATCAAGGTGACAGGTGTTGACCAAAATAGAACAGAAGCTGCCCCTCCTAACTATTCCCAGAGCTGAGGCCCCAGCCTCATTCTTTCCTGCCTGGGCCTTCACCCCAGCCTCCTCTTCAGCCTATCAACCTCTACACAGCTCCAAAGGGTCTTTCCTCACCCAGAGCTGATCCTGCCCTCCTTGGCTCTCCAGAGTCCCAGGACAGAGTCCCATGGGCCTGGTGTTTGAGGCCCTGATGACCTGGCTTCAATCAGTTTACCAGGCTGACATTCTACAACCAACCCCCCTCCAGTCCCATCAGATATGTCCTTTCCTGTCACCTGTCTCCTTCCCCAAGACCAAGGTCAGCCATACAGTAGTCAGCCTACGTGACCAACCTCCAACAAGGCTCGAGTGTGCATCCCTGGTGGGCAATACCCTAAGCTCAGTGTCCCATGTCATTGCTGGGAGGATTCAATGCTGTCCCTGGGAGTCCACTGGGCGCAACAGTGGTAGCTGGTACCGGGTCCCTGCTCATCCCATGTGCCTCTTCCCTCTGCTGATTTTAATCTCTGTCCTTGGACTGTGATGATGATCACTGTGAGTCTAACAGTTTTCCTGAGTTCTGAGTCCTTTTAGTGAATCACGGAGCCTGAGGGTGGTCTTGGGGACACTTAGATTGCAGTCCCCATCTCGTCTCTGTCTACACTCACCTCCCTGGTGATCCTGGCTTTAATGACTCATCTAGTTATCAATCTACGAATTGCAAATATACATGTCTAGCCCAGCTCTCTCCTGTCAAATCTGGATTCATCTGTCTCACTGTCCCCTGGCACCCTCCACCGGGACGTTGATGGGCCACAGCGATGCTCCCCACCTTGCCCCCAAACCTCCCCCTGTTTTCCCCATCTCAGTTGATGACAGCCCCACCCTCCCACTTCCTGAAGCTAAACTCCCTGGAGACACCCCTGACTCATCAGCTTCTCTCACACCCACATCCAATCTGTCACCGAGTTGTCCTGGTTCTACCTTCAAAATACAGCCCTTTTTCTTCACCTCCATGGCCACCACCCTGGTTACCTCCATCGACACCTCCCACCTGGACTCTCCCAGGCGCCTGCCTGCTCCCCGCTACTGTCCTCGTGGCGACGGGCTGTTCCCCGCATCACCACCAGAGGGCACCAGTGAAAACCCCAGCCTCCAGTCTCTGCTCAGTGTCCTCCCCCAGCTCAAGTCCCGCCACAGCCAACGCAGGCCTGCACATTTTGGCCGTCCGTTCCCTTCCTGACCTCATTTCCACTCCCCTCCCCCTCGGTTACTTGGCTCCGGCCACACAAGCCTTCTTGCTGGTCTTCAGGCTCATCACAGCCACCCGAGGGCCTTTGCACCTGCTCTTCCCTCTGCCTGGAATTTTCTTCCCCGGGGCACTCTCCCCCGCGCCGCCCCCTACTGGCTTCTTCCTTCACCTCCCTGGTCTTCACTCAAATGGGACAATCTCACTGGGGCCTCCCTTGACCACCCTACTTATAATTGCAATGCCCACCCCTAACTCTAACCCTCACCGTCTCCTTCACGACGTGAGGTTTTCATCTCGGACATAGTCAATATTTTCCTTATTTATTCCATCTATTTTCTGCCTGTTCCCCTTTCGAATGTGGGCGATGCTCAGTAAATACGTGCTGGACTCATCATCAGTTAGTTATGCCCTCTCTTCGCCCACCGCCCACCCCTCCCTCCCCCTGCACCTTGGCCTTGGAGTTGAAGAAGGTCTTCGTGAAGAGCTGGATGGGGAGGTGGGAACTCATGAGGCGGGGGCTGGACTCATCCGGGAGGCTGAAGGCGCCCATGATGGTCTCACACCAGGGTGCCCGCTCCCAGATGGGCACCGAGCGGACCCAGGAGGGGTCCCCGTCCTTGAGAATTAAGCTGAGGATCTCGATCATCCAATTGGTGCCTGGAAGGAGAAGTTGGGCAAATTAATCAGAGGTGGGGAGGGATGAAGAGGGGGATACAGCGGAATTTATAATGGCTGCTTTTATTGCACACGTGGCTACATATTTGATGGCAGGGATTCCTCACAACCAGAGGACGTGGTGGGGTTGATTATCTTTATTTTCAGAGCAGGAAACTGAAGCTCAAAGAAACGAGGTCGCTGGTTCAGGTGGCAAAGCTCGGAAGTGGCGCGTGGCGGAGACTGGCTAGCTGTCCACCCAACCCCGTTCCACTTTCCTACGGGGAATATGTTCCCGAGACTACATATCCTCCCCCGCCTCTGCGCGAGGCCGCGTGACTGAGTTCTGGCCAAGGACGAGCAGGTGGCAGCCATGTGCAGCCATTTCCAGGCCTGGCCCATAAACACCTCCCACGTGATCCGCATTCTCTCGCTCCCCTCCTGTCGGCTGGCTGGCTGCAGAGACACCTGTGGGAACTGGGGCTCCCGGCGATGGCAGAGCCAGAGCGCGGCTGCCTGGCACTGCTGGATCACCACCCCCAACACACACACACACACGCACGCACGCACACACGCACGCACGCACACACGCACACACACAACTTCCCTCCATCCATCCTGCACTGGCTGGAGTTTACAGGATGAAAAATAAGCTTCTTTAAGGGTCCAGCTTCTTAGATTCGGAGGCTCATGTTTTAGGGCAGAAGGACTTGCTAATGCATAGGGGAAGCGTCTGGACTTCAAAACTCAGCTCTTTTCACTGCCCCCTGATTTTGTGAGCCACAAATGACATGCAGAAGAAAGGGATCTCATCAATGACCCAGTTCACAGGTGTGGATTCCAGGATTCTACAGGCAAGTCAGTCCACACATAATAATAATAAACGTTAAAATAATCACCTATTATTAGTATTATATTGCTCTGGATTCTAACAGCCACCCTGTGCCAGTTCGCAGTGCATTGCCTCTCGGCTCCAGATCCCCCGCTCCTTGCCCTGTTACTGGGGCTGGACCCCCGCATTCTTTTGCCAGCCGGCGCAATGTCAAGCTCTGTCAGTAGAGGGCGCTGGAGGAACCCTGCAGGAGGTTGGGGTTTCTCTTCCTGGTTTTCGTGGGTTCCTCTCACCCGGCTCCCGTGATGGACAGCAGCCAGCAGAGCAACGGACTCAGTGACACTTACTTCCCCGCACCGCCCCCCTGCCCCCAGCAAATTTGCTTGGGGGTTCCGCTTCAGCCGTCCAGGGAGTGGGCTCCCTGTCTTGGCGCTCCCTGTATCCACTGGGGTTCTCTTTACACTTTAGTAGTTTAACCTCCTGTTTCTAGTTAATAATTCTTTTTCATGGATGTGTGGTAAAATAAACAGAACATAGAATTTACAAATTTTCCCATTCGTCCAGGCCAGTGGCATTAAGTGCATTCATGTTGTGCAAAATCATCACCATCCGTCTCCAGAGCGGTTTGAAACACAGCCTGCCGTTTGGGGGACAGATTGCCACAATTTGGATGGTGGGAAATTTGGTTTATCCACCGAAATTGCAAATGCACGGCCTTTTGACCAAGGAATTCCATATCCAGGAGTTTATTCTACATAATAAAAAATACTTGTGCAAATCCATAGGTGTGCATATGATGTATATACGAGATGGGGGATTGTGTATCAAGTTTACACTGTGCATCAGGCAGAGGGTTGGAATCTAGTAAAACCAATCAGTGAGAAGCAGATTGAACCTTGGCGAGCATTATGCTGAGTGAAAAAATCCAGTCACAAAAGGACAGTGTTGTGTTCTTTATATGAAATTTGCAGCATAGGGAAATCCATGGAGACAGAAAGTAGATTAATGGTTGCCAGGGGCTTGGGGGCAGGAATGTGGGGACTGGGAGGTGATGGCTAATGAGTTCAGGGTGATGACGATGTTTCCAAAATTGATTGTGGCGATGGTTGCACAGCTGTGAATACAGCAGTGGACTTGCACACTTTAAAACGGGTGAACTGTATTGTATGTGAATTGCATCTCAAAACTGTTACCAAAAAAAAAAAAAAAACCTCACAGAACTCCATGCTGAAAGGGTGAACGTCATATTTTGAAAATTTTCAAAAATATTCTGAATAAAGCCAATCCCATCATTTTAGAGAACAGAAGGCTGAATTTTATCTCCTCTCTCACTAAAACCTCTCCGAATAATTTATACGCACGACCCATGGACAAAACTAAGGGGGGTGGGATTGCTGGAGGAAAGGGGGTACTGGGCAGAGGGGAGCAAAGGGGAAAAAATTGGAACTACTGTAACAACATAATCAATAAAATATACTTTTTAAAAAACCAAAAAAAACCTCTCCGAAGAACTGAGTGAAGCCACACTGCACAGCCTCCCTCCTTCCCATCCTCCCTCCCTCCCTCCCTTCTACAAATATTTATTTTATGATGTGCCAGGCACTGTTTCATGTTCAAAGAACACAGCAGTGAAAAGACGAACTAAAACTTTGCCTTCATTGTCCTGACCGGTGTGTGGCTCAGTGGGCTGAGCATCGTCCTGCAAAGCTAAAGGTCCCCAGTTTGATTCCTGGTCAGGGCCCCTGCCTGGGTTGCCGTTGGTGGAGTGTGAGAGGCAACATATCAATGTTTCCCTCTCTTTCTCTTTCCCTTCCCCTCTCTCTAAAAGTCAATAAATAAAATCTAAAAAATAAAATAAAATATTTGCCCTTAGGGATCTCACATTCTAATGGGGAAGCCAGAAAAAAAATCAACAGATAAAACATAATATAGCGGTTGGTACTGTTATATGTAGTAAAGGATGAAGCTACTTAAACGGCTAGAGATGGAGAGGATGGGGATGCTATTTTAGCCACAGACAGGGAAGGTCTCTCTGGGGACATGACAGCTGACCTGAGGCAGGAGAGGGACCTGGGGGAAGCGTGCTTCTGGTGGGGGAGAGGGGGGACCTGCCAGTGCAAAGGCCAAGGTCACCCCACTCTGAACAGACCCTGCTGCGCTTTCCTCTTCTCATCTTCAATGTGCCCTTCTCATCCTCTGGATATGCCCCCCTGCCCCACCCCCCAGCCCAGCCCAGCAGGTACCTGACTTGGGGTAGGTGACCACGAAGATGTCATCGTCCCGCACCTCGGCATTCTCCGTGATGCTGATGCTCTCCGGTGAGTAGATGCCCACAGGGAAGGGGATGCCTTTGTACCGGAAGTATTCACCTGACAGCTTCTGGCTGTAGGAGGGTGGAGGAGACACCGTGAGAACGGGGAGGAGGTGAGGACAGAGGTCACCTGGGAGGGCGCTGGGACAGGGGCCTGCATTTGAGTGTCCTCTAAGGTCCCTGGAGCCTGCAGGGTGTCCAGCTTTACGGCTGAGGTGACCAGGACACATGGCGGCAGAAAGCAGCAGAAGAGTCTCAGAGCGGGTCGGAGGGTGAGCAGGCAGGTGGGCGAGGGACGCCCCACTCACTAGTGGAACCTCGGCAGGGAGTGTTTTCTGTGCCTCATTTTTTCATCTGCACAGTGAGGGTGGTTTGCTGAAACCTCACAACAACCCTATGAGGTGGCGATGATTACTATCCCCATTTTTGTGGGTGGAGAAAGCGAGGCACAGAGAGGTTGGGTGACTTCCCCAAAGCCACACAGCTGGTGGGATGGGGAGCCCTTCGCATCTGCAAAGTGGGGCTAAATGCTTTCCACACGTTGACTCTTCACCCCAGCTCTCTAGGAAGACACTAAGACACCACCCCATGTTACCGATGAGGAGACCGAGGCCAAAGAAGTCAGGTGCTCTGCCCACCCTTGCACAGCCACAGAGCGGTGGAACCCACCTGCTACCTCAGACGTGACCATGACCATCTTAAGCTTCAAGCCCCTCACCCCCGCTGCTTTTCCAGATCGCCACACACAACCTTGTCCAAAGTGAGAAGTTTTAAGAGCTAGAGGTTCAATCTGCTGTCCCTTTGTGTCACAGCCTCCCCCCAGAGTCTCCTGTCCATGGTGTGGGAGAGGAAGGCATATCTGGCAGACCTGACCAAGGTGGAATTGAATTGGGGATACACTTCATTGGGCATTTGTGGGATGTTGATAAAATTCACAGTCACATCTGTGACTGTTACAGCGAGCCTGCCGGGTGCAGGAGTTGGGCAGAATGACACAAAGGCTTGGGGACTGCAATGTCATGCGTTCCAGGGCACTGGGCACTGAAAATATATGGTGGAGGAGGAGGCTCAGGTTTGAAGCGTTTGGACCCAGAAGCTGGTGTGTTATTTCTCTGGGATGTTTGAACTGGGTGTCAGCTTTCAAAATGAAACGGGCTGCTGTAACGTCCTTTCTCCTTCTGATGAGCCATTTCCTCCACCAAAGGTTATCAGCACCTAGGTCAATGCTTGTGGGAGAACCGCTCAAAACAATGCAAGCTTCAGGTCCCCCAAAACTCATATCTGCCAAGACTTAGCTGCGACACTGTATGACCATCCCTTTGTGTCTTTCTTTCTTTCTTTTTTTCATTTATTCATTGATTTTAGAGAGGGAAGGAAGGGAGAGAAAGAAAAAAGACATCAATGTGCTGTTCCACTGATTTATGCACTCATTGGTTGAGTCTTGTATGTACTGTGACCGGGGATCAAACCCACAACCTTAGCATGTTGGGAGGACGCTCTAACCAACTGAGCTACCTGGTCAGGGCCATTTGTGTCTTTACAGTATACTTAGGACAATACATTGAACTGGGGAAAGCATTGTAAGCAGGTCATACCATTATATCGTCTGTGGATTTTATTTCAAGTTAGCAAAGAGGGTGTTTCAAATCTTCTGTTATATAAAGAGGGTTGGGCCCTGGCTGCTATGACTCAGTGGATTGAGTGCCACCCTGCGAACCGAAGGGTCGCCAGTTTGATTCCCAGCCGGGCCACATGCCTGGGTTGCGGGCCAGGTCCCCCTGGTTGGGGATGTGTGTGTGAGAGGCAACCACACATCGATATTTCTTTCCCTCTGTTTCTCCCTCCGTTCCCCTCTCTCTAAAAATAAGTAAATAAAACCTTTAGAAAAATAAGCAGTCACTGAATGAAAGAGTAAAACATAAAAGGGGGGAAAAGAAGCTTCCCACTGTTTAAATAAGAAGGAGGCGAGGTGTTGGGCCCAATGATGTTGAAAACCCAGCTGGCTTGCAGAAGCCTTTTCTGTTAGTTCCTCCAAGTCTTCCCAGTTGACAGATGAGGACACTGAGGCCCCCTGAGGTCTGTGACTTGCCTGACAAACTCCTGGTGTCTTTCCTGAAGGCCCCCACCGGCTTCGGAGATTTGTGGAATGGGGAGTTTCTCCAAGGCCAAGGACAAAAGCTGCATAGAGAACTTATTCCTCTGCCTGGGGGTCCCAGGAGGGCTCTGGGGACCCCCAGTAAGGCTCTGCCCAGCCAGCCAGGGTTCCCAAAGGGCAGTGTCCCGAGGGGTGTCAGAGCAGGACTGTTCGGGAATCTGGGGTGTGGTCTGTGGGTTGCAGGCGAAGGCCCCTTTGTTCCTGGCTGGGGGCTGGTCCCCAGGGGACAGGGAGGGCGGGCTGGTCACCTCAGAGGGGTGGGGGTGAGGATTTTGCAGGCCGTGCTTCTGAGTAACCAAAGAGGTACAGGTGTTAATAAGAGTGCAGTTCTGGGTACTGGCCGGGTAACGCTGTTGGTTAGAGCATTGTCCCCAAATAACAAAGTTGCGGGTTCGATCCCTGGTCAGGGCACATGTAAGAATCAACCAATGAATGCATGAATACGAGGAACAACAAATCGATGTTTCTCTCCATTTTAAAAAGTGCAGTTCTGGAACTCGACATCTTGGGCTCAGAGTCTGACTTTGGCACCTTCTAGCCAAGCTGAGGCCAGGTGCTTAAATCACTCTGTGCCTGTTTCCTCAACGGTGACGTAGGGATAAGAGAAGTAGCACAGTGTCTTGGTTAATGGCATAAACCCAGAGCCAGAATATGTGGGTTTGAATGCTGTGTCCCGCTAGCTGTGTGGCTGTGGGCAAGTCACTCAACCTCTCTGGGCCTCAGTTTCTTCATCCATAAAATGGGGACAATAAACATCATTAACTGACAGCGTTGTTGTGAGCATGAAAAAGTTCTTGGAACTGTGCCTGGCACCGAGTAAACACTATATAAATGTTTTTAATTTTTAATAGGAAGGGTGGGAGGGTTTAATGGGTCAATAGCAGTAAAAATGATTGGCTCATGGTCTGCAGTCAGTAAATCTGGGCTAAGATTATTATTACACACAGTAATAGAGGCAACACTGGACATTGTGTGAACCCAGAGGAGGGGCTGCTTAGTGCAGCGTCTGGCACTCGTTAGGCCCTCATCACATCTAATTACTTTATTGTTCACTGATGTTATCAGGTACCTTATAGGTTGAGTGTGAGCGTGATCTTAGTGATGTCACCAGTTGCCGGGCAGATTTAGCCCAGTGGGTGGGAGCTGTGAGGTCATCAGTTACTAGGCAGATTAGCAGTTAAGTGCTTAGGCCTTGGCTCTCTCTGTGTCTCTGAGCCTCAGTTTCCCCACCTGTCACATGAGGATAATGATCATCTCTACCTGAGGGCTTTACTCCTACGTGAGGATTCAAAGGGATAAAAATGTGAAGCACCTGGCTCCTGATAAACGCTGAGGAAACGGACGCTTCCATTAGTTGTCTGGGGCAGCTCCTCAGGGATAAGTTTCCTCCCCAGTTTGTAGAGGAAAACAGAGACACCAAAGAGGAAAAGATCCTGTACCCCTCAGGAGCCCCTGGATATTCACTGAATGCTTTGACCATCTCCAAATCCGGTCCAAGCCACGCCCCAGGAGGCCAGGGCGGGATCCACAGTGCTGGGACATCTCCTGCGCTCAGTCGGTGTTTGACTGACTGAATGAATGTGTGAGTGACAATGAATGTGTGAGTGACTGACTGAATGAATGTGTGACTGACTGAATGAATGTGTGACTGACTGAATGAATGCGTGAATGAATGCATGTGTGAATGCACGAAGGGCTTTAGCAATAAAAAAATGAAAGAAAGTCAAAGAGCAACAGTTAGGTCTTCCACCTGCCTCCACGGTTCTCAGCTCCGGGCACTTTAGCGTCCCCCATGGGGCGGTTAGAGCCTCTCAAGCCTCGTCTCATTCCAGGCCAGCAGTGTCCAATCCACTGCATCCTTGGAGCCCAGAACCACCAGCTGCTCCAGCGTACCTGAGCACCAACACTCGGTAAATACGAGGCATCGATTGGGGCGAGCCTAAATCTCCTTGAACAGGTGAGAAAACGGAGATTCAAGGAGGCGAAGAGATTTGGCCAAGGCCACACGGCAAGTACCAAGCCGAGCTGGGATGTGACCCTCCATCCTATAGACAGTTTCTGTCCCGGTCCCTCCTTCCGCATGGACCCCACACTCCAGCTAAAGCCCTCCGGCGTGCTGGGCACTATTCCCATGTCTGGGCCTTTGCATTTGCTGTTCTTCCTTCTAGGGATGCTGTGCCCCTGCCTGTCTCTGCGTTTGTGCACAGAGGCCAGGGAGGCCCCCACCCAGATCCCTGCTTGGCTGAATCACATGGTGTGTCCTAAAAACAGGCGCTTTGCACCTTCTCTCCCCACCTGGTAAATCAGACCTGGCCCAGGGTGACCTTTTCCTCTCTCCGGGTCACATGCCTGGTTTGTTCCCACACCACATCCAGGGCCTGGCATGCAAGTGTCGCTCGATTGGAGCAGAGGAATGAGAATGACAATTGAGCTGGGTGAGAGGCTTGCAGCGGGAGGAATCGGCCTGCATGGCCGGAGTACCTGCTTAGCCCCGGCCTTCCCTGCTTGGGAGGCCCTAGGACATGAGATTCTGAGGATAGCCCAACACGTCAACCCTCCTGCCTCCTCTCCCAGAGTCTTCCAGGCTCCGGCCCTCCCTCTCCATCCAGCCCAGGTCTCCTACTTGCCCCCTGAACCCTCAACCCAGCCTCCTACCTAGTCTCTGGGCATCCATTCTCTCCCTCCTGTTCATTTTCTGCATGGCCACAGCTCCACAGCCTGGAACCCAAGGCCCTGTGTAGCCTGGGCCTCTCCACCCCTCTGGCCTCCTCAGACCTCCAAGGTCCTGTCTGACTTACCTCTGGTCCCTGCGGGTATGGGGGGGGGGCCCCTGAGGGATGGGGGGGGCCCTGCGGGTATGGGGCAGGGGTAGGGGAGCCACTTTTATGGGAATTCTATGCCAAGGACATGCATTATCACAGACTCCTCCCAGAGCCCCATGAAGTGGGTACTGGGAGCACTCCTTTGTGCCAGAAGAAATGGAGGCCCAGAGAGGTTACTACATTTCCCTGAGGTCACACAGCAGTCTTCAAAGGATGCCTCAGTTGATACCTGTCATCGAACTTCCCCCCTCCCTCTGCCACTAGGACACAGTATGTCTATCTCATTCAGTGCCTGGCACATAACAGGTGTGCAATAAATAAATCAGTCCCCAGTTCAAAACCCCTGGTAGTAGGAGCTCAGTCACCCACTCAGAGGCACCCCAGTCCACCCAGTGGGGAACGAAGATGGGCTGAAGTTGGACAGATTTGGATTTGAACCCAGGCTCTGTTACCCACTAGCTGTGTGACCTTGAATATATAGCTTAACCTCTCTGGGCCTCAGTTTCCTCCGCTGGAGGAGGAGGAAAGAAAGGCTGCCCCTGAGGGAATGTGGTAAGAATTAACAGCTGCTGCTGCCTCTCTCCTGGATTACTGCTGTCGTCTCCTGACTGATCTCTCACTTCCACACCTGCTCCCAGCCATAATAAGTGCTCCCCACACTGCTGCCACAGGGCTGAGTCTGCTTCTGTCCCTCCTCTGCTCAAACCCACCCCTCTCACTCGGAGTTTACCACAGTGACTGCAAAGCCTGCCACTGTCTTCCCTGATCCCTCTTTGCGTTGATGTCTCCCTTCTTCCCCTTGCTTACTTGGCTCCAGCCACACTGAGCTCCTTGCTGCTACACTTCAGGCCAAGTCCTGCCTCAGGGCCTTTGCACTGCCTGTTCTCTCCATATTCCATTCAGGCCTGTGACTGGCACCCTCGCCTCTTTCAAATCTTTGCTCTGACATCACTGCTTGTCACCGCGGCCTCCCCTGACACCCTATTTACAACTGAACCCCCTACCTGCTCACCTGCCTTCCTTTTCTCAGCACCTGCCACCTCAGAGAAGCTCTCACGGTTTACATATTATGTTGATTGTTTGCCTTTCTTCTCCACTTGCATGTAAAGTCCATGAAGCCAGAGATTTTTTTTTTTTTGGTCTGTCTTGATTGCCAATGTATCCAAAACCCTGGCACACACAGAGGGTGTGTCAATATTTGTTGAAAAAATAAAAATAATACTAAGAGTGCTCCCTGGCACAATACTCCCCACTATATTACGTGCCTTAGTTCATTTATTTTCTCAACAGCCCTAGGAGGTGGGTGGTACTGCTATTCAGTGTTGCAAATGAGGAAATCAAAGCAGAGAGGCAAAGTCACTTGGCTACCGTCACACAGCTGTGGAGAACAGAGCTGGGATTTGAACGCAGGCAGTGGGGTCCCACAGTTAACACCCCTATCCACTCCATGCCGTGGAGTAGTGCCTCCTGGCTCCTTCACATGGTTCTCCCCAGGTGTGCTCATCCTGGGCAGGAGATGCGGGAGGGTAGGGAGTGGTCAGGAAGACATGAGTTTGACCTCAGCCAATTACTCGCACGTTCACAGCCACACTATTTATAATCATCCAAAACTGGGAACAGCCCTGGCTGGTGTGGCTCGGTGGATTGAGTGCTAGCCTGTGAACCGAAGGGTCACTGGTTTGATTCCCAGTCAGGGCACATACTGGGGTTGTGGGCCAGGTCCCCAGTTAGGGGTACACAAGAGGCAACCACACACTGATGTTTTTCTCCCTCTCTTCCCCTCTCTCTAAAAATAAATTAAAAATTTTAAGAAAAAAACAACAGCCCTGGCTGGTGTGGCTCAGTGGATTGGGCACCCGCCTGCGAATAAAAGGGTCACTGGATCAATTCCCAGTCAGGGCACGTGCCTGGGTTGCAGATCAGACCCCTAGTTGGGGGCATGCAAGAGGCAACCACACATTGATGTTTCTCTCCCTTTCTTTCTCCCTCCCTTCCCCTCTCTCTAAAATTAAATAAAAAAAATATTTTTTAAAAAAGAAAAAAACAACAAAAACTGGGAACAGCCCTGGCTGGTGTGGCTCAGTGGACTCAGTGCCGGCCTGCGAACCAAAGGGTCGCCGGTTCTGTTCCCAGTCAGGGCACAGGCCTGGGTTGCCGGCCAGGTCCCCAGTTGGGGGCGTGTGACAGGCAACTGGATGATGTTTCTCTCCCTCTCTTTTCCCCTCCCTTCTCCTTTCTCTGAAAATAAATAAATAAAATCTTAAAAACAAAAACAAAAACTGTCCTCCAGCAGGTGCGGGATCAAACAGTGGGATGTGCACACATGCAGTCCTACTTGGCAATGATAAGATACAAACCCCACAGATACCCACGGCCAAATGGATGAGTCTCGGAGGAGTTGCACTAAGTGAAAGAAGCCACCTCTGAAGGTCACAACCTGTAATCCCACTTATATGGCTGTGATGAGTTGAATAACGGCCCCAAAGATGTCCCCGTACCAATCCCAGAGACTGCGAATGTGGTACACTGCACAGTACAAGAGATTTGAAAACTGAGGTAATGTTAAAGATTTTGAGATAGGGAGATGGTCAGGGTGGGCCCTTGATGTAATCACAAGGGTCCTTACAAGAAGGAACTCCAGAGAGAAGGTGTAATAATGGAAGCAGAGGTCAGAGAGGAGAGAGATTGGAAGATCCTCTGCTGTGGCTTTGAGGATGGAGGAAGGGGCCACAAGCCAAGGGATGTAGGCAGCCTCCAGAAACTGCAAAAGACCAAGAACTAGATTTCTCCTGGACCTTTCAGGAAGAATGCAGCCTTGAATGTATGAGAAGAATTTTGAGTTGTTTCAAGCCACTCGGTTTGTGGTCATTTGTTGCCGTAGGCATACGAAACTAACACAATGATGTTTTTAAAAAGACATAACTATATGGACAGAGAACAGATTAGTAGTTGCGGGGCAATGGCGAGGATGTGACTACCAAGGGATGATGGAAAAGTTCTGTGCCCTGATTGTGTGATGGTCACCCAAATCTATACATGTGTTAAGATTCATAGAACTATACACTTCTACACACACAAAAAATAAATTTTACTGTATGATTAAAAAAAAAAAACTTCATATAAACGCTTAATGCTCATTAGCCATTCTTATAACCAAACATCCAGTTGCCCGGTGTGCCTCTTAGCTACCCAGAGGTGTGCAGAGAAGCAATTCCTGCCTAGGTTTACAGGCTGTCTCAGATTAGCTGTGTGATCTGAGGCTACTCTCAAGCCCTCTCTGGTCTCATTTGAAAAATGAGCAGTGGCTGGACGGGTAACCAGGATCTCTTTTCCAGGGACCTTCCAGTCTGATGTCCAAACTGATGTCCAAAGAGAGGGCTCCATCCCTGGGAGCTTTGAATTGATTGATTGATTGATTTGCCTGAGATGAGGCAAATTCTTTCATTCAAGCCCACAGATATTTATTGAGCACCTACTATGTACCAGGCCCTGGAGGATACAACAGGGAGTTCAACTGACAAAAAAACCCTCCTGTAGCTTATATTTCAATGAACAATGAGATAAACACAAAATATTTTAAATGTAGTGGTGTATTGAATGGATGGTGGTGGGGAAAAAATGGAGGGGGGCGGGGCATGGAGAGCGGAGGGCGTGTCTGGGGCAGGTGTTGCCGTTTTAGATGGTGGAGCCAGGGGAAGGCCCTCCAAGGAGGTGACGTTTGAGCAGCCCTGAAGGAGGTGAGGGAAGGAGCCGTGAGGGTTCCAGCGTGTGCCAAGGAGGTGAGCCCGTGGGCTGCTGGGACCCTGGGGTCTGTGTGGGGCTGGAACTACGGCTCTCTTCCTATGTGTGGCCCACGCTTCCAGGATTACCATCGGGCCAGTGACTTTCTAAGCAGCCCCAGTGTCCTGCTGACTCGCAGAGGGCCCCTGCGGCCAGATTGGCGCACCTCTCTCTGGGGAGCGAGCTTTGCCAGGACTCCGAAGCCTGAGCCAGGTTCAACTCTCCTTCCAGAACACACTGTACAGTCCGTGTGCAGCGGCCTGCCTTTCCCTGGGCGGCTCTCTCGGGCCACAGTGCCCTTCCTCGCCTCCTGAGTTCCGCTAGGGCAAGGGTCCCCGGGCCCTCTGGGCGCCCCCACTGGGGCAGAATGATTCACACCTTGGCCAGAGTGCGGAGAAACAACTTCTGTCTCTGTCCTCCCCGTGGGGGAGCAATTAGACAACATGACAACACCTGTTATCCAGTCCCCTGGGGACACCTCCTCCATGTGTCTTATTACCCATCTCAGCCTCCTGGTTCCTTCTTTCACAGCCCTTTTAATACTTAGTGATTATTTTCTTTGTCTATTGCCTTCTTTAAACCAATCTTCTCCCCTAATAGGGAAGCAGAGGGAGCAGAAATTCTCCCTCTACTTAGTCCCACCTCCAAGCGCCAGCATCTGACACGCAGGCAACACGTCATTACATTGTTTTTTTTTTTTGGATGCACAAATGAAAGTGACCCCCAGAATTTCAGGGGATAAGTGGCTTTGAGGAAAAGCCCAGTGAAATGTACACCAGGGTGGTAACTGCAACACTTTATAAGAACCTGAACAACAGGGAGACCGGATTAATAGACGAGGGCCCCTGGAACATTGGGCTGCAGTCATTTTAAAAGGAGTGTTTGTCTTGATAGGGATTGGGGTAACACATATTTCTCAAAAGTGCCGCACTTCAGGTTTCTGCAGAATATTGTATGCCAACATCATCTATGAAAAGAAAAACCCAGAGACAAATACTGAAGTCTCCTTAATGATTTGCCGCCTAGAACATTCAGGGCAAAGTGCTCTAATAATGTGGGCAACTGCCTTTGAAATGCCCCGCTGATAAGAAGTACTGACAGATGGACAGAAGGAGGCCTGGATGTCATATCATGAAATAATGAAGTATAGTAACATTCTAGGGCTGGGAGGTATAGGAGCGTTCACTGGGTCATCCTTCCAACCTTTTTATACATTTTGAAATTTCTGTATGGGGGGTTGGAGGGGTGAGGAGGTGGCATTTATTTGGCCAGGTGTCCAAGACAAAATGAAAAGGCCAGGGGACAGGCAGATATAAAGGAGTCTCTGAGTTATGTTTAAAAATAAATAAAGACAAGAGACACACAGAAGAGACATTTCCTGACAGGCATGTGTGTTAAAAGTGGTTACTCCAGGGCTGGGTCTGGGGCGGTTGTGGGAACTAGTTTCCCACTTCACGTCTATCCACGTGTCTTGAATTCTGAACCGAGGACACAGTGGTAGTGATGGCCATGTGCTTGTCCTCTGCTCCCTTGGCTGGTGTGACCAGAGCCATCTAAGGGGATGTGGGAGCCACGGATGGAGGATGGCACAGCCTGGGCCCTGGATCATGTGCCCAGGAGCCCACGTGGGCCTGGGATGTGAGCCTGCCATGAGCTCGTAGGTGTTAAGCCCCAGAAGCGTGGGGGGGGGGGGTTGTTACATCTGCTAAACTGCCTGAATACGGCACATGTGTATGTTTTATTCTTTTCGCAAAATCTAGGAGAATAAATTCTTGGATCCTCTCTCTATCTGGGTTTATTAATAATTTATTTATTAATAAAAATATACTTATTGAAAATATACTTAGGATCATCTGGGTTCATTAATAAGTTCATAATCTCCACCAACACTGCCATGTCAGCCTCAGGAGACCCAGTACTACCAGTTTGGTGTCTAACTAACTGTGCCTTTTCGAAGTACAAGCAAGCATATTCATGGTGGGGGGGATGGTGTGTGCATGGGGGGGGGGCTCAGATGCCTCCTCCTCCTGCCCCCGCCCCTTCCTGTCTCTTCTTTCTTTTTTTAAAAATAAAATTTCTAATTATATTTTTTTATAAGAGAAAGTTTATTTAGAAAGTTACAGAGGTAGTAGAAGTGAGCCATCTGGGCTGCGTGGGCTCAGGAAACAAATTACGGAGGCAGAAGCAGGGCCCTCGGAGCTGAGGAGAAAGAAGGCAGAGAACACGCCCGGGGAAGGAGAGGGGAAGGGAAAGGAGAGTGTCCTTCTCCACTTCCTTCTAGACAGTACCGATGTCACACTACTCACCTGCCTCTGCACCTCGCACATTTTCCAGTTACCAGCTATATCATGACAATCTTTTCAGGTCAGTCTGCAGCCATCTTATCCTTTTTAAAACCAGCTGCAAGACACCTCATTTCCATTCTTTTGAAGTAATTTTCCTGCCCTGGCTGGTGTGGCTCAGTTGGCTGGAACGTCCTCCTGAACACCAAAAGGTTATGGTTTTGGTTCCCGGTCAGGGCCGATACCTAAGTCATGGGTTCCATCCCTGGTCAGGGAGCACAGGAGGCAACTGACCGATGTTTCGCTCACACATCAATGTTTCTCTCTCTCTCTCTCTCTCTCTCTCTCTCTCTCTCTCTCTCTCTCTCTCTCTCTCTCAAAAGCAATGAAAAAATGTCCTCAGGTGAGGATAAAAAAGCAAAATTACTTCCCTTTTGAGGAAACGTGTTAATCTTTTTTTAAAAAATAAGCATTGTATTTATTTATTTTTTAGAGGGAGAGAAGGAGAGGGAGAGAAACATCGATGTATGAGAGATACATTGATTGATTGCCTCTTGCAAGCCCCCAGCTGGAGACCTGGCCCGCAACCCAAGCGTGTGCCCTGACCAGGAATTGAACCGGTGACCTTTCTGTCTGCAGGCCAGTGCTCAACTCACTGAGCCACACCAGCCAGGCATGAAATGCACTCACCTTGAGGGGCCTTTGACAAGTGCATAGCACCCCGATGCCATCCAACCCCCTGTCCCGATACAGAACAGCGCATGCAACCCCCCAGAAGGCTTCCTGCCACTTCCTCAGTCCCCACCCCCGCCCCAGAGGCCATGGCTATTCTGAGTTGTTCCATCAGAAATTGAGTTGGCTGGTTTCTGTCATCTTACAAGATGTACTCTTTGGCATCTGGCTTCTTATGTTCTACATAATGTTCCTGACATTCATCCGTGTTTGTGTGTGTATTGGAGCTGGTTCCTTTTTATGGCTGAATAGAATTCCACTGTCTGAAGAAATTATGGTTTATCTGTTCCCCTGTTCATGGTAGCTTCCAGGACCCACCTTGTCTTTGTGTGGAACCTACGTTCTCATGTCTCTTGGGCAAGTACAGCAGTTCTCAACCTATGGGTCACGACCCCTTTGGGGAGGCGAACGACCCTTTCACAGGGGTCATCTAAGACCACTGGAAAACACATATATAATTACATATTGTTTTTGTGATTAATCACTGTGTTTTCGTTATGTTCAATTTGTAACAATGAAAATACATTCTGCGTATCAGATATTTACATTACGGTTCATAACAGTAGCAAAGTTACAGTTAAGAAGTAGCAACGGAAAGAGCTTTATGGCTGGGGGTCACCACTACATGAGGAGCTGCATTAGGAAGGTTGAGAACCGCTGGGCAAGTACGTAGCACAGAAACGGCAGGGTGGTGAAGCGGGGCCCACATTGTCTGCATTACACCTTCGCAGTCGATTTTCAGATCCGACTGGGTAAGTTGCCCCTCCCCATTCTTCCCCTTACCTTGGCAATTCTTGTGCATTTGCAAGCTATACAGACTTTTAAACGATTAAAATAAAAAGCAGTCGATATATCACTTTGACCTGTTCCTTTGATGATAATGATAATAACAGGAGAAAAGCGAGCTAAAGAAATTAACCACTCTCTTCAAATTCTCAGGGTTCTGCATACTGCGTCTCTGGCTGTGGCCCTCAAAGCCCAGCAGACTCCCAGCACCCCCAGGGGCCTGCACTGCCCCCCACCTTCCCATCCCGCCCCCGCCCCGCCCCAGCGCAGAGTCTCAGTTCTCACGGCCAAGGTCTGCTTGTTCCAGACACACTCCCCGCTCCGTCATCACCACACGGGATGCCGGCCTGCGTCTTTAGCCCGAAGGCCCTTCCCAACCTTTCTCTCCTTCCTTCCTTCCTCTCTCTCTCTCCCCCCTTGACACCAGACACGTATTAAGCTCCTACTGTGTGCCTCTCCCCACCGGCGGGGCAATCACGGTCTGGAGCCGTCCTCCAGCAGAACCTTTCGTGCTGATGAAAACGGTCCGTTCTGTGTCCTGGGCCACACGTGGCTACGGAGCCTTTGAAACGCGGCTGGTGCGACCGCGGACCCCAACTTTTTATGTTGCATTTAGCGGTTATTGAATAAAGAATAACTCAACGGTTACTAAAACACGGGCACTCGAGGCAATTATTGGAAAACCTTTTAGGCAGAGTTGGAATAAGTCAGGCCTAGAAATCGTCCGCGGGTGAGATCTGAATACAGATCACGTCTGGCCACGGAAGCAGCGCTCCATTGGGAAAACGCACACGCCATCCCGGAGGCTCCGGAGGAAGAAAAGCGTGTAAGATAGCTAGCTCATTGGTCATTTCTGCTGTTGATTACATGTTGAGATGGTACTGTTTCAGATGTTTCAGTTTCAGTAAAATACATAAGTAAAATTAATTTCACCTGTTTTTCTTTACTTTTTTTTTTTCCTCATGTGGCTGCTAGAAAAGGATTAGGTAGAGGACTCATGTTATTCATCTATGGGAGAGCAGTGGTCTGCAGGGTGGGCCAACAGACAGACCACAGACACACTGATCCCCTCTCAGGGGACAAGCCGCTTGGCGGAGGTCATGGCCGCAGAGGGACAGCCTCTTTTCACAGTTCGAGACCACTGTCTGGTCCCTTTCTCTAGCACGGGGGGTTAAGAGTGGCTCAGTGGACTGAGTGCCGCCAGCCTGTGGACTGAAAGTTTGCCAGTTCGATTCCCAGTCAGGGCACGTGCCTGGGTTACAGACCTGGTCCCCAGTTGGGGGTCCGTGAGAGGCAACCACACAGTGATGTTTCTCTCCCTCTCTCTCACCCTCCTTTCCCCTCTCTCTGAAAGTAAATAAATAAAAGCTTTGAAGAGTGAGGTTTTCTCCAGGCCTCAGTTTTCCCATCTGTAAAATGGGAATCATGCCACCGGCTGCCTCACAGGGAGGGCAGTCAGGAGACTGGAAAAGCCCTCAGGACGGGGCTGGTCACGGCGACCCACTCCGGAAGGAAGGTCGTAATTATTACCATTCCTCATGCTGACCCCACCCTTCTCAGCCCCGAGTTCCCGGCGGAGAGGAGTCACAGGAATTAGAGAAGGAGGAAGGATAACCGTGCACACCCTGACTCAGCAGAGCCCCATCCAGCCCTTCCCCAGGCATCGCCCACCGCGCCCATTTCACAGATTTAGGTTCAAAGGGTTGCCTGGCTGCGAGCTGTGTGACCAGGCATTCTCGCCTGCACGGTGGGGTCCTTGGGGTCCTGGTTCGGGTCCTGGCCTGGGCCCAACTGCCCCTCTGAGTAGCTCTCCCACACTCTGGATCTGCCTGAGCCGCCCGCCCCCCCCACAGGACCGGGGTCTCCCTCCTTGCCTTGGCATTCGAAGCCACTGATGGTCCACTGTCCCTCCACCAGAGCCTCCCTTCCGCAAACTGGGCTGCTTGGTTCTTTCCAGGTGGGTCCTGGCTGTTCCCACTTCCCCGTCCCCTCTGCAGGACCACCGGACATGCACCTCAGCCCCCCGCTCCCCACGCCCCAAACCCTAGAGAGCAAGCGGGAAACCAAACACATCTTCCCTTCCCTCTCTGAGCCTGGCTCCCCTGCAGGGGGGTGGTGGGGCGAGGGGAAGGGGGCTGTGAATGTCTTTTTCTAATTCTCACCAAAACACCTTCGTTATTAGTGGTGGCCCAGAACCCCTCCTCTCTGCTGGCCCAAATTCCACCCAGGCGACTAGGGCCAACGTCTTACTATTTATTTATTGCTTAAAATCATTTTATTAGTTCCCTCCTTCCCCTCAGAAAAAGCAGCTCCCGTGGCTGGCAGGGCTGTAGCCATAAAATCACTGGAGCACTGCTCGGCCCTCCCCAGGGAAGGAGGGGCTGGGGTTGTAAAACCAGGGCTGGGGACCTCGGCCACAGAGAGGCCAAGATCAGAAAGGGCCTGCACGTGGACTCCAAGATCAAAGGGCCGGGGGAGGAGCAGTAACACAGGTCCAAACGCCAGCTTGGCTTCTTTCTGGCGTTGACCGTCTCCAGAAGGCACTACGGTTATCCCAGGAAATACAGAAGTTCGCGGAGAACCTACTAAGCCTCCGCCTGGGGAGGGGCTACCTCCCTGATCCTGCCCCTCCCGTATCTTGCTCACGGTCTAATTCCTTTCGCACCTGCCCAGCCTGTCAGGGGTGTGAGAGAGTCAGCCCGTTTCAGTTCAAATCCCCGCTCCACCCGACTTGGCAGCTGTGTGACCTTGGGCAAGTCACTCAACCTCTCTGGGCCTTTATCATAAATGAGATGATCATAGTTCACCTCAAAAGGCCGTTGTGAGTATTGAATGAGGTCATATGTGGAAAGTACTTTAATGCCCTGAGATTGTCTCCTCATTGGCTACTCAGCCTGTCAGTGTCCTGCCCACCTCATGCTTCTAACATTTTCCTCTTAAAATTTTTATTTTGCCCTTATCCCTTTTTAGTCTGCTGCATACATACAGAGCACAGGGAACACATAAAATTTATAAAGCGTAACTGGTGACAAACCCCTTGAACCGGAACATTCTGAGCAACTTGCTGGTGTCTCTGGGCTCTTCCTTGTCCCTTGAGCCTCAGCCACGCAGCCTCTACGCCAAATTAAATCCTTGTAAGTTGTTTTTTTTTTTCTTTTTTAATTTTAATTTTTGATCTTAAAGAGAAGGAAAGGGAGGGAGAAAGAAAGGGAGAGAAACGTTGATGTGAGAGATACATAGGCTGGTCGCCTTCCTCACGTGCCCTGACCTGGAACCGAACCCGTGACCCAGGCATGTGCCTCAACCCAGAATCAAACCAGCAACCTTTCAGTTTGTGAGATGATACCCAACCCACTGAGCCACACTGGCTGGGGCAGTTGCTTGGCTTTGGAGGTGGGAGGGCAGTTTTCTCACATAGACCTGTATCCTCAAAACAACGTATTGCTCAGCTTTTCTTATTGGGGGGAGATAGAAACTTAAAACTGGAATGAGGCTGCAGATAGTGTCTTACACTTGACATTAAGAGTCACTCATGTCGTGCCCTGGCTGGGCGGCTCAGTTGGTTAAAGTGTTGTCCTATGCACCAAAAGGTTGCAGGTTCGATTCCTGGTCAGGGCACATGCCTGGGTTGGGGGTTCAATCTCTGGATGAGTTGCATACGGGAGGCAACCAATCAGTGTTTCCCTCCTTCTCTCTCTCAAAATCAGTAAGCATATCTCGGGTGAGGATTAAAAAAATAAAAAAGACTTGCTCATGTCTCTATTGTGTAATAATGGTCTCCACGGAAATTTTCTGTTGCCCAGTCAATCCTCTGAGACCCGTGTAGACTCTCATTTCCTCCTCAGAGGCTCCGAGCTTCTCCCCTCCCGCCTCCTCTGCCTGCGTGCCTGCCCGTCCTCACCCGGCTGCTCATCCTGACTAATCTTTCTGCAAGCCCCAGCTCAGAGGTTGCCTCATCTCACCTCCATTCATCCCTTGGCATTATTCTCGGAGAGGTCATAGGCACTCTTGAGCTGAGGACCACAGAGGTGGCCCCCACACTGTCCCTCTTTGTGAATAGGTCAGCATTTGGGTGCCACAGGGTGGGTCTGCAACGGAAAGCCTGCCCAGGGACCTACCTGGGGTGGCCCAGAGTTTTAAACTGTGTGACAAGGAGTTTGTCCCAGGAAGGAGAGAGGTCCGCCCAGGCAAAGGACACTTCAGGTGCAAAGGTCCGAGGGTGGCTGATCCAGGCCGGGGACGGGGGATGGTGGCTATGGAAGCAGCCAGATGGGGCCCAGTTAGCGAAGACAGTGAGGGCTATAGGAGTAGAGAGGTGAGGCCCCAGAAGCAGCAAGGCAAGGGGTGGGACCTTGCTCCTGCCCCCCCATTTTCTACAACAGCAGCTCCACCACAATGTCTGTGATGGAGTGTTCTGTTTGGGAGTAAGATTTCTCTTGGTTAAAGGTATCTGTGTCTGAAGAATGTTCTAGAAACAGTCACCATGGGTACTGGGGAGCCATGAAAGGGACTCGAGCTGGGGATGGCCAGGGGTTGACTTGGAGATTAGTAGGGAATTCCTGCAGAAGGGAGCCGAATGTGCAAAGGCACTGGGGCCAGGAATGGTAAGGCGTGGCCAGGAAATTTGAAGTGCTGGGCCAGGTGGAATGCAGGCAAGGGAGGAGATTGAGCTGGGAGGTCAGAGTGCCAGGGCTTGGAGTTGCTTTGGGACTAGGAGGAGAGGAGGGGCAACTCTGGGAAGGACTGGAGGCGGGATGCTAGGGCGAGGCTCTGGGGGCCAAGATGAGGCCTGAGCTGAGGCCCTGGAATGGAGAGAGGCAGGTTACAGGAGAGAGGGGTTGGGCAGTGACAGACTGTGGGAGGGAGAAAAAGGATGGGACAAGGACAATGCCCGGGGGTCTTCCCTGGTGACAGATGAGCCCATCCCCGAGAGGGCAACCCAGAAGGAGGAGCAATTCTGGAGATGCCCCAGAAGGGACGCTAAGGGTCCTCATGAGAGACATCCTTCTGGGCCCAGGGGATGCCAGAAGCTCATGGAAAAGCAAATCTGAAGTCCTAACAGGTGCACCCAGGGAGCAGAAGACATTCGGGTCTAGAGGTGTCTTACAGGTGAGAGTTATTTACCCCCATTTCTCAGATGAGGAAATGGAGGCTGAAAGCTTCCTAGAGGTGGGAATCCAGGGAGGCACCCAGTTATCTGTGGAGGGAGAGACTGCAGAACCCAGAGTGCCTGGAGAAGAGAACACTGGTACCTCCCTCAAGCAGAGCTGGGACCTGCTGGTGGCCACTACCAGATGGAGAGGCCCAGAGACGCTGTGAGGCTTGCCTACGTCACACAGCAATTAGAGTTCAGCTGCTCCAGTCTCTGGGGTCCAGGCCTCTCTGTGCAGCACAAGGCTGGAGGGGGAGGGGAAGAGGTGCGAAGCAGTGTGTCCCGAGGTGGCTGGAGGGGCCCAGAAGGCCATGGGAGACCCTCGCCTGGCAGAGTGGGAGATATTGGGAGTTGGATGGAGATCATCTAAGCAGCTTGCTGTGTGATCTTGGGCGAGCTGCCTGCCCTCTCTGAGCCTCTGCTCACACATCTGAGAAATGGAGCCACGGGGAGAGGGTCTTATGGAGGCTGTTGAAGAGAGGAGAACCCACAGACTGGGGTCAGACAGACTGGGTTCAGATCTGCTGGCTTTGTGATCACAGTCACTTTCCCTCTCAGCCTCAGTTTCCTCGTCTGGAAAGCGGCTACTATAAAAGTGTCTGACTCATCCCCAGGAACAAAGGAGTCACGCTCAAGAGATGGGGCGTGCTCTGTCCTAACCTCTCCGGTGGGGGCCCACCTTCCGGGCCCCCAACCCCCTGGGACAGAGCCTCCAGCTCCGGCTCCTCCAGGACTCAGCTCTATCCTGAACCACACCCACCTCCGCTCTCCCATCCTCCCCAACATGGAGCGTCGGCACATTCTGAGCCCCTGTGAGGGCAAGTGCCCTGATTTGAGGGCTTTTGGGGGTGTCTATGGAGGAAAGGGGTAGAGCAGCTTCTCGCGTTTCCTGAGCCACTACTCACCCCAAACCCTTGCGCTCACCCAGCTTGATATCAGAGACAGACAGACAGACAAACTGAGGCCGCAAGAGGGACAGACACCCCAGGCATCCCAGCTGGTGACTCAGGACAGCCCAGGTCCCCCAACTCCTTTTCAGGAGGAACCTGTACCCCAGAGTGGACTAGCCGCCCAGCCCGGCCAGCCAAGTCGGCGGCCTGACGCTGCAGGAGGCTGGGGCCAGCTCTGCAGAGGCCCCTGGTTCTTCCCTCGGGCCACCTCCTGTGTGTGTGTTGGGGGGGGCGCTTACCTGATCTCTGAGATGTTCTCTTGCGTGTCCCACAGGGTCGGGGGCCGGGGCTCAGCGGGCCCGTCCATGGCAGGCCGGCAAGGCTGGGGAGGGGAGGGCGTGCAGGCGGCAGGCGGCACGGGCACGGGGACCAGGTATGTGTAGCCACAGCGTCTGTCTGCCACCCAGGGAACCCGCCAGGTGCCTACCTCCGCACCCAAGGGGAGGGGCAGCACCCAGCCGGTTCTCCCAGCTGCTACCCACGCCTCCAACAGTGGGGAGCGGCCGGGAGAGAGCCGCCCTTCTCCGAGAGTGGGGAGGAGGGGAGGTGGGCAGGTCCTGGGCATCTTCTGAGTGCGTGGGGGCAGAGTCCAGGGGTTCAGTGGCAATCCTGCTCCAGAACCATCTGGACTGCTGGCTCTGGACTGGTCCGTGCCCACCCGCAGCCTGGGCTTCCTCATCTGACAGGGGAGCTAATTCCATCTCAGCGAGTTTGTTTATTCATTCATTCATTCATTCATTCACTCATTCGTTCATTTATTAACTCAAGAAGTATTTATTGAGCGCCTCCTGTCTGCCAGACGCTTTTCTAGGTGCTGGGACACCGCTGGGAACCCGAGAGACAGAAACGGCCCTCTGTGAGGGGCTCACGGAGAAACAGACCGAGAGACAGAGAGGGACGCGGCCAGGGCCACAGCAGCACAGACAGGAGAGAGACCAAGAGGGCAGAGACACTCTGAGGGGCAGAGACAGCGAGAGACAGAAAGTCCAAAAGAGAGGCAGAAACACACAGAGGGTCCGAGCCAGTGAAGGACGCAGAGAACCGAGCAGAGACAGAGGTAGCGAGAGGCCAAGGAGAGGACGGGAAAACAAGAGGGTCACAGGTAGTGGGAGACAGGGAGATCCAGCGATGCCATCGATAAGGCCGGACGTGGTTGGTGTGCGCACTGGCCGATCACAGCACCTGCTTTGAATCCCAGCTCCAGCCCTTCCCAGCTGTGGCGCCTGGAACCAGTCCCCTCGGCCCCTTGTGCCTCAGTCTCCCCAACTGTGAAGAGCTAGTGAAACATTTCTCAAGTGGCAGTCTCAGTAAAGCCAGCATCTCTGCCTGCTCTATCCCCGCAAAACCTGGCTGCCCCCCACCCACTGATCTCCCGACCCTCAGACACCTGGCGTTGGGTCATGAAGACCAATCTTCCTACCCAAAATGACTTCTTTTTATAGGACAAAAGGAGTGTGTGTACCTGTTTTATTTTGTTTTTTAAATGTCTGAGCAGATGAGTCTTAGAAAGAAAATAAGGATCCTTGTTACCCTCCTTCTACCCACAGAGGTAACCATCATTGATCAGCGTTTTGGTTGATACTTTCTAGAAATTTCTCCTCCTTTTTCTAGTATGTGAATGAATAAAAACAAAAATATCACTATTTAAAATTCTATTTGCTGACCAATTACAGTTTTCCACATGTTACTGCAAGACAAGGTAGGTGGGTCGTGTCAGTCTGATGTAACAGATGTAGAAGGGAGCTCAGAGAGGCGGGGTGACCTGCCCCAGGTCACACAGCATTGCCCACCATCACTCTGAGGGCGGGCGGAAAACGGCCATCCTGGCGTGTCGCGCCCCCTCAGTTTGTCTGCCTGAAGGCCCATCTCTAAGTGCTGTAGTATGGGGACCCTCCTCCCTGTCCCCACCCCACCATGGCTGAGTTTGAATCCTGCCTTGGGTCATTTCAGTATTAACCTCTGTGTTTTCACCTGTGAAAAGGGCTCCCATGCAGGGAGGGGGGAATCAAGAAGGCCACCCGTCCCTGTCTGGGGCTGGGTGGACTTCCCTGATGTCAGGATGGTGGGAGCTGAGTGAAAACTTCACTGCACTCTGGGACCTGGGCCACCTTGCCCTCGCTCTGCCTTAACGATCCTTCATTCCTGGCTCTGAGAAGGTGACAGCCTTGTCTTGTCCCTCCCACTGGAACCTCCGCTGAACTATCACCAGGCCCCCCACAGCGTTGCTGGAACCGGCGGGCAGGAAGGGAGAGTCTGAGGGGAACGGAATTCCCAGGTCCCCGAGGGGACAGGCGCAGAAAGGTGGGAGGCAGTCCTGGGGGACAAAGAAATCCAGAGGGACCCAGAGAGAGGATGTAGAGGAAGATGCTGAAGGGAGTAGGCGGGCCGGGAGGCTGTCTGAGTGGGTCGGGATCTGCCAAAGAGGGGGACGCAGAGACGCAGGGAACGTTCCCACTTCCAGTCTTTGCATCTGTAGGACAGGGAAGAGACTTGGAGGGAAATGGGAAGGGAAAAGTGGGAAACCCAGTGCCAGCTGGGGAGGGTGGGGAGGGCATCGGGGGGAGCAGCGATTATCCATCCTTCCATCCTCCCCCCCTCCACCCACCCATCCATCCATCATCTATCCCTCTAATATTTGGGGGTGGGCATTCTCTGGGTCAGGACCTGGCACTGTGTCCCCAAATGGGACAGGTAAAGAAACACAGCTTAGAGCGGTGTCGTTCAACAGAGTAGCCACCAGCCATGTGGCTCATGTGACCAAAGAAGTGGGAATTTCCACCCTGGCTGCTGTGGCTCAGTGGATTGAGCACCAGCCTGCGAACAAAAGGGTTGCTGGTTCGATTCCCAATCAGGGCACACGCCTGGGTTGCAGGTCAGGTCCCTTGTTGGGGGCACACGACAGGCAACCACACACGGTTTCTCTCCTTCTCTTTCTCCTTCCCTCCCTTCTCTCTGAAAATAAATAAAATCTTTTTTAAAACGTGGCTACTGGAAGGTTGAGGACGATATATGCAGCTAAGTACTGGTTGACTTGACATTCAGTCTGCTGGTGTCCTGCCTGTGGACACCCGGCCCCTTTAGGAGGTCACGGGCAAGGATGCCCCAGGAGGGAAACCCACCAGGTGAGGGGCCCAAGTGGAGAAAGCATCCAGGTGGAGGGCCAGTGTGGGCCCACGTCTAGAGGCTGGAGACACAGCTGGGAAGTTTTTCCTCCAGGCCAAAGAGGGGGCATCAGGAGATAGGGGGGGCATTCCTGGGTCTTGGGGTGGAAGCCTTCATTCGCCCCTAGGGGCTTAGGGGTAACAGGAAACAGTGCCAGATAACAGTAGGACTTGCCCTCTGCCCCAGTAAGCCCCTGGGAAGACATAATGTCATCACCGACCACCAACAGGTCCCCCTTCTGCCTCAAACCTCAGGGACTGAATGGGGAAGAGGAGCAGGAGCTGTCTCTCTGCCCCGCTGAGGGCACAGAGCAGAGACAGGGAGCTCTGAAGCACACCCCTGCCCCCGGCCCCTCACACCTAGTCCCTGGTTCTCTCTCTCTCTCTCTCTCTCTTTCTGAGCCCACCTGGGCCCTAGGAAGCCCCAGGATGTGCTATTTTGCTCTTAGAGCTTAGACGTGGGCAAAGGGAGGTCACTGGGTCACGAGGTCATGCTTCCACAGAATTGGGGTCATTGTCACCTCTAGAGCCTGACCTTTTTATTAAAAGCTAGTAATTGCCAGGAATTCTGGGAGAGCTGAGGACGGGCCAGCTCTGGCTGCTTAGAGGCAGGGTTCCCGAGAGGGCAGAGACTGGGGGCAGGGCTCCCAAATCCTGGAGCTGAAACAGGGAATCTGAATGTGGTGGAGAGCGGGCTGGGGGTCTGGACTCCTGGGTCTGAGGGAGGAGGGGCTGGGGGACCCAGATTCCTGGGTCTGAGGGAGGAGGGGCTGGGGGACCCAGATTCCTGGGTGTGAGGGAGGAGGGGGCTGGGGGGCCTGGACTCCTGGGTCTGAGGGAAGAGGGCGTGGTGACCAGGATTCCTGGGTCTGAGGGAGGAGGTGACCCAGACAGAGGTGAAACTGGGACACCTAGGCAGCTGGACCTGGAAGAGGGCGGGTCATGGATGGGGGGCTGCCAGTGTCCCCAAGGCCCCCTGATGGCCCCTTTGGGAAGCAAACAGAGATATGTTGGGTAGGATGGGAGGAGAGCAGCTAACACTTCAAAGTGCACAAAACTCCCTTCCCCCAGCCTTCCCCTCTAATCAGTGGGTCCATCTTGGGGTGTGCATCTTGTAGAAACCTCCTGCCCTGCTCCCCACCCCGATTACTCCATCCGCACGCACGGAGGAGCCCGCCCCGGGGCCGATACTGCGGCCCAGCAGCCCTCACGCCGGCAGGCCCGCCCGCCCACCTGCTCCAGAGCTGGGCTGGGCTGGTCTCCTCCGGGGAGCGGATGGCTGGGCACCCTGACCCCAGGATCAGAGGTGGACAGGGACTGCAGAGGGATACCGGGGGTGGGGTGGGGTGGGGGGAACCTGAGAACCTGGGTCCTTACCAGCTGCCTGTTCACGAAAGGAGAAGAGGGATTCTGGTACGGAGAGCAGGGGTCCCCAGAGGTAAAGCCTGGTGGTGACAATGTGTGAGAAAATCTAAGTCTTGGGGGCATGGACCCCTGGGTCTGAGGGTGAAGGCGAGGGATGGGAGTCAGGTCCTTGGTCCCTGGGGCGGGGATGGACAGAGCCAGGTGAGATTTCTGGGGTGGGGGTGTAGGACGTGGCAGTCTGGGGCCAACAGGGGTAGACCAGTGGACAAAGGAGCCGCCCTCCCCCGCATCTTCCGGTTGTCCCTGGCGGGCGCTCCCAGTAACATCCTCACCTGTCCCCAGTGCTTTTCTCTGCCAAGATGCCAGGACCTGCCAAACCAGCTGTGCCAGTCAGGCATTCCTGTGAGCGCCCCCCCTTCCTTCCCTCTCCAGTAGCTCCAGGGAAGCCTGAGCCCAGCCCCAAAGGCGGTGAGTGGGTGGGCGGAAGGCAGCCTCAAGTGGGAGAACAGGACACCCCAATCCCTGCTTCATCATCCCTCCTCCCGCCTCCCGCTGGCCCTGCTCAGCCCTGCTTCTTCCCTCCTCCCCGTGCCCTGAGCAGGGGGTGCTGCCCCACTTCCTTCTGGGGCTGGCACTTCCTCCTTGGTCCTCAGTCCCCCAAAACCTGCTCCACCAAACATTCATCCTGCCCTTCCTGCTCTTTGTGTTTCGTTTATTCGTTCACTCACTCACTTACTCATTCATTCATTCACTCACTCATTCATTCACTCACTCATTCACTCACTCACTCATTCATTCACTCACTCATTCACCCACTCATTCACCCACTCATTCATTCACTCACTCACTCATGCACTCACTCATTCATTCACTCACTTATTCACTCACTCACTCATTCATTCACTCACTCATTCATTCACTCACTTATTCATTCACTCACTCACTTATTCATTCATTCACTCATTCATTCATTCACTCACTTATTCATTCACTCCTTCCTTCCTTCCTTCCTTCCTTCCTGCACTCATTCAGTAACTCCCACAGAGCAGTGCGTGTTCAATGCTAGGCACTGTTCCAGGCACTGGGGAAACAGTGGTGAACAAATAATGAGAATGATTTGCAGTGGACTGAGGAATGACCCCTCCCAAAGATGTCTCTGAAACAATCCTGATACATGTGAACACATGACCTCACACAGCAAAAGGGACTTTACTGACGTGATCAAGTTAAGGATCTTGAGATAGGGAGATTCTGCTGGGTTATCTGGGTGGGCCCAATATCATCTCAAGGGTCAAAGTTAGAGAGGGAGAAATGATGATGGACACAGAAGGTCAGAGGTACTGGCTTTGGAGATGAAGGAAGGGGCTGTAAGCCAAGGAACTCAGGCAGCATCTAGAAGCTGGAAAAGGCCTGGAAACAGATTCTCCCCTGAAGCCTCCAGAAGGAACTAGCCGTGCCTAGCCCTGCCACATATTGATCTTAACCCTATAAGGACCACTTTGGACTTCTGACCTCCAGAACTATAAGATAATAAATTTGTATTGTTTTAAACTGTTAAATCAGTGGCCATTTGCTACAGCAGTCATAGGAAACTGAAAGTAATGAAGAAAGGTGAACAGTTAAAAACCACATCAATGGCGAAGAGAGACAAATACTAGGAAGAAGACTTAAGTCAGGAAAAGGGGCTGAAAGTGCTCCAGGGGCTGTTTTAGGGAGGTGGTCAGGGCAGGCTCCTCGGAGGAGGTGACATTTTGCAGAGGCCTGAAGGAGGTTAGGGAGCGAGCCAGGTGGAGATGGTGGAAGAGGGTTGCAGGCAGCAGAGCCAGTGCAGAGAGGCCCTGTGAGGGAGGCCTGCCTGGTGTGATGACGGAGCTGAAGGCAGCCAGTGTGGTGGGCGCAGAGTGTGTGGGGAAGTTGGTGTGCCTTGGTGTCCGTTAGAAAATACCCTCTCCTTTCTCAATTGAATTTTTTTAAAGAAGAGAATATTTCTTTAAAAAAAAAATCCTAACCCAAGGATATATTTTTATTGCTTTTTAAAAATATAGGTTTATTGCCTGGGTAATGTGGCTCAGTGGATTGAACACTGGCCTGTGAACCAAAATATTGACAGTTTGATTCCCAGTCAGGGCACATGCCTGTGTTGTGGGCCAGGTCCCCAGTTGGGGGGATGCACAAGAAGCAACCACACATCGATGCTTCTCTCTTTCCCTTCCCCCCTCTCTAAAAATAAAATTTCAAAAATGTTTATTGTTGTTAAAGAAAGAGAGAGAGACATCGAACCCACAATCTTTTGGTGTACGAGGTGACGCTCCAATCAACTGAGCCACACTGGCCAGGGTTTTTTTCTTTGTATTTGAGAGAGAGAGGAAAGGAGGGAGAGGGTAGAGAGAGAGAGAGGGAGGGGGAGAGAGAGAGAGAGAGAAACATCGATGTGAGAGAAAACGTCAATCAGCTGCCTCCCATATCACCCCGACTGGGAATTGAACCCACAACATTTTGGTGTATGAGACGAAGCTCCAACCAACTGAGCCACCCTATTTATTATCAAACAGCCTTAATAATGGTATGTGGCTGTCCCACAGGGAGAATTTTCCAGATAAACACATAATATCGTGCCATGGGAGAGACTAAGGCAGGGTGGGGGACTGGGAGACTGGGGTGGGCATTGAGTTGAATTGTAATTTTAAACGGAGGTGGTGACATCTGATCACACACTGGAAGGTGGTGAAAGAAGGAAGGACAAAGTTTAGGAGGTGGGACAGTGTCTTTCAGCCAGCAGATTAGAAAGATGGGGGGGAGCTGGATCCAAGCCCACTTTTCCTCTGTGACCTGGGACTGATTCCCAATGTGGCAAGCTGTCTCCCAGCTCAGGGGAGGTGACATGCCTTGCCAATGTGCTAACACAGCCAGGGACACCCCTGTCATTCCAAGATACAGAGTCATAGTTTTACTGCATTTGTCAAACACTTACATAGCACTTACTCAGTACCTGGCATGGCGCCAAGAGATTTACACAGCTGCTCAGTCAATCCTCAGGATGACCTGATGAGGTGGGCGATATTATTATCGTCACTTCACAGATGAGGAAATTGAGGCGCAGAGGGCTGACATTACTCACCCAGCTTGTATTCGAACCCGCTTTCGACATATCTTAGTCCATAGTACAGTGGCTCAGGATGGCTCATCACAACCCGGGTCATCCTGGTTGCTCATCACAACCTCTAGACAGCTTTCAAAAGCCAGTCTCCAGCCCTGGCTGGTGTGGCTCAGTAGACTGAGCGCCAGCCTGTGAACTGAAGTGTTGCCGGTTCGATTCCCAGTCATGCCACGTGCCTGGGTTGCAGGCCAGGTTCCCAGTTGGGGGTGAGTGAGAGGCAACCACACATCGATGTATCTCTCCCTCTTTCTCCGTTACTTCCCCTCTCTCTGAAAATAAATAAATAAAAAGAATGCTTTAAAAAATTTTTTTAAAAAAGCTAGTCTCCAGGCCAAGGAAGTCAGAAGCTCGAGGAATTCAAATGTACCTGTCTGTGTTCCCTGTTGGATGGCCACTTCTGGAGGAAAAATTGTGTCCATTTCCCTCATCATAGGAGACCCCTGGACCCCGGCCACGTAGCTCAGTTGGCTGGAGCATCATCCCATATGCCCAAAGGTCGCCGTTTTGATTCTGGTCAGGGCACACACCTCGGTTTCAGGTACACACCCTGATCAATGTTTTTTCTTCTCTCTCTCTCACTCCCTTCCCCTCTCTCTAAAAAAATCAATGAACATGTCCTTGAATGAGAAGGTTTTAAAATTATAAAAGAAAAGAGACCCACTGCTCTCAGAACAAACTGGGAAGACTTCATACCACGAGCATTGAGCCCAGTGGCACTCAATCAGGGACAGCTTTGCTGGTCTAAGGGACATTTGGCCATGTCTGGAGACGTTCTGGGTTGTCACAACTGGGGGTAGGAGATGCTTCTGGGGATAATGGGTCAAGGCCAGTGACGCTGCTCAACATCCTACAGGGCACAGGACGGCCCCCCAGCGTCATGCTGCCAAGATGAGGAGGCCAGCTCCTTACTTCCAGTTTGCAGGAAATACAGATGAGAAGGGGCCAAAGTAAAGGAATCTACAAAGAAAAAGATGAATTAGAAGGTGGGAGATTTAAAATATATATATATATATATATATTGATTGATTGATTGATTTAAGAGAGAAAGAGAGGAACATCGATGTGAGAGAGAATATCGATCTGTTGCTTCTCATACGGGTCCCAACCAGGGATCGAACTCACAACCTAGGTATGCGTCCTGACCGGGAATCGAACCCCCACCTTTTGGGGTACAGAGAAATGACCCAACCAACGGAGCCACACTGGCCAGGGCAGAAGGTGAGATGTTTTATACAGGACAATATGCCAGGCTCTTCAACTCTTCAGATTGGGGACAGCAACAGGGAAGGGCTGCACAAGTCAGGCCTTTCTCAGGACACATGAATGAAGATTTGTGCATGTAACGGTGTGTATGTATCACCCCGTTAAAAACACAACTGTGAACGAACACAGAACTCTAATTTACAACATGCCCGTTGGAGGACTTAGGGGCGAAGTGTACCGATGTCTGCAACCCCCTTTGAAATGCATCAGAAAACTCTGTGCCTGCTATGAGATTGCGATTTATCCTTTGTCCCTGTTTCTGGTTCAGAGCTCCTAAAACCCTTGGAATTTCCCAAGGGATGAGAGTGATAAAGGCGGCTTTTATTCCTAACAAGCCCCTTTGTTAATGAGGTGACTTTGGGGAAGCACCTCAGGGTGGAGGTTGGTTGCCAAGGGAACCAACCACTTGATTAGAGGGTTGGAATTTTCAGTCCCACCTCCGACCTCCAGGGATGGGAGCGGGGCTGGAGAAGGAGTTCAAATACCAATGGCCAGTGATTTCATCAGTCATGCCTACGTAATGAGGCACCCATTAAAAAACAAACAACCCCCCACCCCCACCCCAGCATTCAGAGAGCTTCTGGGCTGGTGCGCACATGGAGACTGGGGAGAGGGGAGCATGAAGGGAGCGAGGAAGCTCCGCTTCCCTTTCCCATACCAGGCTCTGAGCTTCTCTTCCATCTGGCTGTTCTTGAGTTCTACCCTCTTATTTTATTTTATTTTTAAGATTTTGTTTATCTGCTTTTAGAGAGAGAAAAAGAGAAGGAGGGAAACATTGGTGTATGAGAGAAGCAGCAATTGGTTGCCTCTTGGAAGACCCCAGGCATGTGCCCTGACTGGGAATCGAACTGGTGACCCTTTGGTTCGCAGACCAGCGCTCAATCCACTGAGCCACACCAGCCGGAGCTCTACCCTCTTATAATTAACCAGTTATCTAGTAAGTAATAGATTATCTGATTCTGGGAGTCACTCTCACAAATTTATCAAACCCAAGGAGGGTGTCTTGGGAATCCCCAATCAGCTGTGCAGAGCACAGGTCACAACGTGGACTTACAATCGGCATTTGAAGTGGGGGTGGAGGGTTGTCTTGTAGGACTGAGCCCTCCCTCAGCCTGAGGTATCTGAGGCTGTCTCCAGGGGGACAGTGTCAGAATTGAGTTGAATTGTGAGACAGCCTGCTAGCTTTGGTGGACTGCTGGGTGTGGGGAAAAACCCCACACATTGGAACTGGAATTGGTGTCTGAATGTTACATACCCACTAGAGTGACTAAAATTGGCAAGACCTAGACCTGGTGGACCAATTGGAGCTCCTGTTGTCCTGGAAAGGATACAGAGTGGTCCAGCCACTTTGGAAAACAGTTTGACTCTGACCAAGTTAAACATACATTGAACCGACCCAGTAATCACACTCCCGGGTATTTACCCAAGAAAGCAAGCGCATCATGTTCACACCAGACTTACACACGTGTTCACAGCTGCTTTATTTGTGTTAACCAAATGCTGAAAACAACCTGCTGTCCGTCAACAGGTGAATGAATCAGCAAACTGTGGTGCACTCAGACCGTGAAATACCACTCGACACCAAAAAGAATGAACCAAGGAAGCACGTGGCAACGTGAACGAACCCCAAAATAATTCTGCTTAGCATAAGAAGCCAGACCAAAAATAGAACATTCCATGTGGTTCCATTTATAGAAAAGTCTAGAAAATGCAAGCTAATCTACCCTGACAGAAAAGAGGTGGTGGTGGTGGTGGTGGGGGTGCCTGGGCAAGGGAGAAGAAGGAGGAATTACAAGGGGCGCACAGGAGACTTCTGGGGGTGATGACCTGTTCACCATCTTGATTGTGGTGATGGTTTCACACGGGTGCACATGTGTCAGAACTTATCAAATTGGCCCTGGCTGGGTAGCTCAGTTGGTTTGAGCGTTGTCCTGATACATCAAGGTTGCGGGTTTGACCTCCGGTCAGAGCACATTCAAGAAGCAACCAATGAATGCATAAATAAGTGCACTTAACAAATTGATGTTTCTCTCTCTCTCCTCCTTTCTCTCTCTCTCTCTAAAATCAATAAATTAAAAAAAAAAGACTTACCAAATTGAGCACTTCCAAATACGTACAATTTATTATATGTTAATTATACCTCTGTAAAGCGATAAATAAAAAATGAAAACGAACTATGAACTGAATGCTTTAAAAGTTGCACCGTGTACTTTAAGAGGATGGGTTTTATTGTCTGGAGTCACACGATTTTATGTAAATGATACCTCAATAAACCTGAGGTGTAAAAATAAGATGAATATAAACTCACCACCGATACAGAAGTCTTGGAGATCCAATGCCTTGGTGTAGTGATTAGAAGTAGCAATTCCGTATTATAAACTTCCAAGTTGCTAAGAGAGTAGGTCTTATTGTTACCACCACAAAAAAACAAATCGTGATGATGGGACGTGACAGGTATCGGCCAACCCTAGGCGGTAATCCTATCGCAATATATCGATGTATCAGGTCAATGTGCTGTTCACCTTAACCCTGCACAATGCTGTATGCCAATTACCTCTCTTTTCTGAAAGTGGATGGATAGACCTCGCCCTTGGCACCTCTTCACCTGGCTGGCTGTTCATCTCTATCCTTTATCACAGAGGTCCCCAATCTTTCTGGCACCAGGGTGGGGCGGGGGGATGGCTTTATAGCCTGCCGCCAGATGCAGTTTAAAGATCTTATTTATGTTTAGAGAGAGGGGAAGGGAGGGAGAAAGAGAGGGAGAGAAACACCAATGTGTGGTTGCCTCTCATGTGCCCCTGACTAGGAAGCTGGCCTGCAACCCACGCATGTGCCCTCACTGGGAATCGAACCAGCGACCCTTTGTTTCACAGGTGGGTGCTCAATCCACTGAGCCACACCAGCCAGGGCCAGCTGCAGCGTAATTGTCACGTGCCCCTCACTGATAGGGTTTTGATACGAGTCTGCAAGCCCTTGATCGGTTATGGTCTCCGTGCGGTCCGACCTCTCTGCTGAGGATCATCTGTGTTTGCAGCCGCTCCCGGGCGCCAGCATCGCCGCCTCGGCTGCACCGCAGGTCACCGGGCGTTAGATCCTCGTAGGGAGCGCGCGACCTAGGTCCCTTGTGCGCAGTTCACAGTAGGGTTCGCGCTCCTGTGAGAGTCTAATGCCCCGCTGATCGGACAGGAGGCGGAGCTCAGGCGGAAACGCGGGCGATGGGGAGCGGCTGTAAATGCAGACGAGGCTTCGCTCACGGTGGCTCGGCTGTCGCTCACCTCCTGCTGTGCGGCCGGCCCAGCTCCTAACAGGCTGCGGACCCGTACAAGGGTACGGGTACCGGTCCGTGGCCCGGGGGGTTGGGGACCCCTGCTTTATCACATCCTTTGTAATAAACTCATAAACGTAAGTAAAGTGTTTTCCTGGGTTCTGTGAGCTGCCGAGTGGCCGAAGCAAATCCCTGAAGCTGAGAAAGGGGTCATGGGAATTCCCCACTTAGAGCCAGTTGGTCAGCGGTACAGGTGACAACGGGGGCCTTGCCATTGGTGTCTGCAGTGGGGGGCAGGCTTGTGGGACTGAGCCCCCAACCCGCGGGATCCGCGCTCACTCGGTAACGCAGGGCAGGGTCAGAACTGAATTGAGTTCTTGGACACCCAGCTGGTACCTGGAGACTTGGAGAATTGGTTGCGGGTGGGGGGCAGGGGGGGCGACATAACCTACACCTTTGGTGACGGAAGTGTTGTGAGTGGAGCCCTAGGATCGGTCCGGGACGGTTATGGGTCAGTATCAGGTGGTATGGATGGTGGATGCCAAGTGGCCTAGAGGCTGGGCGCCAGGAGGTTGGTCATATGCAGTGTCCCTATAGTAAATGTCCCAAGGCCTGGGTACGTGGTCCTTCAGTGGGTAACCCGAGGTTTATCTGGAGGTCTGACGTATATCTCCAGGTATTGGCACAGGACTGGAAAAGGCAAACATTTATGTTCCCAGGCTAGTTACAACGGGACTAGAGCCCTGGCTGGTGTGGCTCAGTGGGTTGAATGCCGACCTGTGAATCAAAGGGTCGCTGGTTCAATTCCCCACCAGGCCACATGCCTGGGTTGCGGGCCGGGTCCTCAGTTGGGGGCATGCAAGAGGAAACCACATATTTATGTTTCTCTTCCTTTTTTTCTCCCTCCCCTCCCTTCTCTCTAAAAATGAATAAATAAAACATTTTTTTTTAAATCGCAAGACTATGCAGCAAGAAGCTCTCTGAGGCAGAGTCAGAGATAAAAGCAACTTGCAGAGCGATTCAGACAGGTCCATATGCAGCGTTTAAGGTGAAAAAAATCTACAAAAGTATATATTTAGAAGGGTCCGAATATATAGGTGAAGACTTCAAGGGGACACATCCCACATAGAAGACTGTGTCCCCAGGAGTGGCCAACAGACTTCCTCTACAAAGCTGAAGGGGCAAGATTTACCCCCAGGGTTCCTCCTCCGAGGAATAACCAGCAGTACCTTTTTTTTTTTTTTTTTTTTAAGAAATTTTGGGAAACAAAAAATTACAAAGGAAAAAATAACTATAGATCAAGATTCCACCAGCCAGAGAGAGTAATAATGAATCATTTTAGGAGTTTCAATTTTCAGTCTTCTTTGCAGTCTTTTTGACACAGTTGAAATTTTAATATAGACTGTTTCCTTTTTCATCCTTTGCTTTTTCTTAGGATAATACATATAAATTTCCCAACCTCCTGGGAAACTATAAACATCATAGCTCTATAAATATCATTTTCAGTGGCTATATTAACTTTTATCATATGGCTTTATAACATTTTCTCCAGTTATTGTTTGGTTTTCCACACTGCTTATATATTTTTAGGTATAGCTATATGTTACCTTTAAAGGTCAGATTTGGCCCTGGCCAGGGAGCTCAGTTGGTTAGAGCATCGTCTCATTTTACCAAGGTTTTGGGTTCGATCCCCGGTCAGGGCACATACAGGAACCAACCAATGAGTGTGTAAATAATTGGATCAACACATGGATGTGTCTCTCTCTCCCTCAAATCAATAAATAAACATTTTTTAAAAGTCATATTTATACTATTTTGCTTTCATGTTTTTTTTCTATGCCTCTGAGGCTTAAAGTGGAGTCTTAAACCAAGTTTTTCTGGATGGTCTCCACGGTAGTTACTGAACTTCCTAAATTCATATGGACAAACCCCATCTTTGATGATGATGATTGTAGTAGCATTCTGACACATTTATTTCCAAGTTTCATCTTTATAAAATTGTGCTGTTAGTCCCTGCTTTTCTTTCCCACTTTCATATGTATATTTTATATTGACATTGTACAGTAATGTATAAAGTATATATGTGTCTGTCTATTCACCTGTGTGTATAAAATCCCCTCTGTGTGTGTTGTATGTGTATATATTCCCCTCTGTCCCTGTGTGTATATGGATAACATAGAGATTATATACATATACGCATTATACATAACATGCATATGTACACACAAACATACAGAGAAAGGATGATACTGCATGTTATTTTTTTAAACTAATTTTTCCTTATTCACTTTCATTTCTTTTTTTAAAAGATTTTATTTATTTATTTTTAGACAGAGGGGAAGGGAGGGAGAAAGAGAGGGAGAGAAACATCAATGTGTGTCTGCCTCTCGTGTGCCCCCAATCAGGGACCTGGCCCACAACCCAGGCATGTGCCCTGACTAGGAATCGAACCGGTTACCCTTTGGTTCACAGGCTGGTGCTCATCCATTGAGCCACACCAGGGCTTGAGAGAGAGAGAAAGAGAGAGAGAGAGAGAAACATGGATTTGTTTTTCCACTTATTGATACATTCACTGGTTGCTTCTTGTATGTGCCCTGATCGAACCCGCAGCTTTGGCAACGCTCCAGACAACGCTCCAACCACCTGACTTACACAGCTGGGCTTTGCTTGTCATTTTATGTCTTGTGGTTTTACACATGATTTGAAGCACAAATAACCACTTGGCAAGATGCCTCATGCTCTTTATAAACATAACTTTCACACCTGCCTAAGCGTCTATGGGGACGGTACATCCCCAGTTCCCTGTGGTTGGGCACTTACTTCGTTTTCACGTTTTCACTGGGATAATCACATGTGTGCATTTTGGTTCAGTTCCCCCATCTCCAGAGCTCAGTCCCTGACCAGTCACAGGAAGTACACTCTTCAGTCTGCAAGTGCTTTTCGTTCTTGGTGCTTACGTCAAATCACATCCGTGTTGGTGTAGAGTTTGGGAACTGCAGCTAAAAACAAAAACCATGGGCGGTTCCGTCACCATTATTTGCTGTGGAGTCCTTCCAAGAGTTTCTTCACTCTCTTGTTGAGAATACATTCCACAGCACTTCTGTGCCTGCTTGTTCTTATTTAATATATCATAAAAACATTCTCCCCATTACATTTAAAATGATTGAGCCCTGGCTGGTGTGGCTCAGTAGATTGAGTGCCGGCCTGCAAGCCAAGGAGTTGCTGGTTCAATTCCCAGTCAGGACACATACCTGGGTTGCGGGCCAGGTCCCTAAGTTGTGGGCATGGGAGAGGCAACTGATCAATGTACCTTTTGCACATGGATGTTTCTCTCCCTCTCTTTCTCCTTCCCTTCTCCTCTCAGAGAAACATTGATCACTTGCCTGGCCCACGACCCAGGCGTGTACCCTGATCAGGAATCAAACCGGCAACTTTTTGGTTTGCAGGCCGGCACTCAATCCACTGAGCCACACCAGCCAGGGCTGATAATCACATTTTAACTGCTGTCTCTGTCTTCCTAAAGGCAAACTTACGAAATGCCTCAGTGAAACCCACAGAGGCTCAGAAGCACACTTGCTCCTCTTTTCCCTTTGTGCTAAAGGTCTAATAAAACCCACGGCTTTTGAGTCTCTGCATTCAAAGAGGGTAGACTCTTTGGCTCGCTTGAACTAATAGCAGATGTGCAAACATGCAAGCACAAAGCCCAGAGGTAACATGGGGACAACTGGATGCATATATAAAGGGCAGAGAGGTCACAGGGAACAGAGGAGTGAGGTCCCCCAGAGGCTGTGAGCAAAGTCACTGGCCAGCAGGGAACATCTCAGCCACCGCTTTGAAAGCTAAGTCCAGTGTCACAGACTAACGGGGATGGAGGGTATTAGACATTTTACCGCCGTGTGATGTTGGTCCCATATTGCAGCAGGCACCCTCAAAACAACCTCCAATAATCCCTGCCGCCTAGTGTCCCCATCTTTGTGTAGTCTCTTACACAACTAAATTAAATTTAAATGGCCCTGGCCGGGTGGCTAAGTTGGTTGGAGCATCGTCCTGTACACCAAAAGGTTGCAGGTTCAATCCCCGGTCAGGGCGCATATGGGAAGCAATTGATGGATGTCTCTCTGTGTCTCTCTGTGTCTCTCTGTGTCTCTCTCTCTCTCTCTGTCTCTCTCTCTCTCTCTCTCACACACACACACACATACACACACCCTTCCTTTCTCTCTAAAATCAATAAACATATCATCGGGTGAGGATTTAAAAACATTCAAATAGCTAAGTGACTGGGGGCTACCGTACTGGACAGTGCAGCTCCAGGACACTAACAAGTCACTTAATGGCCATCTGACACTCTAGGTATGGACAGGCAAACTGTTGCCTGTAAAGGGCCAGCTAAATATTTTAGACTTTGCAGCCATATGGTGGTCTCTGTCACAACTACTCACCTCTGCTCTTGTGGTGCAAAAAGAGCCACAGATAATGCATAAATGCATGGGCATGCTGTGTTCCAATAAAACTTTATTTACAAAAACAGGCAGCGGGCCAGATTCGTTTAGTGGGAGGTAATATGTCAATTCCTACTCTAAGGGAATGTTTGACCTCCTCTTTTATCCTTTGTTTGACTTACTATATGATGGGTTAAGACGTTTCCTGGCCCTACACCACCACATTCTTCTTCCTGCTTGAATTACAGACTGAAGGCTGGAGCTGCAGCAGCCACATCGGACCACGAGGCAAACCTTGATGATGACAGACGTATATATATAAATGGTGGAGCAGCCCTGGAGTGTAGCTCAGTGGATTGAGCACCGGCCTGAGAACCAAAGGGTCACCGGTTTGATTCTCAGTCAGGGCACAGGCCCGGGTTGCAGGCCAGGTCCCCAGGTGGGGTGCACAAGGGCAACCACACATTGATGTCTCTCTCCCTCTCTTTCTTCCTCCCTTCCCCTCGCTCTAAAAAAATACATAAAAAATCTTTAAAAATAAATAAATGAACAGTGGAGCAGAAAGTTAGAAGAGGATGGTCCTGATGGATGGCGGACTCCCCAAATCATCCCCGGCCCGCTGCCTTCAGCCTTCTTTAATGTGAGTGAGAAATAAAGGCCTGTCTGTTTTATCCGGGCTACCAGGAGTTTCATGATTCCGGACTTGATGCCCCTCTCTCGCCGTCCGCTTTCCTCCCTCACCCCACACAGTGTGTACACTCACAGCTGCGTCTCGTCCGCCCCCTGCTCTCTCATACCTCCCTGCCTTTGCACCTGTCATGCCTTCCTCCTGGGGAGCCCTCCCATCTGCCCTCTTACCTACCTGGCAAACTGGCTTCCCTTCGTGACCCACAGCCCCTGCCCCAGTAGGAACACCTGCTTCCACCTCTGTACGCCCACAACATTGGTGCAAACTTGTATTCACATCCTTAGCATTATTTAAGTTTTTTTAAATTTTTTTTTAAGGTTTTATTTATTTATTTTTAGAGAGAGGGAAAAAGAGATGGAGAGGAACATCCATGTGCGATTGGTTGCCTCTCACATGCCCCAACTGTAACAGAACCCCTGGGCTGCTCCGACTGAAACAGAACCCACGGGCTGTTTAGTCAGGGGCCTGATTGCCCGCCGCCAGAATCATAACTCTGAATACCAGAGTTTGGTGAAAAGGAAAAGGATTGTTTATTTGCACGTAGTTCTGCCTCCCCCTCCCAGACCTGGCCCGTCTTAGGAAAGTCAGAAACACCGATTCCCTACTTCGTAGGCACAGTTCGGCTTTACCAGTAGCTGCCAATCACTCAGTTCTGTTTGGGGAGGTCCTTTCTGTGCTGTGGTGCCCTCCAGCTCTCAATGCAGGACCGCCTGGATTCTCAGCCTCCTTGTAAACTGTCTTCTTTCTGTAAACCGCATGGCTAGAGCCTCTTCTTAAAGCAGCCTGGAGGCCTCCCTTAAAGTAGCCTGGAGACCCCCTCCTCCAAGCCACCTGGAGAGAGCACACCAGCTAAAATGTCCGCAGCTGCTTATCTTTCCCTAACTGCGTCCTCTAACGCAGTGGGTGTTGCAAACAGTTTTGACCATTCACAGAACCCTACGCAGGCTCTGTAGGCTCCTTCCGTACCAACCCACAGTCCAAGACCCGGCCCATCTTCCTGAGCCTTGGAAGTTTCAAAGCGGATCTTTGTGCCACAAGGTTTCCAGCCACTAGCCTCAGGCATGCAAGGCATCCTGAAAGCTGCTTCCTTTTCCCTATCACCCAGCCGCAAACTCGGGGGTTTGTTTTTGGACTCCCCTATTTCTGTAACACAACCAGGGACCTGGCCTGTAACTCAGACATATGCCCTGACTGGGAATCGAACCGGCGACCTTTTGGTTCGCAGGCCAGCACTCAATCCGCTGAGCCACACCAGCCAGGGCTAAGTTTTTTAATTAACAGCTAAAACAAGAGAAACACAGTAAGCATGAACACTTTCTTTTTTAAAATGTTCCAGCCTTGTCCAGGGATCGAACCTGCAACCTTGTTTGCTGAATGAATGAATAAATGAATGAAAGAGGCAGCACCCTAGGCTCATGGAATTTTCCTCCCCAAGCCTGTCACATTCTAGGGGTCTGAACCTCTTTCACGTACAGTCGCGGGGAGAGCTGGAAACAAGACGGGCAAATACCCTGCCCTCAAGGGCTCTGTACTGTGTAGCCTGATGTCAGGTAGAGCTAAACGGAAGGAAGTGAAACGCACTGAGTGCGCTAAGGGCCTGGACAAGGCAAGAGCTGGGGCTGCAGCTGCAGCAGCCAGAGAAGGCTGCTCTGGGAAGGCCACCTGGGCCTCTAGAGGCCTGAGGGCGGCAGGAGGTCAGCCAGGTGGAGGTCTGGGGGAAGGGCACCCCCAGAGAAACACCAGCGTGCAAGGCCCTGGGGCAGTTTCCTGCTTATACAGTGTGTTCCAGGGGCAGGAACGAAGCCTGCGTGGTTGGACGGGGATGAGCGGGGGAGAAGGCCGGGGCAGAGGGCCGGGGCAGAGGGCCGGAGAGGAGGCAGAGCAGTATCAGGCGGCCGACCACGGGCCCTGTGGGCCCTGGGAAGGGCTTTGGCTTTTACTGGGAGTGAGCTGGGAGCTGTGGATGGTTGGGGGCAGAGAGGGATGTTACCTGACTGAGGGGTTAAAAGGCTTTCCCGGCTGCCATGGAGAGAAGAGGAAGGGACCAGCCTGGGGTGGGGTGGTGTGTGTGTGTGTGTGTGTGTGTGTGTGTGTGTGTGTGAGACCAGCGGGGAGACCAGCCTGGGTGTGTGTGTGTGTGTGTGTGTGTGTGTGAGACCAGCGGGGAGACCAGCCTGGGTGTGTGTGTGTGTGTGTGTGTGTGTGTGTGTGTGAGACCAGTGGGGAGACCAGCCTGGGTGTGTGTGTGTGTGTGTGTGTGTGTGTGTGTGTGTGATCAGTGGGGAGACCAGCCTGGGTGTGTGTGTGTGTGTGTGTGTGTGTGTGAGACCAGCGGGGAGACCAGCCTGGGTGTGTGTGTGTGTGACCAGTGGGAAGACCAGCCTGGGTGTGTGTGTGTGTGTGTGTGTGTGTGTGTGTGTGTGAGACCAGCGGGGAGACCAGCCTGGGTGTGTGTGTGTGTGTGTGTGTGTGTGTGTGTGAGACCAGCGGGGAGACCAGCCTGGGTGTGTGTGTGTGTGTGTGTGTGTGTGTGTGAGACCAGCGGGGAGACCAGCCTGGGTGTGTGTGTGTGTGTGTGTGTGTGTGTGTGAGACCAGCGGGGAGACCAGCCTGGGTGTGTGTGTGTGTGTGTGTGTGTGTGTGTGTGTGAGACCAGCGGGGAGACCAGCCTGGGTGTGTGTGTGTGTGTGTGTGTGTGTGAGACCAGCGGGGAGACCAGCCTGGGTGTGTGTGTGTGTGTGACCAGTGGGGAGACCAGCCTGGGTGTGTGTGTGTGTGTGTGTGTGTGTGTGTGAGACCAGCGGGGAGACCAGCCTGGGTGTGTGTGTGTGTGTGTGTGTGTGTGTGAGACCAGCGGGGAGACCAGCCTGGGTGTGTGTGTGTGTGACCAGTGGGAAGACCAGCCTGGGTGTGTGTGTGTGTGTGTGTGTGTGTGTGTGTGTGAGACCAGCGGGGAGACCAGCCTGGGTGTGTGTGTGTGTGTGTGTGTGTGTGTGAGACCAGCGGGGAGACCAGCCTGGGTGTGTGTGTGTGTGTGTGTGTGTGTGTGTGAGACCAGCGGGGAGACCAGCCTGGGTGTGTGTGTGTGTGTGTGTGTGTGTGTGTGTGTGAGACCAGCGGGGAGACCAGCCTGGGTGTGTGTGTGTGTGTGTGTGTGTGTGAGACCAGCGGGGAGACCAGCCTGGGTGTGTGTGTGTGTGTGACCAGTGGGGAGACCAGCCTGGGTGTGTGTGTGTGTGTGTGTCTGTGTGTGTGACCAGCGGGGAGACCGCTGAGGAGACCACCGCACAGTGCGGGCAAACAGTGCCGGTGGCAGCAGGGGTGGTGAGAGGTGGTCGGGCTGTGGGAATATTTTGAAAGCAGAGCCAGCTGACGGAGGGACGTGGGGGTGTGAGAACAAGATGTGAGTCGAAATGACTGAGGTTTCGGCCCAAGCTACTGAGCTGCGGAAGCAGGGGCAGGGAGGGCAGGGCCCAGGTGGAAGTTGCCTGAATATGCCAAACGGTTTCACACCTCCTGGCCTTTGTGGGCTTTCTCCCCCTGGCCTGGAGGGCCCACCCATCTCCACTTCCCCCCTCCCCACCTCCCCATCACCCACTCCCTGCCTCCCCATCACCCACTCCCCGCCTCAGCCTTGTCCCCCTCCCCCATTCCTCCCAGCTGAGCCCAATGTCACCCTCTCCAGAAGCTGCTCTTTAAGCAGCCCTGGCTCCGCTTGCAGTGTGCCCTCCTGTCTCCCCATGACATCTTGCTCTTGTCTTTCTCCCAAATACCAGCAACTTGTGCCAAATGGGTGACACTCGAGTGACTGGGGAGGGGCCATGGCTTTAATCCAGCAGCAAATGCATCAACAGGAAATGGCCTCGAATTCTTTCCTTCATTCAGCAAATATTTGTTGTGCCAGAAACTCTAGAAGGCACTGGGAAGAGAGCAGGGAACAGGAGAAACAGGGCTGGGCTGTTATGGGGCTCTGCGGGGAGAGACGACAATAACCAAAGAAGAGGAAGATCTAATGTGTCACATGGTGATGGAGAGAAAAGACAGATTGAGTATGTGAGATGGGAGGTTGGAGGGATGCAGTTGTTAATAAGGTAATCAATCAGGAGGGCTTCACTGAGGAGGTGACTTTTGAGCTTCAACACAAAGAAGGTGAGGGAGAAGCCATGTGGGTATTGTGGAAGAGGGAACAGCCAGTACAAAAACCCTGAGGTAGGACCGGGCTTAGAATATAAGAGGAACTTGGAGGAGGTCAGTATGGCCAAAGCCTGTGAACGGGGGTTGGCGGGGGGGGTGGGGGGGTGGGTAGAGAGAGCAAGAGCTGAGATTCAGAGAGGGAGTGGGGTTAGGGTTCTATCTATCTCTATATTTGCAAAGTAATACAATAATTAATAAATAATGCAATAATTAAACAATACAAGAATAAACTTTATTTCACATACCCACAACTGTAAACTTACCTTTGCCTCATGGGATGTGTGTGTGTATTGACCAGGACATACTTAGACACAAACAGCAGTTCTCAAATCTTTACACTCTCAAAATTATTAAGGACCACAAAGGGCTATTATTTATGTGGGTTATGTCCATTAAGATTTACCACGGTTGGAAATGAAAACTGAAACATTTAAAAAAATATTTGTTTATGAATGCATTTTAAAATAACAATAATAAACCCATTACAGTTATCATTTAAAAGTATTTGAATAAAAATAATTTTTCCACCCTGGCTGGTGTGCTCAGTGGATTGAGCGATGGCCTGCGAACCAAAGGGTCACGGGTTTGAGTCCCAGTCAGGGCACATGCCTGCGCCAGGTCCCCAGTTGGGGGTGAATGAGAGACAACCACACATTGATGCGTCTCTCCCTCTCTTTCTCCCTTCCTTCCCCTCTCTCTAAAAGTAAATAAATAAAATCTTTAAAAAATTTTTCCAAACAAAAAAAACTTAGTGAGAACAGTAGCATTGTTTTTACCACTTTGGAAATCTCTTTAATGTCTGACTCAACAGAAGACAGCTGGATCCTTGGAGCTGCTTCTGTGTTACTCACCATACTGGATGCTGTGTAGCTTCTGGAAAATTCCAGTGTACACGCAGGACAGAATGAGAATGAAAAGGACAAGTAACATCTCAGTATGAAAAAATTCTTACCTCTCGAATAACCTCACAGCGTCTGGGAGAACCCGAGAGTACCCTGAACCACACTTTGAAAACATGCTGACGTACAGGTCCACAGTTTTAAAATTAACAAAGCTCCAAAAACCACAAATATTTTTTATTATTTTTTAAATTACAGTTTACATTGAACATTATTTTGTATTAATTTCAGGTGTACAGCAAAGTGCTTAAACAATTATATACTTTACAAAGTGACCCCCCAGGGATTTCCAGTCCCCACCTGGCACCATACATAATTATCACAATAATATTGACTATATTCCCTATTTTTACATCTGTGTTACTATTTTGTAACTATTGTGGGCCCTGAGAAAGAATATATCTACTAAGAAGGGTTCCCAGTGGCTAAAAGGGCTCAAATTTTAAAAACAGACCCTAGCAGCCATTTCTACACAGGGGCCTCTCAGGCAAACTGCACTTCACAGAGAAGCCGGCCCAGAACCCTTAGACTCTGCACTGAACCGGCTGCCTGCACTGTGTTTCTGCCACCCGAGCCAGCCCTTACCAAGGCTTCCTGGAATCCCATTTCATTGAGGTTTTCCTTGTTCAATCAGAGCTGAACAGCTACATTCTCATGAACATCTTCACTGACCAGTCAGGAAAGTGCCTTTTAGACCAATCAAATTGTGATGATTTGGAGTCCTTATTTGCATGAGGACAAACCAATCAGGGATTAGGGGTGGGGACTTCTTTTCATATATAAGCCAGCTCCCCTTTGGCTCCGAGAAAGCAGTTTCCCTTTCCGTGAAAGAATAAAGATCGCGTCTCCCCAGCTGAACTGAGACAGATGTCTGACTAGAATATACCAGCGCAGGGCAGACCAGAGCTGTCCAGCTGGCCCCAGGGCTGACTCACAGGTGTGCTGTAGAACAATCGAGCTGTTCCACAGCTGTGTTGTTCCCACATCTGTGCTGCATCACAATTAAGCTGTTCCCACATCTGTGCTATATCACAATTGAGACATTTTAAATTGGATAAAGTGTCCTTCTTCACCACATCCCAAAATGGGGATTCCTATTTGTGTAAAATTGCACCAATGGTTGACACTACCAATTTGTACTTCTTCACCTTTTTTGCCCAGTTCCCCACTGCTCTCCACTCTGGAAATCAGTCTGTTCTCTGCATCTATGAGTCTGCAAAACAGAAAGTTTTATCATAAGTTTGGAGGCAGAACTTGACCTGAACAGACACACAATCTTAAATTACTTATCCCTGTCCACAGATGGCACCACAGAAATATTAAAGTGCTGGATGCCAGCCAGGCTGCCCCAGACCACACTAGAATATACAATATGTGTTTCTATGGCCTTATTAGAAATCTAAAAACCCCTCAGGCCAGAACACATCTGGCCCCCAGGGTTTCAGATAAGAGAGCAGTCAGAAATAAAACTTTCCATACATGGACATTTCCCCTACAGAGAATAAATATGCTCCAGCTTATTCTATTTCGTTATCCTGCCCCCCACCCCCAAAAAATATGTCGTCGCAACCCACAAGCTTGAAGTCACACCTCAGTAATGGCTCACCGTTCATAGTTTGGATTGTTACCTGCTGCGCACCCTCGACCCCCCACCCCCCCACAGCTTCTGTCATAGGGCCTGCCTGGCTAAGCATATAGTAGATATTTAATAAATGTTGGTTGAGTGAATAATGAAAAAATTGCGAGCCAGGGACAGAGTTAGGTCGCTCCCTAGGACTCAAGAATTCTGCCCGCATCATTTTCAAAGACCGTGGCAGCGGGCTCCCAGCTCCAATTATCCTCATCCAGCCGCTTCTTCCTTCTAAATAAATGCTTAAACAGAGCCTCCCTGCTGGAAGACCCAGAACTACATTTCCCACACGCCTCAGGGCTGGAACTTCACTTCCCATAAGCCTTTTCTCCTGCCAGGTTCTGTGCCCTTCAGCCAAGAGGGCAGATCATTGTGTATTTGCTACCCCCTACCCCCTAATTCCGTTCTCTCTACCTGCATAATGGTCGGACCCCACGCAGCCATGGTTCCGGCAGCCCCTCCCTCCCAACCCTCCTTGAGCAATGAACCTGCCTCAGTTTCTCCAATAAGACCCCCGCAGCCCGCCCCTCTCCTGGGGTCCCTAATGAGGGGGGGATGTGCATTGCGGCGTTTTTGATCCGCCAGTCCCGGGTGCGCGGAGAGGCCACGGCTGCGCGTTTTGGACCCCTGGGGGTCTTGGACCTCTGCTGGAAGGCAGAAGCGGGGAGGGCCCGGCTGGGGAGGGGGTGGCTGAGTCGCCTCCGCGGTGCGTTGTGAGGCTGCGTCTGGGATGCGCCGCGCCGGACTGGAGGGACGCTTCACAGTTGCTCACAGACCACGGAGACGTCCGCGCGCAGAGTGGAAGTCCGTGCTTCCGGTGTGTCTGCGGCTCGGGGTGCTGTGGGGTGCGGTGTGACCCTCAGACGGCAGCGGCCTGGCACGTGATGTGTGCGTCCTTGTCTGTTTTGTCTGTGTCCCTGAGGGACGGATTTCCAGTCCCCCCTCTGCCACTTTCTGGCTGTATGCCTTGGGGCAGGTGACTGTACCTCGCTGTGCCTCAGTTTCCTCATCTGTACGATGGGGGTGATCTGCCTCAGAGGGCTGCTGTGAGGATTAAAAGGTAATATGTGTAAAGCGCAGAGAACAATGGCACAGAGTAAATGCTCAAACGAATAAATATATAAAATAAACTATGATTATGCATCTTTTGTGTGAGGCAAGTGTCTATGGCTGTTTAATGGCTGTGTAACCTCATAGGAAATGTGGGTGTTTGTGTGTACCTCTGTATGTGTTTTGCATCTTGGTTGTTACATGTGCCCTTGTGTGTTGTGTGACTGTGGTGGGGTAATGCATCTTTTGTAACCTTGTATGAAATGTGTGTATATTTGTGAAGTGTCTACCCTTGTGTGTATGTATTCCACGTTTTCCTGTGCTGTCTGTCTGTATGTTTCTGTATGTATATTTGTATGTTACATGTGGTCTATATCAGTGTGTGATATATTTGTGTATTTTTGTATGTGACTTGTGTAGCTTTGTATGTGTCATTCTTTGAATGTGTTGTGTGTGTGTATAACCATGTGTGAGTTGTACCTGTCCTTGTGTTTCTGTGTATGGAATGTGTGTCTGGGTGTATTCAGGGCAGTGAAATGTGGGTCTGTGTGAGAGATGTGTATCTGTTATGTACCTGTGTCTGTATATGTGCGTGCTGTATTTGTGTGTATTCACATGTGTGATATGCTGGCCTCTCCATGTACCTGTTGTGTGTCTGTACATATGTGTACATGTGATGCATATCTGTTAGTGTATGCTGTGTTTACATGTCTCTGTGAAAGTGATGCATGCCTGTATTTGTGTAATGTGTGTGTCTGTGCGTATCTGTGTATGTGATGCTGTGTCTTGGGGTGTTCTTTGTTGCCCATATCTGTCTGTGGACTGTCTGTGTGTTGTGAATGTGTCTCAGTATGTCACTGTAGTGACTGCGTGGATCTTTGTCTGTGGCATGCGTATCTGTATATTCGGGGTCTTTGTAACGCTTTGCCATTCCTGCGTGGCTGGGTGCATCTGCGCTGGGGGCCAGCTTGCTTGTGTCCCCAGTGCAGCCCGTCGCCCCTGCGTCTTTGTGTGTGACGTGTACGTGTCCTCATCTGCCGATGGCTGTCTACCTTTATATCTGATGTGCGTGTCTGTGAGGGTCTCTGCGACGTGTGTCAGCCATGTGTGAGCTGCGTATCCCTGCCTGACATCTGCATCTTGGTGTGAAGCACACATGTCCATGCTGGTGGCATGTCACAGTGGTGTCCGGAACAGGCACGGTGGGCCATGCGTGCCCCCCCCATGGTCTGCTGGTCCTGTCTGTCCTCCTCCCCTCCCTCTTGGCAGCCAATGCTACTGGGGAGCCAGTTGCCATGACGATGCTTCATCCTCCCTCCATCCTTCCTCCTCCCACCCTTCCTCTGACAGGCTTTCTGCTCCCCCAATCCTGGTTGCCCTCGGGGGCGGGGCCCTCATTCTCCCCCCTCCCATCCTACCCTCTCCCCCCCACCCCAGCAACCCCGGCTCCCCAGCTCCTCTCCTCTGTCCTCCTCTCCATCCCTTCATCTATCTGTCCCTTCAAAGAGGGGGAGGGGGGTACCTAAGCCAGTAAGCAGCCCCTCCCTCCCCCTGTCCTGCGTCTCCTGCCCCTCTTCCTAGGCCGGGGGGAGGCCAGGGTCGCGCGGGTCCCCATGGCTGGGGGCTGAGGGCCCGCCCCCCCTCCTCCCCAGCCGCCACCACCTCCACCTCCTCTCCATCATCGACAAGATGCCTGCCCCTGGCGCCTTCATCTTCCTCGCGGCCATCTCCGCCTCCGGCTGCCTGGCGTCCCCGGCCCACCCGGGTAAGTCTGTTTGGCCATCCGGCTGTTCAGTGGCCCCCACCCCCACCCTGGCCTGCCCAGGGGTCTGTCCGCGGGACTCTTGCTTCATCACCTGTGTGCATGTCTTCCTGCAGCTGAGCGGGGCCTGGGGAACCGCAGAGATGGAGCCTCTGTCAGCAGGGCCTGTGGGAGGAAGGCTGGGGGCTGGGTGGGGAGGGGGTCTATTTGGGCAACATGTGTGTGTGCAGGTGTGTGCAGCGAGCCGGGGAAGGACAGGGCCTCTGGGAGAACTGGGGGCCGAGAGGAAGAATACTATTTCTAAGGCAGACACAGCACAGGAGGCTCTCTAGCTTTGGGGAGATCCAGGGCTTGCTGGGGTTCTCTTCTCAGGGGCTTGGGCTAGGGACAGAGGACATGTGTGCACTGCAAGAGTCCCTAAAAGAGACCCACCTCAACCCCACTAAGTAGGGGGTTCCAGCATGGGGCAAGAATCTTCTCCTAGCCTGCAAGTGGGGGCTCATCCTCTTCCCCAAACGGGGTAATGAGGCTGTCAGTGGGAGCGGATTGTAAATTCTGGGAGCTCCAAGCTCCACTATTACTTCTCCTTTCCTCTATCCTCACTGGAGTTTTTCCAAGCCTGGGGTGATATGATGAGGGTTCGGGGGAGTCCCAGTTTGGGGCGAGAGGAGGGACCCCACCCCCAATCACTCGAGAAGGCTCCAGACTACAATTCCCACAATGCAGCGGGCCATCCGGCTCCTCTGCCAAGGGGCTGCTGGCTGCAGAGCATCACGGAAGTCGTAGTCAAGATGGGCCGGGATGGGAGGGGCATGGAGTCCAGGATCCTGGGGCTTCAAGAGGGGACACCAGCCCAGCCCTGTGTCCACAGATGGATTCGCCCTGGGCCGGGCCCCTCTGGCTCCTCCCTACGCTGTGGTCCTCATTTCCTGCTCCGGTCTCCTGGCCTTCATCTTCCTCCTCCTCACCTGTCTGTGCTGCAAACGGGGTGATGTTGGCTTCAAGGTGAGGTGCATGAGAGGGTTCGAGGTGCGGAGGAAGACTCCAGCAAGGCCTTTTCCCCCAACCCAGGTGGTTGGTGAGGGGGAGTGGCAGTCAGTCCGAGGGCCCCTTTGGTGCTTAAGTTATTGGCAAGACCGGAGGCTTGGGATGGAAATTGGACTGGGACCGGAGACAGTTCTGGCAAAGACGGGGAGACATACTTACAAGAAGGATGATGGCGTGTCTCAGCCCTGTGTTTTCCCCTCCTCACCCCTGCCGGCCCCAGGAGTTTGAGAACCCCGAAGGGGAGGATTGCTCTGGGGAGTACACTCCCCCAGCCGAGGAGACCTCCTCCTCACAGTCGCTGCCTGATGTCTACATTCTCCCACTGGCGGAGGTCTCCCTGCCGATGCCTGCCCCGCAGCCTTCACACTCAGGTACCACTCCATGTACTGTCCAGGATCCCCTGGTCTTGAGAGTCTTCCGTCAGGTGTCTGTGGCTGAGCCCCCAGGCAAACTAGGGGAAAAGTGGAGGTGGGAGCCCCATTATCTTGACCCACAGAGGGAGTCAAAGATCATCTGGATGGAAGCCATTGCTTAACTCAAAACCAGCTTTGGCGATTCTTGTGGGGCAAGCAACAGTGAGGGCAGCCGAGGTCTCAATCTCAGAAGCAGCCAATGGCAGGCTGAAGCCACGTCATGGGATCCTGGGATGCCAAAGGGGGGGACGGATTGGATACTGGAACCTATGGGCAGCCAATGAGGAGGCTGAGGTCCCATCATTGGAATGGTGGGGCAGCCAATGAAGGGAGAGACTGGTGTCTGCTTTGACCCCCCAGTCCTCACGGAGTTCGGAGGTGTCATGGGCACTTGGGAGGGGAGAGAGGCTCAGGAGCCTCCCCCTTTTGCCCCCCCCCCCCAGACATGACCACTCCCCTGGGCCTTAGCCGCCAGCACCTCAGCTACCTACAAGAGATTGGGAGTGGCTGGTTTGGGAAGGTGAGTGGGCTGGCGCGGGGGAGGCAGGGGGTCCATACACCCCGGGGTTGTACTCCTGTTCTGTGTCCATCCCCTTGCTCTTACCACTTCTCATCTGCTCCCCACCTCCTCAGCCCACCCATCACCCTCACCTCTATCCGCCTCTCCCCGACTCCCAGCCACCCCACCTCCCCACATCTGTCCGTCAGCGTCTCCCTCCTCACTCCATCGATCACTCCGCCTCGCCACCCGGCTCTCCACGCGTCCGTCTGTCCATCCTTCCATCCGTCCCTGCATCCATCAGACTCTGGGCCCGTGAGTCTCTCACCCCGCGTCTGGTGGGGGACAAGGGTGGCGGGATAGGAGGGGAGAGCCTGGAAAGAGGGGGAAGTTGGGAGACTGCGGTAGAGTGGCGGTGGTGCCAGGGGAGGGGCCTGGGGAAACGCCAGGTGCTGACTCCTGGGTCCCCTTGACCAGGTGATCCTGGGGGAGATTTTCTCAGACTACACCCCAGCCCAGGTGGTGGTGAAGGAGCTCCGAGCCAGCGCCGGGCCCCTGGAGCAGCGCAAGTTCATCTCAGAAGCCCAGCCCTACAGGTATGCTGGACGGGGGCCCTGGAGGCCCACGTATCCGGGTGTGCGCCTCATGGAGGTAACGTTTGAGAGTGGGAGGAGTGTAGTGTGGGCTCAAACCTGGGTTCGAATCCTGGCTCTACCTTTTCTGGGTTGTGCCATTCCGTCTAGAGAGTTTCCATCTCTGAGCCAGGTATATGCAAGGCAGTGTGAAGAGGGTAAGGGGAGGGTACAGAAGCCGAGCTAGAGGCCTGCCCCTTCCACTCTGAACCTCAGTGTCTTCATCTGGAAAGTGAGTCCAGGAAGCCTGAGCGTTCTCATGTAGTGGCAGCTGAGAGGATGCAAGATGAGCCTGTGTTAAGGGCTGGGTACATCTTCAGGCCCCCGCTTTGTGGGTGAGGAAGGGTAGAATCTGAATCACAGACCAGGGCCCTGAGCAGGCACCCCAAATGGTCACTGAGGAGCTCTGTCCCCTCTCCCCCACCCCCACTGGACTAGGAGGTCTCAGAAGGCAGGATCCTGTCTCTTCCCTGCTTGGTCTCCCCTCTACTCCAAGGGCTTCTAGATAAATGTGCATTAGGGTAAGAGCCTTGTGCTGTAGTAAGTTCTCCATCATGGAAGGGTGTGTATACAGAGACCACTTGTTAGATAGCTTAAAAGTGGGATTTACCCCAAGAGACCCAGACATTGGACTTCATCACTGCCTTGCTCTGAAACCTCCGTGGCTCCCTACTGCCCACAGGATCAAGTCCCACTCCTCAGCACAGCCTGACCCTGTGCCCTTCCTGCCACTGGGTGCCCTCCCCCACGTCAGCCTCCTTCTGCCTCAGGACCCTTGCTTGCCCTCGCTCTTCCCTCTGGACTATCACTCCAGTTCACCTGCCCCCAGCTTCAGACCCTTCTCCTCAAGTCTCAGTTCAGAGGCCTTCCCTTACACAGACACACACGCACACACGCATGCACACACACACACATGCACACACACACATGGCAGATCTTGGGCTCCCCCGTCACACCAACTCATGTTTTCTTTATAACATGTATCCAGTTTGTCATTTTCTCATCTGCTTGGTTGCCTATTTGCCCATCTCTGCTGGCAACCACTAGCCACATATGGCTACTTAAATTTGTGTTAAATAAAATAAAGTCAAGTTAAAAATTCATTTCCTCAGCTACACTCGCCACCTTTCAGGGGCTTAGTGGTCACATATGGCCAGCGGCTCCCACGTCAGACAGCTCAGGTCCAGAGCACTCCCACCTTCACAGAGACTCCTGTTGGAGGACGCCGGACCACACTTGTGGCTCGGGGTCCACATTGTCACCTGAGTGAGCACAAGGGCCGTCAGCCCTTGGGAGACTGAGCAAGCTGGGGACCTGATATCAAATCCCAGCTCTGCCACCATTCCCAGCTCTGTGACCCTGGGCAAGTCACTTAGCCTCTCTGAGCCTCCATTTCCTCTGGATCACATGGGAAACTGTCCTGCCTTGCAGGGTGGTTGGGAGGATTTGATAACAGAAGTAGCTGGCCTTGGCTCAGATTAGCAGGAGTGCAGTGGGCCCAGGCTTCCATCTCTACCCGCCATCTTAAATCTCCCTCACTGGGGGCTCCAGCCACTTTTCAAGCCCCAGAGCATACCGGGTCCATGGTAGAAGCAGGAACACGAAGTGTTATTCTCCCAAGTGGAGAAGGTTGGGACAAACACAGGCGGTGGCTGGCCGGGCCCTGGGCCCTGGACCCCGGAGTGCGTGAGTGGCCCCTGCCTCCCACCTGACGCCAGAGAGAAAATAACTAACTGAGCATCTACTGTGAGCCAGGGAGGTGGTGGGTCAGGAGAGGGGAGGAGCCACGAGAAGATGGAGGAGGCTTGGGCAGATGGGGGACAGGCTTGGAGAGAGGGACAGATCTCTCCACAGACCCCAGGCCATGTACCAAAGTGAAATCCTTCGTTCCACACATTTTTTTTGGACACTCACTGGCCTAAGGCACTGGGGATGTGACTACATGAACAAAAAGCCCCAAATCCTTGTGAAAAGGAGGGGCACCCCCAGTGTTGGGGGTCAGTGAGGTGTCTTGAGCAAAAGATATTGAAGCTGAGGTCCAAGGGATGAGGAGGATTTTGACAGGGGAGGGCATGATCCCCAGAGCGAACTCAGTGCAGAGGCACCTGTGTGTTTGGGGAGGGGCACACCTGGGTGAGAAGTGATGCTGGGCGAGGGGGCGGGGCCCGTCGGAGGGGGGGTACCGGGAAAGACTGAGGAACGGCCTCGTGGGCACGCTGGGGAGCCATGGGGGGCTGGGAGCAAGGGCGCAAGCAGCAGGTCAGCGACCAACTGAAAGGGAGAGCCGGGAGGAGAAAGAAGAGAAGCCGGGACGTGGGGAGGAGGCTTGAGCTGGGGCTGTAGGGAGAGGAGGGGATGGAGAGGAGCTAGGAGGCAGGAAGGCTGGGGGTGAGAGGAAGGGGGGTAAGGAGGCACCTGGGGGGGTCTAGTCTGGGACCTGGGGGACAGTGGTCCGTCCTGAGACAGGAACGTGGGGAGAGGGTGTGTACGTGTGGTGGAGGAGACCTGAGGTGAGGGAACGGAGCAGAGAGGTCGAAGCAGTGGCCTGGTTTTGCTGGGTGGCTGGGGTGGGCTGGAGGGAGGGGGCTGTTTCCTGACCCACCCACCCCCCCCGCATACACACCAGGAGCCTGCAGCACCCCAACGTCCTCCAGTGCCTGGGCGTCTGTGTGGAGACACTGCCTTTTCTCCTGATCATGGAGTTCTGTCAGCTGGTGAGGGTCTGTGGGGAGGACCGAGTGGGGGGCTGGGGGATGCCTCGTCATCGCAGCGACACCTGTGTGACAAGCGCTAACAGTTCTTGAGCGCTTATGTAGAGAGGCGTGTCTGGTATTACCTGCTGACCCCAGAGGGGTGGTCCCATCCTCACCTCGGATTGGCTGGGTGTGCGGCTGCCTGTGGGGGGCGGGATGGCGCTGACCCCTTCCTGCACCCCCTCCCAGGGGGACCTGAAGCGTTACCTTCGGGCCCAGCGGCCCCCGGAGGGCCTGTCCCCTGAGCTGCCCCCTCGAGACCTGCGAACACTGCAGAGGATGGGCCTGGAGATCGCCCGGGGGCTGGCGCACCTCCACTCCCACAACTACGTGCACAGGTGGCGGCCGGGGAGCCGCGGGTCGGGGAGGGTGGGGAGGGGAGGCCGCAGGGGAGGGACTGGGGGAGCCGAGGAGGCTGGAGTGGCGGACCCCAAAGGGGAGCGAGCAGGTGGCCGGCCCGGCGAGGGGGAGGAGCCCTGAGGCGATGGAGGAATCAGGGTTGGGCAGGAGGAAAGAGGAAGGGGCGGAGTCCGGAAAGCGGGCAGAATTTAGGCCTTGGGGTGCCTGCCCCAGGCCGCCCCTTTCTCACCGGGCCCCCCTCACCCCTGCCCAGCGACCTGGCCCTGCGCAACTGCCTGCTGACCTCTGACCTCACCGTGCGCATTGGAGATTACGGGCTGGCCCACAGCAACTACAAGGTGGGGGCTGCCCACCCTGCATCTGGGCAGAGGGCGGTGGGGGCGTCCCGACCCGCGTGACCCTGTCCCCCGCCCCCAGGAGGACTACTATCTGACACCGGAGCGCCTGTGGATTCCGCTGCGCTGGGCAGCACCGGAGCTCCTCGGGGAGCTGCATGGGACCTTCATGGTGGTGGACCAGAGCCGGGAGAGCAACATCTGGTGAGGCGCCCGGGGCCGCGGCGGGGCCCAGCGGGGCAAGGCAGGTGGAAGGGTCCCAGGATGTCACCCGATTCCACGGGTGGGGAAGCAGACCCAGAGGGGCGGCCTCCTGGCGGGCCAGGGTGGGGCTCTGACCTCTCTGCCCTCTGCTCCCTGCAGGTCCTTGGGGGTGACTCTGTGGGAGCTGTTCGAGTTTGGGGCACAGCCCTACCGCCACCTGTCTGACGAGGAGGTCCTCGCCTTTGTCGTCCGCCAGCAGCACGTCAAGCTGGCCCGGCCCAGGCTCAAGCTGCCCTACGCGGACTACTGGTGAGGACAGGGCCTGCCCCAGACCGCTGGTCTCCCTCTCCCCACCCCCCCCAGGGTGGTCCCAGAACACCCCGCTGCCTTGCACACTCCACCCATAATCTCTCCCCACTTGCTGCCGCCCTGGAGTGGTGCAGGCCTGTCCCCACCCCTTCTGCCCCATCTGCTGCGGGGACTGGGTGGCGGAACCGGTGTTTGACTGGCGTTTCCACAGCCCCAGAAGGGCCCTGCGGCTTTTCTCTGACTCCAGAACTCAGCCATCATCTCCTCTTTCTCTCTGGGTCCCTGCCCCCCTTTCTGGGACCCTATCCCTTCTTCCTCTAGGTCCCTGTCCTTCTCTATCTGGTCTGTCCTCCTCCTTCTCTGGGTCTCTGGCCCCCTCTGTCTGGGTCTCTGCCCGCCCCCGGAGCCTCCACCCAGGCCTCTGCCCCACTCCCGCCTCCCCCCTGTCCCCCAGGTACGACATCCTGCAGTCGTGCTGGCGGCCACCCGCCCAGCGCCCCTCGGCCTCGGATCTCCAACTGCAGCTCACCTACCTGCTCTCCGAGCGCCCCCCGCGGCCCCCACCCCCGCCCCCCCCACCGCGAGATGGCCCCTTCCCCTGGCCCTGGCCCGCCACCCACAGCGCGCCGCGCCCAGGGACCCTCTCCTCACCGTTCCCCCTTTTGGATGGCTTCCCTGGGGCTGACCCCGACGACGTGCTCACGGTCACCGAGAGCAGCCGCGGCCTCAACCTTGAGTGCCTGTGGGAGAAGGCGCGGCGGGGGGCCGGCCGGGGTGGGGGGGCGCCACCCTGGCAGCCGGCGTCCGCGCCGCCCGCCCCCCATGCCAACCCCTCCAACCCCTTCTACGAGGCGCTGTCCACGCCCAGCGTGCTGCCGGTCATCAGCGCGCGCAGCCCCTCCGTGAGCAGCGAGTACTACATCCGCCTGGAGGAGCACGGCTCCCCACCCGAGCCCCTCTTCCCCAATGACTGGGACCCCCTGGATACAGGCGTGCCTGCCCCCCAGGCCCCCCAGGCCCCCTCAGAGGTCCCCCAGCTGGTGTCCGAGACCTGGGCCTCCCCCCTCTTCCCGGCGCCCCGGCCCTTCCCGGCCCAGTCCTCAGCGTCAGGCAGCTTCCTCCTGAGCGGCTGGGACCCCGAGGGCCGGGGCGCTGGGGAGACCCTGGCCGGAGACCCTGCCGAGGTGCTGGGGGAGCGGGGAGCCGCGTGGGCAGAGGAGGAAGAAGAGGAGGAGGAGGGCAGCTCACCAGGAGAGGACAGCAGCAGCCTTGGGGGGGGCCCCAGCCGTCGGGGACCCCTACCCTGTCCCCTGTGCAGCCGCGAGGGGGCCTGCTCCTGCTTGCCCCTGGAGAGGGGGGAGGCTGTCGCTGGCTGGGGGGGCCACCCTGCTCTGGGCTGTCCCCATCCCCCAGAGGACGACTCGTCTCTAAGGGCAGAGCGGGGCTCTCTGGCCGACCTGCCCCTGGTCCCCCCCCCTTCGGCCCCCCCCGAGTTTCTGGACCCCCTCATGGGGGCGGCGGCACCCCAGTACCCCGGGCGGGGGCCACCTCCTGCTCCCCCCCCCCCCGCCGCCACCTCCCCGGGCCTCCACGGACCCCGCCGTGTCCCCAGACCCCCCTTCAGCCGTGGCCAGTCCCGGCTCAGGCCTGTCGTCTCCGGGCCCCAAGCCGGGGGACAGCGGCTACGAGACCGAGACCCCTTTTTCCCCCGAGGGAGCCTTCCCAGGTGGGGGGGCAGCCGAGGAGGAAGGGGTCCCTCGACCACGGGCTCCCCCCGAGCCACCCGACCCCGGAGCGCCCCGGCCGCCCCCAGACCCGGGTCCCCTCCCACCTCCGGGGGCCCGGGAGAAGCCAACCTTCGTAGTTCAAGTGAGCACGGAGCAGCTGTTGATGTCCCTGCGGGAGGACGTGACAAGGAACCTGCTGGGGGAGAAGGCGACAAACCCCCGAGAGACGGGGCCCAGGAAGGCAGGGAGAGGCCCCGGCAACAGGGAGAAAGCCCCGGGCCTGAGCAGGGACCCCACAGTCCTGGGCAACGGGAAGAAAGCCTCCAGTCAGAACGTGGACCTGAGCCTCCCCGTGAACGGGGTGACAGTGTTGGAGAATGGGGGACAGGCAGCCCCAGGCATCGAGGAGAAGGTGGTGGAGAACGGGGGCCCGGGGTTCCCAGAGAGAGAAGAGAAAGTGCTGGAGAATGGGGAGCTGACACCCCTAAGGAGGGAGGAGACAGTGCTGGAGAATGGGGAGCTGAGGTCCCCAGAGAGAGAAGAGACAGTGCTGGTGAATGGGGGCCTGATACCCCTAAAGATGGAGGAGACGGTGTCAGAGAATGGGGGCCTGAGATTCCCCAGGAACACCGAGAGGCTGCCAGAGACTGGGCCTTGGAGAGCCCCAGGGCCCTGGGAGAAGGTGCCCGAGAATGGAGGTCCAGCCCCCACCATCGGGGAGCCAGCCCCAGAGACCACACTGGAGAGAGCCCCCACACCCGGCGCAGTGGCCTTGCCCCCGGACGGCGGGGAGACGGCCCCTGGCCCCACTGGCCAAGCCCCCAGGAGCGGGGGGCTGGAACTGGGGACCAAGAGGAGAGCCCCAGAGATTGGGGGGGCATTGAGAGCCCCCGGGGCTGGGAGGCTGGACCTCGGGAGTGGGGGCCGAGCCCCAGTGGGCATGGGGATGGCCCCCGGCGGCGGCCTCGGAAACGGCGTGGACGCAAAGGCCGGATGGGTAGACAGCACGAGGCCTCAGCCTCCGCTGCCTCTGCCGCCGCCGCCGGAAACACAGCCGAGGAGGCCGGAGCCAGTGCCCCAGAGAGCCAGGCCGGAGGTGGCCCCCGAGGGAGAGCCCGGGGTCCCAGACAGCAGGGCCGGCGGAGACCCGGCACCCAGCGGAGACGGGGACCCCTCCAAGCCCGAGAGGAAGGGCCCCGAGATGCCACGGCTGTTCTTGGACTTGGGACCCCCTCAGGGGAACAGCGAGCAGATCAAAGGTGAGGAGGCTGCCGGGAGTGTGGGAGTGATGTTGGCGGGCCTCTGGAGGGCAGCTGAGAATCTCAGGCTCTTGGGTAGCAGACAGGTCAGGCCTGTGGTGGCAAGTGCAGACCCTGGAGCCGTGCCGCCTGGGATCAGATCCCTAGCTCTGTGACCTTGGACAGATGACCTTACTTCTCTGTGCCTTGATTTTTCCCATCTGCCAGAAAATGGATGACAAGCATAGCACCTACCTAACAGGGTTGTTGTGAGGCAAGACTCTTAAGCACCTACTTTTATTGCAATTCATAGACCAGGGGTCTCAAATTCAGATGCCCACAAGGGCCTGACAGTATTGAAGAATGAATGAGGTCTGCTGGGAGAGAGGTGGGCTGGGCGTCGGGGAGGAAGGGTGGCCACTTCTCAGCTCCATTCAGGGATGCCCACCCGGGGTTGCCAAATCTGCTGCTTTTCCCCTTCAAACCAGGGTTCTTGGTGTTTCAAAGGTTGAAACCAATTCAAACGAAGCTTATCTGTGTGATCTCTGGTTTCGACTTTCCAACAAGCTCAGGTACCTACCAAGTGTGCTAGACCCCGGAGCTGCCCAGGGCTGGGACCCAAGGAGTCTCAAGCCTGCCCTGCCCTCATGGTATTGGGGACCTGGCAGCTGTAGAAATGCCTTTTCTGGACATTGAATTTGGATAGGAACACAGGAGGTGTTTTTATCACAGAAGGGACGAGTTAGAAGGTAAATGAAGAGTAAAGATGAGTTAGAAAAGAGAGGTTCCAGGCAGAAGGAACAGCCTATGCAAAGGCTCAGAGGTGAGAGGAATGGGGAGGTGGCCCATGTGGCTGGAGGGAAGTCAAGCACTGTTCAGATGTAGGCATAGAAATCACTGCACGCCTGATTTCCTTAAATACTGGTATGAAGGTTATAAGTGACTGGGCCCTGTTTTATATTGGCTAAGTCACAGCCACACTAGAGTGAAGGGTCACATCTCTGTCTACCGGAGGAGCCTGTGCCTTGGGAGAGAAAGGTCAGGAAGAGTTCTTGGCAGAGAGCACGCCTTCCTCAAAGCCCGTGATACTAGCGTGCTTTCTTGAGGCTGTCGTGGGGAGTTTACAACCAGCTGTGTCAGGAAAAACCCAGGGCAGCATGAACATGTCAGGGTATGAGCAGCTAAGATGCCTCAAAGGATCTGGGGTGGGATTGAGGCAGGAGGGGAGGTTGGTATTGCTGGGTAAGAAGAGATTGAAAATGGCCTGTTGTTTTTTTTTTAAACCAGTGAACTACCCATCCTTCAACACCCCAGTCAAAATTCTCCTGCCCTGGGAAGTCATCCTGATTTCCAAAGGCTGTCATTCTGTCCTTCCTCTGGGTATCCACAGCCCCTGATAGCTATACAGCAGCCCCCCACCCTATCACCCTGAGATGGGCGGTCAGGGAAGGCCTCAGTACAGAGGTGACTTTTGAACAGACAGGAAGGAAATGAGCCAGGGCACTGGAATGGGCACTAACTTGGCACATTCAGGAACTGGCAAAAGGCCAGTGAAATTGGAGTAGTGTGAATGGGTGGTGGTGGGGGTGACCTGGTCCACATCCATTTTTCTCTGCCCCGCGCTGACCCTCCTCCGATCCCCACCATCATCCCCTACACGGCCTGGCACACAGTTCACTTATGCGCGAATGGAATGAGTGGCCCCTGTCCATTTACCAGTGAGGAAACAGAGGCTCAGAGAGGTGACACATAGGAAGTGAGGTTAGAACCGGGGTTCGAAGCCAAGTTTCCTTCTCCAGGGACCTGAAGCCCTTCCTTCCCAGCAGGATGAGATCAGGAAGACTAAGGGCAGGGGCAGGGCCTAAGAGATGGTTAGACATCTGGTGACTGAGGGCCAGAGAGGGAAAGTACCTTGGCCAACATCACATAGCAGGGATTAATTTGTTCATTAACTGAGTACTTCTGTGTGCTTGGGGCTCGGGGATGCAGCCAGAATGAGCGGACTCAGTCTGTTCTATGGGAAGGCAAACATGAATCACGTTTCCACAGAACTATAGTTACATACTGAGATAACCTGCTTGAAAGGAGAGGTGCTTCCCGCTATGGGGTGCAGAGCTGGTGGCCTGATGACCTCCTGGGAGTTCCCTGAAGGCTTTGGAAGCCTAGATATAGCTGGAGGATTAGGACTTGAGTTTGAACAGGAAGTTCCAGGCAGAGGGAACAGCCTAGGCAAAGGCTCAGAGGTGGGAGGAATAGGGAGGTGGTCCAGTGTGGCTGGAGGTAAGGAAGTCAAGCTAGAATGAGGTGGGGACAGGGTGCTCGGGCCTGGTGGGCCGTGGGGAGAAGTTGGCACTGGGGAGCCATGGGGAGGAATAAGCCCTGGGGTCAGGGGGAGATCTCTCCCGCTGTGCGTGGAGAGAGGCCCCAGTGCGGCTCTTGGGTTCCCAGGGAGAGAAACTGAGGCCCAGATTGTGGTCTGAGACTACCTGAGGACGCACAGCTAGGCGGGAGGGTGTGCCTCAATTTTCCCAGGAACAGGGGCTCACCAGGTGTCTCTTCTCGCAGCCAAGCTCTCGCGGCTGTCGCTGGCGCTGCCGCCGCTCACGCTCACGCCGTTCCCGGGGCCGGGCCCGCGGCGGCCCCCGTGGGAGGGCGCGGACGGCGGGGCGGCTGGCGGGGAGGCCGGCGGGGTGGGGTCACCGGGGCCGGCGGAGGAGGACGGGGAGGACGAGGACGAGGAGGAGGACGAGGAGGCGGCGGCGGGCGCGGCGGCGGGGCCGCGGGGCCCCGGGAGGTCGCGGGCAGCCCCGGTGCCGGTCGTGGTGAGCAACGCCGACGCGGACGCGGCCCGCCCGTTGCGGGGGCTGCTCAAGTCTCCGCGCGGGGCCGACGAGCCCGAGGACAGCGAGCTGGAGAGGAAGCGCAAGATGGTCTCCTTCCACGGGGACGTGACCGTCTACCTCTTCGACCAGGTGCGCGGCCGCGGGGCACGCAGGTGCCGAGGGGCGGGGCCTAAAGGGTAGTCGCGTCTGAGGTGGGCGGGGCTAGCATGGGTGGGGGCGTGGCCTGGGGCTGACTGGCGGGGGAATGGGGCGAAATTGGAGAATGAGAGAAGCCTTGGGTGTGAAGGCGGGGCCTGACAATAGGGCGGGACCAGGAGGGTGGGCCGAGCCCAGAGCGTGGGTGGGTCCTGGGTAGAGGGGTGGGGAGAGGCCTGGAGAGTGAGAGTGGCTCCGGAAAGAAGGATACCTGGTTGTCCAGGCGGAGCCTGGAGAGACGCTAGGGAGAACGCTTTGAGAAGATCGGGGCATGGTGGCCTGGCTGATGGGGGCCTAGTGAGGTTTGGGGCGGAGTTTATACAGCAGCGCTCAAGTAGTAGAGGCTAAGGGGCTGGCTCACTTGGGGCGGGCCCCGGAGAGGCTGCAGGTAGGGCTTAAGAGATGCGGCTTGTAGTGTTCAGATGGTTCGGAGTGGGTTCAGGGATGGGCTAAGCTAATAGCCAGGGGCGGGCCTAAAGAAATAGATTGATTTAAATAAAATATGTTAAGATGTAAAAATAAATAAACAAATGGGTTGAGGATTGTGTAGCTGTCCTTGGGGAGGCGGCGGGTAGTGTTGAAGGGAGAAAGGGAGGGAAGGGTTGCTGCTTGTGGACTGCGGCTGTGTCTGAATGAGCCTAAGGAGGGGCACACGGACTTTGGTCCGGAGATGCGTGAGAACAGGGTCAAGAGCTGGGGCTTCAGCTACTGAAACTAAATAAAGGACAGGGCTTGGAGGGCTGGAGCGGGGCCGCTTCGGGGGGCCGGACTTACGGGCTCAGGGGAGGGTCGAGAGGCCCAAGATGGGGTAGGGGTTCTGAGGACCATAGCAGCAGGGAGTTCTGGGGCCCCAATTTGGACTTTGCGGTTGAAATCTCGGAGGTAGGGCTCAAGGAGACGGGGCGGGGTTTACGGAGATAGTTTTGGGTTGGGGCCCTCGTGCAGGCAGGGAGTTAAGGAGCAAGCAGAGAATTCCTGCGGTGGGCCGCTTAGGTATGTGGGCGGGGCTCCGCAGTCGGGGGAGGAGCCTCGGGAGCGGCGGGGTTAAGGCTGAACTGAGGCTTCGAAGGCAGGTTAGGGAGATTATGGGGTGCAGCCCTCTCTAGAGCATGAAATTGCTTGTTGGGATGCAGTGGTAGGATGTGACTGTTCGCCCCCTCTTGCCTCCCCTAATCTGTCTTCACAGGAGACGCCAACCAACGAGCTGAGCGTCCAGGGCCCCCCCGAGGGGGACTCGGACTCATCAACGCCGCCAGCGCCCCCGACGCCTCCCCACCCCGCCACCCCCGGAGATGGGTTTCCCAGCAACGACAGCGGCTTTGGTGAGGAGTGGGGCGGGCCCCGGAGGCGGGGCAGAGTTGGGAGTGAGGCTTGAAAAGGGGGCGGGGTCTGAGGGGGCTCCAGAAGTGTCTGAGGGCCTGACCTCGTCCTTTTTTCCTCTTCCCCCTCACCCCTTTTCGCTAGGAGGCAGTTTCGAGTGGGCGGAGGATTTCCCCCTCCTCCCCCCGCCAGGCCCCCCCCTGTGCTTCTCCCGCTTCTCCGTCTCGCCTGCGCTGGAGACCCCGGGGCCCCCCACCCGGGCCCCCGACGCCAGGCCCGCAGGTACGGTGCTTCAGATCCTTGGGCCTGCCCCCACCTCTGCGGAGCTTCCTCCGTCCCCGTCTGTCTCCACCGGTGTCCCACCACATTCCTGCCCCCACCTCTGAATTTCCCTGCCTCCCTCTCCCCAGTCTCCTCCTTCCCCTCTCTGTCAACACTCACTCATCACTGATACCCCACCCGACGCTGGAACCAGCGCAGACCAGGTAGTGCCCATCAGATGGGCCTTCCGAAGCCTCAGTCTTCCCTTCTGTTAGGATCTCCTCCAAGCCTTTCCCGTCTCTGCCCTGTCTCTGGGTCAGGCTCCTGCCTGGAGCTTTCAGGATCCTCACCCAACCTCCCTTTGGGAATACATTGATCAGAGGCAGACAAGGAGAGAGGGCACCAGCGCGCTCAAAGCTGGTGTGGACCTGAGCAGAGGGAACCTGGCCAGGGAGGGAGTCCCACAGCCATAGCAACCATGGCAGCACAGCTAAGAACAGCAGCAAGCACTGAGAGACCCTACCATGTGCTTGCCCCATCTTCGCCCATTTAATCCTCATGGTGACCCCATGAGGTGGAGTCTCATCTTATCCCCACTTTACAGAAGACCCAGGCACGGAAGGGAATGAGGAGCCAGGATACAAAACCCAGGTCCTTGCTCTTTCCAGCTGTCAGTGTTTGTCAAGTTCCTTTCTTGTTAGGTTTCTCCTTCGCCACATTGTTAATCCTCACCACCACCTTGGGAGAGGGGCGTGTTACCTTAGTTTTTGACTGTCCCAAAGCTAAGGCCATTCTCAGAGGAGGGCGCAGCGTGTCCCAGGGCAGGGCTGGAGCTAGAGGGATGAGACCCTGGCTCTCTGCTGCCTCCTGCTGCCGATGCAGAGAACTCCCCAGGATGCCAGGCTTGCACTGGGCCAAGCAGGGGCAGGTTGTTCCTCCTGACAAAGCTGAGAAGGGAGACGGTGCAGCTGGCTCTTTCCAGGGTGGGATCCATTCCCGCTTTGCCAAATCGTGCCTGAGTCCAGGAGTTGGCCCTGCCACCTCTTCGCTAAGTGACGTAAGCTAGCAGGCTTGACAGCTTGCACAAAGGGCCTGAGGCAGGAGAGAGCTTGGCCAGCTTAAGGAACAGAAGGGAAGTGGTGTGTCTGGGGGTGACTTAGAGAGTGGGGTGGATGCAGGGTAGAGGGGGTGAGGTGAGAGGGGGCGGGGAAGATCATGTAGGACTTGGGGGTAGGCTGAGGGGTGGGGACTTAGTCCTGGGGGGCACTAGGGAGCCATGGGAGGGCTGTGACAGAGGAAGGGCCAACTCGCCCCAGTGTAGGAGGACTGACTGGGGGCCAGGAAGGAGGCTGGGTCATAGTCTAGGAGGGAGGTATAAGTACACACTGAGTCAAGGGCAGGAGGGCTGGGGCTGCAGGCTGGCTCTTCACTTGGCTACATTCTCAGGTTTTGCCCCAAATGTCACTTCCTCCCAGAGGCCTTCTCTGAGTCCCCCATGAGGACAGGGTGGGGTGGGTTGCAAGGCATGGGGACAGGGGCCAAGTGGTGAGTCAGGGCTGAGGCTGGCAGGGCCCGCGGTGAAGATGACATCACCTTTAATCATCAGGAGGGGAGAGGGAGGGCCGGGCTGTCTGAAACCCCAGGGCCCTCCACTCAGTCAGCAGCCAGTGCCCCGCAGCTGGGCTGAGAAGCTGTGGAGCCTGGCTGCGACACGGACCACGGTGTGGGGAGCCCCAGGAAGGGCTCCCTTCCCCCTCAGACCCCTGTACTTGCCATCGCTCTGCCCACTTAACCATGTTCCCTGGATGCTGAGTGATACCACGTTTCCCAGTCTCCCCACTCCTTTGAAAAGGACACGAGGGTCATGCTCCCCATTTAAAGAGAGGGAAACAGAGGCTCAGGGATGGGGAACGAGGGCAGTGACTTGACCGAAGCCACTCAGGAGAGAGATGGGTGTGGGGTGGAGAGAGAGGGTGCCCAGTGATCCTCCACGTCAGAGGCCTTGGGTTTCCGGGTGTGTGGAATGGGGCGGAGGGCATTCCTGCCACTGGGAGCGGAGGGGTCATGGCAAAGGGTGGTGGGAGGGTGCTTTGTGGCAGGTCCTGTGCTGGATGCTGGGATGCAACAGTGGTCACAGGCCTGTTGTCCGGGAGCTTACGTTCTAGAGGGACAAACAGACAGGAAGCTCTTCAATGACTGGGATTATCCCGAGGAGAAAAAGAAAAAGAACCACAGCACAATGTGATAGAATGACAGTGGCTGGGGTGGGGGTGGGGTACACGAGGGGACACCTGCTTGACTGAAAATGTTCGGGAAAGACCTCTGAGGAGGAGGCGTTATGGCAGGGGCCTGAGTTCATGGGAGGGCTCAGGAAATGGGGTTCTATGCAGTGGGAACTGCACACGCAAGAGCCCTGGGGTAGGACTGTGCTTGGAGCCTGGAAAGTACAGGGAGGAGGCCATTGCAGCTGGAGCGGAGGGGGCGCGGGGGAGGTGAGGACAGGAAAGGGACCCGGCAGATGATGGGGGCCTTGCAAGCCACAGCAAGGGCTTTGCTTTCTCTCAGAGTGACCAGAAGCCATGAGCCCGTCTGCCCAGTAATTCTATTTCTCTCTCCACTCCCTCTGCCATCAGGCCCCGTGGAGAACTGATCCTCCGAAGACCCGACCCCCCTGCACCCCCAGAAGAGGGGTTGAGAATAGAATCCTCGGTGGACGACGGAGCCACTGCCACCACTGCAGACACCGCCTCCGGGGAGGCCCCTGAGGCTGGGCCCTCCCCCTCCCCCACCATGTGCCAAACAGGAGGCCCTGGCCCCCTGCCCCTCAGCCCCCCGGATGGCTCCCCTGATCCCCCTGACCCCCTCGGTGCCAAATGAGGCAGGAGGCCCCTCATCCTTCCCTGGAGAGCCACCGTTCTTGGAACTGAACTGAACTTTTTGGGGCCGGAGCCCCTGGGCACAGTGGAGGCCCCCTCCCCCACTCCCCGCCTCAGACAGGGGCCGCAGGCTTCGGGGACCTGGAGCCCCCATCTCGCGTCTCCCCTTCCCCGCCCTAGCCTGGCCCCTGGAGGGGCCTCTGGTCCAGACCTTCGCGTGGCATTTTCACATTATTTAAAAAAGACAAAAACAACTTTTTGGAGGAACGCAGGCTCTGTGAGTGTTTCGGGGGGCGAAGAGGGGAGGATGCAGGGAGAAGGTGCCCCCCAGGAGGAGTCTCCATCCTCACCGCCTAGTGGGACAGATGGGATCATGGAGGATCAGAATGGCTGAAGCACCCACACAGCGGTGGGAGAAGCCCCAGCATCTCCGCTTCCCTGGATCCCGCTCTGCTCTGTGTCTGCTGTTTGCATCACTGACTTCAGCTGTGGCCTCAGGTTACAGTTCAGGAGGCGACGAGGCACTGATGAGGATCTGGGAAGGTCACAGGCTGTGGTCAGAGCCCTGTTTCCACATGGGGGCCTATGGCGGTGGCCAGAAGCTGTCCCAGGGCCTGGGCTGGGAGGGGGTGCCCAGAAGTGACCTGCCAACACCTACAATGGCACCTCAGAAGGGCACTGCCTCAGTTTACCTGCTTCCCATGTGACCACCCCCCTCCCTGACATTCCTGTCTATTGCCTTCCCCTAACTGTGTCTCTCCATTGGCGTTTCTCCCTTCAGTTCTGTCCCTTTTAGCTCCCCGTGTCACCGACCCCAGTTCTGGTCACCACCTGTCTTGGAATTTCCCCATCTTTCCATTTGTGTCTTTATTGCTCAGCCTCCTTCTTCCATCTGTTTCTAGTTCGAGTTTCTCTGTCTCTTCTTTTTCCCTCTTGTCTATCTGCCTGTCACCTTCCTGTCTCTATGATGTCTTTCTGCTTTTTTTGTCCCAATGTTTTTTCTTGGTTCCTCCTGACTCGACTGATTCTGCTTCCATCTCTGTCTTTCCCGCTGACTGGGTCTGTTTTTTGTTTTTTTTCCTTCTCTCTGATCTGGTTTCAACCATCACCTTAGTATCAGGTTCATTTGCATATTTGAGGGATGTGGTTTGGATGTGAGAGGAGGGAAGGGGCCAGGAGAGGGTACCCACCTGCGATGCTGTAGGGTCACATTTGAGTCTGGGCGACGGTGAAAGGGAGAATTAGGTTGTTGCCTCTTCCCACTACTGCCACCGCAAGTAGACCTGGTGGTGCTGGGATTGACCTTGGGACATGCCTGCCCCGGGTGGGAGCGGCAAGGAACTAAGCCAGACAGGGCGGTGAGGGCCCAGACTCCTGGGTCAGAGGGAGGAAGGGTGCATCAGTTCGTTAGGGCTACTGGGTGGCTGAAACCACAGACATTGTCTCACAATCCTGGAGGCTAGAAGTCCAAGATCAAGGGGCTAGCAGGCTTGGTTCCTTCCAACAGCTGGGAGGGGACGATCTGTCCCCCCACTGCTTTTCTCCCAGCTCCTGGTGTTTTGCTGTAAACCTTTGCGGCTCCTTGGTGTGGAGATGCATCACCCCGGTCTCTGCCTGTTTTTACACATCGTTCTCCTCGTGTGCATCTTCACATCCAAACTTCCCTTTATGTAAGGACATCGGTGGTATTGGATTAGGGCCCATACTGGTGACCTCATCTTAACTAGTTCAACTGCAGTGACCCTATTTTCAAATAAGGTCACATTCTGAGGTCCTGGGGGCTAGGACGTCAACCTATGGAATTTGGAGGGACACCTGTAACAAGGGGTTTAGGAGTTTGGGGTCCTGGAAGAGGAGGGAGCTAGAAGATGTAATTCTTAGTTCTTGGAGAGCAGATAAATTGGGGGGAGGGATGAAGGACAATTTTGAGGTGACTGGAGTCTCGCTTTAATGTTCCACTGACAACCCAGCTTAATTCGGCTAAAACAGAAACCTTGATCCCCACCCCCCCAAAAATTCCCTTTGATCATCAGTAATTACGTTGTCACTCACCAGATACTCAGGCCAGAATCTGAGAGCTGATGCAGCTCTCAAGTCCTGCTGGGTTCTCTTCCAAAATGACTCACATGGAGCCGCCTTTCAGCACCTCTACAGCCACACCCTTACACCTGAATGAGTCCAAAGCCTCCTAATTTACCTCCCCACTATCAGCCTGGCTCATTTCCAAATTACTCTCCTGCAGCCGCAGCCGGGGGTCCCTCCTACAATCTCCATCCGCATTCATCACTCTCCTGCTCCACCCCCATCAGCTGAGAATACATTCAGTCCTAGCCCCGAATGACCAGGCCCATCCATCCCCTTCATTTTCTATCACCATCCCCCACCATCACCACCATCCAGGCACACTGACTGGTCTATCAGTTACTCCAACACACTACGCCTTTTCCTGCCTCTGCACGTTCCGTTCCCTTTGCCTGGAATGCTCTTCCACAGCTACTTTCCCGCAAGCAGGCACCCAGTACCCATAGAGTCATTGCACGGAGGAGTGCAGGAGAAGGTGATAGTGATGGGACCCTTTATTTACTCAAGGATCTCATTTACCAGAACGTTCTTGGGTTGATGGCTCCATTTTCGTGGAACCTTTGGGAGGAGTTGGGAACTCTTGATTTCACATCAGCCCCTGGGGCTTGAAGCAGTCAGAGCCTCTCTTCCCAACCTACACGAGTTGGGGACCAGGATAAGGTAAATCCGACGGCCTTGTCCTGAGGAACAGCTCCTCCCGGGAGACCTCGACAATGGTTGTCAGTGGGACACCCAGCGCTGCACAGCTTGCTGGGAATTGTAGTCCAACAGTCTCGCAGGAGAGGGGCAAGCCACCTCGGAGGGTGGCAGTTACTGCACTTAGGAGCCCTGCAGGGGGATAACTGCCTGTGACCAAAGGAGAGGTGGAGACCAAGACCCGAGATACCAGTCGCTCCCCACCCCACCCCACCCCACCCCACTGGGTGCACTCGGCAATTAAGGTTTCAACTTCCGGAGGACTGGGCATGCAGGAGGAACTGCACTCCAGCAAACCGCGGGCGAAGCTTCCCTCCCAGGTGGGTTTTGGTCCCAGGGCCGGCCAGAGTTGTGGATCTGGGCATAGGAGACTGACATGGGTTCTTCCTATTTGCCAACCCATCTCTGCTCCGTGGCGGATACCATGCATGCCCCCAGCTGGAGGGCAGGGGTGAACAGCCCCAGACCTGGGGCTCAGGGGCACCCTCAAAGAAGGTGGTTCTCACTTTGGAAGCTGGGACTCCTGGCAAATGAGAAATTATAGATATAGGAGGTTCTCTACGATATCCCTGCTTGGGGTAAAACGTGCTCTCAAGGAGCACGGTCTCCAGTCACATGCCAGCCCGCACCCCTGGCCCCATCCACTGGGTCCCAGCCCACGTCCAACACCAGCAACCTCTTACAGAGCCCCAGGGAAATCTCAAGAGCAAGGCCTACCGCCCGCTGTGCCCAGCTCTGGGCCTTCTTCCTTTCCTCTGGACTCAACCTTCCCAGACCCTCCCAGTGACCCCTCATAGCCCTCTCCGCTCTAGTTCCCCCTCGAAGCACTAGCCCAGCTCACAACTCCATCAGCTACTAGTTGCCACCCATCAAAGGCCACAAGCCCCATGAGGGCAAAGGCAGGGACCAGCACTAGCCGGGCTGCGGGTCCCAGGTAACACATGGGTGGATGCTAGGCCTAGTCTGGGAGCGTCAGCACACTAGTACAACTCTAACTCTGGCCACATTTATCACCTCCCTTGCAGGCCTGGGGCAAAACCAGAACTGAAGTCACCTGAAGAGGCCCCCCAAGGGGCTCCCCACTTGGACAACACCCTTCCTTCCTGCACAGACAGAGCTCCCAACAGAGACCAGCACTCTTGGCCCTGGTCACAGTCATGGATGGGGCTGATTGGCTGCCTCCACCTAGCACATCAGTTCTGTCAACCCCAAGAAACGAGGGGGTCAGCAGGCCGCGAGTGGTTCAATAATTAATAAGATTACCAACAGCGTGTTAGTTACAAATAATGAGGAACTAGAGGTGGTGAATTTTCCAAACAGGGAACCAGGATCCATATCGCCACGCCCCAGGGGTCCGGCCACCCGGGCGGGGAGGCTCAGTAATAAATAATGGAGTTGGGGTCAAGGGGTCAGGGCTGCTCCTGCTTCTTCTTGACAGAAATCCGCTTCTTCCTGGCTGCCAGCATCTCATAGAAGGGGTCCACGCTCACGGCTGCCCTGCAGAAGGAGAGAGACCCCAGGGTGAGGGCCAAGGGGTCCTGGGCCTGGCCCTCTCCCTCCCCAAGAGCCCTGGAGCCCACGCTCACTGGATGGACTTGATCCACTCATCCTTCTCCTCCTGCGTGGGGGCCGAGATCCGGTACACCATGTGGTTCCCCTCAACCACTCGGCCATCTGCCTCCGTTTTGCAGGCTTTGATGAGCTGCCCCTTGTTGTTGGGGATATAAAGCTCAAAGCAGTTCTGGGGAGACACCGAGGAGGAGGAGTGGTGGGTAAGAGCCAGCTTGAAGGCCAGAGGAACCCCCACTGTGTCATGAAGGGATACAGAGGGGGTCTTACCGGTTTCCGGGGGTCGTCCACCTCACGGATGCTCAGATTCTCCAGGGGGATGATTCCTCGGGGCTCCTTGTCCTGAAAAAGCAGGCCGGACAGGAGTCATAGGCTTTCTGGTCCTCACCCCACGCTGGGCCTCCCTCAGACCCAGGAGCTCTCCCTCAGGCCCCCGCCCCCAGGACCCAGCATGCAGCCCAGCCCCATCCTCACCGTTGTGTACTCAAAATAATAGAGGCAGTTGTCTGTGAGGATAAACCAGCGCCGCTTCCACGTCTTCACCCGGCCCCCTGAAAGGGAAGGAGGGGGAGGGGGCCCGGGCTCAACACGGGGGGCAGGGCCTCTGGCAGGGCGGGAGGGCAGTGAGAGGCGGAGCAAGTGGGGGCAGGCGGGCCTAGGACAAAGCAGCGCGCGGAAGAGACAGACAAGCAGGGCCAGCGCGCGTGGGCCCCAGTGGTCCACCCCCGGCGCGGGGCCTGACCCTTTCTAAGCCTCTGTCAGCCCAGGGCCCAGGAGTCTGAGCCCCCAGCCCCTCTCCGTGTAGTGTCAGGGGGCTAGGACGGCCGTGTACCTACCTCCTGGGGCAGACAGCAAGAAAGCAGGCAGGACCAGGCGAGAAGGGAAGGCAGAAGAGTGGGGTGCCCCCAAGAGCCGCAGGCGACAGAAATAGGGTGGGCGGGGGAAGGAATGCACGGGCGCAGGGCAGAGACAGAAACAGCCGAGAGAAACACGCAGAGGAGGGAGGGAGGGAGAGAGAGGGAAGAAAACCAGTTACATCCACATGAGGGAGGATCGGCCTGGCCCTCTCCCTCCCGGGAAGCGGAAGGTCCTGAACCCCAGCGAGGCGGCCGGGAGCACGTCTTTCATCGGCGCCCACTCAAGCCCGCCCCCGGGGCATGTGCCGGCCAGCAGGGCCCCCCACCGCTGCGGGGACACATCTCTCCCCTGGAGGGAGGTCACCCCCACAAGGCAGAGGACAAAAGCCCTGTCCTTGGCCCGAGGTGGGCTTGGGGGCTCATGTTGGCCGCAGCACAAACTGGCTGTGTGACCTCGGGACAACCTCTTGCCCTCTCAGGCCGCCTTCCTGCTTCTGTGTCCCCTGCGGTGCCCGGGTTAAACAGTGATAACGGCTTCTGGTAACCATGGCGGGGACTACAGCCACCACCAGGCTCCCCTGCCTGTATTTAAGAGTCGCCTTTTCTCTCTGATGGCCACAAAGCAAAGAGAGGTGCTTGGGTCAGAGATCTGGGTCCAAGGGCACCTCTGCCCTGTGGCTCTTGGATGGTGAGTGAACCTCAATTTCCTCATCTGGGAAACCGGATTCCTGCTGAACAGGAGGGTTCGGAGGGGAGCTCATTCCTGGTGAGGGTGCCTCTCCCCACTCAACATACCTCCCTGCCGGGCACCACTGGCCTGGCAGACGGCACCCCTCCCCCACCAGGTACCCGTCCACCCAGCATGCCGGCTGGAAGGGGTGCGCACTATTACGTGCACCCGGACCCCTCTGCGCCCAGGAAGGGACCTGCTCCGGGTGCTGGAGAAGGACGCCCTGCTTCAGAGAACAATCCCACTCGGGAAGGAGAGCGAAGGGACTGAGGAGCAAGGCTGTCTTGGTCCCGCTGGGCCGAAGCCTCCTCTGCCCCCGCCACCCCCGCTGTCCCCACTGCACTGTAACTCCTCCGCTAAAGAGCCACAGCTAGCACTCCCGCGGCGCCTGCCATCGCCAGGCTCGGCCCCGAGCCGGGAGCGCCGCACTGGGGCCACCTGGGAGCCTTCGCCGCGGCTGATGGCGCCGCTGCCCCCGACAGCCCGACTTCGGAGCCCAGCCACCGGCGTTTTAGGAGCTCCTGCACGGCTCTCCCACGCAGCCAGGGCAGAGAACCACCCCAGTTCTCAGGAAGAGGCACCGGCATGACCCCTGCTCCCTGACTGCATTTGCTGGTGCCGCCCCGCCCACGCCCTCCGGGCCAGAGGCCCGACCCTTACGCACAGAGCCCGGCGCACTCAGTGCTCCTCACCCACACATTTATGGAGCGCCTCTGCGCCAGGCCCTGAGCCCGGGCCCAGCACATAAGCCTGATCATCTCCTCGGCCTCACCATTCAAATGTGGGAACAAGCTCAGAGAGGTCAAATCACTTGCCTAAGGTCACACAGCGTGTGTGAGGAAGCTGAGTCCAGAGCCCAGGCCCACTAAACGCCCCCTGCAGAGGCAGCCAGCGGGGTCGGGAGGGCACGTACCCAGCTTAAGGAGCCAGCCCTCTCGGTCCGGGTTGAAGAAGGTATGGGTCAGATCATTCCCATCATCCTCCGGGATCTTGAAGGGCTCATTTCGGATGCTGTCGTAGAGGTTCTGCGGGGCGAGGGCCCAGTCAGTAACTCCGGGCCCGTGGGACCTCCCAGGGCTACTTGGAGGTGGGGAGGCAATGAGACCACAGATGGGACAGCCCATGGAGGGGGAGGGGGAGGCGAGGGAGGAATGGGAAGCAGAAGGCAGAGGAGTAGAGGGAGCTCAGGGGAAGAGAGAAAGGAGGAAAGACAGAAAAGATAGAAAGACGACACAGTTACAAGAGGCTGTTAAGTTTTTAAAGACAGAGAGAGGTGCAGAATGAGATGGACCAAGACCCTGCAAGTCAGAGGGCCAGAGCCACAGAGAAGAGAAACAGAGGCAGCTGGAGACAGAAAGACACGGTGTCCGTGGGAGGGCAGTATCCCAGGTGGACAGCCCGCGCACTGGGAGGCCCACGGGGGAGGGTTCATGGCAGGAAGAGGACAAGGCTGAGGGTCTGTGGGGACGGAAGAGGGGCTCTGACCCTGAGCAGCTCCTCAGGCAGGTCTCCGCCCTCGTTGATGCCCCGGTTCATGGCCACAAAGCGCTCTAGGCCCGGCTTGTCCCTCACGTTGGGGTTGTGAAGGCTGGTGTTCAGCATGATCACAGCAAAGGACAGCACGTAGCAGGTGTCTGTGGCACAGTCAGGTGGTGATGACATGGGCATGTGGGCCCCTACTGGCTCCTGCCCCCAGTCCCCAGGAATTCAGATCCTGAGCCCCCTCCCCAAGCCGGGCCCCAGGAGTCCAGGCCCACCTGTGGACTGGAAAACCCCGGGGTTACACAGGCAGTATCGCTGGGCAAAGGCTTCCATCATCCGGTCAATCTTCTGGGCCTCTCCGGGGAGGCGGAAGCTCCACAGAAATTGCCTGGGTTAGAGAGGGGCCCGGTGTGGCTGCCAGGACACGCAGAGCCCCCTTCCCACACACAGTCCCTGTGTTAGGAACCGGTCAATAAGAATGCCAAACTTGCGCGGCTGGTGTGGCTCAGTGGGTTGAGCACCGGTCTGTGAACCGAAAGGTCGCCGGTTCGATTCCCAGTCAGGGCACAGACCTGGGTTGCGGGCCAGGTCCCCAGTGGTGGACACACGAGAGGCAACCACACACTGATGTTTCTCTCCCTCTTTCTCCCTCCCTTCCTCTCTCTCTAAAAAGCAGCTGTTTCAGGTATGGACATGTGCTCCAACCTGGCCAGTGAGCACTGCCTATGGGACTTCTGGTGGATTTAAGGAAAGTACTCTTTCTGCTAAGGTTGCTAAACATGCCCAGAGGCTGCCAGAGACTTCTGTTATCATGTGGGAGGAGGGCCTCCAAAGGGCAATGTCAACACAGTGGCAGCATAACCAAGAGACAGAGAAAAGCGACCTTCTGACACCGTTTGAGCACCTATGCTGGAAGAAGGCTCTACCGTGGGCTTGTGTGTTACACGAGGCCTCCGATTCCCTAACTTCGTTTTTGTTCTGAGTAGGCAGCATCACTTGTGAAGAAAGGCCTGACGGGTACAGTGCTGCCCTCCGACCCAGGCCCTCTCACCTGAGGGCCTGCACCAGGTTGAGGTCGGTGAACTCGTGCAGATCCACAAAGGCATGGAGCACCGCCAGGTTCAGCTCCTCCCTGGGAGGAGAGGGACAAAGTCACTCACAGAAAGGAGTTTGGGACGGTGGCAGTGGACAGAGCTTGGGGGAGGCTGTGTCACCACTGCTGCACCCCAGCTGCCTCCGCACCGCATGTGGGTTTTGGCCTGGCCCTGTCACAGCCTGGCACCAGGGCAGGGGTCCTCAGAACATGCTCTTGGGAGGCCCATCTGTTGCAAGAACCCTGGTTTGGCCGGCCCTTGGCACAGCTGGGAGAAAAGCAGCAAACACGTGTTCCACCTACTGCCACCTCTCTCAGATAATCCCCAGGTTCCTCAGGTGTCCAGAGATGGCTCCCAAACCCCCCAGACATCTGTGGACAGTCCCCATACCCCAACTGTCCAAAAATAATCCGCACAATCCCAGATGTCCAAGGACAGTGTCCACACGTTCCGGATGTCCACAGGGGTCTACAGAGGGCCCCACAGAAGGCTTCCAGACACCAACACAGTCCCCACATACCTCAGATGCTCAGAAAGTTCCACACACCCTGATGGCCACACAATCCCTAAGCACCCCACACACTCACAGACGGTCCTGTGTACCTCAGATGTTCAGATGGTCTCCCCACACCCCAGGCAATCACAGATGGTCCCCAGGTTTTCGAGACTTCACAGAAGGTCCTCATGCACCTTAGGTGTCCAGAGAGTCCCCACACTCCCAACATCCGCAGATGGTCCCCATACAATCCTCATGTCCAGTCTCATGCACCCCAGACATTCAGATAGCACCCATACAGCCCGCGGTCCACAAAGGTCCTCATGCTCTCAGGTGTCCACAGGGTCCCTGTGCACCTCAGATATCCACTGATGATCCCCATACTCCTAGCTGTCCACACAGTTCCCATGTGCACCAGCTGTCTACACGTGGTTCTCACATTCCCACGCCACTCAGTTTTCCTCCACTGTCCCTAGTCATAAATGGATGGTCCCCATACTTCCCAGATGTCCATGGAAGGTCCTTACGCCCCCCAGATGCTCACAGACAGTCCCCAGTTTCCCCAGTGACTCAGGCTGCCCCAGGCCCTGGTGTCAGTCTGTCCTGCCGCAGTCCAGTGGGAGGCTAGTCTATCAGGGCCTCCCCTTGGTAGAGGCGCCAGCAGTAAGGGCGGGCGCTGGACACAGGGGGCTGTGATGAGGGGCCCAGAGGGGCTGGGCGGGATCTCACCTCTCCCCCAGGTAGTCCCCGATGGCTGTCTTGTTCAGGCCCTCGCCCTTGTACAGGAAGCGGGCGATCTCCTCAGGTGTGTTCTGCAGAAGTTCGTTCTCCACCAAGAACTGGATCCCCTAGTGGGTGGGGACCGGGTCTCAGCGCTAACATGCTCAGAAAGCCACTCCCACCACCTCCTCAGGCCTCAGCCTCCAAACCCACCCGATGCTGACAGAGCATGGCCAGGTGTCACTTTCAAGCTTCTCACAGGTCTTTAAAAACCACTGCTCTCACCTCATAGCCTTTACACCTACTATTCCCTCTGCCTTTGCCTGGTTAATTCCAGCACCCAGAGCAGGGGCTCAATGAATGTTTGCTGACTGCCTGAACAAACGACATTGCTTGGGGCAGGAAGAATAAAATGAGAAACTTAGTAAACAGCAGTCCTCAAGAACGTGAGGGCCAAGCTCCAAGCTGGACTCTGGCCTTCTCTGGCTCTCCCAGCATCATGAGGCCCTCCATTACAGCTCTATCTCACTCGGATTGTGGTGACCATGTCTAGGGTCGAACACTTCTCTAGATCCCCAGCATTGCTTAGCAGCGGGGGAGGCCTGAGGCAACGGGTATAAAATGAATGACTGAACGAACATATCTTTCCTCCACCTGGTGAACACCGACTCTTCCTTCAAACCTGACCTGAATACCCCCTCCTCAGGGAAGCCCTCCCTGACTGCACCAGGCTCCCTCCTCAGTGTCCACAGCTGTTGTACCTCCCTGTAACGGCAGTGGTCAACCCTCCTTTGTGCACATCACTGTAAATGTTCCCTACCAGACATGAGCTCCTCCTGAAACTCTAGGTGGCACCAGAAGTGGGTCCAGAAATATGAACAAAAGGGGGAAAAATGATCTCCCAGGCAGAAGACACAGCACAAGAAAGGTCAGAAGGCTGGAGAACTCGATTAATGTTCAGAGAACAAACTGACAGCCAATATCTAAATCCAGGGATTAGGACCAAATCCATCCACCTAAAGTAGGCCTATAACCATACTTCTGGAACCTGGAGGTGCTAGAAACCCCACTGGGATGTCTGCCAGCCTGACTCCAACACTGTGGCCCCAAGCACCTTCTTGGGGTCCATGTTGAACTTCTTCCTGCCCATTGCCATCTTCCGGTTCCGCTGCAAGGTCTTACTGCAGGGGTAGAGAGAAAGGGGATGGAGGATCAATACCTGGGTATCCCTGTCACTGGCCTGGCACCATGACCTCCAAGTTCCCCACCCCAGCCCTCACCTGCCCTCATTGGCCTCCAGACCCTCCACCTCGCTCATGGCTTCGCTGAGCTCCTCCCGCAGGCGCTGGATCTCCACCAGCAGCTCCTGCTTCCGCTGCCGGATATTCTCCAGCTCCATCCGTTCCTCTGGGGTCAGGTCTGGGGGCTCTGGGGGTCAGGGGTTGGAAGTCACTTTTGGGGCCTGGGAGCCTGTTTTCCTGTAATCTGGGAAATTACAGGGCTGGGGGGCGCATGATTCCTAGGTTCAGGGGGAGGATGAAGATGAGGGTCGGACCTCCTATGTCTGCCAGCAAAAGGGGCTAGGGGCCTGAACTCTTAGGTCTGGGGAAGAATGGGATGGAAGCCTGAACTGTTCGTTCATTACTTGGAAAGGGGCTGAGGCCTCGGTTTTCTGCTTCTGTTCCTGGTGATGTAGCTGGGGGCCTGGGTGTCAGGACTCCTGGGTCCATGAAAAGTAACTATGGCAGGGGAAACTGATGATAGCTTGTTAAGAGTTGGGGAAGGGGGCGGGGCAGCAAAGGCCACGGTTTTAGTGCGATCTCTGCAGTCCCAAGACTTCTCCCTCACCCCACCGCCTCCACAATCCCCCCCTCCCTGCTCCCCGCAGGCATTGGGCTCGCCCGGCCCCTCCAGGGGGAATGGTTCCGCCCGGCCTCCTGGATTCCAACGCTCCATCCCGCCCCCTCCCGCCGCCGCCGGAAACAGGATCGGCCCAAACAATGGCCTGGAACGCCCCGCTTTCGGGCCCCGCCGGAAGCCCATCCCGGGCCCCACAAAAGCCAGACAGCGATGACGGTATCAAGCAGCTCCGTAAAGCGCGCGCCAGGAGAAACGTTTGCGGTGGCACATTCAGTACGAATGGCTCCATCCGCAGCAAGCCGGCCCCACCCCTTACCGACCTACCATAGACACCGTCCTCCATGGCGGCTAGGAAGGCCCGCGGGGAGTCCGGGGCGGTCCCGCCGGTCGGGCCTGGATCCGCGTTGGCCCGCGGGCTCGGGTGAGCCCGCTCAAACGCCCCGGGAGCCACCGCCGCCTCCTCAGCGCCAGTCCTCAGCGCTGAAAAGACTCTCCCTTCGTCTCCCAACCGCCCCGCCAGTAGGGACCGCCCCTCGTTTTGACACCGTCCAATCCACTGCCTGCCCTCTCGTCTGCGCCGTCCCCGACACCAAAGGACCGTTCTCCAAGACCAATAAGCGCACAAGGAGCCGACGTAGCGGGGTCCGGCCAGAGGTAGACGATCTGTGGGGCCAATCGGAGTGCGGGCCGGGAGCTGGGCACCGCCTCCGAAACAAAAGAAGTCACTCGGCTGGTTTGCTCGCCTATGAGAAGCCTCGGAAAGGGATTGCACGGCCCTGTGACTACGCGGGAGCGTAGAGGCCTGCGCCTGCGCAAGGGCTACGGACACTTGGATACTTGTTCAACCGAACCCAGCCGCTACTTATACGTTGCTGGGGGTCGGTACTTTGTTAGTCTTGTTGCCAGGGGGCAGGGCCACAGCTGTGGGTTGGTCCCGTGAGCCACGCCTCCTAGCGATTAGGCTGCCTTTTGGCGGCAGCGGTTGCCGCGCAACCGGGAGTCGCCTTGGCATATCTTGCTTTGGCCTCCTTTCACCGGCTTCTGGCTTCTCCGATCTCCAGACCCTTTTCTTACCCACTCCGATCACCCTACCTATCCCAGCCTCTTCAGAGTTAAGAAGTGGTGGAACAAAGACTTATTCTTTATTTTAAATGTTACGCTATTTGGCATCTGTCAAGGAGAATGGGACAATAGGGGAAGGCCAAATGCAGTGAAAGCTCAGGCTCCGGCCTTCCTGGAGCCTCGTACCTCAAGCCCTTCCCTCTCTCCGTAAAACTCCTCCCCTTATTTTAGCACCCTCCCCCTATGACAACCCCCCTTTCCTCAGCACCCTCCCACCTTCCCCGATTCCTTCCCCCCCTTCTCAGAGTCCTTTCCCTCCTCTCCAGCTCGCCTCACTTCAGGTTTACTCCTCCTCTCACACTCCTGCTCTTCTTCTTTTTTAAGATTTTATTTATTTATTTTCAGAGAAAGGGGAAGGGAGGGAGAAAGAGAGGGAGAGAAACATCGATGTGGATCGGTTTCCTCTCGCATGCCCCCAACCGGTGTCCACGCCTGCAACCCTGACATGTGCCCTGACCAGGAATCGAACCGGCAGCTTTTTGGTTTCCTGGACAACACCCAACCCATTGAGCCACACCAGTCAGGGCTCTTGCTCTTTTTAAACTCCTTCCTCTCAGAGTCCTTCTGCTTCTGAAGCCCTCACCCCACCCCAGCTTCTCATTCCCATTTCTTGCGGCCAAAGCGGGTGCAGGATCGCGGCCAGAATGGAGAACTTGGGCACCCTGTCATGGGCAGGTCCCTACTTGGGTCTGAGGTGATGTCTGGGCCCCGTCCTCATTTGCTGTCCCTGGGGTAGGCAAGTGGGGACAGATTCAGGGCTAGGACCCGGTTAAGCTGACAGATTAGACATAGAGCTTCCTAATCTCTTCGCTGACCTTTGTGAGTGGCGCAGGCTCTGCCCTCCCCAATGGAAACCCAGGCTGTGCCAGCCTTGACCTCACTCTCTCTCCTTCCAAACAGAACTGTTTTCCTGTCCCTTCACCTCACACTTAACATCCTTCTCCATCCCTAATTCCATTGCCCCTAGGGTCTACCCCAGACACCCTGAGCTGGGAGAGCAGCCAGCTAATTAATCCCATCCGGTTATTACATGGGGATTCTGAAGGATAAAGGGAGGTGGGGGGCCAGAAAGGGGGACCTGGGTTAGTGCAGCACTTGGCTGATGGGCAATGGCAGTGCCCGCCCTCTGTCCTGAGACACAGGGGTGGGAACATGTCCTCCTTGGCACTGGTTCCTTCTGCGGCTGGCTCCCTGCCTGCTGGGCACTTAGGTAGATAGAAGCATGGGAGAAGAGAAGGCCAGGCCCAGAAGCACACTCACAGACACACCACCGGGGCTCCCAGGGGTTTAATCTGGGGGACAATCTTCCCCCCTAAACACAGACTTTCCCTGGCATTCAGAGCTACCTCCTTCCCCTGTCCCCCAAGCTGGACCGGGGAGGAGGTGATTCCCGCCCTTCCCCACGGCCCACACGACACCTCGCCTGCTCTGTCATTCAAACACCCAAGTTCAGAACAGGCCTCTAAGACCATCTCCTGTCCCAGCTGCCCTCAGAAGGCCATGTGTTCCAGCACCAGGGGGAGCAGGGAGATCCCTAAACCCCTCACCCCCACTTCACCCTCAGTGAAGTGAGGAATCATCTTGCTGGGAAGGCCCTTGGAGAGCTCAAGTTCCGATGCCCCATTTTTACAGACAAGGAAACTGAGGCGAGGAAAGAGCAGTGATTTGCCCAGAGTCACACAGTACTAAGGCGGAGTTGGGATTTAGAGCAAAGCTTCTTGAATTCTTATACAAGACTTCATTCCAATTAGCTCCAGCTCTGTTTCTGATGCTTCTGTAAGAACCATGGGAAAAAAACAGATAGCTATCTATATTTATATATAATACACATATTTATGACATCTTTAAGAAATAGATATCACTAGGTATATGATTCCAGAGCATTGTAGACCTACCAGCCTTGGGCCTCTCCCTTCCTTTGCCCAATAACTAGCGTTGTTACCCACAGGGTCTTTCCTGGGCCCTCACCTTCTAGGTCAGCCCAGAAATGCTGCCTGTCAAGTGCTGAGTCCACCTCCTAGAACTTCCAGATTTTGATAGTGGACAACTCTGGACCCCTGAAGCCTGGGTTTCTTTTTGGCATTACAGAACTACAAAGAAGTCATCTAGAATCGCCACTCCTTCCTTGACTCTGTGAACAATCTAGAGCCACAGAATCTTGATTCCTTTGGACATTATAGAATGGCACTTAAAGAAAACAACAACCTGTGGATCATTTGAAAGCACTGATTATCCCCTTGCTTCAATGTTCTACAGCCAATGGTCTGGAGTTACATCAGGAACTCCCAGTCCACCACTTTAGTCCTTCTAGACCCATAGACTCTCCATTGTTTTGTGCATTTTAGAAACGTAACTCTTTAGTTTCTGGAGTAGTTCTATCTGCGTCAAACCTGTTCTCAAACCACCAGTGCTTGTCTCTGTGGTCAATATAGATTCGTAGAATCTCAATACATGGGCTTTCTGGAACCACAGGTGTTCTCTTGACTTGCAGTCAACACTCCTTGTTTTTGGTCAATCAAGATAGTCCTGAATCCTCAGGGCATTCCATAACTTTCTCTCCTTAGTTGGTCTAGAAAAAATGATGTGCTACTTGGTTGGCTGAGTAAAGAAGCAACAGTCCCTTGAATCTTAGGTCAGTCCAGACCTATAAATTATTGATCTCCATTACTGCTGACTTTCTCTCCCAGAGACCGTCTATGCCATTGATTCCTGACCCTGCTCAAGCCATAAGAATCTAGAACCACCAGTCTTTGCCTCTTGGGTGGTCCAGAATTCTGGTTTCCTTAGCTCTGGTGAGACTCAAGAATCTGGCTGATAAAGGGGTCTCAGGAAAGAGCACAGAACTTGGAGGAATAAAGATCCAGTCTGTCCATGGTGGGTCCACTAGCCATGGCAGAACTTCACCGGCTAATAATTAATCCAGCAGCCCTGTCAGTCTTGGAAAACACCTGGCCCCATCCCAGGAGAGGGCCCGATTTCTCCATCTTGCTACCTCTGGGAAGGGGATACAAATGGGGGGACAGCAGCTGGCATCATGGGGGCAGGGTCAGCGCCGAGGTTGGTGTGAGTCCTCGGGGGCTGGCAGCCCCATCTTCTAGCTCCGCCTCGTCCCCCTCATTGGCTTCTTCTTCCTCCTGACAGCAGCTCAGAGCAAGTTCATTCTCATAACAAAATGCAGCCAGAGAGCCAGGGAAGCTAGACTTGGAGCTGTGGAAATCCCGCTCTGCCCGTTCATCCAGCTCCTTGGCGCTACAGACTGGTGTCCCTGGGACTTCATAAGTGCGATGGAAGTGGCGATAGTCAACCTCATACTGGGAGCCACGCTGAAAGAGGACTGGCTCAAAACGATGACCCCAGAGCAGCTCACCAGGGAGATATGAAGAGCGACACTGTGTAGTCATAGCTGTGGCCTCAACCATGCCCTCAAGAATGACCACTAGCTCAAAGTCAGCCCGGGCCAGCTCAGCACGTCCCAGTTCATAGAGGGGACTGGAGGAGTCGATCTCGTGCACGATGGTGATGGGAGACACAAGGAAGATGCGATCCGTGCCACCATCAAAGCCCACGTCCACGTCCTGGTGGTCCAGCGGTATATACTCACCTTCTGGGGTCACACGAGGCTGCAGCAAAAGACAAGGGGCCAAAGACAGCATGAGCATCGAGATGAAGAGACAGAGATGGCAGTAGAAAGGAACGGAGGCGCAGAGAAAGAGGAGACGGGCAGGGGTGAAGGTAGGGTGGGTAGAAGAACCCAGAGCGGGGGATGGTGACCCAGAAAGAAAGGAGAACAGAGGCATGGGGGAGGGCAGAGAGACCCAGAGATAGAGAGGCACAGAGACTCAGAGGGTTTGAGGACAGAAACCCGAGGGAGAGGCAAGGGAGAGAGGAAGAGAGCGACAGAGTGGCATTGGCATAGAAAAGCAGAAATGAAGTGAAACAGATGATAAGAATGACATCCAAGCGGCAATTGGAGAAGAGGAAAAGAAAAATGGCTTCCAATAAACGGCCAGAGCACAATAAACTAGGATGACAATCTAGGTCTGACATCCTGTGTTCCACCACTGCTTTAGGCTAGTCCCTGGACTCTCCGCAGTCTCCCACCCCCAACCCAACCACAAGCCCTGCATCCCCTTGTGTATATGGGTGCTTGTGTGTGGTGGGGGTGAGGGCATGTGGTCTGCACACCAGGTACTGGCAGTTTCACCACACCTACCCATTGGTGCACACCCTCCTCCCGGGCATGTCAGTGCCCCACAGACTTCTGGGATAGACAATATCCCTGCCAGGTCATGAATCCTGATGTCTCAGTCAAGCAGGAGACAGAGGTGGGGTGTGGCACCCATTCTCTCCCACCTGTCTCCCAGAGACTCCAGTCACTGCTGGGAGCTGCAGTTCCCACCACCACCGTCCCCTTCTCTCCCAAGCCCAACCTCAGCCCAACGTTAAGTGTCTACTTGGACAAGGGCAGCTAGCCCTAGAATTTGGGCAGTTTGACCACAATTCTAGAAACACTCGTCGGCAGCCGTCCGTCTCGAGAGACGATGGTGTAGCTTCTTAAGAGTCTATCTGCACCGCCGAGAATGGCTGTGCGGTCCGACTCAGGAGTGACATGGTATCTGTCTCCTCCCGTGTTGAATCGACATCTTGTGATGACGCTGGAGTGTCCTCTCCAGTGGAGCTGAAGCTACAGAGCCTGGGCAGGGTGATATGGAAGGTCTGCTGTTGCCCATGCAGCAGACCCCCCCTCTCTTCGCAGCTGAAGGGTCCAAGGGAAAGACGGAGTCAATACAGCTTGGCTTCAGGTGTGCCGCAGGAGTTGCCGGTGTTGACTACAACGTCAAACCGCCTTAGGGACTCCGGCTCCGGATTTTCTGTCGGGGTTTACTCCCTTAGCCTTTCCCCTGAAGAGGTATGCCGCAAGGCAGCGGAGGTTTTTTGGAGTCAGAGTTTTCCTTCTCTGATGTGCCCTGACTGGAAGATCGAACCAGCGACACTTAGCTCGCAGGCCGACGCTCAATCCGCTGAGCTAAACCAGCCAGGGCTATCTAGAAACACTAAGGCACGTTTATGCCGAGCGTGGGAGGGAGCCACTGGGAGTTGTTTTGTTTGTTGCTGAGAAACTAAAATTCAAGTTTCCCAACCCTGGTCCTGTACTCCTCCAAGCAGGAGGCTGGTGGGAGAGACTGGGCCACTGAGGTGGGGAACGAAGTTTTCTACAAAGGCTGCTGGACCCCGTGCCCAGAGGCCATGGAGCATTGTGTCCCCTGGCTCTGCAGCTGTGACCTGTACCCCATCCTGGGACCTGAGTCTCCCACAATCCCACAGTGACCAGGCCTCAGGTCATAGACCGCTGGGAACTGGAAATCTGAGTGGTGATTTACATCACCCGCAAAACTACATATCCTCAGACCACCAATCCGGGTACACTCCCTGCCCCCAGAGGCTTCTGGGAATTGTAGTTCAGAGCCTTTACAGGCCAGGCATGACCCTGTCACGGTTTAGATTTCCCACAATCCCACGTGTGTATGGGGGGGGGGGGTCCATCTTCAAGCCCTTTATGTCTCAAAATCTGTCTCAAGTCTAGGCCTTCAGGAAGAGGTGGTCACAGTCTTCTCTCTTGGGTTCACATCTCCCACAACGGCTCCCGGACTTAACTGCAGGCCACAGGGAAGCAGGACGCTCCCTGAGAGACTGCTGGGACTTGTAGTCCACGCACCTTCCAGGGTTGATGCATACCTCGCCCTCCGGCCTACACCTCCCACAATCCTTCGGGGTCCCCCCAGCGAACAGCCCCTCCCTGGGAAGGTGGCCTCGCACCTGCAGCAGTTGGGCCCGCACGTGGGCCTCAACGAGGTGGCTGCGGCGCAGGTTTCCCACGCGCCACATGAGGCAGAGGCGTCGGTCACGCAGCGCCACGACAGCGTTCTCGCTGAAGACGAGAGTCTCGTTGCGCTTCTTGGGCTTGGCCATCTTAGCCATGACGGCGCCCACGACAAAGGCGTCGAGCACGCAGCCTGTGATGCACTGCAGCACCACGGCGGCCACAGCAGCTGGGCACTCCTCGGTGACGCTGCGCACGCCGTAGCCGATGGACGTCTGAGTCTCCAGGGCGAAGAGGAAGGCGGCCAGGAAGCTGGCCACGTGGGAGAAGCAAGGGGCAGGCGGCGGTGCCGCGGCCAGGTCGCCGTGCAGCGAGGCGATGAGCCAGAAGGCCAGGCCGAAGAGCAGCCAGGAGGCGAGGAAGGAGCAGGAGAAGAGCAGGCACATCCAGCGCCAGCGCACGTCCACGCACGTGGTGAACAGATCGCTCAGGTAGCGCGCACCCTGGCCACCCAGGTTCACGAAGCGCACGTTGCAGTGGCCATCCTTCTTGACGAAGCGCCCGCGGCGCCGCATCGGGAACAGTGCTGGCGCCCACCCATTTCGGCACAGCCCTGGCCCAGCCTCCTCCTCATCGCCCGCCCTGCTGTCCCCGGACTCCAGGGCGCCGCTTAGGCGGCGCAGGGCCCTGGCCAGGCCCATTGAGCGGGGACGGCCCCTCCACTTGGCCTAGTGGGGGGCGGACGCCCCAAACCTGCAGGGACAAGAAATGGGCAGAAATGTCAGAGGTGCCAGGAATGGATGAGCATGCTCTCTGGGCCTTAGTGGCCTCATCTGGCAAACGGGTGGAAGGATGCTGCTCATCTTGAAAGTCAGAACAGTACAACATCAACAACAATGACAGGAATACTTGTAACGACAGCAACAAAACTGCAGCCATAACAATACCATTGCAGCAAGCGCCATAAAAATCAGAGCTGACACTTACTTACACAGTGCCAGACACTTTTGGGCACTTTATGTGATTTTCTGTATTTGAGCCTGACAGCACTGTAGACAGTATTATCCCCATTTTACAGATGAGGAATCAGGCACAGAAATGTTGAACTTGCCTAAGGTCACAGCTGATTAAGCTTGGATGTGAGTTCTAGCAGTCTAGCTCCAGAGCCCAAACTCATCATGACTGAGTGGTCACTTCCTCTCAACATGGAGTCAGCATTGGAAAATGAGCTGGAGCTCTGAGGTCCCTGTGATTCAAAAACAAGCTCAGGGCCCTGACTGGCATGGCTCAGTTGGTTGAGCATCAGCCTGCAAAATGAAAGGTCACTGGTTGGATTCTGGGTCAAGGCACATGTCTGGGTTGTGGGCCAGTCCCCAGTTGGGGGCACACAAGAGGCAACCAATCATTGTTTCTCTCTCACATGGATCTTTCTCTCCTCTTTCTCCCTCCCTTCCCCTCTTGCTAAATAAATAAAATCTTAAAAAACAAACAAACAAAAAAAACAGAAAAACAAGGTCAGAAAGCACAAGCAACAAAAGGAAAAAAAAGATAAATTGAACTTCATCAAGCTGAAAACTTGTGTGCTTCAAAGGACACTAACAAGGTGAAAAGAGAACCCACTAATGGGAGAAAAGAGTTGCAAATCATATAGCTAAGAAATTTGTATCTAAAATGTATAAAGAATCCTTACAACTCCATAACAAGACAACCTAATTTAAAAATAGGCAAAGGCTCTGAATAGATATTGCTCCAAAAAAGATTTGCAAATAGCCAACAAGCACATGAAAAATATCAACATCATTAGCCATCAGGGATGACTAATCAAACCAGAATACCTACTTACAATGGCTATAATATTAAACAGTATATAAACCAGAAAATAAGTGTTGACAAGGATGTGGAGAAACTGGCACCCTTGACAGTCTGACAGTTCCTTACATGGTTAAACATAGCATTGCCATATGATCCAGCAGTGCCGCTCCTAGGTATTTCCCAAGAAATAAAAAGTGTGCACACAATACTTGTACACAAATTTTCATGGCAGCACTATTCACGGTGGGCAGAAGATGGAAACCACCCAAATAGCCAACAACTGATAAGCGGATAAATAAAATGTGGTATTTCCACACAAGGAAGTATACCCAGTAGTGAAAAGAAATGAAGTACTGACACACATTACTGCATGGTTGAACTTTGAAAACATTATATTAAGTGAAAGCCAGTCACAAAAGACCACATTGTATACTGTGATTTATATAAAATGTCCAGAATGGGAAGATCTATTGATTCAGAAAGTAGACTAGTCATACCTAGTCTAGATGGAAGGATTGGGGAGTAGTAGTAGCCAGAGGACATGACGTTTCTTAATGGGGATATACAAGTGTTCTAGCCCTGGCTGGTGTGGTTCAGTGGGTTGGGCACTGACCTGTGAACCAAAGGATCGCTGGTTTGATTCCCAGTCATGGCACATGCCTGGGTTGCAGGCCAGGTCCCCAGTTGGGGGCTTATGAGAGGCAACCACACATTGATGTTTCTCTCCCTCTCTCTCCCCCTTCTCCTCTCTCTAAAAATAAATAAATGAAATCTTAAAAATAAAAGTGTTCTACAATCGATTGTGGTCATAATTACACAACTCTGTGAATATACTAAAAACCCTTGAAATGTACACTCTAATGTGTGAGTTGTAGGGTATGTAAGTTATATTTCAATGAAGTTGTTACAAAACACACACACACACATACACATACAAAGCTTAGGCTCCCTCCTGACTCTCAGACCTTGGGCAAGTCTTTCTGAGCCTCAGTATCCTCAAATGTAAAACGGGGAAATGACTTCTTCATCAAGGTCAGGAAGGGCCTCTAGTCATATAGACCCAGGGCCCACTCCTGGCTTGGTTGCTGACCCACTATGTGCCAGGGAATGACTTGACTTCCTTTTTCTGGAGCCTCTGTTTACTCATCTGTGGGATAGGGATAAAAAATCTCCACCTTGAAGGGAAGAAGGATCCAGAAGAAAGACGTTGGGGTTTTGAATCAAGCTGTTCTGGTTGAATCCTGGCTCTGCCACTTCCTAGCTGTGTGACTGGCGGCAGCTTACATCCCTTCCTGAACCTGTTTCCTCATCTGTGAGACGGAGGGAATTTCATCAGCTAGACAGAGTGGAGGAGAGGAGGGAGAAGGGGCAGGGAGGGACCTGCAGATCTCATCACCCTCCAGGGGAACATCTGGTCCTGTGGCGGAGGGCCCCCGCAGGACCTGTCTGCGCTAGAGATGAAATATTTGGCCTATCAATTCCGTCAATATTTACCAAGCATCTGGGTACTATGTGCCCCTGTGCCAGGCTCTGGGATCCTGATGGGCTTCTTGGCAGGGCTGGGGGCACTCAATCTGAGGAGAGGGCTGTTAGTCAATGTGAAGTTCAATACCAACAGGCCCTGCCCCCCACCTCCAGCTCTGCCACCTGGGTGTTTATTTTGCCTATTTCAGAGTCAAAGCTGCGGCTCAGGCCAGAGTTGTCTGGGCCTGGCTGTGTCCAGCACCCATGATGTACCCCAGCTCTCTTTTCACCCTTAACTACTCTGGCTGTTAGAGATGGTGCTTCCAAAGTGGGGAAACTGAGGCTAGCCACTGTAGAGGGCAGGTTTCAAGTCAGGATCCAGGCTCTGACCTCAATGTTTGCGGTCCTCTCCTGCCCGGAATTCCCTGCTACGTACTAGTCCCCCTCTCAGGAGCTCGGAATGACAGGGTGGCAGGAGGCAGGCTGGCCTCCCACTGTCCCAGCCTCTGTCCCAGGATGGGCCTCATCATATCCTCTCACTTGTCTCTAATCACAACCCTGGGGACTGCTTTTCACAGGAAACAGCCTCTGGCCCGTCCCTTGGCTCAGGTCCCTCAGCTGGGGAATGGCAAACCCTGGACCCCCACCCGGGCTTCTTGGGTGCCAAAGCCTGGGCCCCGAACCACGGACGTTATTGTAGGGTGTCCTGAGCACCTGCTGCGTCCCAGGCCTCAGGCCCAGCTCCCCTTGGACATCCGCAGCCACCCACTGGACTCCACCAGACCCTACAGCTCACCTTGACTGCTCAGGACGTTGGGAGGTCAGGGTCATTGCCCCAGTTCATGGGTCAGGAAACAGGCTCATCAGAGACCTGGCTAGGCCCACGCGGTGCGAGGGTCGGGTGTCAGTTTGGGTCCTGAGCCTTTCCAACCTGGGGCTCTGCCTCCTAAATAAATCCTCGTGCCCCATACTCAGCCCTGTAAGGCAGACGTGACTGCCCATTTCGCAGAGCAGATGGAGTAGGGGTCTTCACCTCCAGGGGCCTTGTCTGTGCCAAGCATGGCCCAGCTCTCAGGTGGACGCTGCTTGGACTCTGGGCAACCCGGTCCCTCGCAAAGGCAAGACCAGAGGGAAAGGCTCCGGAGCCTGAAGTCCTCCTCCCATCGTCCCCCGGACCTGTCAGAGCAGCTTAAGGTTTCCATATAAAGGCGACAGGGGGCTTAAGGTGCCTTAACTTGGTGTCAAAGTCACTGTCTAATCTGAGGCCAAGAAGCTCCGCCTTCAGGCCCAACCTCCCTCCCTCTCCCCAAAGAAACACACACTTTCACACTCTTCCCAAGACCCTGAGTGCTTCCCCCTGACCTCCACCTCCCATGGGGTCTGGGAAGCAGGCTGGAGGGCAGAGACTGGCAGGAGGGGGTGCAGGGGTGGAGACTGGGGAAAGACAAGCATACAGGAGCCGATATGAGCAGGAAGAGAGGGAGCCTGAGAAAGAGGGAAGAACAGAGATCGGGGAGGGTGGACAGAGACCCAGACAGAGACAGAGACCTGGACAGAGGGAGAGAGATCCAGAGGGAGGGGGAGACCCAGGGGAGGGAAAAAGACCTGGGGGGATGGAGGAGGGGGGACAGAGGCCCAGGGAGAGAGAGATGGAAACAGACAGGCAGATGAGGAGCAACTGGAAGTAGAGATCATGGCTTAGGACGTGGAAGGACAGGGAGATGCAGCTGTGAAGACAGAGACCAATGGAAGACACAGAGATGGGGCAGGAAAGAGGCTGCTGAGATGGAGGATGGGGGGGGGGGCAATGAGGAAAAGCAGAAAACATCAATGTGCTCTGAGTTGGAGGCACCAAACTTGAAGGGAGAGGTGGCCCGGGGGCTAAACTGTCAGCGAGGGTAAGACAGGGCCTCTCTGAGGGAGAACGATGAGGATAGGGTGGGGATGTTAGGGTAGATGTCCAAGCCAGCAGGGTGGGGGGGGTGGGTGGAAGGAAGCGGGGTGGCCCTCAGCTCCAGGACTCCTGCTGGAGCCTCTGCATGGAACACGTACCTGGTGGGGCGGCCCACCCCCATGCCCTCTGCTGGGGGCTCCTCTGTGGGTGCTGAGGGGCAGCGGTCTGTCCTTAGCCCCAGGGGCCTCATGCTGGGCACTCGACCTCTGTGTCCATAGGCAGATCAGAGGCCCGAGGGGGGGCAGGGGGTGGGGCCAGCTCAGAGCCGCAGAGGGGGAGCCAGGGAGGATGGCCAGGCAGGCCGCTGGGCCACGGCCCAAGGAAGCTGGAGAGGAGATGGTGGCAGAGACACAGGAGGGGGAGGGGGCAGGGACAGAGTGTGGGGGCCAGGAGATAGCGGATGATGGGGACACAAATGAGGGAACACAGAAGTGGTGGGATCCTGACAAAGGGGACAGTGATGTAAGGGGAAATGGGGGCTCCCTGGTTCCCCCCGAGGTGAAGCCTTAAAAAGCTGGGGGTCACAGGTAAAATACTCTCCCAGAGTAGAGACCCGGAATGAGTTCCAGATGGAATAAAATTTAGGAAAGGCAGTACTGGGTTGCACCCAACGGGTTGCGGGTGGGAGCAGGTGCCAGATCCCTGCTCTTCCTCCCCGTTTCCTCACAGGACGAGGCCCTCACGCGTCAGGCCTAAGCCGGTCCTTTATTGCCTCTCAGGAGCTCCCGACTTTCCTCCCCCCAGTGTCTGCCTTCAGCACAGCAGGGAGGGGAGAGGCCTGTGCAGCACCCCCACACCACTGTGAAGTCCTGGCGGCGGGAAGGGGTAAAAGCTAATCCTGCCGGAGAAGCCCACCCCTCAAATCTGGCCCAGCCAGTAAAAAGTACTCGAGTTCCCTGGGGTCAAAGGGTCAAGCCAAGTGTCACAGCTGACAAAATATCCACAGCATCTTGGGCCACACCAGGCCCACCTGTGAAACGGGCCGAGCGTCCTCTGAGGGGTGTAGTGCTGGGGGGATCACTGGGCGGAACCAAGTCTTTGGGCAGGTGGGGTCGTGGGAGTCACACCCAGTGGCCTTAGAGGGCCACGGGTCAGACCACGTCCTCTGGTGGGAGGGCTCGGTAGACCAAACCAAGCTGCTTTAGAGTTCCGGGTCAATCCAAGTCCGTTAGCAAAGGGGTCATCAGAGCAAACAAATCTTTTCGAAGAACAGGAAGTTCAAGAGAACCCACCATGGCAGCCAACGGGCCAAGCGAAGTACTTCTGGAGGGGACTGGCCAACAGATCTGACTTCAACTTCAGTTCGCAAGCGCGAGGCCAGGCGGGACACTGCTGGGCCCACGTCAGACGCTGATGGTGCGGAAGATGGTGAAGCCGGACAGGGCAGTGCTGACCAGGACCCCGGGGCACTGCGGGTGCCAGTGCAGCTCCTTGAGGTCCGTCTCGCCCTGGTGCACAAACAGCAGCTGCTGGGGGAGGCCCGCCAGGCCGGAGTCCGTCTCCGTGTCACCCGCCTCAGGGTCCCGCTCCACTGCCAGGTCCCACTGTGTGATCTGGTTGTCTGCACCCGAGGCTGCGAAGACCCCACTGTCCTGGGGATGCCACTCGACGGAGGTCACAGGGGCCACGTGCTGCTTGAAGGTGGCCAGCGGGGAGCCAGACTGTGGGAAAACAGGAGTCAGGGGCTCTGAGCACCTCAGCCCGACTCCTGGGGCACCCCAGCCAGAGTCCCCCACCACTCTCTAGCCCCGGGGTTCAACCAGGGTAGCACCCTTGAGCCCCCACAAACCCAGGTTCTCTAAAAGGGACAGAGAGCAAAGTACAGCTGGTCATAAAGGTGTAATGTCCCAGGGGCTGCTTGGATCCCTGGTTTCACCTGCAAAGAAGCCCCTCCCAGGAAGGGGGTGGTTCAGCAAGTGTCCTCCCCACTGATTCTAGGGCCTTAACGGGGCCCAAGCACGGCTCCCAGGCTCTCGAAGTAGCTGGTGCAAAGAACGAAGACACTTTCCCTAAACAAAGGTGCTGCTGGGGATGGAGTCTCTCTAATATGGAGAAGTGGCTCCAAAGTTCCAAGAGTGAATCAACGTGGCCATGTGACCTGGCCTTGGGCCAGTTCTATAGAACCCACTACCATGGAGGGAAAAGACTACCACGCGGTGACCCTGGGAAGGCTCTGAGCCTTAGGAAGTTAGGGCTTTCCTCAGAGGGATCCTGAAAGGGCCACTTGTCCTGGCCAGAACCCCTCCCAGCTTTACAAAGTCAACTCTGGCCATGACGTCATATCTGCTCTTGTCCTTTTTGTGTCTCAGTTTCCTCTCTTGCAATGAGTGAGCTGGGCTCCAAGTCTCAGATGATTCTATAAAATCCACTGAAAGAAAAAACTGCAACTCCCTGAGCCCTTGAGCCCCTAGCAGGCTGCATGGCCCCCGCATGGGCAGATGGGAATTGTAGTCTCTGCCACTGCCCAGCCTCTTCTGCCTCTTGTCAGCTCTCCAGCTGGTAGAGTGAGTGACTCCACACCAGCCATCCTCTTGCTGAGCCTGTTTCCTCATCTGTACCCCAAAGGGGCTGGACCCCAATGCATAGGGCTTTCCCAGCTCTGGTATATAAAACCGCCCAAGCAGGGGAAACCCACAGATCCTAGTGGCTGCTGGGAACAGGAGCTTCCCTAGCCCCAGGTGCCCCGCTGCGAAAGTACCTTGAACTGCCGCAGGTCCCAGACCTTGAGGGCCCCGTCATCCCCTCCACTGAGCAGGAAGGGCTCCCGGCGGCTCCAGTTAATGACGTTGACGTCCCCATCGTGGGCGGGTGGCAATGGTGAGCATGCAGGCCTTGCTGGGGGCTGCCCGGATGTCCCAGATGCGGATGGAGGCGTCAGCTGAGCACGAGGCGAATACCTGGAAGAGGAGTCTGAGCAACCCGTGGTTCCCCTCACCCCACCCAAGACCAGGTACCACTGGTGGGCCCCTCACTAGGACCTGCCCCGGGTCCCCTCCTCCCTTAAGACACAGGAGTCCAAGCCCCAGTCCTCCCTCACCGTGTCCTCGGTCGGGGACCACTGCAGGTCCTCCACGGAGCGTGTGTGGCCCACAAACGGCCGCTGGTCTACATGCCAGGAGCCGCCATCTGTAGGCGTCCAGAGATGGATATTCTTCTGACAGTCACCAGTCAGCAGGCGCCCTGGGGAAGGGAGTCAGGAAGCCCCTGGTCCCAACTGCCCACAGCTCACTCCCCTCCCTGGAGTCTCAGCGCAACCCGCCCTCCCCTGGCTGCAGACCCTGCTCCTTCTCACTGCCAGGACCAAGTGCGCACCCCAGGGGCTCACCAGGCACACGGGGGGACCAGTCCAGCGCAAAGCCCTCGCCCATATGGCCAGCGAAGGCAAAGATGGGCTTCACGCGAGCTTGCTCGTCCCGGAGGAACATTGCCAGGGCTTGGGGGTCATCAACCGCCTGCAGAAGCCGCCGCAGGGTGAACACCTCCACCTGCCCCTTCTCTGACCACACCCCAGCCACTGGCTCCTCGCCCAGCCAAGATACCTACAGGGGGAGAAAGCGGGGGAGGTGGGTTGGGACAGGAGGCTCAGGGTAGTGACCGCGGCTTCCAGCATCCCTGAGAAGTCAAGATTCCAGTTCCTCGGACCTCTGACCAGCCCCTGGGCTGGGACTACAAGCCCAGCAACCTCTGTGGGAAAGGACCACAGTCTGCAAGAGCAGCTTGGTGCCTGGGACAACTCCTGACCCCGTGGGAGAGGCAGTGGTGGTGGGAGAACAAAACTCCAAGACTCCTGGGAATTGAGGCTGTGGTTCCCACCAGCTCTGCTCAGATTCCCGGTCTCCCAGCCTCTAAAGGCTGGAGAGTCACAGGCCTCTGGGCCCCACCCGTTTGCTCACAAGGAGATCTGGTCTCAGGGTTTCTAGTCATCCCTCCCCTTGACCTCCCCCTTGAATTCCAGACTCCTAGCCCACCTTTCCTTGGCTCTAAACACTCCAATGGCTCCCAATTTCTCCCCAAGTAAAAGCCAAGTCCTTAAAATGGCCTCAAATCCCTAAACAATTTCTTGTCTGTGTCCACCCCTGAAATCTTCTCACTGTATCCCTAGCCATGAAGACATTGGTCTCCCCAGTTTCCCTCAAAACTCTTCAAACATGCCAAATGCCAAGTTCACCCCAGGGGCTTTGAACTTGTTTGCCCTGCCTGCAAATCTTTCCCCACAGACCCTGGGCTCACTCCCTCACTTCCTGCAGGTCTGTGTTTAAATGACACCTTCTCAGTGAATACTTCTCAGACCACACTATTTAAAATAGCAACCCACTCAGAAACACCCTAACCCCCTTACCTGACTTTATTTTTTTCTCTACAACACTTAGCACCTCTAACATATTACACATCTAACATAATACACATCTAACACTAATAACATTTAAGTGTGTTCTTGTTCACTTCTCCACTAGCATGTAAGTTTCATGCAGCCAGAGACCTTTTGCTCCCTGTTAAATCCCCAGGGTCTAGAGTAGTACCCGGAACACAGAAATACTTTAATGGAGACACACAGCAAGCTACTATCGCCAAGCACTGATCTAGGTGCTGTTTATGCGTCATCTCATTAAATTCACTCATCAGCCTAATCAGAAGATGCTATAACCCTGAACCACAAAAGTAACCCCACAGCTCAGAACAGTTCCGAAAAAAATAAAAAATACACAGAGACACACTGCAACCAGATGCTCTTTCTGAGCACCTGATATTACTGTATTTCAGATACTGAAATAATCGTATGTTACTTATTCCATTTCATCCTCACATCAGGCAAGTTTCATAACTCTCACCATTTTAGAGAACATAAAACAATACCCTCATAGCACCTAGCACTCAGCGACAATTCAGAATAGCTACAACATATAAATGAATGTAAAAACTATGAGCCCTGGCTGGTGTGGTTCAGTGGATAGAGCGCCAGCTTGTGAACCAAAGGGTCACCGGTTCGATTCCCAGTCAGGGCACAGGCCTGGGTTGTGGGTCAGGCCCCCAGTTGGGGGCGCTGGAGAGGCAACCACACATTCATGTTTTTCTCCCTTTCTTGCTCCCTTCCCCTGTCTCTGAAAATAATCTTTAGGAAAAGAAAATTATGAGCTCGATGCTTTCCCAAAAGCTGAAGGGCATGAGGAGGTGCCCGTACAGACATGAGGGATGGGGTGTGCTCCAGAGAACATACAGCAGACTCCTTAGACTGTATTTACCCGAACTCGGTTGATGCCACCATAGTGGGGCACCATAGCCAGCTCCAGTTGAGGCTTCCGCTCTTCTTCATCCTCTTCATCTTCCTCCTCCTCTTCATCACTGCCCTCTGATGGCGGGGGCTTCGTTCCATGCAGATTGTGCATCCGAAGCATCATTAATCTGGGGGGAAGTGTGATGTGACTAAGGCGCTGGATGTAAGGATCCTTAGGGAGAAGGGAAGACAGAAACCCCAACTTCTGGGTCTGAGGGAGGCACAAACTAGAAGCCCTACCTCCTGGGTCCTGGGGAATGGGGTGCTGGAGGCTGAATCCTGGACCTTGAAGCTGTAAGAGGCTGGGGACTTGGACTCCTGGTCCTGGGAAAGCCTCAGGTCTCACCCACCTGTTGCTTTGCGCGCTCTCCGCCTGGGTCCCAGCACACAGGTAAATTGTAAGAGGAAACTCTGTCCGATTGTCTCCAAGGTGATCCCGGACTATGTCAAAGCTGAGACAGGGGGCGCCTGGGGCGGGAAGGAGAGAATGGAAAGTTTCAAAGGAATAGCGGGATCCCAGGCCCCTCCAGTGTGACATCACCCCTCTCAGACCCCAGTCTTCTCTTTCAGAGCGCCTCTTAAATTACAAGCGCAGATCCTAATCCCCTCAAGACCCAGGAGTCTGGGTATCCAGCCCTACCAGTCTGCGCTCGGTGGTACAGCACATAGGCCTCCTCGTCCATGACCAGTTCCTCTCCTTCGCGCAGCGGCGGCCCCCGGCCGGGCAAGTAGACCTGGGCCGGACCCTCGGATCCTGCGTCGCGGGACTCGGCCTCCATGGGTTCCTCAGTTTCACACGTGCGCCGCTGGCCCTTGCGCGCCGCCATCTTGGGAGTCTCCCACCGTAGGCGCAAGTAAATCGTCACTTCCGGTTTGCGCTCCCCCCCCCCCCAGCCTTAGAGATCCGCCAGGCTGCGCGGTTACCTTAGAAACCTACATCACCAATTAGAGAAGGCAGTAGGGAGAAGTAGAAGGAGAATTACGGTAACGGCGTCCTGGTTTAGCCTAGGATGCCTGATGTGTATACTGAGAAAACACACAGTCCGCGTGACTTCGGACACTTTTCCGCGGAGCTGTGGCAAGGCCTCCTGGGAGTTGTAGTTCTGTGGGAGATCTGTGTTCCCCATCAACTAAAGGAGTTCTGAGCCTCCACTCGATTTACCACCTTTAACTCCCAGCGCTTTATTTTCACTTAGTTGATTATTCATGTATGCAAATAAGAGCTCTTACAGACAAGGAGCGTGAGTTTCTGTTCTCTGAGGACCCATAAAGCCGGTTTCTTCTCCTCTCCTGTGATGATAGTTTTAATTTACTTCAAAATGCTTCATGTAAAAAGGATATTACGTGTAAGTTACTCGGTTGAATCTACCCTCTCAGGGCAGTCAACTGCCTACCCAGGACTTCACATTTCAGCTATGGTCAGCGAGCACTTAATCGGAAAGTCCACCCTCTGGAGGCAGTTCTTACAAGCGCTTTGACTCTCTTTATTGCACATCAGCACCAGAGGTTTGGCTAATTGGCATAATGAAATGTTAGAAATATATTCTCATTGGTGAGATTAACGGTATTCAAGATATGTGGGTTGGCTGGAACGTATTAGACACTCCTCGCTTGCATGGACAGGACATTAAGAATCTTGCAAGCCTCATTGCCTGTAGCCATAGGGACCCTAGACTTGATCCTAAAATGGTTTGATCCTGAAATGGTTTGATCCTGGTTCTTTCCTGAGTTCTCTGTCCCTCATACCTCTAGGTCTCTGTCTACCCCTGCCCCTTCTCAGCCCTTCTCTTCTTAGGGTCTTTCTTCACCTTCTCTTTTTGGGTCTTTGTCTCCCACCTCTCTCTAGGATCTCCGCTCTCGCTCTAATTCTCTTTTTTCTGTTCCCTCTTTCTCTGTGGGACTTTTCTCAGTTTCCCCCAGATGTTTGAGTGGGGCTAAGAGACAGACGCGGAGCTCATACTTGGACTGAGGAGGCATAAAAACATGATTTATTCCAAACACTGCAATGTGGAACAGGAGAGTGGGGAGCGAAGTTGGTAGTGTGTGTGGACTCCCAGACCCTCCCTTCCACAACCCAGCTCCAGACCCGGCTGGAGATCCGAGAAGAGGAGGCTTGGGGGGTGGGGGTGGGGTCGTCTGCTGGGTCATCACTGAAGGGTAACAAATAAGGGTTGGATTTGGAGAGGATGTGTTTGGTGGCACCTGGGGCCGGTAGTGAGGTGCGACAGGGTGGGAAGTTTTGGGCCCTGCAGGTTAGGATCCGCGCTGGGACAGGAGGAGGCGGGGCTTTCGTTGGGGGCGTGTCCTATGTCAAAATAGGGAAATGAGGCAGAGGGCGGAACAGGAGGACGGTGTGTCTCGATTTTGACGTCAAGCGTCACAGTCTGGGGTTTGGGCCACAGTTTGGGGCCAGGGGTCACAGTCTGGGGTCGGATGACCATTTGTAGGGGTCGGAAGTCACAGTCTGGGGTCAGGGGTTTCTCTATGGCGGGGCCAAGGGTCTAGGGTCACAGTTTGGCGAACGCGTCTCACAGTTTTGAGTCCCGATGGATGAAAGGTTAAAAACGGGCTTCCCCGGAGGCATAGCTGGGACCGGGGAGCTGCACAGTGATGTGAGGGCCACGGCCCCGGGCGTGGGGGTGAGGCGCGGGCGTGGCGTGAACCCCCACCCCCCCGCCCCATCTGGTGACGTTAAAAAGCCCTTGTCGGGTTTAAAAAAAAGTCCGGTGGGCTCTCAGACCTTCTCCCCCTCGTTCTCAGGCTGGGTGAGATTCGGGGAATGCAATCCCCTTGGGCTCACAGTGCCCCGAAAACGAAGGGGCACAGAACGCTGCTCCAGGCGGGATCCGGCCAGTTTCATCTTTTTCTTTACCACCCCACGCGGGTCCTGTCCACTGCGCGTGCCCCCTCGGGCTGTGGCCTGCGCTGACCGAGGGGACAGTCAGCCCCCGGGGCCGCGTCATACCTCGGACTCGAGACTGGAGAAGTGCGCCGAGCCCCGGCGGGTCCCCAGGTCTCCGCCCCGGTGTCTGCGGTGGGACGCGGTGGGCAGCGGCGGCCCCCAGTGCGCTGCGTGCAGGCACCGGCGCGCGTGGCGGGAGGGCCCGGTGAGCCGGCGCGCGGGGGCGGCGCGGGGACACGAGCTGAGGTCCTCAAGCGAGCGAGAGGTGGGCGCGGGCGGCGGGAGGTCCCAGCCCCCAGCGGTGCGCCGGTGGCGGTGGTGGTGAGGGGCAGGGGCAGCGGGCACGCGGTGCGAGGCTCTCGGGCGGTGCCCGTGCGGCCGCGGGCACCCGCAGCGGGCCCGGCGCCGGGGCGGGGGTCCTGCGGCCCAGTGCGGGGGCGGCGGCGCCCACCAGCCGCCGTCCAGGCCGTCGTGTGAGCAGCTGAGGTGGCGCGGCGGCGGCAGCAGCTCCAGGCTGGCGCAGTGGCGGCAGTGCCAGGCGGCGGGGCCGCCGCGCGGGGGCAGGTAGTCCCAGCTGCCGGCGCGCCAGCCTCCGAGCTTGTCGACGGACCAGTAGCGGCCGGGCGGCGGCCCCAGGCGCTCGGCGTAAGGGTAGGGGAAGTCGGCAAACCACCAGGGCTCCAGGCCTCCCAGCGACGCGCCGCCCAGGCTCTCCGAGTCCTCCGAGTCCGACGGCGACGGTTCGAGGTCGAGATACGGGCAGGGGGGCGGCGCGCCGCGGCACGGGGGTGGCGCAGCCGGGGCCCCGCCGCCCGCTCCCCCCGTGCCCGCTGCGCCGCCCGCGCCCGGCCCCAGCAGGGGCTGGCTCTCGGGGTCAGAGCGCGGCCAGCGCGTGGGCGCCGGCGGGCTCTCGTCCTCGTAGGCCAGGCGGCAGAGGGGTGGCCCGACGGCAGTGGCCGCGGCGGGAGGGGGCGCGGGCGGCGACGGGAAGCCGGCGTACGCGCCGGCGGAGGGCTCGGCCGGCTCCTTGTCCCGCACAATGGCGAAGTAGGATGGCGGTGGTTTCTGTGGGGGCTGCGCGGCCGGTGGGGACAGTGGGCGCCCGGCCACGCCTCGGGGCGCTGCACGCGCCTCGCCCACACCCAGGCCTTGAGGCTCGATGGGACCATAATAGCGGTGGAAGCCGTCGGCCAGACCCGGGACCCCCGGCGGCCCCGTGGCTTTGGCGCGGCGCCAACGATCCACGGCGGCGCGCTCGCGGGGTAGGAAGGGCGCGGGGCCGGGCGCGGGACGCGCCGCAGGGTAAGCCGGGCTGGGCAGCGGCTGCGGCGGAGGCGGGGGCTTGGCCGGCGGGGGGGCTGCTTCGGCGCTGCAACAGCTGTACATGCCCTGATGGAGCAACACGAAAGGTGGGGTGAGAGAGGTAGGCCCGGGAATGCCCGCCTCCCCCTCTCCCCCAATTCCTTCCTCCTCTCGTGCACCTCCGTCGCGGTCCCTTCCATTCCTAGGCATCCCTGCCAGTTTCCACCTGTCTGTGCCCTTCGCCTGCCTCTCTCCCCCGTACCCTGGAGAAGGCCAGCAGGAAGTCCATGCGGTTGGTGGGCCCCAGGCAGTGCCGCAGGCGCCAGTACACCAGGTGCTCCCAGGCGAAGACCAGCAAGGAGAGGCCCATGGCCACCAGGAGCATGTAGAACACACCCGCCATGTTGTCGATGTCCAGCTTGCTGCTCATCACCTCGATTTTGTCATTGTGGCAGATCCCGGAGAGCCACAGCCGCTCCAGCATTTCGATCTCATCTGGGGAAAGGGGGAAAGGGTGAGCAGTTAGAGGTCCCCTTCCACCTCTGTCCCTGGAGGACCCTCCTCTCTGGTATGGGAGTCTAGGCCCGCAGCCGCCACCTCCCTTAGGCTCTGGTGCCCTGGTCCGCATCCCCTCCTTCCAAGGCACTCGGGGCTCTCCCCCTCCCCCAGGCACCCCCGTGCAGCCGCACCATCTCCCAGGAACTGCAGGAGTGCCAGGTCAATGGGCCGCTTCCAGCGGGAGCCCTTGTGCAGGGCGATGCCATAGCCTGTGGTGGCAAAGACCTTGCCCGAGCCGATGGTGACCAGCTTGCAGCCCTCATCCTTGCGGGCCATGTAGTTGAGCACAGCTGCGTCATAGATGAAGGCATCCAGCTTCCTGGGGGCAGGGGGCACGAAGGGCAGAGTCAGTCCCACGCCCATGCCCTCGTGGCCCAGCCCAGAACCCCTGCCACTGCTGATCTCCAACTGCTCCAGTTACTAAATAGTAACTCTTCTTGAGCAACCTGTACCTCTTTGTGCCTCAGTTTCAGTATCTGTAAAATGGGGATAACATCTGTACATCCCTCAGGGTTGCTGCAAAGGTTGATAGTGCTTAGTGCAGAGGAAATGCTGGAGAAATGTTAGCTGTGACTGTTAATGAAATAATTACTCATTTAATCCTCACTGGAGCCCTCCAAAGGAGTCCTATATACTCCTTCATTTTAAAGAGAACTGAGGACCTGGCTGGTGTGGCTCAGTGGACTGAACACCAGCCTGGGAGCCAAAAGGTCACTGGTTTGATTCCCAGTCAGGGCACAGGCCTGGGTTGTGGATCAGGCCCCCAGTTGGGGGCGTGTGAGAGGCAACCCCACATTGATGTTTCTCTCCCTCCCTTCCTCTCTCTAAAAATAAATAAATAAAATCTTTAGTTTTCAGTTGATGTTGTTAATACCTCCGTGTCCACACTCACACACGTGCCCCTAAATACCTTGTGTACGTGGTGGGTTGCAGAGAAATTAAAGAAGGGGAGAAAACTGGTCCAGCACCGCACACAGGGAGGCACGCAGAGAGGGTTCCCCACATGGAATGGATCAGCGGAAGCAGACACTTGGGGTGGGGGGAAGAGAGCGCTAGCGGAAGAGTAGAAAGTGGGGGCGGGGGGAGGGCACTCACCCTCCCACTGGCGAATGGCGTTGGAGTTAACTTTATATAGATCCTAGCAGGCAGGGAGGTCCCAGCTGACATCTGGAAACATATATATAGGCAAGAAAAGTGCCACTACGGCCTGTGACACTGCTGCCTTGTCGGCAAACTGTAATTTCTCTAGGTTCTCTTGGTTTAGCAAAACGCCCTTGAGGGTGAAAGGTGAATTGCTTCTGGGTTTAAGTGGGAAAACCTTGGAGTTTCCAGGGTCAGGCTGAAGAGGAGGGATGGAGGCTCTGGAAATGAGGATAAGATGGAAGGAGAGTCTTTGGGGGTCCTCAGGGACACAGGGGAGGGGTACAGTGGGGAAAGACCGGGAAGCCCCAAACCAAAGCTTCCAGGGGTGGGAAGTTTGAGTGGCTTTCAGGAAGAGGGGATCTAAGAGCCTTCACTTTTAATTGTTTGTTGCTCTGGAATATAATGCTGCCCCCCTATCCCCTATGGTCCCTAAACCTCTAGTAAAACTCATTGATCTCACATTCTCCAGCCTTTGTTTAGGCACAGGTTTGGGGAAAAATAAAATACTCGGTGCCTGTCCTTACTTTCCTGTTTATTCTGCCCTGGCACCAGAGGGAGCTAAACATTTCAGTCAGCTGCTGCCCCTCCTCAGCTCACAAGCTTCCCCCGACTCCCTACTTCACTCAGAGGTTAGAGTTGCCTTGAGCTACAAGGCCCTACACTCCCCCCAAATTTCTCCTTACTCCTCTATGCTCATCTCCCATGCACACCTCCTGCACTAGGTCTGCTCCAGCTATGCTGGTCTCAGCACAGTTCCTGGACCACGCCAGTGGGCGCCTGCCTCAGGACCTTTGCACTTGCTGTTCCCTCTGCCGGAACATTCTACTCACTCACTCACCTCCTTCAAATAATTGCTCCAAAGACACCTCCCGGAGCACCCTATTTAATACTGCAGCCTGTAGCCTCTTTCCCAGGTCTGCCAAACTCATTCATCCTGCTCTATTTTTGTCCATAGCATGTATCTCCTTGTAACTATAAAAATGTCCTTGGTGACTTAGTGTATCATCTGTCTCATCTCACTGGAATTTAAACTTCATGAGGGACAGACCTTACCTGTCTGATTCACTGCTGTAGCCACAGAGGCTAGAACAACACCTGGCACACAACAGGTGCTTAATAAAGAGCGGCTGAGCCCTGGCTGGTGTGGCTCAGCGGACTGAATGCTGGCAAACCTAGAGGTCACTGGTTCAATTCCCAGGCAGGGCACGTGCCTGGGTTGCGGGGTGGGTCCCCCAGTTGGGGGCGTGTGAGAGGAGACCGATCAATGTATCTTTCACACACTGATGTTTCTCTACCTCTATTTAAAAAAGAAAAACAAAAACAAGCAGTTGAGTGAGTGAATTCAGGCTGGTTCAAGGTGGGGCCTGGAGCTGAGAGGTAAGAATTTATGAAGGTGGAAAGATGCCAAGAGGTGCTCCTCCGTGGAGAAGGCAAGCTGAGAACAGTGTGTGCTTCCAGTAAGGAATGCATAATGACGTGTGTGTGCCGGCACCGTTTAACTGATCTGAAAGAAGTAAAGAGGAAGGTTTCCCTTAGAAAAAAGGGATTTGATAGTTCCTTTTCTGCCCCTCCTAAGTGAGTGGGCTTATGGAATGGACTTTCAGACCAGCTGAGAGGACAAGCCACGTTTCCTTCTTCCTTCCTTCCTTCCTTTCTCTTTCCTTTTAATTTTTAAAAAGATTTTATTTGCAGAAAGAGTGAGAGGGAGTGAGAGAAACATCCATGTGTGGTTGCCTCTTGTGTGCCCCCATCCAGGGACCTGGCCCGCAATCCAGGTGTGTGCCCTGACTGGGAATTAAACCAGTGACCTCTTGGTTCGTAGGCTGGCACTCAATGGTTCGTAGGCCGGCACTCAATCCACCGAACCACACCAACCAGGGCTCTCTATTTCTTTGGAGGAAATTCACTTCCTTTCTTTTCCTGCGAGGCTGCTTGCCCTCAGCAGTGGCGTAAGCCCACATTTGTTGTGTGAGCCAATAAGGCCATGTGACAGGCCAACTACCTGTAACTCCCTGTAAGGGTGGAATTTTCTAGTGCTGTCCTTGGTAACCACGAGCCACATGTGAGTATTTGAATTTACATTTTAACTAAAATTAAAAATTCAGTTCTTTAGTCATGCCAACCTCATTTCAGCTGATCAGGAACTGGTGGTTATTGTACTGGACTGTACAGCCTAGAGTACTTCCATCATCACAGGTAAGGCCATTGGAGATCGCTGCTCTAGACACACATACGTCTGTCTCTCAGACTGGAATGGGAGCTCCAGGAGAGCAGAGACTTTGATCTGTTCATTACTATATCCTCAGTGCCTAGGCCAGTAGATGAGTAAATGCATGAACTTTCATAACATCGGGGGTTATCTTGTCAGGGAGATCATGGTTCATTATAAATTTTTAAAATTGATTTTAGAGAGAAAGGATGGGAGAGAGAAACATAGCTTTGTTGTTCCACTTATTTATGCATTCATTGGTTGATTAGCCCTGGCTGGTTTGGCTCAGTGGATTGAGCGTCGGCCTGCGAGCTAAGTGTCGCTGGTTCGATCTTCCAGTCAGGGTACATCAGAGAAGGAAAACTCTGACTCCAAAAAACCTCCGCTGCCTTGCGGCATACCTCTTCAGGGGAAAGGCTAAGGGAGTAAACCCCGACAGAAAATCCGGAGCCGGAGTCCCTAAGGCGGTTTGACGTTGTAGTCAACACCGGCAACTCCTGCGGCGCACCTGAAGCCAAGCTGTATTGACTGACTCCGTCTTTCCCTTGGACCCTTCAGCTGCGAAGAGAGGGGGGGGTCTGCTGCATGGGCAACAGCAGACCCTCCATATCACCCTGCCCAGGCTCTGTAGCTTCAGCTTCACTGGAGAGGACACTCCAGCGTCATCGCAAGATGTCGATTCAACACGGGAGGAGACAGATACCGTGTCACTCCCGAGTTGGACTGCACAGCCATTTTCGGCGGTGCAGATAGACTCTTAAGAAGCTACACCATCGTCTCTCGAGACAGACGGCTGCCGACGACATTGGTTGATTTTTGAATGTGCCCTGACTGGGGATTGAACCCACAACCTTGGCATATTGGGATGACACTCTACCCAACCAAGCATGGTTCATTATTTGTTTTCTTCTTTGTTCCTTTCTCTATTAAAACATTATATATAATATATATTTGGATATATGTATGCAAACACATGTAATACATATGTATATGATTAACCCAAGAAAAGAGACTGAGAAATATTAACATTGGGATTCCCCAACAAAAGTGGTTCAGACAGATCACCCTATAGTGAAGTTCATTGTCAACAACCTTACTCATGTAATCACAGGCTCAGCATTTTGTGAGTCTTGGACCCCCACTCCCAAATATGAACCGACTGCCAAGAATTACTAGACAGCAAATAAAGCCTCTAACAAGAAAGACGGAAACAGCGTGGCTGGTGTAGCTCAGTGGACTGAGCACCAGCCTTCGAATCAAAATGTCACCAGTTAGTGACAACAAATTCACAACTACCAACAACTGAATTTAAAAAATAAAAACAAAATCCAAGTAAGCAAACCAGAATAGGAACAGAATCATAGGTATGAGGATCATCTGGAGGGTTATCAGCTGGGAGGGGGGAGGGGGAGAAATGGGGAAATGGTGCCGGGACTAAGAAGCATAATCGGTTGGTACAAAATAGACAGGGGGAAGGTAAGAATAATATAGGAAAGGGTGAAGCCAAAGAACTTATATGCATGACCCATGGACATGAACGAAGGGGGGTAGAATTGCTGGAGGGAAGGGGGGTACTGGGCAGAGGGGAGCAAAGAAAAAAAAATCGGGACTACTGTAACAACATAATCAATAAAATATACTCAAAAAAAAAAAAAGGTTGCCAGTTTGATTCCCAGTTCAATAGATGTTCCTCGTACACATCAATGTTTCTCTCCCTCCTTTTTCCTCTCTATAAAAATAAATAAATAAAATCTTTAAAAAATAGAAACAAAACAAATGAATGGGGGTGAGGTGGAGGAAACTTGCAGACAGGAGATAATGTAAAACAAACAAACCCAACCACTGTCATTAATAACATCAGAGAAACAGGACAAGATATTTTGAACTGTGAATAGAATATTATAAAATAGGACACTATAAAATAGTATTGTAAAATTTACAAGCTCCTATAAAACTTCAGAGATTAAAAAAGTGCATAGAAATTAAAACTACACTAGCAGAAATGAAAAGCTTCCTGAAAAAGTAGAAGATAATATAAAGAAAATCTCTCAGGAAATAGAGCAGGGAGATAGAGAGATGGATAAATAAGGAAGCCCAATATGACATAAGTAAGGGTTCCAGAAAGAAAGAACAGAAGCCCTGGCTGGTGTGGCTTCGTGGACTGAGCGCCGGCCTGCAAACCAAAGGGTTGCCGGTTCGATTCCCAGTCAGGGCACATGCCTGGGTTGTGGGCCAGGTTCTCCGTTGGGGGACGTGCAAGAGGCAACCACACAGCGATGTTTCTCTCATTCTCTTTCTCCCTCCTTTCCCCTCTCTCTCTAAGAAAAAAAAAAACAAGAGCAGAGAAATGGAAGGGAGAAATTGTAATTGAGGAAAACAAAATACAATAAAGATTAAATCAAAAAGAACAAAAGAAAATCATATCATTGGGGGAAAAAATTGTAGTTGAAAGAAACTGAGAAAATGTCCCAGAATGAATGACATAAGGTTACGACTGGAAGGCCCAGCCATGAAAATAACTGAAGACACATTGCTTAGAAATGTCAGCACACCAAGGGTAGGAAACAGAAAAAGGAGTCACAGACAAGCCTTACGAATCAGAATGACTTCGGATTTTTCAACAGTAACTTAGAAGTTAGAAATTAGAAGGCAAAGGAGGGATGCCTTCAAACATCTGGAGGCAAATGATCTCCAGCCCAGAATTTTACGTCCAGCCAGATGGCCCATAAGAGTACTGATATTTTCAGATATACAATGTCTTTAAAAGTTTACTCCCTGCCCCGTGAGCTTTTTGTCAGGAAGCTCAAAAGAACAAGAGAGCCAAACCCAGGAAGAAGAAGACTTGGGATATGATGGGATCCGAACCCGGGGCGCAGGGTGGGGCAGGCGGGCAGGGAGGCGAAGGCATCAGTCAGGATTCAGACTCTGCACCAGACTGGATCAGGCCAGAAGGTTAAGAGAGAAACTTCCTCAACAAGGTGACATTAACGAAGTACCTGATGCGTCCGAACACATGAAGAGATTTGTGTAGTTAACAGAGAATGTGGGTTTGAATTAGTTAAGCACAAAGAAAACTCAGGCATTAAGCGACTGAAAAAAAAGACAATTATGAACCCCAGGAAACACAAAGACTTGTGTAGGAGCGGCAAGGCTCCCGGTTTACTACTTGTGGCAGCTGGGGGAGCCTTCACACAGTCACAACGTGTAAACACTGCGCATTCATCCAGCCAGAATCGCAGCGTGGGAGAGTGCAGGAATTGAAATAACAGTGTGAGCATGTGTCTTCCTTCAGGAAAATTGAATGGAAAATGCCTACAAGTGAAAAATCGAGAGGCAGCCATACAAACATGGCATTCGCAGATAAGGACACAAATAGCAAAATGACACCACAAATGGGGTGAAAGCAGATTCCTCTGGAGTGGGAGCCATGGAGGGTGGGCAGATGGGGACTGCTGGTTTTCCTTTCTAAAAATCTTATATTTGGCCCTGGCTGGTGTGGCTCAGTGGATTGAGCCCTGGCCTTTGAACCAAAGGGTCGCTGGTTCGATTCCCAGTCAGGGCACATGCCTGGGTTGTGGGCCAGGTCACCACTTGGGGGCGCTTGAGAGACAACAGCACAAGGATATTTCTCTCCCTCTCTCCCTCTCCTCTCTCTAAAAATAAATAAATAAACAAAATATTTTATTCTCCAAATTATGTGTATGTATAACTGATAAAAATAGAACTAAAAATTAGAGAAAAAAAATAAAAAGGAACACTGGGGAGGATTAGAATGAAGCAGAAGCAAGACCTCCGATGTGACAGTGAGACACACAAGGGTATCCCTTGTGAATCCAGGAGGCTTCCGAGGAGGACCACAAGGGTGCCTCTGGGTTTCTGCCTGTGTGAGGGAGGCAGTGTGTGACAGTGGCTGAGAGCCTGGGCTGAGAGTCGCACGGCCAGCAGCTGTGGGATCTTGCTGTGCCTTAGTTTCTCCATCTATACAACAGGAAAAGTTCTAACTGGTGTGGCTCAGTGCATTGGGTGTTGCCCTGCAGACTGAAAGGTCGCTGCTTTGACTCCCGGTCAGGGCACATGCCTGGGTTGCAGGCCAGGTTCTCAGTTGGGGGCGTGCGAGAGGCAACCACACATTGGTGTTTCTCTCCCTCTTTTTCTCCCTCCATTCCCCTCTCTCTAAAAATAAGTAAATAAGATCTTTTTAAAAAATAAGGATAATAATATTCACCTATGACATGTTATCGGTTGAACTGTGTCCTCCAACATTCATATATTATTAAAGTCCTACCCCAGTGTGTCAAAATGTGACTTAGTTGGAGACAGGGTCTTCACAGAGGTACTCAAGTTGAAATGTGGTCATTAGGGTGAGCCCTCATCAACTAGGACTGGTGTCTGTTTTTTTAATGTAAAAATATGTATTTTACTTATTTGTTTTTAGGTGGAGAGGGAGAGAAACATCCATCGACTGCTTCTGGCACACACCCCTACCGGAGACCAAACCTACAACCTAGGCATGTGCCCTGACTGGGAATCGAACCGGCAACCCTTTGGTTTGCAGGCTGGCACTCAATCCACTGAGCCACACCAGCCAGGGTAGGACTGGTGTTTTTATAACAAGGGAAAATTTGTACACAGAGACATGACGTGAAGACATGGGGAGAAGACAACCTTCCACAAGCCAAGGAATGAAGCTGGAAATGGATCCTTCCCTCCCAGCCCTCAGAAGGAGCCAGGAGGACTTCTAGCCTCTGAAAAGGTGAGACAATCAATTTCTGCTATAGTAACCCCAGCAAACAAGTAACGGACATAAGTGAGTGTTGATTTGTAATAAACTCTATAGCAAATTTAGAAGATTTGAGGATGCTATTGAGCCTCGGCAACGATACAGAACAAGTAGAACTTTCCTGCCCTTGCTTTTGAGAGTGTACATTGGTAAAACCACTGTAGAAAATGTTTGGCAGTATCGTTGAAGCTAAGCATCCTTCTCCTTATGATCCAGCATTTCTACCTATGGGAATGTACCCAAGAAAAACGAATGTGTACAACTTCCAAAGACGTGTACAAGGATGTTCATGGTAGACTTATTCATAATGGCCAAACACTGGAAACAACCGAAATGTCCACCAACAGTAGAATGGAAGGATTCTGGTATCTTCATATAATGGTATACTCAGTGGGATACAGCAATGAACTAACGACCTGGTAGTAATGTTGGGCCAAACAAGACAGACACAAAAGCTGCTATACACACTGTTCGACTGTTTATGTGACTGAGGTGCAAAACCGGGCAAAGCCAGTTTACAGCAACACTCCATGGTGACTGGAGGCGCAGCGGGAAGCGTTCTGGGGACTTGGACCTTTTCTTTGTCTTCATCTGGGAGCGATCACATGGAGGTAAAATGCATGTATAGACCATCAATGAGCTTCACACTTCAGATTTGTGTGTTATATCTCAACGAAAACTAATAAAATATAAAAAGACATGAGATGAAGCCTTAAGCTATTTTTGCTTAGTAAGGGCTGGGATTGTGGCTGATATCTGAATGGAAAAAAAAAAGTGCACAGATCACCTGAACTCAAGCATGGATTGATTTTTTTTTGAGATGGGGCTGGTCTCCCTTGCTGGTCATACTGTCAACTGCTCTCCCAAACTCAGGAACCAAGTAAATTTGGGATATAGAGGCCCCCCTCCCACACACCAGTCTCTGAATTCTTGCTCTCTGAAAGTAAGAACAAAATGGATTGGGAGAGAGAGGGAAGCCTGCAGAAGTAAAAGAGGAAGTCAGATCTCCTTGCCTCCCAGGGAAGGGCACTTTGTGCTGTGAAGTAGGGGTGGGTGGGCAGAGCCAGGGAAAGCCTGCTGCTTTGCAAAAGAGAGGGAGAGGATGTAGAAATCCCAAGGGCCTTCCTGGAGGAAGGAGCCGAGGAGGACAAAATGGAAGAAGAGGGAGAAGGGAGAGATGAGTCAGCTGGATGGCTGGGGAGAAATCTAGGGGTGAGTAAGGAAGTGAAAAAGTCCCAGGGGGTGGCCAGAACTGTTTTATGTTTCATGTTCATTATGAAACTTTTTGCATTTAGATGATATCTGTACTTGGGCTTCCCCATACGGTAGCTACACACCACTGAGGCTGTTCTGAGCACCTGAAATGCAGCAAGTCTGGCCCTGGCTGGTGTGGCTCAGTGGATTGAGCGCTGGCTTGCAAACCACAGGGTGGCCAGTTCGATTCCCAGTCAGGCCACATGCCTGGGTTTCAGACCAGGTCCCCTTTTGGGGGTGTGCAAGAGGCAACCACACATTGATGTTTCTCTCCCTCCCTTCCCCTCTCTCTAAAATTAAATAAATAAAATCTTTAAAAACAAAGAAAAGAAATGCAGTGAGTCTGAACTGAGATGTGCTGTGGGTATAAAACGCACACCGGGTTTCAAAGATTTTGTGTGGGAAAAAAAATATGTCAAAGGTCTCAACCATTTTTTGACTGATTACATGTGATCAGAAATATTTTGAACAGGGTTAAGTAAAATATATTACGAAGACTAATCTCATCTGTTTCTTTTTATGCCTTTCCACGTGGCTAACAAATGTAGACGTACACCGCAGCTGGCGTCGCACTTCAACTGGACAGTGCTGGAGGCCGACGCCCTTCCCGGTCCCAGTCTTCAGTCCCGCGCACACCGCCCTGGCATCAGCGGGGGCTTTTGTGGAGATGAAGGGAGGGTGGGACCCAATTCTGGTTAATAGGCTCTGGAGCTAGGAAGGCACGCTTGGGCCAGTGAGTGGCCCAGAAAGTGAATTAAATCCCACAAAGAAGAGCCTGAAGCCAGGGCGACCCTGGAAAGTCCAGGAATTTGCAGGATTCTTAGGAAGGAAGTTTGGAGCCAATGTTTTCTAGATTCTAAAGGTCAGGGAAATGGAGGTGAGACCTGGGGGTCAGGCAAGCAAAGGAAGGGGCAAGGATGGGGAAGAAGTACAGGTAAGAGAAAGAAGAGGAGGAGGAAAAGAAAAAGGGAAAAGATAAAGGAAGGGGAGGAAGAATTAAAAAGAGGAAAAAAGACAACTGCAGATCTAGGCTGTCCAGAATGGCAGCCACTAGCCAGATGTGGCTACGGAGCCCCTGGAATGCCCCGGGTTGGAATGAGCTGTGCTCTAAGTAGAACATGCACTCAAAGAAAGTACAAGAAAGAAAGAAGCAGGGGACCATCTCATTAATGTGTATAGTATATATAGCAATGGTAATATATTGGAGATTGGGGTAAATAAAGTATATAACTAAAATGGACACTGCCTGTTCTTTTACTGTGGACCCTAGAACATTTTAAGTTAAATATGTCGTTCCCAGCTCTGCTCTAGGAAAAAATGCTGGAGGAAATGCATGAACAATGCATCAATAAGGGGGTAGGGGAGGAGAGAGCTCTCTTTTTACATCATCATCATCATCATCACCACCATTATTTTAATCCTCACTGAGGATATGTTTTTATTGGTTTTAGGTAGGGAGAGAGAGAGAAAGAGACGGAGAAACAGTGACTTGATAAACATCGATTGGTTGCCTCTCTTATGTGCCCCAGTCCGGGATGGAACTGGCAGCCTAGGTATGTGCCCTGACCGGGAATCGAACCCACAACCTTTGGTGCACAGACAAAGCTCCAACCAACTGAACCGCCTGGCCGGGGCTTCGTTATTAACCTTACTATTTTTAAAAAAAAATAATTTATTTCTTTGTTTCTTTCTTTATTTCATTTTATTTTATTAGAGAGAGAGGAAAGGAGAAAGAGAGGAAGAGAAACATCAATGTATGGTTGCCTCTCACTTGCGCTCCCAACTGGGGACCTGACGTGCAACCTAGTAATGTGCCCTGACTGGGAATCGAACCTGCGACACTTGGCTCGCAGGCCGATGTTCAATCCACTGAGCCACAGCAGCCAGGGCAACCTTATTATTTTTAACAATAAGCAGGTGTTAAGCATATAAAACCTTTAAAGAGAGGAAGAAAGTGATTTGGGAAGGGGAAACTTCACTCAAGAGGCTTGGGATCGTGAAGACGAGGGGTTCTAGGCACAGAGAAAGGGGGTAACCTCCAGAACGGGGGGGCGCTGGAAAGGGACTGAGGGGTCCACCGCGCTTGCAGCTGAAGCGATGGCAGGAGATCAGTGGTGGAAAGGCGTTCTGGAAACCCAAGGAGCCTCTCCTCCCCTCGAGGCTTCCTCGTATGGTAGAGAACCTGCGCGGAGCAGGTGAGTGGCAGCGCGGAGCACCACGTGACTAGGCTTCACCCTGACCCCGCTGATTGGCCCCAGCGTGGACACCTGCCCCCAGCTGGGCCAATCGGACTCTCACCAGCGGGATGTGACATTGAACCCAGGCTGCGCCGGCTCAGATGGGAGCTGAAGGGGTGCTGGAAGCGGAGGTCCGCACAGACCTCACGGGCTCAGCTGAGCCAAGAACCTATATGTGCGGACAGAACAGGACGAGAGCAAGAGCTCCGGAGAGGAAGAGACGGAGAGGACAGGAACCTTGGCTTCCGAGGTTCCCTTCCCATGGCCACTTGGTAGCCCGGTGGGATTGCTGACCCCATATTATGCAGGTGAAGATTAAGGCTCAGGAGCTGAACTGACTGGCCCCACAGCAAGTAAGGCTGTAGCTCCCACTCGAACCCAGGACCATCTGGTTTTAAAACCAGTGCTGTTAAGCACCCCAGAAAACTGTTAAGAACTCACTGGCAATGGGGGATGCCGGAACCCCGGAATTATATAGGAAGATATGGAAACTTGGTCTCTAGAGAGAAGAATGAATAAATGCACAATTAAAAAAAAAAACACTATTTTCTTCTGTGCTGTGTTAGGACACAACTCTGCTCATGATTCTCCAAACTTAATAGGCACCTTAGACCTCCCACAAGAGAGTGCTGCTTTGGGCCCATGTTTTTGAGGACACCCCTTCCCACCTCCCCCCTGCCTGGGTCCCTGGGGACAAGGGGTTGTGCCCACCCAGAATCCACACCTCCCTGAGAGATTATTCCCTAGGGAACTGTGGTAGACGGAACAATGCCCCACCCCGAAGATAGCTGCACCCTACTGCCTAGAACCTGTGAATATGTTATCTTACATTTCAAGAGAGACTTTGCAGCCCTGACTGGTATAGCTCAGTTGATTGGGCATCGTCCTGGGAAGTGGTTCGATTCCTGGTTGGGGCACATGCCTGGGTTGCAGCCTGGTTCCTGGTTGGGGGCGGTGTGTGTGAGAGGAAACCGATCAGTGTTCCTCTCACACGTTGATGTTTCTCTCCCTCTCTGTCTCCCTCCCTTCCCCTCTCTCTCTAAAAATAAATAAATAAAATCCTTAAAAAAGAGAGAGAGAGAAGAAAGACTTTGTGGACATGATTAAATTAAGGGTCTTGGGATGTGAAGATGATCCTAGATTATCTGGGCAGGCCTGATATCATCACAGAGTCCTTAAGAGGGAAGGGGAAAGGTCAGTCAGAGAAGGGGACATGGGACAATGCCATCAGAGTCTGAGTGATTCAGGGCCCTGAGCCAAGGAATGCAGGCAGCCTTGAGAAGCAGGACAAGGCAAGAGAAACAGACTCGGATAGGAAGACAAGGAGTCAGGTTCTCTCATGGAACTCTGAGAAGTTTAAACTTGAACTCACCTATTAGCCTTTCTGTTTGTTAGGGTATAAATGTCAAGGCAGGAGGATCCAGCAAGTTGAATTTTTGCTGGTTTGCTAGCTTGAATTATGATATGCAAGCCCCCATGTGTACTCTTGCTCTGGCCTTGTGAACATTAGCAGTGGGCCTGCCCAACATCTTGGTTAAAGAAAAGCCTATTGCAAAAACCACCTTGCCCTGACTTGTGTGGCTCAGTGGACTGGGCGTCATCCCACAAAGTAAAAGGTCGCTGGTTCAATTCCCAGTAAGGGCACAGGTCTGTGTTGCGGGTTTGGTCCGCAGTCAGAGAGCTATTGATGTTTTTCTCTCACATCGATGCTTCCCTCTTTCTCTTTCTCCCTCCCTTCCCTTCTGTCTAAAAATAAATAAGTTAAATAGTAAAACAAAAACAAAACTTACCTCATGTTAACAGTGCTTCAAGGGTCAAGGTCGAGGAGAAAGTGGGAATTCCCTGAAGGGGTCGAAGTTAGGCAGAGAACAGCAGTTACAGAGATCAGAGAAAAAAGAGGTGACTGATAAGAAGGTGCTGCCCTGGCTGGTGTGGCTCAGTGGATTGAGTGCAGTCCTGCGAACTGAAAGGTCACTGGTTCGATTCCCAGTCAGGGCACATGCCTGGGTTGCGGCAAGGTCCCCAGTTGGGGGCATGCGAGAGGCAACCAATGGATGTTTCTCTCCCTCTTTCTCCCTCCCTTCCTCTTTATAAAAATTAATAAATAAGATCCTTAAAAGATAATAAAATAAAAGTGCTCAAGTTCTCACTATCAGAAAGGGGAGGTTTTGGGGGAAAGCATGGAAAGAACACACAGAGATGGGAGACTAGGGACTATGTGACCCACAGAAATTGAGAAAGGGACAACAGAGCATTGGGGAAGGACAAGGTTCAAGAGAGAAGCTGCTGGGTGACAGAATACAAACCATGAGGTCATGACCCTGGCTGATGGCTTGGCTCCCACAATCTCTGTTTACAACCTCTTCCTTTGCCATTTTCCACAACAGAGGCTGGAAGGCTAACATACTCAATTTGCCAGCCTCTCTTGCAGCTAGGAGTGGCTATCAGGCCCATTCTGAGAAATATCCAGAATTCCCTGTGACAAGCATACTTTTTCCAATAAAAAGGCAAAATCTTGCCAGGAGAAAATCCTCCACTCTGTCACTGTTCCTCCTCCTTCTTTCCCAGGACCGAGATGTGCTTCGGAGGGGCAGCAGCCATCTTGTGATCATGAGGCAACCAAAACGACATGAAGGACTGTGCTCCAAGGTTGACGGAACAAATATATGGACAGAGTTTGGATTGTTGATGGTATCTTTGAGCCAGCACATCAGCCTTGGACTCCTTGTGAGAGATAAAGAAAGCTCTCTGTTTAAGCACTGCTAACAAACCCAAGACACTTACCGATTGACTATCATTATCCAGTACAGAACTGTGCCTGGTCCTCTCAATTAATTAATTTTATTTATTTATTTTAAGAGAGAGTGGAAGGGAGGGAGAAAGAGAGGAAGAGATTGGGTTGCCTCTCTTGTGCCTCCAATTGGGGACCTAGCCTGCAACCCAGGCACATGTCCTGACTGGGAATCAAGCCAGCAACCCTTTGGTTTGCAAGCCGGCACCCAATCCACTGAGCCACATCAGCCAGGGATTACATTTTTAAAAAAGATTTAAAAAAATTGATTTTAGAGAGAGAGGGAAAGGAAGAGAAAGAGTCAGAGAGAGAAACATTGATTTGTTGTTCCTCTTATTTATGCATTCATTGGTTGCTTCTTGTATGTGTCGTGACCAGGGACCGAACTCACAACCTTGGTGTATCTGGATGGTGCTCTAACCAACTGAACTATTTGGCCAGGGCCCTGTTAATTTTTTCTTTTTTCTTTTTTTTTAATGAATGAATGACTAGCTTTACTCTCTCTCTGCAGTTGGTTCTGAGAGACTCTGCTGTATCCTTACACAGCCTAACAATTCTAATCCAAACAGGGGTAAATAGAATCTGGTTAGGCTACCTGAGGTATGAGCAGAGGGTGGGACTTGGGGAAAGGTGCTCTAAAGGACTCCGTAGCTGGGTCCACTGGTTCCACTGATGCCCCCTGCATCCATTCTCCACATGGTAGCCAGAGGGGGCATTTACAAACAGAATTCAAATCACACCCCTCCCCTACTCAAAGTCCCGCCTCCCCACAGCTTCTCACTGCCCTTGAATAAAACTGAGCCATGATCTCGGACGCAGGGGTCACACCTCACATTCTCCTCTCATCTGCTTTCCAACCTCAGGTCTTCACTCCTCAGCCATGTTGGCCTCCTTACTGCTCCTCCAGTACGCCGAGACCACTCCAGGCTCAGGCCCTTTACACACGCTGTTCCCTCTGCCTGCAAGGCTCTGCCTTCCTGAGTCCACCTGGCTAGCTCCCTCACTTCTTTCAGAGCTCTGCTCAAGCCACCTCCTCTGAGAGGCCCACCCGGAATACCCTGGTGAATATATCCCAGCTCAGTCATGCTCGAGCTCACCATGACTTCCTGAAATAATCTTGCTGATTTTTCTGCTTGCATATCTATAGTTCATTTCCTACCTCTAGACCAGACTCTATGCTCCCTGAGGAGATGAATTGGGGTCTAATTGTCCACTGCCTGGTATAGAAAGTAAGTGCTGCATGGTTAAAGGAGGGACAGGGTGAGAGCCATTGTGCTTCGCTTTCTTATAACCTTGGACTGTACTCTGGGGCCAGAAGTTAACTTTATCCCTATGTTGGGGGGAACTGATATTAAAAAAATAAACAACATAATACAAATATTCATTCCATTGAGTGCAGCCCTGATGATGATGATGATGATGATGATGATGATGAAAATAATAGCAGCAGACACCTACAGTTTGCCAGGCACTGCCCTGAGTGTTTGGCATGAATTCACTAACAATAATAACAAAATAATATATTAACTAGTAATAATAACTACTACTAATAACTACTGTATAGTGGTTCTTACAACAACCTTATGAGGTGAGTCCTCCCTTTATCCCCATTTTACAGAGGAGGAAACTGAGGCTCAGAGATGTTGAGTGACTTGCCCAAGGTCACACAGGCAAGAAGGGACAAATCTAGGATTTGAACTGGATCCCTAAAACCATAACAAGGGCCCTACTTCAGGAAGGGGGAGATCACTCTCACCCTCAGTGACCTCTGCCTTCCAAGTTGAACCACCCTGGGCTGACCTCTGAGGCTGATATAATGACCCCTGGCCCCCTCACCATCTCCAAACGCCCTCAGGGCCCGTGCCCCCGCACCCGAGCCCGAGTCTGCGCTGACCCTGCCTTCAGCTGAACGAGCGCTTCCTCTACGCGTGGCTGGTTGTAGCGCACCATGTAGCTGTGCATGTCGGGGTAGTTGCTGCGGATGTTCTTCTCTGTGGACCCGTTGGGCACTGTCCCAAACTTCAGGGGCGGGTACTGCTCCTGAGGCCGCTGGAACTGGGGCAGAACGGAGAGTTACTAGGTTGTCCCCTTGGGGCCATCCGGGTGACAGTATCCTCCACCCAGATCCTCCATTCTGGAGGACACTCGCCAACGGGGGGACACCCCAGTGCAGAAGTTTCTCAAACTCACCCACAGTGGCCCACCGTAGGAAACACTACTCCCCATCCACAGACCCACAGGCAGCTATGGATTTGCAGAATATCCATATACATATATATGCACATAATAGGAAATATTGAAATATTTAACACCTAGCATGGCCTGATTGTGGTCCAGTCAAAAAAAAAAAGACACTGGCTACAGAGCTCAAGAAGGGCCCCAGAGGCTCCTGACATGCCAGGCATTAACCCTTAACTTGCTGGATCGTGGGACTTCCCAGGGGCAGGGGCTGGTTTGGGGAGGGGTGGCTGGGGAATTGTTCATCAGTTGTTTGGAAATAGTTCACTATTTTAACAACAGGTGTATCCAGACAGGTGTGTGCTGGTTCGATGTCAAGTGCGTATATGTTTGACTAAGACAAATGTTTCATAACACCATACTCATCCTTATTTTGTAAGATACAGTCAAACGTATTTTCTATTCTATTCCAGTCCATTAAAAAAATTGCTGCCCTGCCTGGTGTGGCTCAGTGGGTTGGGTGCTGGCCTACAGACTCAAAGGTCACAGGTTCGATTCCCGGTCAGGGCATATACCTGGGCCCCCAGTTGGGGGCATGTGAGAGGCAACAGATCTATATTTCTCTCGCACATGTTTCTCTCCCTTTTTTTCTCCCTCCTTTCCCCTCTCTCTAAATAAATAATTAAAATCTTTTTTAAAAAGCACCATTATAAAGTGATCTTTAAAAAAAATTGCTTGTGGCCACTCACTGAATTGACTTTTCAACCTTCTAAGAGGTCATGATACCCAGTGCACAAACTGTGACCCGTGACGAGGCGAGTACAGAAATCTAGAGTCAGCATTTATAGCAATTTGACAGAATAACTTTATGTCTGTTGAATCTCATATATTATAAATTTGGATTTGAATTTTGCATGTCTTGGTTTTAATTTTTACTTTTCTAGTAATTCATTTCTAATGCCTTTTGCAAAAGCATCAGTCTCCACAGGATTAGAAATTTCAAAAATTAGTTCTTCATCACAGTTTGGGAGAAACGGTGGTCTAGACTATCCCATCTGGCACTACTGCCCCTAGAACATTTGGGGACTCTCTTCCCCTGGGAATATTTAAATAATTCGTTGTGATTTCCAGAATTTCACCACTTTGGAACTCTTTCTGGGAAGAGAACCCCTAGGAATCCCCCTCTGCCCTCCCACGTGACACGCTCTGTGACCTCCCACCCCAGCCAACTCCCCTCCCACACACACACACCTTTCGGTCACTGAGCCCAGACACTGTGTCCACGTACTCCTCCTGGATCATGAAGGCGGCCAGGTTGGCTGTGTAGCTGGCGAGGAAGATGACGGCGAAGAAGGCCCACACCAGCACCATGATTTTGCTGGTGGTACCCCGGGGGTTCTCCACGGGCACCGAGTTATTGAACACCAGGGCCCAGAGCAGCCAAATGGATTTTCCAATGGTGAAGGTTGAGCCACCAGGGCCTACAGGGGGCCAGGAGGTAAGGGGGACATGGACCCCAAATCCCTTCTGCTCAATGAAGGAGCAGAAAGAACTACAATTCCCAGTGGCCCCTGAGGCTGCTGCCACCTCAAGAGGCCATAGCGCTACCCAATGCCTGCTGGGAAATGTAGTTCCGTCTCTGGTCCAGACACTGTAAGGTAGGGTGATGGAGGAAGGGGACTCACGCTTGCCGGTGGCCAGGTTGCGGTTGTAACCAACAGGACTGAGGTACTCGAAGATGAAAACAGTGACGGCGACCACAGTGAGGCACATGACGAACATCATCACCCACACAGCGGGGCTGTAGGGCTCTGGGGATAAGGGGGTGTGTGGTCATGGCTCAGCCAAGCAAAAGTTGGGGGACCACAGACATGTGACCAAGGTGCAGCCCAGATCTGACCCAGTCGTACTCCGCCCCCTTCCCAGGTTTCCCATCTCAGGGACAGTCTCTGGGAGCCAGTCTCTCTCAAAGACAGCCATGTCAATCACTTCTGTGGTTTCAACCACCGAATAGGAACTATCGCCTAAGTATGTTTCCTAAGTCCCAAACCTGAGTCTCCATCTCCCCCTGGCCATCCCCCCAGGCCATTCATGCCTCACACTGAGCCCAGCACCAACTCCCAGGCGCTCCATCCTAGGAGCCCACTATCCCTCTAGTCACATCCCAGCCTCCCATTTGCCATCCTCATCCCCCTGACCTTTCTCTCCCTCACCAGCCATAGGCTGTCAGTCCCCAGCCCTGTCCTCCTGTCTCTGCCCCTGGATCAGGCCTTGTCCTCTCTCCTGGACCATCTCCCCAGTCTCTCCCTTCAAGCCTGTTCCCCCTCCCCATGGCCCTAGAGGCTTTATCTACACCCAGAGATGACCGGACCTTTCTCCAATTCACAGTCCTGGGTTGCTCCCAGCACCCCAGGACAAAGCCCCAGCCCTCAGCCTTGCTTCCATGCTCCCCTCCAGCCTGATCCTCTCTCAAGAACTCACTGGTGCCCTGGCTGGAGTGGCTCAGTGGACTGAGTGCCAGCTTGTGATACAAAAGGTCACTGGTTCAATTCCCAGTCAGGGCACATGCCTGGGTTGCTTGCTGGATCCCAGTTAGGGGTGAGCGAGAGGCAACCATACACTGATGTCTCTCTCCCACTCTTCTTCCCTTCCCCTCTCTAAAAATAAATAAGTAAAATCTCAAAAAATAAAGAATCCACTGGTTACCAAAAAAGAAGAAGAAGAATACAAGAACTCATTGCTTTAACCACCCAGAACTCAGCACCCTGGATGAGCTGCACCCTCTGCCTCAGTCTCCACAGCTCCCCTGCTAGAAGTGCCATCCTGACCTGTCCATCAGACAAACTCATTTGTGTGTCTTCTCCTCCCCCTGCCTCTGGGAGTTCGCTGACAATAAGCCATTTCTTTTAGATTAGCACTGGCTGATTTGATCTCCCTGGGTGAAGTGCAAGTGGCCAGGACTGCCCCTGTCACAGCAGAGTCACCACCCTGGACTGTCGATGCAGCATCTGGGGACATGCCTGTCATGTCCACTGGGCAACATGGTGGGTCATATATATGACCTTGTCACTCCCCTGCTGAAAGCAGGGGCCCCACGTGGTGCATCTCAAGGTGCCCTGCAGAGACCTTGGTGCAAAGAGGAAGCCCCAAGAGACCTCGCTGGGGAAAAATACTGAAAACAAAACACAAAGGATGGATGTTCTGTCTCCCAGCACCTCCCCCTTCCAGGAGCTCTGCTCAGACTTCAGACAGGGAACTGACAAGAACTGCTGCTCTCTTGGCTGAATGTACACTCTCCTTCCATCTTCCCCACGCTCAGTAAATGAGCTCTGTATCCTGTCCCAACGCACCTCAAAGCCACCAGCCCGCCTGGGTGTCAGCTTCCTAATCACATCCCAAGCCTCTCTTTGTCTCGCCCTCACTGCCATCTTTCTACCACCAGCTGTAGTTAAAACCCTTGCCATTCCAGTAAGAGTAAAACCCAACCGTCCTACCAAGGCCCCAGGGGACCCACCCTGTTCCCTCTTGGGCCTTACCTGCCACCACTCTCATTCACATCCCTCCTCCAGCCACACAGGCCTCCCGCTATCTCACAAATCTTCCACGCACATTCCCACCTCGGAGCCTTTTCCTTGCTGTTCCCTCTGCCTAGAATGCTTTTCCAGACAGATCTACACAGGACTGAGTCAACCCCCAACCACAGCAGAACCAATCCTATTCTTTTCCTTCTCTTCCCCTGGCTTAATGTCTCGTAGTATTTGTCACCATCTGAAGTGATTTTGTCCCTGTATCCCTTTAAGAGTTTATTCTTCTGTCTCCCCCAGAAGGCCAAGAGCTCTTTCAGGGCAGGGATTTGTGTGCAACTCAGAGCCTGACAGATGATAGGTACTCTATAAACACTGGTGGATAAATTGATGTGCCAGTACCATGCTAATTAATCTCTTTTCCTCATCTCATATGTATATACTGGGGAAGACTTGGACTTTGTGGAGCCTGAAGTTAATATAATTTGGAGGGTTCTCTTTAAGAAAAAAGAATACAGAATCATGAATACAAAACCAAGTACAGGGTCTTGAAGAGGCTGTGCAAGAGAAGACTCCTGAAACTCCTTAGCTTCATGGTCAAAATGCTTCTGGTAGCAGAAATCACTTCTCCCATGTTACAGATTAGGAAACCGAGGCTCAGAAGTAAGGCCACTTTATAGGAGTCACATCACTAGCACAGGCCATACCAGATGGAACTGGGGCACACAGCTGCCCCACCCTGGCCTTCCCAGGTCCCCATGCTCACCGAGGAAGGCCGAGGGGGACACGGTGCCATTGCTGCGCGCCACCATGACGCTGATGCCTGTCTCCACGAAGGGGACGGAGAAGTCCACGATCTCGGACCGCTCCTCATTTATGGTGAGAGAGCCAATCGCCATGTCTGCGCGCTGGTAGAACACCTGGGTTGAGGGCCACGAGGAGGTGAGCGAACCCGGCAGGCTCAGACAGATAGAAGGGGAGGCAGGCCACACCCGCCCCGGGAGGGGACCAGAAACAGCGTAGGAGAGAGGCTAGGAGGGTGGGTGGGTGGGTGAGAGGGACTCAGAGTGGGGCAGGAAGGGTGGAGGTGAGAGTTTGGGAACTGGAATGGAAAGAAGTGGCCCTGGCCGGATCCTGCTGGGGCACCAAGGTTTTGGGCTCCATCCCTCTTTTAGGAACTCCACCTGCCTGGCCCCGCCCCTCCGCCAGGGGCCTTCTCATGGCCCCGCCCACTCAAATCCGGGTGTTTCCTTCATTTAACCACGCCCCTTCTGTCTCCGAGTTTTCCCCCCGGGGGGTCCAGTCCCCTCGCACCCAGGGTTCCCCGCCCCCTGCCGCGGCCCGCCTCACCTCCCCGATCATGCCGTTCCAGACGCCGTCGATCTTTTTCCCGTGCTTGCCGTTAGTGACCAGGTAGAGGTCATAGCTGAAGCCGATGGTCTGTGCCAGCCGCTTCAGAATGTCGATGCAGAAGCCCTTGCAGCACCGCTTTTCTGGGCGGGGGGCGTCCGGCGGAGGGCTGCGGGGAACGAGCAGGCTTGGGGACGTTGGGGACCCCTCGCCTTATGGAGGGAGGAACAAGCAGCAGCTAAAACTAAGTTTAGCGCTTTCTGGGTAAACTGAGGCTCAAAGGAGTTACGGGACTTGTCCAAGATCACCAAGCTGGAGGGCAGTGTGGGTCCTGGGTCCCAGGGAAGGAGGGGACTGGGGCCAGGACAACCGGGCTTCAAGGGAGAAGGATTTTGAAGCTGGAACTCTTGGATCCCGGCTGTCACCTGTGGGTGCGGTTGAGCTGGCTCCGGCAGGGTACGGAGTCTCGGATGCAAGTGCCGCTGATGGGGTCAGCGGGCTCCACAATGACAAAAGGCCTCTCCTCCAGCGTGGCCACCGTGAGGTGCTGTGTGTCATCTACTGGCTGCAGGAAGCGACCATAGCGGGACCACAGCGGGTACTTGAGGCGGAGAGTCTGCTGCTCCCAGCTGCCCACCTTGGCCAAGAGAAGGGGATTCAGGCTTCCTGAGCGGACTTTCCAGAATGTCCTGGCCTCGGTGGCTCAGGCTTCCAGCTCCTTCTTCCTCAGACCCAGGAATCCAGGCCCCATCTCCCTCCTCCTGCTAGGTCTGGGCTCCCAGTTCTTTTCTCCAGGACCCAGGATTTGTGGCTCCCAGCTCCTTCCTTCCCTCAGAAACCAGAGTCCAGGCAGCAGCCCCCGTCTCTGCCAGGACGCCGGAGTCCAGGCCGTCTCCCATGCCTGAGGTCAGGGATGGGACTCACCACCTCCCAAGTCCTGTCTCTGGTGAGGGAGATGACCACCAGGGAGGGGTTCACCAGGAAGCCGTCCTCATTGAAGGAGTAATCCCGATTGTCCCAGGTAATATTCATGAAGTACCTGCCAGGGAGTAAGGGAGGGGACACGTGGGGACCTGGACTGGACCTTGGTGGCTGAAAACAGAGAAAGATCCCTTTCAGCCCTGGCTTGTGTGGCTCAGTGGAGTGAGTGCCGACCTGCGAACCAAAGGGTTGCCAGTTCGATTCCCAGTCAGGGCACATGCCTGGGTTGCGGGCCAGGTCCCCAGTTGGGAGCACGTGAGAGGCAACCACACATTGATGTTTCTCTCCCTCTCTTCCTCTCTCTCTAAAATAAGTGAATAAAATAACAAAAAAGACCCCTTTCTACTGATGAGTCCCAGCCCCCAGGTGGAATCTCTCCTCCAATATCTTGAAAACTCCAGTATGCTAGGTACTCTCCCCTCACTGCCCAGTGCCTCCACACAAGGTGCTAGGCCCTCAGCCTGGGTTTGAGGCAGTGGAGACCCTGAGTGTTCTAGCCCTACCATCTCTAATTACTACCCATCCTGAAACTCTTTCCACTCCAAACCCACTTTGTGTCCCATCGACACTGAGTATCTCCAAACATATCAAGTGGTTTCCTATTTCCAGGCCTTTGCAAGTGCTGTTCACTCTGCTTGGAAAACGTTTATTCTGCCCCGTCTCATCCTGACTAATTCTTATCTTCTCAAGACTCAGTTCAAATGTTCCTTCCTCTGAGAAGAAGCCCCTGAGGGTCTCTGGACCCCAAGTTATCTTCACTATACAATGGCACCCTATACTCTGAAGGCCTGTCACATTGCCCTGGTCACTGGGCCAGATCCTCAGCCTAGGCCATTGGTCTGCAAGCCCCATCCTTCCTGCCCCTGGGATCTCTCTGCCTCATCCTCTCCTCTCCATCCCCATAGTCCTCCTGAACCCCTCGCCCCAACCTCCTGCCTGGCCTCCAGCCTCTAATCTCTCTCCTTCACTCTGTTCCCCACTCTGCCCCAGAGGGGTTTTTCTACACCCAAAACTGACTCCACCTCTCCCCTGCTCACCCCCTACCCATGGCTCCCCAGTGCACCCGAACGATGTCCAAGACTCTCAACGTGGTGTTCAAGGCCCTTGTGGCTTGGCCCCATCTACCCCCACAGCCCCATCATCCCCAAACCCTACTTGTCCCTGCTGTCATCTACCCTGAGCTAGTGTGTACCACCAACCTGCCCAAGCTTTCTCCCCTCTGGGCCTTTGCACAGTGCTGTTCTGCCGCCTGGAATATTCTCTCTTTCTGGTGAACTCCCAACTGCTCTCGGAATCAAACCCACCTCCCCGAACCTGGCCTAAAAGCCCCACGTGAGCTGAGCCTGTGCCTTCCTCCATCCCTCGTCACAGCCCCTCCCCCCTTTGCCCATTAAGCTCCAGCCACACGGGCTTGTTTTCTTTTATTTTTTTCTTCTTTCTCATTAAATTTTATTTTATTTTAATTTTTATTTTCTTTTGCACACTGGCTCTCTTTCAGATTTCCAAGCAGGCAATTCCAGCCCCAGGGCCTCTCTTGCCCTTCTCTTCACTCAGACCTTCCAATAGTCGGCTCCTTCTCTTTACTTTTTTTACCTCCAACCTTCACCAGCTCAGAAAGACCTTTCCTCATGACCTCATCTAACATAGCCCCCTAGACATTTCTTATCACAGTCCACCAGTTTTATTTTCATCTCAGAAGTTATCACCCACTGGTGTTTTCTTCTTCCTTTTCTTGTCTGTCCCCTATGAGACTGTAAGCTCTGTGACAGCAGGGACCTTGTTCAACACCATATACCCTTGTGCCTAAATCACGCTCAGTAAAGGGCTTTCCAGTGAATGAATGAATGAATGAATGCGCAATTCATCCTTCAGGTCTCAGCTTACATATCTCCTCCTCCTGGAAACCTCCCTGTCTTTGCAGGCTGACCCATGACCTGCATAGCCCAGTTTGGAAGGCTGATTGGGACCACATTCCTCTCTTGGGAGGACATTGACTGTGACATTTGGAGGGACGGGTGGTGGACAGGATGAGTGAGATTACAGGTATCAGGAGGAAGCAGAATCCTGAGTAAGTGGAAGTAAGAAAGGAACTGGACAGCCTTGGGGAGTGGCAAGCCAGGGTGGGTGCGGGGGTGGGGGGCTGTCTTGGCCTCAATTCCTGACATCTGGGTTCCTGTGTGTGTTTATCTTTCCAATGACCCCCCCTCTTCCCCGAGGAAACTTGAATGAGACTCTGTTGTTGCAACCAAAATTGTCCTGGCTTAGTACCCTCCCTGGCGCTCCCATGACGCCCATTTAACCTGCGTTATTGCAAGCATCACGCTGCGCTGCCCTTATCCCATCTGTGTCTGCCGCCCCTACAGGGCCCTGCGTTCTTTACAGAGACGTCCATGGTCTTTTTCATCTGTGTTCCCAGCGCCCAGCATGAGCCCTAGTTCCTAACAGGCTGAACTCAGTACGTATTTATGAACGAAGGATGTTTTTCTCATTTTCTTATCCTGGGTCCTGATTCCCAGCTCACCGGTTCTCAATTCTCCTCCCCTAGATTCTTTCCCACCCATCGCCTCTTGTAAGCTCATTTCAGGACAGAGATCTCTCCTTGCACTGTTCTGTCACGCAACTCACCAACGTCCCCACTCACAAAGCTTCCTATGGTGGTGCTGCTGTTTTCCACCACCTTGTTCTCTTATTCTAAAATAATAGTGTGCACGCTGCGCGCCCAGATGCCCAGCTAGAGTTCACATTCCCTGATCTTCCTTGCAGCTAGTCCAGGGCACAGGCAGCCGTCACACGGAAAACATTTAACAATCAGTATAGCACACAGGCACTGACCAATCAGAATCCACGTCTGACCAATTTGCCTGAACGCGGCTGTAAACAGCCAAGAAGCCGGCCCTGGACACGTGACTACGTTCTCACCAATGGGAGGCTAGACTGTCCCTTCCGCCTCACTTGCCCAAAAGGAAGCTGTCTGCTCTACACTTACTCTCTTTCCCTTCTCATGAGCTGGAATTCGGATTTGCCCACGATCCAGCTTTGACTGTGGGGAAGCGAGATGGCAGAGCAACAAGGTGACCCGGGTCCCTGAATGGTCACATGGAGCAACAGGGTCTCCTGGTAACCTGGACTCCGCATCTCTGGATTGTTAAGTGATAGAATAACAAACTTCTACCCTGTTTGGGCCATTGGATTGTTGAGTCTTTGTTACTGAAGTTCAGCCCATACTCCAACTGGGGTATTTCCTAAGACGCTATCAGCTAGATGTATCATTATTTCTTTGTACCATAAAGAGAGAAGAAAGCACTTCCAATTAAACCATGATAAGCCATCAATTGTAAGGCACGTCTTGATTTCAAAGACAATAAACTGTGAAAAAATGTACACCTTAAAATCATGAAATATAGTACATAATGCACTCACTGTGTCTTGGGTGCTTTTTCCAAATTACCTGATTTAACCCCAGAAAGGAGACCCAGTTGCACTCATTTTACAGAAAAAAAAAACCGAAACTCTGAGAGGAGACAGGACCCATTTGAGGGTACTCAGGCAGTCAGTATCCTTCCTATGTAGTCAGGCTCTGGAGCCTCCCCACACCCCTCCCAACCCAGCCCCACTCACCTATGCAGACTCTCCCCTCGATGTGTACGGTTCTGGGCACGACAGTCATGGCCGAGCTCGGGCAGGAAGCCATAGTCACGCAGCAGAGCCTGGGCACCTCTGGCCACTACAGCCACGCCAGCTGCCACACGCCGGGCCAGGTCATCCCGCCAGCCAGCGGAGCGCACTGCAAACAGTCCAGCAGGCAGTGGGGCGCCTCCTGGCAGAAGAAGGGGCTCTCCAGGCGTGCCTGAGCCCCCGCCTCCAGCCAGCTGGGGCCCTACCATGAACCAGACGTAGCCAGACCCAGTGAGGCCAGCCTCCTCGGCTGCCCGGAACACAGGCTCGGCCTCCTCACGGGCACAGAAGAGCAGGCGGATCTGAGCGCTGACGCTGCGGAGCTGGGCACTCAGCACGGCCTCACCCGCCCCAGGGTCCAGCGTCAGCGCCCCACGGTGCTCCCAGCCCACCATACTGCCATCAGTCAGCACCTCGATGTAGGATAGGAAGGCCCGGTGGCCAGGGGCACGGGTGGTCACAGCAACAAAGGACGTCCAGTCATACTCCTCCAGCACCTCAAAGATGACCTGAAGCTGCTGCTCTGTGGATGAGCCTAGCTGTAGGAAGGTGGAGCCCTTCTCCTGCAGGGGGAGGAGGAGGATGTCAGGCCTCCTGATGGGGAGATCACTGCTCGCAGGAGACAATAAGGGACCTTCAGCAACCAGCAAGGGGCTCCCAGCTCCCAGTGGTCAAAAGGGGACCTCATCTCCCAGAAGCAGATAAAGGGACCACAACTCCCACCCACCGCTGGTGGGTCACAGCTCTCAGTATGACAGACTTACTAGCCGTTTACCAAACCTGCCTCCTTTTCCTGCTGAACCTGGGTTCAGAGCTAGACCTGGGTTAGGCTTAGCCACATGACTGAGTTCTAGACTCATTTATTAAAACTCTCCCCCATGCATCTTACTTTCTTCTCTGTCTGAGGGCAGATGCAGAGGACTCAGAAGAGAACTCTGAAGTCCTCCTGGGGAATTACAGAGACACAAGAGGGAAGAGCCTGAATCCCTGAGTCACCACTTGGAGGAGTGCCACCTCTAGTCGGGAACACCTGTTTGGATTTTATATCAGTAAGAAATAACCCCACTGAGCTGTAAGGATTTATCTGTTAGAGGAGTAACATTATCATAACGAACACACCAACATCCAGTGAGGGAACTATAGTTCCCAGCAACCATTGAGAGGAACTACATCTCCCAGCATGCAATGAGGGTGCTAGAAGTACTGTCTCTCCCAACTGGAGGAAGCTTTGCTGGGTGGACTTGCCCTTCTCTGGTTTTCCTTCTAACTTCCTGTCCCCTCCTTGTCTGTTTCTTTGTCTGAACTCTTCCTGAGTCAGAATTCTAAACATAGGAGTGCTCCAGTCTTCTCTTTTCTTCTCTGTCTCCTCTTCCTGGTCATCTCATACAGATCCATGGGTTTAAATACCATCTCCTGCACCATCCAATATGGTAGCCACTAGCCAACCAATGACTATTCAAATTTCAATTAAGCAAAATTTAGTTCCCTGTTTCACTAACCACATGTCAAGTGTCCAACACTCACACATGGCTAGTGGCTATCATTTTGGACAGAGCAGATCTAGACCAGCTTCACTGCAGAAAGTTCTATTGGACAGCACTGGAGGTGTTGGTTATACCTGTCTTACCTCTACTCAACCTCTCCCCTTTGGATCTCCAAGAGCTTCTCACAATTAACATGTCAAAACCAGAATTCTAGATCTTTCCCTCACCTCAAACCTGTTCTTGTCTTTTCCTTGTTCACCCAGAAGCTCAGGTTTCAAAGCTAAAACATCCTTTCCCTCTCTTTCCTTCATGACCACATCCAGGCCGTCTCTTCCTGGTTCTCTGTTCAACAATAACCCCAGTTGTCCACTCCTCATTACTGCTCCTGTCACAACCCCCAGTGTCACCACTTTCTTGCCTAGGAAATGACAGCAGCTTCCTAACCCATCTCTGCTCCCATTCTTGGGTCTTCCAGTCCATTCTCCAGACAGCAGCCAGACTGATCTTTTCAAAATATTAATTGGATCACATTCTTTCTTGATTGAATACCTTCCAATGATTTTATCTTAGAGTCAAAGCCAAAGTCTTTGCATGAACTGGATTCCGTTGCCTGTGACCTCATCTCTTGCCACCCCCACCTCTTTGCTGTTTCTCAAACACATCAAGTTCCTTTCAGCTTTAGGGGTTTTCCAATATGGTAGCCACTAGCTACCTATAGCTATTCAAATTACCTGTCACCTCTCCTGGGGACACTTTTCCCCAGCTCTTCCATGATGGGCCTACCCCTCCTCATTCCTCAGGTCCAGCTCAGTTGTCACCATCTCAGGGAGGCCTCCCTTGGCTGCCCTCTATTGAAGCCTCATGTCAGTCATTACACCATGCAGGACAGATTTTATTATTATTATTATTATTATTATTATTATTATTATTATTATTATTATTATTATTATCTCTCCATTAGAATGCAAGGCTTTCAAGCAGGGACTCTGCATATATATTTTTCCTTTTACCACTATATTCTCCAGAACCTAAAACACCTCTGGCACAGAACCAGCCCTTAATAAATCCTCCAGTAATGCAATGAGGAGAGCAAGTGGACTTACTCCCTAGGCATGTGCCTGTGGTTACAAGTGCAAGGAAGAGGGCAGTTGTCCTGAGGGGCTGAAGTCTTCCGGCATGCAATGAAACCCTGAGAGGACCTCACCTCTCAGGTGGAAGTGTGCTGAGGGGACCACCTTCCCAGCATTCAATGGGGGCGCACAGACGTAGCTGTGAGGACCACTCTATTTCATCAGAAGGCATGGAAAGACTACACTTCCCAGAAGGGAATGCGTGTACACAGAACGGGACACAGTGCCTGGGAGACAATAAACAGAGCAGACCTCGCTTTTCAGCAATGGAAGCATGAGGGGCTACATCTCTTGGTAATAAGATCACCTCGAAGGTGACCTACCTACACATCTATGGACAATTCCATGTCAAAGAGAAGCAAATTGGACAGAGGCCTTTTCAATAACGCTCTGGACAGGAGAGAGTCCCAGAATGCAATAGTAATCAAGTTACGAAGCTGCCAAGCTCTCACAGCAGGGAACTGGTGCAGATTTAGGCTCTACCCACTCATGTGGCCCTGTCCTCTGGCAGTTCCATGTTTGTCACATTGGCTCCAACCCTGAATAGGCCCCGCCCCTTCTCTGCACCTCCTTGTTGCTGAGGCCTTTTCCTTCTCAGTCTGCACACTAGGCTAGTTCCAGTTCGGCCCTTTGCTACCGGAAGTCCACTACAACAGGCCCCTCCTGTGCCCTCGGGTTCCAGGTCTCTCTCCAGGCCACAGCCAGCTCCAGCCTCTGCCCCAGCCTCTCCTGCAGGTTCCTGGCTTTGACCTTTCAGTGGCTGGGCCTTCATCCTTCCAGGCCCAGCTTTTGGATTCTCGCTTTCCACACCTTACAGCTGAGTTGGCACTGGCCCAAACTCCGTTCCCAGGATAGGTTTCCACTCTAGACACCGCCCGTTTAGTACAGAGCGTGGGCTCTGCCTGCTCCTGGGACTCGCCTCTCACCGGTAGCCCCGCCCCTCAGTGACTGGCCACTCCCTAAAACCCACTTGTTACATGGCTCTACCCCGCTATAGCCCACTTCTCACTAATGACTCCTCCCTTTCTCATACTCCTTTCACCGATGACTCCGTTCTTCTACGTATACCTCTAAACCCCATGTTCAGCTGGCCGAGCCTCCCTGTCCCTCAGTAACCGATACCCCTCTTTCCTCGTCCCTGTCCCTACTTTCTCGGGTCCTGCCTCCTTACTAGACCTCACCCCTCTCTGAACTCCATTCTTTTCCAAGTGACTCCTACCTTGCTGATACCAGATCCCACCCCTCCCTCAGATCTTGTCATCTCAGGCAGGTCCTTTTTCGTTCCCAGTCCCGCCCCTCGATGGCCGGTCCCGCCTCTTCCCCAGATCCCACGCTCTCCCTTGACTCACCTCTTCCCTAGAATCCTCAACCCTCTCCATAAACTGACTGGCCTCTCTCAGACCCTACTTCTACATGAGTCCCCAGGCAGACCCCCCCCACCTATAGACCACGTCCCTTCAAGTTAGCCCCGCCCTCACCTAGACCTGAGCCCTACCATCTGGCGGGTCCCAGAAGCTGACCCTCCAAGCCCCGCCCTTCATCCCGCCCCTCGCTTCTGGCCCCGCCCCTCGCCTCTGGTCCCAGTCCCCACCCGCAGGTCGCGCGCACCTTGGGCGTGAGCACGAGCGCGGCGCCGCCGTGCACGGCCACGATGGGCAGCGAGGTCTGTGCCGAGAGGAAGTCAAGGATGGGCGCGACGGCGGGTGCGCGTGAATCGTCCTCGAAGACGACGCCGTGCACGCGCAGCCCCGACAGCAAGTCGCAGAGCTGCAGCACCAGGCTGCGCGGGTCCGAGCCGTTGAGCACCAGCGCCACCGGCCGCACGTCCAGGCCCGGGCTGCGCACGGCCCCAGCCACGGCTGGGCCTAAGCGGGCTGCCTCGGTAGCGTACGCGGGCCCCGAGAACACGAGCGCCACGTTGAGCGGCCGCGCCCCGCCGGGGCCCCCGCCGAGCCCGCCGGCCCCACCCGGCCCCGGCACTTCCTCCGGGAACGGGCTGGCGCAGGCCAGCGCCAGCAGCAGCAGCATCTTAGCGGGGCCCCGAGGGCCGCCGGGGCCACCGGCGCCGCGCATCACCTGCGGGCCCCGCCGGGCGGCCTCTGAGCACCAGGGTCGGGGTGGGACACAGGAGGAGGAAGGGGAGGGGCACACAGAGACGGGAAGACACCGGGAGCAGAAAAAGACACAAATAAGTGAGAGTCACAGTGGTGGGAAGACAGAGACAAGGAGACAAGATACGGAAAGAGATACACGAGGATGAGGAGATACAGGGAGGGAGAGACGCAGAGACAGGGAGGAGAGGGAAAGGTTGGAGTAAGAGAGACGGAGAGACTCAGGCAGAGGGAGAGATCCAGATGGGGAGTAATGGGGACAGGGAAGATACGAGGTGGGGAAGAGACAAGGTACAGGATGCGGAGGACGATGAGACAGGACAGGTGGGAAACAGACCCACAGAGATGGGAGCAGGAGAGACCCAGAGATGGGAAAAGAGGTATAAACAATGGAGCGATAGGGAGAGAGCACAACAGAAATCAGGAGAGAGATGGAAGAAGAGACAGGGAGATGAGGCCGAGAGATAGTACGGAGTGACAAATAAGGAGGGAATAGTAGGGAGGTCAGGAGAGATGCCGAGATGGATGAAGGAAGACAGGAGAGATAAGAGATGTAAGTTGGGCAGAGAGGAAGATGGAAAGAAACCCAGGAAGACAGAGACCCCACAGCCACCAAGAGACAAGCACACAAGAGATGGAGAACCAGGCAGAATTAGAGATTGAGGGAGGAGGCAGGCAGAGCAGACAGAAAACAGGAAGACAGAAATAGCGAGGACCCCCGCCAGGGAGGTGCCCAGCACAGACATGAAAGGAAGGCCGGGAAGGAGAGTGGCAGGAGGGATCAAAAATAAAAGGGAAAAAAAAAAGTGAAGGGGGAAAAAGATGAGAAAGGGAAAAGGGGTCAGGTGTGTGGGGGAAGAGAAAGAAAAAAGAAATTAGTGGGGCATCCTAAGGAGAGAAAAATGCCCCCTTGACCCTTCCCTCACCTAGACTACAACCCCCAGCTCATTTTCACCCCTTTACTCCTGTCCCTGTTCCTCCGTTCTCAGTAAGAGCTGGAAGGAGAGTCACGGCCCAACCCAGGCCCAGGGTGGGTTGTGGGGTTGGGTGGCACAGCTGTGGAGAGCTGGGGGACAGGGGTCCCTGGCTCCCAGCCCAGAGCAATTTAGTAAATTAGAGGAAATACAGCATCTCTTCCTGTGTCCCCTGTTGAGTACTAGCTGTCTAGGGTGGTCGGGCTAGGAGCCCAGACTTCTGGCTTGTGGGCCTGAGGGAGGAGGGCAATGGGGGGCCTGGACTCCTGGTTCCCAGAGTGAGATTACATCCTGCATTAGGGGCTTACTGAAGGAGTGAGGGTCCAGACAGGGAAGGGTTTTCTCTTGGCTGTCAATCAGGCTGTCCGGTTGCCATGGTAGCACAGGCCTCTCTACCCCACTGACAACCCAGAGTGGGGGAAAGGCCCACACCCTCCTCTCCTGCCCAGAGGCCTCCCCCGACACCCCACCCACCTTCCCAGAGATCCTGGGCCACTGTCTTCCCAGGAATGGGGGTGGGGGCTCTTAGGATGCCTGTCCCTCTCAAATTTTAGCTCCCCATGTCCCTCCTCTCCTCTGCCCTTCCCCAAGCAGCTGGTTCAATCAGCGCTCAGAATAGCCCCCCTCTCTGCCCCAAAATAATCCACAGCTGTGGCCTGGCCCCCGGCAGGGTTAACACTCCGCTCTCCTCCATTCCTGGTGGCTGCTCACTCCTCAATCCCTCCTCTGCCTCTCAGACCCACCCCTGCCTGGCCTCTGCCCTTGGGGACCCCAGGGTCCTACTCCCTGCCGAGGCCCAGGAGAACAGCTCCACCCTTCTAAAGAGGCTGGGCGCCCAGTCTTCTCCCATGAGGGATTCGGAGGGCAGTCTCCCGCCCCTCAGGAACTGAGAAGCAGCATGCCCAGCTGCCAGGGGACTCAAGAGGCCCAATGCCCAGAACCTGCACCTTCAGGGATCATGTCCAGGCCCCCAATCTCCACCTCTTCATGAGTCTCAGGCTCCACTCCCATCCCCATGGGGCCAAAGAGTCTGGTCCCCTACCCTGTCAGGGACTCAGAAGATGAAGCCCCAGCCCCCTCCTCCCTCAGATGCAGAAGCCCTACCCTCCAAGTTCTCCAATAGACTCAGAAGTCCTGGCTCTCAGCTCCCTCCTTGCCCAGGACCCAGGAGTCCAGTGCTCAATTCCGTCCTTTTCCCAGGGTGCCAGGGTCCCAGCTCCCTCCTGTCTCTAGACTCAGAAATCCAGGTGCCCAGACTTCACTATGCCCAGAAACCAGGAGTCCAGGCCCCTGGCCCTCTCCTCCCTTAATGTCCCCCTTTTGCCTCAAACCCCATCAGTCCCAACATCCTGGGCACCCCTCAGCACCAGCCTCCCCATCTGCCCTACTCTGGTCCTGTCCAAAGCACAGCCTGTCCCCCGAGCTGAGGAGGAGGAGGGTGCTAGAGATTCCTAGGGTGTCCTTATCTCCGTCACTCCCCCCCAGTCCATCACAGAAGAGCCGAGAGGAGAGGCCACTTTGATCAACAGCCCGCCCCCCCTCGCATCGTGCTGCAGACGGCGTCCGCTCCCCCCACCTACAACACCATTCTCTCCCCACCCGCATCCCGGTGCTCAGATAAGGCTGGAAGGGTGTTCCAGAACCTTGAGGAAGGGGTGGGAGCTTGGGGTGAGGGGTGCCGGGGCCTGGATGCCCTCAAGGTCCTTGGCAGGGGTATTAATAGCAGACTCATAGCTCTGAGAAGGGAGGGCAGAGAGAGAGGAGAGAGGGAGAGGGACCGACCGGCATGCGGGGGGGGGGGGGATTGATGCAGGCAGGGGGTGCAGAGGGAAGGTGAGGTGGAGAGATGGGGATAGATATAGGGGTGTCAGGTAGATGGGGCTGGGTAGAGAGAGCAAAGTGTCAGGGAAATCGGGGGGGGGGTAGGAAGCCTAAGGTGTAGAGAACCGGGAAAAAGGGACTCAGAGACCGAGAAAGAGAGGGAGCAGAGGAGAGTCCCCAAGAGACAAGGGAGCTGGGGGGGGCAGGGGGGGCAAAGATCCGTGCTCATTATTCAATCCTCCTCCTTCCCTGAGGCCCAGAGCCAACTTTCCCTGTCCTAGATCTGGGGGTCCACGTCTCCACCCCCACCCCCTCAGCCCCTACCCCGGACTTACCTTTTCATGACCCTGTTCTGTGGGGGGAATTGCGGGGGGGCTAGGACCGGAACCCGGAGTCCAGCGACCCGAAGATTCCGCGGAGGGCTCAGAGAGCCGCTGGGGGGCCAGGCCCTGGGGCGGCAGCGGGCACAGCGGGGGCCTCCTGCTTGTCCCTGGCTCCGGCTCGCCCTCCTCTTCTTCGGTCCGTCCTGCCCTGTCTGTCCCCCAAGGTTGCGGCCACCCCGACTAGGCGAGGACGCCGCTACACATGTTGCGCTGGAAGTTGGGCCCCGGACATTGCGGAGGCTGTCGGGGTGTCCTCTCACCGCCCCGATCCCGTGGGGATCCCCCTCTGCCCACCCTGGGTGCCCCCCTCTGCTGCTTCAGCCCGGGCTCCTCCCCCCACCCTGTCCATGTGTCCAGTCCCGCCTCTCCTTGGCTCATTCGCACCCCCCCCTTTGTGCCCTCAGCGCCCCCCTCTCCACCAGCGTCTGTGTCTGTCTGTCTGTCTGGGTCACCTCTGAAGCCAGTGGCTGATCTATGTGCTTGTGTGAGGGGCGGGAGATGCCTCTCTGGGGAACTGCTTGCCCCTTCTCTGCTTGGCCACCTCTAGACACCCCCCCAGGCGCCCCCACTCTGAAACCCAGGCAGAAACACACAGACACACGCACACACGCACAACCTCACTTCCCTGGGATTCCCTTCAACACCCCCGGAGCTTGAGGAGGGAGACACACACACACGCGCGCACACACACACGCAGGGGTCCGATGGGGGCCGGACTGCCAGTGCCGTCAGGGGCTGTGCGACAGACAGGAGGACACTCAGGCAGCCAGGGACGCCAGACGCCCAGCCGGACGCAGGCAAGAGGCACAGAGCCCAGGTACACACCATCCATTCGGGTTTGGGGCTGGCGGGAGGAAACCGGGGGGCCCAGCGGCACCCAGGAGGCTGCTCAGGGTCGGTACAGACAGGCAGACCCTCCCTCCCTTGCCGCCCGCCGCAGCCCGTACAGACACACCCCCCCCTCCACCAGCGCAGCCCCAGACACCCGGACCCACAGATCCTCACCGGGCAGATGGCAGATGCACGAGAGACCCCTGGGGGCCGGGCGGACCCGCCCAGGCCAACACCCCCCTCAGCTGGGTACGGATGGCCGAGGGAGGCTGCGGGCGGAGGGTGCCGCTGCGGCCGCGGCTTGAAGGAGCCGGAGCGGGAGGGACTCGCACACTCGCTCTGTTCTCACACACACACACTCACTCGGGATGCGATTAACATTCAGTCCCCGTCCGCCCCTGCCGGGAGATCCACAGCCCCCCTCGTGGCCTCCCTGGGGACCCCTCCTCCTGCCAGGGCTGGGGGAGGGGGCTGCCCCCCACCCCCCAGCGCCCAGCCTCTGCCTTCCTCCTGGGACAACAGGGCGAGGGGCTGCAAATAAAAAAGGGGGGGGGGGAGTGGGAGCAGGCAGGGACTCAGAATCTGGCACTGAGACATCAGGTTTGGACCTGGACTTCACGGCTGGGGGGCGGTTCTTGCTGTCCTCTGCTCCCTCCCCACTTTGAGGCTTCAGAAGCAGGAGGCCATTCACCGACTTTGGTCTCCAGCATGCTAGGACCTAGCTTTTGGCTTATATTGATCCAGAAGGCCAAGCTTGAAACCTAAGTCTCTGTGAGGCCAGAGGTCCAGGCTCCCAGCCTCTTCCTCTCTCAAAGCGAGAAAATCAAATCCCACACCCCTTCTTCCCCAGCACCCAAAAGTCCAGGCCTCCAGCCCCCTTGCTCAGACCTAGGACTTCAGGTGACTGGTGCCTTCTTCACTCAGACCCAGGAAATTAGGCCCCCAGCTCTTCCTCCCTCAGGACCCAGGACTCCAGGCCCCTAGACCCTCTTCCCCCAGGACCCAAAAGCCCAGGCCTCCACCCTACTCCTCCCCCAGGACCCAGGGATCCAGCCACCCCCCAGACCCAGGAGTCCACCCCCTGGTTCCCTTCTCCACCGGTACTCAGTAATGCAGGACCCCTCCTCCAGGCCCGATTCCCTTTTAAGCACTCAGACAACCTGACCCTCTAGCACAGCGGTTCTCAACCTGTGTGTGGGTCACGACCCCTTTGGGGGGTCAAATGACCCTTTCACAGGGGTCACCTAAGACCATCGGAAAACACATATATAATTACATATTGTTTTTGTGATTAATCACTATGTTTTAATTATGTTCAATTTGTAACAATGAAAACACATCCTGCATATTTACATTATGATTCATAACAGTAGCAAAATTACAGTTATGAAATAGCAACAAAAGTAATTTTATGGTTGGGGGTCACCACACATGAGGAACTGTATTAAAGGGTCGTGGCATTAGGAAGGTTCAGAACCACTGCCCTATCACAAACTACCGTCAGGGGTCCACTAATCCAAGGCTCATGTACGCATCCCTCTGAGGAATTCATATCTCTGAACCCCTTATTTTATTGAGAGGTCTTGGCCTACATTACCTGTGGGTACTCGGACATCCAGGAGGAAAGCAGCATCTACTCCTAGCAGACAAAGCCTGGCCTTCTCAGGTCCCTCAAGACCAGCTGCCCAGTTCCTACCGCGCCTGCTAGACGGGCTGGGCCCAGCACTTCCATAGTGTTGGGCTCCTGAGGGCAGAGGCGAGGAGTGCGCGCGCGTGCCCGTGCGCGCCTGTGCTCGCACACGCCTGCGAGGGGCAATCCTGGATTTGGGGCTGGAGCTTGGGCAGTGGGCTGCTGCCTTCAGGGTCTGAGAGAGCAGAGGTGAAGGCTTATATTCTTGAAATAGAAGAGACCTGGGACCTGAATTTGTGGGTCTCAGAGGGAGGAAGGAATTGTGCTCCTAGGTTCCTGGGTCAAGATGCTGGAAACACAAGATGGTTGAAGTGGGACCCTAGGAAGGAGGGCTGGGGACCTGAACTCCTGGGTCCTGGGGATGGAAGGGGGAGGGGTTCCATACTTCTGGGTCCTGGGGAAGGAGGGGGTTGGATGCTTGTACTCCTGAGTCCTAGGAGGGGAGGAGAGTGGGAGACTGGACTACTGGGTCCTGAGATGCGAGGGGCTGGGGGGGGGGTTCCAATTCCTGGGAGGTGGGGGCTAGGACACTGAGCTTCTGGGTCCTGGGATGAGAGGAGGCTGGTAGCTTGGACTTCCGTGTCCTGGGAAGGCGTTGGGGTGCTGGACTCCTGGGTCTGAGGGTAGCGCTGGGGGCTGCTTTCTTGCCCTTTGGGTGGATTAGAGCTTGAGGCCCATGAAAAGGCAGCCTCTGGATCGCTGTCTAGGATTTTTCAAGCTCAGAGACCAGCCTCCCTAATCGTTGTCAAGGGCACAGGTGGACACAGACTGCTTAGGGGAGCAGGTGCCAGGTTTGGGAGTTTCAGATCCCCGTGAACCCGCAAATTTCTAGGAGTCGGTCTTCGGGGTGCATTCAGCACCGACGCTGCAAGCCGGCTGGTGCAGGGTAGGGGGCGCCAGAGAGCCGGGACTCCGCCCTCTGGGGCGGAGCCTCCCGCCCGGACTCCTCCCCCTCCCGCCCTCTCCCTCTTCCCAGCTCCAGCTCCGCCACCAGCTCCCGCTTCGGCTCCCCCTCCAAGAGCCCCCTCCCAGGAGCGGAGCCCACCCGAGGGCCCCTCTCCTGTCCTCCAGCCCAGCCGCCCGGCCAGAACAGCCGCCCCGGGGGGCAGTCCCCCAGCAGCCTGCCTCCCTCCAGCCCCGCCAGACCCCCCCAACCATGAATCTCTTCCGATTCCTGGGAGACCTCTCCCACCTCCTAGCCATCATTTTGCTACTGCTCAAAATCTGGAAGTCCCGCTCGTGTGCCGGTGAGACGCCCGCGGGCGCGGGAGTGCGGGGGAGAGCGCGGGGGCATTCCACGACCCGGGGAAGGGTTTGGAGGCACTAGGGGGACGGGTCCCTCCCCCTCCCCCTCCCCCTTGCTGGGGACACCCCCGCCCAGGTCCGGGGTCACCTGGGGGTCAGCTCCCTTCACCAGACTGGGGGTGCATACAGTTTGGTGGGGGTGGCCCCTGGCACCTAGTTTAGCCTCCCCCGGCCCCGCTGTGGGAGGCAGCGTGTTCCGGGGTTTGAACAGGGACCCGTGGCAGGCAGGGAGGTGGCTGGGAGTTGGTGACGTGGACCGTGGCGGCCAGGAAGAGAGCAGGAGGGAGGCGACAGGTTCTGGGGGCGCTGAGGTCAAGGAGGGTTTTCCTGAGGCCCCACCTGAGGTCTAGACTTGGCAGGACCCTGAGGGGACCGGGGGTGGCCGTGAGGCCTAGTCTGGGACCGAGCCTCGGGCTGGAGTAGCTCTGGAGCCGGGCTGCCCCCTGGCTGTGGGCGGTGGGAAAGGGCCCTGCTCAGGCAGGGCGGGCTGGGGAGGCCTCCAGGGACAACTGCGCTCTGGAGCTGCTTCCAGGCTCTTCCCAGGCGCTGGGCCGAGGTTTATTCCCCGTTCAGTCCACCCCCAGACTCCCCCCACTCTCCGCACCACAGGGATTTCGGGGAAGAGCCAGGTCCTGTTTGCTGTGGTGTTCACGGCCCGCTACCTGGACCTTTTCACCAACTACATCTCACTGTACAACACGTGCATGAAGGTAAAGCACTTCCCCACCGGCTGGGCCCTTCTGGGGGAGAGTGTGGGTCTCAGACTCCTGGGTCTGAGGGAGAAGGGGCTGGAGTTCCAGACTCCGGGGACAGCCTACTGGGGGGGGGGAGGGGGCACAGGCCCCTGCTGTGAGCTGACATGCCCTCCTCATCCTCCCCTCAACAGGTGGTCTATATTGCCTGCTCCTTCACCACAGTCTGGATGATTTACAGCAAGTTCAAAGCCACCTATGATGGGAACCACGACACGTTCCGGGTGGAGTTTCTTGTTGTTCCCACGGCCATCCTTGCATTCCTGGTCAACCATGACTTTACCCCTCTCGAGGTAGGCTACCTGGCAGGGTCCCTGTAGTGGGGGATGGGCCGTGGCAGAACAGCTATTGACAGTGGACCCTCTCAAAGGCTTCCTTCTGCAAGCTTTGCTGAAACTTCCTTATTTTAGGACATGAGGTTCAGTGCATGGGCTCTGAAATCAGGTGATAGTAATGCAATAGCAGCAGCCACTCCATGTGCCAGACGCTGCTCTAAGTATTTCACGTACATTAAGCCATGACTTTTCACAGCAGCCTCATTTTGCAGATGAGGAAACTGAGGCTTAGGGAGTCTAAATGACTCATTCAAGGTCAGTTGACTAGTGAACAGCTCAAGAATTGGGAACAGGGCCTCTGAAGCCAGGCTTCTTGGATTTGAATCCCAGATCTGCGACTTTCTATTAGTGTGACTTTGGGCATGTGAGCAGACCTCTCTGTGCCTCACTTTCCTTATTTATAGAGTTGAGATCAGGTCACGTCAGGATTTACTGAGATTATACAGTATCGCCTAGCAGTTAAACACATAGACTCTAGAATCAGAGAGCAGGGATTCGAAGCCCACTTAGCAGCTGTGGGTACTTTGGGCAAGTCAGTTTCTCTGCACTTCAGTTTCCTTGTCTGTAAAATGGGGATAATCAATTTCTACCTCAGAGGTTCTAATGAGGGGTTGATATTGGTAAAGCACAGTGAAGAAGTTCTTTTTTTAAAAAAAAATTATTTATTTACTCTTAGAGAGAGGGGAAAAGGGGAGAAAGAAGGAGAGAAACATCAATATGTGAAAGACACATTGAATGGTTGCCTCTCACACACGCCCCCAACTGGGGAATGTGGCCTACAATCCAGGCGTGTTCCCTGACAAGGAATCGAACCTATGATCTTTTGGTTTGCAGGCTGGGGCTCAATCCACTGAGCAATACCAGCCAGGGCAGGAAGTTCTATGTTAATGTTTCTTCAGTGACTGAAGTGTTTAGTACTTTGCTGGTACTTTTCCTCCTCCACATTAGCTGTCATGGTTTTTATTTTGTGGCATTTTGATGGCACCTGTACAAAGTCCTGGGAGGAATTTTGGGGAGGGTCTGTGCTAAATCCGTGCTCTCCTGCCTTATAGGAAGCTGGCCCTAAGTGGCCAGATGGGCTGTTTTCTTTTAAAGATTTTATTTATTTTTAGAGAGAAGGGGAGGGAAGGAGAAAGAGGGGGAGAAACATCAGTGTGATCAGTACCTCTCACACACCCCCAACCTGTGACCTGGCCCACAACCCAGGCATGTGCCCTGACTGGGAATTGAGCTGGCTGGTTACCAGATCGGTGCTCAATCCACTAAGTCACACCAACCAGGGCTGATGTTCTCAGGAGTTTTCCTGCTAGATCTTGCTTTAAAATTTGGACCACAGATTCAAAATATATTTGTAAAAGCACCTTGTATGCCAGACAAAACTGATGGGGCGGGGGGGCGGGGACTTTTGGCCCACACATCAGCAGAAAGCTGCGCCGTGCTGTGGTGGGAATGCCGGACTTGGCTGCAGGCCCTGCACTTTGCAAAGCATATCGTCACCACCCAACCTGAAGCACTCACCCAAACTGGCCCGTTTCGCAGAGGGAGAGACTGAGGCTGGGGGAGGCAGTGGGGCTTGCTGCAGGTGGAATGTGCCAGACCAGAACCCAGGCCTTTTGACTCCGGTTCTTTTGGTTCCCTCATTCAGAGGGGGGAGTTCACTTGTGCGAAGTATCGGTGCTGACTGAGCGTCTGGCTCCATGCTGGCCATTCTAAATACGCCGTCATCCTGTCTGATCCTGCAGCCACCCGGGGAAGCAGACATCCTCATCCTCACTTCTGGAAAAGTAGGGTGAGGCTCAGGAGAGAGCTCACAGCGATTGAACCGAGGTCTGCCTGCTTTCAAAGGCTATGCTCTTAGTTGGTGCATACTCAAAACATTATTATTACTATTTTTTAAAATATTTTATTTATTTACTTTTAGAGAGGAGGGGGAAGGAAGGGATAAAGAGAGGGAGAGGAACATCGATGTCTTTCGGTTGCCTCTCATGCACCCCCAGCTGGGGACCTGGCCCACAACCCAGGCTTGTGCCCTGACTGGGAATCAAACTGTCAACCTTTTGGTTTGCAGGTCGGCGCTCAATCCACTGAGCCACACCAGGCAGGGCTCAAAACATTATTTTTTAATCATAGAAGGAGACTATTTAAAATTTCAGACGTCATGAATAGATAAAAATAAATGTGATATTAACACATAACCTCCCATATCCCCGTACACTGTGATTCTAGTCCCAAGGGTGTTTCAGGGGTAACAGTTGGGTGTGCATCAATTTACTTGGTAGCTTTTCCGAGAGTTTCCACTAACCTGATTTGCTAAGAGCCTTGCTGGAGGATTCTGAATGGTTATGGGAGCAAACTCTGGAGTCCAGCTTCCTGGGTAGGAATCTACCCACATTTTAGCTGTGTGACCTCGAGCCTCAATCTCTTCATCTGTACAATGGGGATAAGAATAGGACATACCTGATAGGGGAAGGCAGTAGCCCGTTCACACCTGTCAGGTTCGGGCAGCAGTGCTTCATAGGAAATGCCATATAAGCACATGTTGTTATGAATATGTTCTGATGCGCCTCACTTCCCTCCCACAAACCAAAGCAACTGAGGAGGAGGCAGACCTGCCACCTGGCCTTGTTCTCTGAGGGGAGGTTTTGGTGTGTCTGCGGATCACAAGCCACCCCAGATGGGACTTTAAGGTTGCAGAGGACTGAAAAGGGGCCAACCGATGTCTGTAGGTTCTTCTTCCTGCTCTCCTGCTCTTGAGTGATGACTCTCACCGGTCCCTAAACAGTGGCCTGTGACAAGCACATGGGAGCTCATTCCCATTCACTCACTCAGTCATTCAGACATCGAATATGTGCCAGGCATTGTGCCACGGGTGGGGCCGTGGTGTGAACAAGAGGGAGGATCCTGAGCCTCATGGCTCACATTCTGGTGAGGGGTGCCAGGAAAGAGATGAGACAAGGTGATGTGACAGTCCTGGGGGGATGGTGGTCAGGGAAGACCTCTCTCAGGAGGTGACTGATAGGCTGAGCCTGGAAGAAAGTGGGGGAGGCAGAATATGATAGTCTGGGGAAAGAGCTGCGGGAATAGCCAGTGCAAAGGCCCTGGGGCAGAAAGCCTGGCATGATGCAGGGCCGGACAGAAGGCCCGGCTGCAGCCCCAAGATTGAGGGAAGGGACTAGGAGATGAGGATTGGTTGGGGAGGGCCTTGAAGACCAAGGTTAGATTTGGATTTTATTCTGGTTGCGATAAGAAGTCGCTACTGGATGGGTTTAAGCCAGGGAGTGACATGTTTTGATTTATGTCTCTAAAGGTTGCCCATAGAATGTCGCCCCTACAAGAGCAGGAAAATCATTTAGATATCAATTTTACTTTATTTTCAAATACTTTATTTATTTTGAGAGAGGGGAAGGGAGGGAGAAAAAGAAACATCAGTGTGAGATACATCGACCTGTTGCCTCTCGCACGCCCCCTGGGGGGACCAGGCCCGCAACCCAGGCCTGTGTCCTGACTCGGTATCGAACTGGTGACCTTTTTGGTTCACAGGCCGGGGCTGAACCCGCACCAGCCAGGGCTAGATATCCATTTTAGAGATAAGCAGAGACTTGGAGAATCTGGGTTTCTTGCCCAAGATCTCACAGAAGGGAAGTGTCAGAGCCAAGATTCCTGCCGGGTTCGCCGTTTAGAGAGGCATCATTGGCAAGTGCTCACGAGCGCCGACTCCGAACCCTTGGTTTGCATCCCAGCTCCGCCACTTGCTGGCTGCACGGTTTTGGGCAAATCTCTTTCCGTGTCTGGGCTCGTTTCCTCCTCTGTAGAATGGGGGCGCTAATGACAGCACCTCCCTCGTGGGGTCGTGCTGGGGATGAAATGGGGACCCGCGCGGGCCGGGCAGGGCGCTGTCTGGCACACAGCAAGGCTGCTGGTGGGCGGTGCCGTCCGTTCTCCTCTCCGGCCTCCTCTCCGGCATCACCGTCTGCGGCCCTCCCCCCCATCTGCCTTCTCTCCCGCCCTGCCCCCTCCCGCCTCGTCCTGCCCTCTGCCCCTGCTCTGCTTCCTCCCTGCAGATCCTCTGGACCTTCTCCATCTACCTGGAGTCGGTGGCCATCCTGCCGCAGCTCTTCATGGTGAGCAAGACGGGCGAGGCGGAGACCATCACCAGCCACTACCTGTTCGCGCTGGGTGTCTACCGCACGCTCTATCTCTTCAACTGGATCTGGCGCTACCACTTCGAGGGCTTCTTTGACCTCATTGCCATCGTGGCCGGCCTGGTCCAGACGGTCCTCTACTGCGATTTCTTCTACCTCTACATCACCAAAGGTAGCCAGCATGGAGCCGGCCATAGGGGTCCTGCCCCCTCCCCAGTTCTCGCCCTCCATCGCCCCAGCGCTGGATCTCTCAGGGAAGGGACGGCTTCCTCTCCCCTGTCCGGGGGCTCCAGGACCCCCTCCCTCCTAGGAATTCAGCCCCCCAGCCCTGGCCTCCCTGAGGACCAAGGAGCCGCTCTCCTCAGCCCCCACATCCCTGAGGGAAGAGAGCGAGGTGGCAGGGGCTGCCTTCCTGCACACCGGTGCTTTCTCCTTGGGTCACACAGAGACCAGACGTCCCTCTCCCCGGCCCTTGGGCATTTGCGGGAAGAGGCGACAGGACAGAGAGGGGCGAAGTGGCCTCTGACTTTTTCTCTTTCGCTATTTGTCCTAAGCCCTCCTGCCCTGAGGTTCCAGATCTGTAGGTGTCAGTCCCACACCCATAAAAACACCTGAATTCCCATGTTCCCAGCCCCAGCAGCGCCCAGAGAAGGGAGGGTCTTGTCTTTGTTCATTGATCTCTGTCCTCACCCACAGGGACTCAGGCCCACTATGATAGATAGATTGATTGATTGATTCATTTATTGAGCACTTTCTGTGTCCCTGGCCAGGGCTGTGCTCTGGGGATGCCACAGTAGGGACAAAGATGGATGGGGCCCTCCCCTCCCCTATAAATCCAGCGGGGGGAGATGGTGGGTGAGCAAGTCAGGAGAGAGAATGCAAGTAGTGTGGAGCTATGAGCAAAGGAAACCGGGGGTGCGAACAGCTGCGGAGAGTGAGGGGGCTGCCTTCCATGGCAGGGCGCCTCTGGGGTGGCCTCTTAGACAGGATGATGATGAAAGCGGAGACCCGAGAAATCAGGTGTCAGTCCTTGTGAAGGAAAGAGGGGACAGGAGGGCGGAGGCTGGGAGGCAGCCCTGGGCCCCTCGTGGTTAAGGCTGGGAGGGGCAGAAGGTGGTCTTGCCTGTCCAGCCCTGCGAGACCCTCGGACCCCAGCTCCCTCTTGCCATCCAAGGCCTCCAGCCTGAGCCCTTCAGGGGTGGGAGAGGAGGTCATCACTAGAAGACACGGGCTCCTCTAGTCTCAATGCTGAGCCCCTAGGATGAGACTAGGGGCCTCCCCCACCCCTCCCAGTAATTCTGGCTGATTTCCCCAGTTTATGACCAGGGTCCTGGGGCCAACCCTCCTCGCATCTCCGCCCATCCCTGCTCTGGGTGTGGGAGGCCGTCCCCTCTGAGGGGGACCCCATTGTCACGCCTGCCCCCCTTTCTCTCCTCACAGTCCTGAAGGGGAAGAAGCTGAGTTTGCCAGCGTAGCCCTGGTCCTGGCCGTCCCTCTCCTCGGCAGTGGAGGGAGGCAGAGGAAGGCGACGGGAGATGGAGAGCCTTCCTGTCCAGGGGTGACTTTTTTAAGATCCAACCTTTCCCCACTCCCCATCTTCCTCCTGCCGGGTTTCAGGGGGTGGTGGAGGACCCGAGACTTGGGGAGCTCAGGACCTGGGCTGTTTGTAGTTTTTTGCCTTTTAGAGAAGAAAAAAAAAATCTTTCCACGAATTTAGTTTTTGATTCTGATGACTCATGACTCCTTTCTCTTCTAGTCTCTGGCTCCGATTTTATAAACTGTGTCGAGTATCCTGTACTGGGGGGGGGGGGGGCACAGGGTGGGAGATCTTTTCTCTCCCCTAAACCTCTTAGCTCCCTTCCAGATCCTGCCCCCCACCCCACTGTTTGCCAAACACTAAATCTGCCTACACCCGCCTTCCCGACCTCCCACCTCCCACCCTGGCCGTGAACACAGCCCCTGCCCCCCAAACTTCTTGGCTTGGGAGCGGGAGGAGGGGAGAAAAGGTCTCCCCTGATTTTTCGTAATAATTTTTTCCCAGAGTTTGGGGTTTTTTAGTCTTGTCCTTGTTTTTTGGGCATTTAGGGGGCTGGCTCCAGGGTCACCGTGACTCAGCCACCATGTTTTTTGTACAGAATTGATGGTTGATTCTTCGTTCTCTTGAAATAAACTGAGGAAAATGACGCCTCTCTTTCGCTACTCCTTGCCCTCTCTCTGGCGTTTGCGGGGTCACACCGGAGCCCCCTTCTCTGCTTCCGCTTTGTCCCCTTGACCATCTGCAGGCGACTGAGGCCTGGGAGGAGCAGGAAGATGAAAAACTGGGTTTCCCAAGACTCTGAGCTCTACCCTGACTGCTCACGGTTCCACTGGGGAAGATGCTTTGGAGACAAAGATCTCGAAGATTCTTCCTATCTTGGCACGGAACTTCCCTGACTGTTCTCCTGAATCTCAGGGTGACAGAGGACCTTCGGAGGTCACCAGCAGGCAGCCCCCATCCCACCCTCATCTGGCATTTTGTTGAGCCGTTCTGTTTTCTTTAAAAAAAGGGATCAATTGCCAGTCTTTAAAAATTAGTTTCACATTAAAATCTGAATTCCTGGATTCTCTTGGAAAAAACAAAACAAAACCATCCGCCAGACAATGCCGGGTCCTCGTTTCTGGGTGGCAGCAGGTGGCTGGAGCTGAGGGACAGGACGGTCCCAAGCTTTCTACCTCAGTCCCCAGGACTCAGCCCGGGGTCATTACCACTTATTATCGGGCTGGCATGTCATTTTTGTTTTTGTGGAGTCAGAAGGAAAGAGATATTTTCCATGTCTCCCTCCACACCCGGCCTATTTCCTTCCCTTCCATTACCTGCCTGGCTTTGGGGTTTTGTCCCAGAATTAGTCAGACTCCCTAGGTGTCTGCCGAGACCTTCCTTAACCGCCCCCAGATCTCCCGCAGGATGGCTCTGGGAGCTTTAGGAGGCAGGTAGCTGGCGTTTCCTGAGCATTTCGTTAGTGCCAGGCAGTGTGGGTTACATGGAGGACTCCCCGGACCCTCAGCACCCCTGCAGGGGTCACTGTGGAGGAGGAAACCGAGGCTTACAGGACGAGTGGCAGAGGGGCGTTTGTGCCCAGGCTTCCTGGCGCTGGAGCCTCTGTGTTTTAAAAGCCACTGCTGTGGGGTTTTTCAACTATTTGTTGTTCTTTCTCTTAAGCCAAGGGACCTTCTGTTCAGAGGAATGTTGCCCAGAAGCCTGATATGGGAAATGCAGGAACAGGGCTGCTGGGGTGGATTTGGGGCTGGAAAGTGGCCCTCTTGGAATTTAGTCTGAAAACCATCACTCCCAATGTGGCCCAAGTCTCTAGCTTTCCAGCCGACACAGCTCGGGCCCAGAGGAGCTACGTGATGTGTCCCAGCTTACCCAGCTAGCGACAGTGAGGACTAGAGCGCCAGTCCTCCCGTTCCCCACGTCCCAGAGCCGCCCTTCACTCCACAGCTGCCATTTTCCCTGAGGCCCACAGGGACCACGTCTTGTTTATTCTGTGCCCTAGAACTGAGCATGGGGCCTGCCCCACAGGAAACCTCGCAAAGGGACTACGAACCCCCGTGTGACTCCCCACAACTCGGGTCCCTTTGTCCGGTTTGTAAACAAATGAATGCTCTGCAGGCCACCGTGACCTTTGTGTGGGTGCGTTTTGTTTGGCCTGCATAACATTAAAAGAAAAATCCACATAAAGGAATGTCCAAATGTTCTGGAAAAACCAGAAGGTTCTAGAGATACGATGTCCAATATGGTGGCCATCAGCTACATGTTACCATTAGCACTTAAAATATGGTGAGTCCAAACTGAGATGTAAAATATGCAAAGGATTTTGAGAACTTGGTACGAGAGAATGTAAGATAGCTAATAATTTTTTTATACTGATGACATGTTGATCATATTTTGAATATACTGGGTTAAATAAAATACATGAACATTTCATTTGTTTTGTTCTACTTTTCTTAATGTGGCTGCTAGACTATTTAAAATTCCACACCCTGCCCTGGCTGGTGTGGCTCAGTGGATTGAATGCTGTCCTGCGAACCACAGGGTCGCTGGTTCGATTCCCAGTGAGGGCACAGGCCTGGGTTGTGGGCCAGGTCCCCAGTTGGGGGCACATGAGAGGCAAAATAAAAATAAAATAAAATTCCGCACCCTGTGGCTCACATTATATTCAATCAGACAGCGCTGCCCTGGGCATCCCAGGCCTAGTGTGCTGAGCGGGGAAAGCTGAGAAGAATGCCCGTCCCAGACACAGCCCCTGCCTCCACTACGTACCCAACAGGTGCTCCACCCACTGGGGTTACCTGCCTGGCCCTACAGACAGGAGCATCCTGTGGCCTGTGCGTGTAAGTCCTCAGGGAGCTTTGGGGTTTCTAGAAGAAAACCCCCATCTCTCCCCAAAAGTCTTCCACATACTGGCAGACAAGCATCTCCCTGACCTCAGTCACTGACTCGCCATCCCCGGTTCTTTTAATGATTCGTCACACAGCTTGGTTTTGAGTTGGGTCCCTTGTCACTGGAGTGAGAGAGAGAGCTTGGGCCCTGGTGTGAGCAAGAGGGGGGCCCCAGTGCAGCCTTGGTTCCTAGTGCTTCCTCTACGGGCGGAAGCATCCTCTCTCTCTCCGAGCTTGAACTTCCTCAACTGTGCTTGGGACGCCTCGAGCCTCCCTTCCCCAGCCAATGTGAGGAGCAAAGGGCTCTGTGTATAACACGCCCCAAACATGTCTTTCCTGTCATCACTAATATGCCCCTATCACGGTGGCACCCAGATGGAGAGTCCAGGAGGTGGTACGTACCCACTACAGAGACCCCTGGGTGACCTTGTTGAATCCCCCCACCCCACCCTGGCCACTCCAGGAACCAGAAAGGGACAGACATGAAACCCTTCTGGAGGGAGGATAAGCTTTTTACTGAGGAGGATGAGGATGTCTAGTTGTCAGGCATCATAGCGAGGTGGGGGACCTTCGGAGTGGTCAGATAGGGGGACAGGGCAGAGCTGGCATAACTCATGCTGTTGGCGCCAATGGTGGGCACGTTGATAGGGCTGGTGGCAGAGGGTGGGGAGAGGGTGGTCAGCACGACACCACCCTCATCCAGGGAGTGCTTGTAGGGGACCGGAGCATCGTGGCGGAGGTCCTGGAGGGCCAGGTAGGCCTGGAATATCTGTAGGCAGAGAAGGGTGTGCTGGAGGCTGGCCTGGGCCGGGCAGGAGAGGAGAGCGACCGGGGCTGGGCCTGGGCTGGGGTGGCGGGAGATGCAGGGTACGACGCAGTGCCCACTGCTCGCTCATCGGTCAAGGGCACCCGGCATGATGCCCAATGCTGGCCTGCGTCTGCTCTATTCCGAGGAGGGGCAGGGGCCCAGGGGAGCTGAGCAACGGGAGGATGTCGTGGCCCCCCACACCTGCCCTGCAGAGAGTGCCTGGGGCAGGGCTCGTTCTCACCCAGACAGGGACGGAGAAGAAAGCGAAGGTGATGGCGGCCTTGGCGCTGCTGCTCCCCAGGAGGAACTGCTTGGGTGGCGAATGCTGCCACTGGTTGGCCAGGAAGCAGAAACCCACGAACCAGACGCCTACCCAGACGGCTGGGGTCACAGGAGAGAAGAAAGGCGTGGGTGTGGGGGGAGAGCTGGCTCAGGAAGGGCTGCTGGGCTGGAAAGGGCCGGGCTGGTCCCGCTGTGTGGTCTCTCCCTCCCAGCCCTCCGCGGCCACACGTGGCTGTTTACATTTCAACCAATTAAAATAAACATGTAAAAAGTTCAGCCTGTGGTTCCACATGTCCCGCCCACTGCAAGCGCTCAGGGGCCACGTGTGGCACCGAACAGGCCCGCCCTCACAGAAAGCTCTCTTGGGGGGCGATGGACCCAGTGCCCACGGAGGGCCCTTGAGGCCCTGAGACACTGGGACTGGCGCTGGAGAAGGAGCACGAGGAGGAAGGGCGGGGCAGATGGGAGGCTTCTAGAAATGGCTTGGGGCTCAGAAGAGGTGACCCTTACACCGAGTCTAAAGGACGGGGTGATAACTCCCTGGGCAGGAAACTGCGGGTGCCGGTGAGCTGTGAGAAGGGCGTGACAGAGCTCTGGGTCACACGTGGCCAGCTGGGCAGCGAAGGGAGGTGTCCAGCGCCCCGGGAGCCGCGGAGGGCTGGGAGCAAGGGCAGGGAAGCTGTGGGCGGCGGTCCCTGGGTCTCACCAGCCAGGATGAAGTCCAGGAGCTGGAAGGCCGTCTTGAAGCGCGTGCTGGCGATGCGGCTCTCGTGGGCATCCAGGGCCAGGAAGGTCAGGCAGCTGAGCAAGGCCAGGAAGCCGGCGCCCACGGCGAAGCTGCAGGCCGCATGGTTGCTGTTGAGGACACAGCGGAGCTGCGAAGAGTCTGTCTTGTTCTGGTAGCCGTCGGTCAGCAGGGAGGAGAAGACAATGAGGGAGAAGACCTGTGGATGCGGGAGCAGGTTCCAGGGCCCTGAATGGAGCTCAGCATCTCCCCAAACCCTCTCGTCCCCGCTGGGTTCCCCATCTGTGGACAGGACTCTGCCATCAGCCCACTGGGCAGTTCTGGCTCCTCCCTCCCTGTCATGTCCTCAGAGCCTCCAAGCCCTGTCCCTCCTGTTGCCCCTCACCCACTCTCTCCATCCCAGCTTAGGCCTCCTCCACTCCGCCTGGGCCCTTGCCCCAGCCCCTCCCGGGCCTCCCTGCCTCCAGTTTCAGCATCTCCCCTCTCAGCCCCAGAGAAGCCTTTCCACACCCTTCCCCTCCCTGCTCACAGCCCCCCATGATTCCCTAGTGCCCCCAGGACAGAGTCCCAGCCCCTCAGCCTGGCTTGTGAGGCCCTGCCTGGTTGGTGTTCTACCCTTCACCCTGTCTCATCCACACACCCCTTCCACCACCCCAAACTGGTACCTGCAACCAAACCCAGGTACCAACATCAAATGCTTCGCATGGCATCCGGGACACACGAGCTCAGTGAGTGTTTGCTGTCACGAAGTTTCTCTCTGCCTCCCAGGGGTTCCCGCTGCCGGCTACTTCCTCCTCCTCCCCAGCTTCACTAATCACTATTCATTTTTAAACATAAATTTGTGAGCCCTGACTGGTGGGGCTCAGTGGATTGAGCGCCAGCCTATGAACCGAAAGGTCTCTGGTTTAATTCCCGTCAGGGCACACGCCTGGGTTGCGGGCCAGGACCCCATTGCGGGTGTATGAGAGGCAACCGACTGATGTATCTCTCACACATCGATATTTCTCTCCTTCTCTTTCTCCCTCCCTTCTCCTCTTTCTGAAAGTAAATAAATAAAATCTTTTTAAAAAAATTGTGAAATGGTCCAAAAATACAGAAAAGTATGGAGAGAAATGTAACAAACACCCAGGATCTAATAAACATTAATTTTTTTCTTTTTTCTTTTTTTTTTTTTTTTTGCTTCAGGGCTTTTTTTTTTTTTTTTTTTTTTTTTTTTTTTTTAGCAAACACAATCTCACTGAGAGGATGGCCTCATCCCTGTCGCCTGGGCACAGTGCATAGAGCACACCAGTACAATTGTCTGCGTCTATGCTCGTCTTCCACGGTGTTTATTTATAAAACGCCACTGAAGTACTCTGCAAGCACTAGCCCGTGTCATCCTTACAAGCACCCTAGGATGTGGGCACTACTCACAGCCCCGCTTTTTAGACAACAGAACTGAAGCACAGGGAGGATGAGGAAGTACCCAGAGTCACTCAGTACATGCTAGTGCCGGGCTGGAAGCGAGCTGGCCGGCTCCTGAGTCGCTGCTATACTGCCTCCAGCCAGACCAGACGCCTGGAGGGCAGAGGTTCCTATCAAATCCCGTGATTTGTCCCAGACAGTGGCAACGCAGAGTGGCGAGATCCATGTCAGATATGGGAGGATCCGGTGTGACATGGGGCGGGTTGGGGGCAGTTGGTTCAGGGGGGCTTCTGGGTGACGTGATGCCTGGAAGGTGGGAAAGGCAAAGGAATGGGGATATTGCCAGGAGGGCAATAGGGAGCCACAACAGGCTCTGAGCAGGGGAGGGGCAGGGGCAGTTCTGAGCGCATAAAAACCCTTTGGGGCCTTGTAGAGACTAGAGATTGGAGACTGGGAGTGGTTGGGGCCTGGGATCAGGAAGAGAGTCAAGGTGTGAGCCAAAAACGAAGTTGTGGGGCTGAATTCAGGGGGAAATAGGGTTAGCTCTGAACTGCGCCTTAAAGAATGAGGAGTTTGTTAGGCAGACAGAGGAGGAAGGACATTCCAGGCACGATGAACTGTGTGTGCTAAAGCCAGATGCTGCAGAGGGGGCTCTTTCAGGGACTGGAGGGAAATCGCATGTGAGGGATCCAGTGTGAGAGGAGGCTGGAAAAACGGCCAGGGACCAGACTCTCAGCGGCTGAACACCAGACTGAGGAGCCTGGTCTTGGGAGCCATGGAAAGTGATATTTCTTACTTGGATTTAATGACGAGTGGAGGGGTTCTGAGCAGAGGATGGCCAGGGTCAGACCTGGGAGTTAGAGCCCATATCCAGGGTCATGATGGTTTGGAGGGGGCAAGACAAGAAGCCAACAGACCAGACAGCTTGGTGGGAAGGCCTAGGTGGAGGCCCAAGCTGACGATGGGGCTCTGGGGAGTCCAGCGATATTCAGGACATAAAACTGGAGTTGGGGAGTGATCAATGTGGCAGTGCAGGGTCTGGAGTTGGGGAGCAGGTGAGGAGGGGTAGAGGAATCCATTAGAATTTGAACTCCTTCCAGACAGGGTCTGCCTGGGACCCGTCTGTCCCCAGCACCAGAATGGACCTCACTAAATGGGTTTTGAAAGAGGGAATGACCTAGGGCCTTTCTTCTTTGCTCTTGCCCTGACCTCCAGAGTGGGGACTGGGGAGGCAAAGGATCAACCTCTAAACTCCTCAGCCTCTGTCCTTCCTCCTTGGTCCTTTGTCTTAATTGTCTTCTCTGAATGACAATGACAACAATGACAACAGGGAGTCCCCCTTTGTGTCCAGCACGTTGGCATTAATCAAGGGTATTCGCCTCCATGCTGTTTCGGGCTGAGGGACTGAGTCCACAGAAGGGGAGCGCCAGGTGGTCTGAGGCAGAGCCAGGCCGAGGACCGGCAGGCCCATCAGTCACTTTTGAGCCTGTATTCATCTTACCTGCGTCACCTCCCTGAAGTCTCACACCAGCCCCACACGCTAGATGTTGTTACTAAGGCATCTGTTTCACAGGTGATAAATCGAGGCCATTATGGTGGAGCCAGACATGGCTGACTCTGCCAACTGTGCGGCCGTGGGCAAATCACTCACTTCCTGAAACCTCAGTTTCCCAGTCTGTCTCCATGATGTGAAGATGCGGCATGCGGTGGTGGGGGGTGGGCAGGGGGAGGCTTGGCCCAAATGACGGTTCTCCCCAGTCACCCAGAGAGGGAAGATGTGTCCTTTCAAGGTCAGTCTGTGGAGCGGAGGGAATCGGGATCCAGCCCTCCTGACTTCTAGGCCGGTGGGTTGTCTGTCCACTGACTCCCAAACCCTTGGGCTGTGGGGAGGAGGCTCAGCTGGGCTGGAGGGACCCCACCCCTCGGAAGCCTGAGTCCAAACTGCCTTCCACGCCCTCTCTGGCCTGGCCCCAGGGAGGGAGCAAAGACTCATCAGTTAAGGCACCAGCTGGCAGGCGGCAGTGAAGACAAGCGCACCAGCTGCCCAGAGTCCCGACTGAGGAGCCAGGCCAGGGGGGAGGGGAGAGTTGGGAGGGAGGGAGGGTGCATGCAGGCGGCGGGCATAGTCTGTGACCGAACCGTCTGGCACGGTTGGCAGCCCAGCCCTCCCCCTTCCCCACACCAGTCCAGACCAGCTGGACCTTCTCCCTCGCCACCCGCCCTTCTTTCCAAAGTTTTGAGGCCTGCAGATCCTTCTGACTTGCTCGCCAGCTGGATGATGTCCTTGGGCAAGTCATTCAACATCTGGGAGCCTCAGTATCTCCTTGGGTCAACCAGGGGTAATAATGCCCCTGCCACAGGGTCGTGATGAAGAGCAGGAGAGCTAATATCGGAGAGGAGCCTGCAACTCAGATGTGGGATTCCCTTCTACCCCTGGCTGAGAATGACAATGGACACGAGTCCCCATCGCCCTAGGCGCCCTGAAACCCACCTGTCTCCTCGCTCACTAGTAATGATTTGTCCCAGTAATAATCGCTTTTCAAGCCCTGGCCAGGTGGCTCGGTTGGTTGGAGCATCGTCCCGTACGCCAAAAGGTTGCCAGTCTGATTCCTGGTCAGGGCACATGCCTAGGTCGAGTGCAGGAGGCAACCAATCGATGTTTCTCTTTCACATCTATGTTTCTCTCTTTCCCTTCCTCTCTCTCTAAAATCAATAAACATATCCTCAGGTAAGGATTTTTTAAAAAATTGTTATTTAACGAAAGCTTACCATGGGCCAGGCCCATGCTAATCAGTGTAGGGACATTAACTTGTTTCATTTTCACAACAATCTGTCTGGTGAGCAGGGTATTAGTCCTCTCATACGTGAGGGTACAGAGGTTCAGAGAAATCAAGTCACTTGCTCAAGGTCACACAGACATAGGGTGACTCAGTAAGTTATCAAACAAAACGGGGTGCTTTTGAGAATGAAAGGCGGTGCTACTGGCTCAGGTACACCGAGGAGTATGTCACCCTACGTGGACAGCATGTGGTGGAGCCAGGATTCTAAGCCAGGCTTACTTGATCTTCTGCCCGCAGGTTCCAGGAGAGATAGGAAGGGGATACTCTGGTTTAGGACCCTGGGTTTGATCCAGGGCACCCCACCTATTCCCATGACCACAGTCAAGTCTCATCATCTCCCTGGGCCTCGGTTTCCAACTCTGTTGAAGGAAGGGAATGGAGGTAGCACAGCGTAAAGCCCAGAGTCACAACTCTGACCCCTCAGAGACTGAAGTCCAGAGAGGAGCAGTGATTGGCTCAAGGTCACAGAGCAAAGTTTGGGCTGAATGAGGATTTGAATCCAGGTGTCTTGACTCTTTGGGAATGTGATGATAATTAACCAGATGCCTTAAAAGCCCTTCCTTGGTACAGTGCCCGGCACAGTGGCCACCCAACATCTGGTGCCTTAGGTCTACGTTAGATATTTACCTCCAACCGCTGTGTACCACTCTCTTCCTAGAGGCCCCAGTCCCTGCTCCCCTCCTCGTCCCTTGTCGGAAAGGTGGGAAGTGAACAGGCTTTGGCACCTCACAGACCCCAGTTTGAAGCCTGGCCCTGCTTCTACCGCGTGACCTTAGCCAACCCTGTTTGCCATCATAGGAATGTTCTAGATCTGATCTGCACTGTCCAGTAGGTGAGCTACCAGTCACATGCTGCTGTTGGGCACTTGAAATGTGACTGAGGAACAGGATATTTTATTTTAATTAGTTTAAGTTTGAAAGAGCCACATGTGGCTTGTGGCTACCCCCTTAGACAGTACAGCCTTACGAAAAGTGATTTCACTTCTCTGATCCTCAGTTTTCTTACCTCAAAAATGGGGCTCAGAAGAGAAGCCACATGGTCTGAAAGGGTGTAGATGGGAGTTGGCTAGGAGGTCTGGGGTGTAAGGGGGAAGTCACATGGTTTGGAGTAAGAAACAGGAGCCCCACCGGGAACCCTGCCTGGAGAACATGGCGGCACGGCTGGCGAGGCTGGAATTGCGGGGACCTGCCTAGCCAAGCACTGATCAGTCGGACAGGCCGGAATGCTGAGCCGTGACCGGGAAGGCTGAGCCGCGGACGTCTGCTTTTCTGAAAGAGGGTACTTCTGACTGGCATGTTCTGAAGCTGGCCCGGTTTGGCAGGGGGAGGCAGTACTAAGTGTTTTGGGGGTGTTTTAAAGGGAGGGGGACATAACGGTAGAAACCTGCCATTATTCTGAATCTGTAAAACTTTTAAATAAACCTACTCTTTCCTTTTCCACCAAAAAAAAAAGGGGGGGGGAGGGTGGCTCATAGCACCTGTTTTGAAGCATTGCTTCTTCCTATGAGAGTAGTAAGTGCTCGGAATAGCTCAGGACAGGGCCTGTGTATATAGTTAGGTGCTCAGTAAAAGGTGACTTCAGTTATTAGCTGCCTTTTGCCCACCCGGTCCCTTCATGTCCCCTGCTCCCTGCGTAGTGTATCTGAGAGATGAGACCTCCCGTTTCCTGTCACCCACGGGGCAGCTGGGCCACAGGAGGGCCTCACCCCTGCGAAGATCCTCGCGATCGTCTTGGGCCTCTTCAGGAACTGCACGGCCTCGCTGTCAGCCAGGTCCTGGAGGCTTTCGGGGATGTGCATGGCGGCTGTTCTGCTTCTGGGGCCCTGGGAGGCAGGAGAAGGGATGCTTTGCTGTCTCCCAGAGGCTCCAGGCCCTCCCTCGGGCTCGGCTGCTGAAAGGCAAGATGGACGGTGGGAGGTCAGGCAGAGGCATGGGTGAAGGAGTTTCCAGGGGTCCCAGGAGTAAGGGCACCAGACAGGGGAGTGTTGGGGGGGGTCCCAGGAATGGGATTGTGTGAGGTGCAGTGTCTTAGGAGTTGGGGCATGGAGTCTAGGAGCTGCTGGGGGTCCCAGAGATGGGGGTGCAGGGTGAGAGGCTTGCTGAGGACCCCATGAGTTAGGGTGCCGGGTAAGGGGGCTCCTGAGAATTTAGAGGTAGGGTCACCAGGTGAGGGGGCAGCTGCCAGGGGGAAGAGGTGAAGGTGCTGGGTGAGGAAACCCCAGGCAGGGAGAAGGGGTGGACAGAGGGCTGGAATACTGGATTCTCGTCCCTGACACAGGAGCCAGACGGCCTCTTTGAAGGACCGTGTTCTCCCTGTGAGAGGACACAAGTGGCATTTCCCAGGGAGTACAGATGCTGGATCAGAACCCCTGGGAGATCGGAACCAGGGGAATCCCTTTTGGGGTTGGGGTGACAGTGCCCATAATGGAGAACCCAGGCATGCCCTTATGACTTGGGTTATTTCTTTAGAATACAGGCCTCCCCTTAGAATTTGGCTCCACCTTCATAAACGTGCATTTCCTCAAGTTGGGGGGTCTCAACCTCAGACGTGTGGGGACATGGGCTTAGAACAGAGATGCCCCCTCAGACTTAGAAGGCCATGCCCCGGGGAACTAGCTACCTTCTTAGAAACAGGGTCTTCCCTTTAACGACGCGGAATGGGGGTGGTGAGGCCTGGGAGGACGCTTCCTGACAAAGGGGTGCCTACTCTGAGGCCCGGCCTGCGTCACCTGAAGGCCCGTTCTTCCTTCCGCCCACCCTCCCCATCCTGGTCCCTAGCGCCACCTCAGCCTTCCTTTGCTTCCGTCTTTTCCCGCCTTTTCGCTCCTCCACAGCTGATTGGCTGTGCCCAAGCACCGCCCCCTCTTTCCCGCCTACTCAGTAGCCGACACGAGCGTGGGCGTGGCCACAGTGAACGTTGGGCTGGCCGCCGTTGGCGGGCTGCGCGCGGGAGCCCTACCCAGCCCCAGCCCTCCCGGGAGTCTCGCGCCCGTTCCCTCCCCGTCTCTTTGAAGCACGCGGACAAGGAGCCATTCCTGCTACGCATGCGCTGCGCTCCCAAACAAGGCCTGTAGTGGAGAGAGGCAGGCAAATTGCGCGAGCGCAGTAAAGACGGCAAGTGAGAGAGAGAGCGATCAGCGATCCCGTTTTGCGCATGCGTCCTACTGTTGGCTGAAGCCGAACCTCGGGGGCCCAGGACTCCCTCCTGCACATGCGCAGGAGGCTCAATGACAGTCCTGCGTTGGCTAAGGTGAGGGTAGGGAGGGGGATTGCATGGCCAGGGGAGGGCGGCCCTGCACCCTCTATGTAGCCTTTCCAAGCTTTTCCTATGCTCCTAAGACCCACCTCATCGCCTAGATCCCGCAGAAACCAGTGTACCACTCACTACAGGGTGTCTGGGCCCTCAAAACGCCCTAGGACCTAAGACCCCTGACCCTTCCCTATGACCCAGGTCAACCGAGTAGTGTTGGGGGGGCACGACGAGAAGGGCTACGAGGCGGGCAGATGGACTCTGCGCCCCCCCTGGGGTAGGCACAGCTCCTGAAGGTTGAGACTGGGGGGTGGAGAGGACGCTTTTCCTCCAGATGTCCTTTGACCCCTACTCATTTCCCTCGTTTAGGCTCCGGGGACAGAGGCTGGCCATGCTGCACGTGACCCGGGGGGTCTGGGGATCCCGGGTCCGAGGATGGACGCTTTTGCCCGCGTTCCTCGGGCCCGCTCGGGCCTTGTCCTCGCTGGCGGCCAAAATGGGGGAGTACCGCAAGATGTGGAACCCCACCGAGCCCCGCGACTGGACGCAGCAGTACCGCGAGCGGTTCATCCCATTCTCCAGGGAGCAGCTGCTCCGCCTCCTGATACAGGTACCGCCCGTCCCGGGTCCAAGAGCCTGGGGCCTACGATTCCCGGCAGGCCTTGCGGCGGCAGCGTTTGCCACTCTATAGAGGGCTGCCTTGGCCCCTCCTGGGAGTTGTAGTTCCCATTCCCCTTGCAGTCCCAAGTGGGCGGGAAGTGAGTTGGCATGTTAGGGGAAGACCTCTGGGATGCAAATATAGCAGCGATTCCCGACTCTAGTTTGTTCTTGGGGGCTTGAACAAGCACTTTCTGGGGCATGGTTTTTCACTCTGTAAAATGGGTATAGTAATCATCCTCATCATTACTCTTACTACTACCTAATAATAATCATCATACCTACAAAGCTATAACCATAATTATCACATTATGCTCTTAATGTATGGCACTGTACTAAGCATTTTCCATGTATTAACTGAACCCTCAGAACCACCCAATAATAGAGCTACCACCATCATCCCCATTTTATAAATGAGGGCATTGAAGAGAAGAAGGGAAGTGACAAGCATAATTAGTTAAATATGTGTGCCCTGGAGTCAGACAGGCCTACACTGGAGTCTCAGTTTCTCTTTATCTAGACATTGTGGCTCTCAGCAGGTGACTTCCCTGAGCCTCATTTTCCCCTCTGAAAAATGGGGATTATACTGCTATTGGCCTCTGCGTCTCTGGAGGATGAGAAAGTGTGAGCAGCTAGTACCTGGTGCACAGTAACCACTGTGTGAATGTTGGCAAGTCAGTGTCAAAGTGAGAACTTGAACTCCTAGCTCTCTCAGTAATCTGTTTCCCACTATACCAGGCTACCTCAGTTTCCTGGTCAATAAAATTGACACCCTCCCTGAAACAAAACAACATTTTGAAAAGCTCAGAGCTCTGACTGTCTGTATGGGCTGTCAGGGCAGGAATTCCTCCCAGTGAGGAAGGGGAAGGAGGCCTAAAGAGCAGTTTTGCCTCCTGAGGTGACAGGAATTCCACTCCAGTCCTGCGGAGAAGGCGGCTTTGGAGGAGTTCTCGGCCCACGTGGACTTCTGCACCTTGTTCCACTACCATCACATCCTGACCCGGCTGCAGGTGAGGATGGGGCCCCTCCTGCCCTATACTGCTTGTTTGCTTATCCATTCATTCAGCAGAAGTTCTCCAAGCACCTTCGTGGAACCTGGCCCTGTTTTAAACCCTGGGGATGCTGCAGTGAACAGGACAGATGAAGCCACACCCTCAGGGAGCTGGCATTCCAGTTTGGGAGACAATAAATAAATGAGAAATATTATACCGGGGAGTGATAAGTGCTATGAAAAACAATGAAGCAGAGATTGAAGCAGATTAGACAGGGATGAGACGGGCCTGTTTTAGACAGGGTGGTCAGGTAAGCCTTCTCCAATAAGGAGGTGACAAGTAAGCTAAGACCTGAGCGAAGAGAGGCAGTGTGCTGCCCTGGTCGGGTATGGCCTAGTTGGTTGGAGCTTCATCCTGTGCACCGAAAGGTTGTGGGTTTGATTCCCTGTCAGAGCTCATACCTGGCTTTCCTGTTTGATTCCCGTTGGGGTCCATAAGGGAGGCAACAGATCGATGTTTCTCCTGTTGATGTTTCTCTCTTTCTCCCTTCTTCTCTCTCTAAAGTCAATAAACATATTCTCCAGTGAGGATTAAGAAAAAAGAAGGAGAGGCCCTGGCTGGTGTGGTTTAGTGGACTGAGTGCTGACCTGTGAACCAAAGGGTTGCCGGTTTGATTCCCAGTCAGGGCACATGCCTGGGTTGTGGGCCAGGTCCCCAACTGGGGGCGTGCGAGAGACAACCACACACTGATGTTTTTCTCCCTCTCTTTCTCGCCTCCCTTCCCCTCGCTCTAAAAATAAATAAATAAAATATTTAAAAAAGAAAAAGAAAACAGAGAGAGAAAGGAAACATGCCAGATGAATGTGCTGTGGAAGACATTTCAGGCGGAAGGAAAAGCAGGTGCAAAGGCCCTGAGGTGAGAGAGAGCCTAGGGTGTTGGAGAAACAACAAAGGTACCACTGTGGCTGTAGGAGTAAGCAAGGGAGAGAGGGCAGAAGATAAGAGCAGAGATGGGGGGGGGGTGCATTGTGCCCGGCCTTGTGGGCTGTGGTGAGGACTTTGCTTTTACTCTCTGTGAGCTGGGAGCCATGGGAGGGCTCTGAGCAGAGGAGGGACGTGAGCTGATTTAGGTGTTCACAGGCTCCTTCTGGCTGCTGTGTAGAGAAAAGACTGTCAGAGGCAGAGAAATCTAGAAAAGAGTCTATTATATTTGTCCAGGCGAGAGGTAATGGCAGCTCCAACAAGACTAATAGCAGTGAAAGTGGTGAAAAGTGGTCAGACGCTGGTAATGGTTGGAAGGCATGAGCATTCGGCTGCGGGGGCAGGGTGATGGGGGGAAAAGGAGTCCGGGGTGTCTCCAGCGGCTCTGGCCCACTCCCCCAGAAGGATGGAGCTGCCATTTCCTGAGATGTGGAGGATGGGGCGGGGGTGGGAGGCAGATCTGCAGGGAAGATTGAGAACTCAGCTTTGGACTTAGGAATTTGAGCTGCCTATCAGGCAGCCAGGTAGAGATATGGACTTGAATGTAGGGACTGGAGGTCAAGGGAGGGGTGTGGGCTGAGAAGCAGCCCAGGGAGGATCTAGGTGGTACTAAATGGTACTGTGAGGGGAATTAGCTGAACCCGGTGGTGCGCCAGCCTAGAGGTCAGAGAGCAGAACTGGAACTGGGGAAGAGTGTGCACAAGGAGCAGCCAGAGAGAGAAGTGGAACCCCAAGAGAGAGTGGTGTCCGAAAATAAGTTCTTAGCATCCTTCTTCTCCTCCCTGAGTCCTGCCTGTGTTGAGGGTCCCCAAGACCACTCTCAGATTCATTGATTTTCTTTTTCTAGAGTCATTGGTTTTCTAGAGGCACTCCCAGAGCTCAAAAAAGCTGTTATGCTCACAGTAATAGTTTTTACAGCGGAAGGATAATGGAAAAATGAGCAAAGGAAAAAGGTGATGTGGCAGAGTTCAGGAGATACCTGCCACTTGTCCTTTCCCAATGTTGTCACACAAACAGCACTTAATTTCCCCACCAATGATATGTCACATCACATGTGGAGAATTACCAGCCAGGGAAGCTCGCCCGTGCTTTGTCCAGGGTTCTTATTGGCGGTTGCTCACTGGGCCTGGCTGGCCACCTGTGTGGCTGCCCTAGTTACTCGGTCTTCAGCCCCTCCAGAGGCTAGCTGCCAACAGCCCCATTTGCAGAGACAGAAACCAAGGCCCCGATAAGGCCCAGGAAGTGGCCCAGATTACATAGTTCACAAGCAGCAGAACCAGGATTGGGGCCCCTGTCCGCCTGCCTCCAAGCTCTGCCCCAGGTGTCGTGGGAAGGAGTCAATGAACCCAACACAGAGTGAGCACCCAGCAAGAAGGGGCTGTTCCAGGCAAAGACGGGACCTGTAGGAAGATGTGGCTATGTGCAGTGAAGGGTTAACTCAGCAGACCTGGGTTGTCCAAACCCTGCACATTTCAGATGAAAGACTGGCCATGGATGGGCTTCTGGGAGGGAACCTCCTAAATCTTTGGAGCATCGTGCTTAACAGAAGTGTCTTGGTTTACCCAGGGCCTTGGGCCACACTGGGTAGTCGATGCTAACAATGAATTGCCTGGGTTCAAAAGCTAGCGTTGTTCACTCAGTTATGCAGATGGCCTTGGCAGGTGACCCCTCTCTGCTCCTCCTTTCCCTGATTCATTCACTCATTGAATTGGCTCAGTAGATATTTATTGAGCACCAGCTATGTCCCAAAACGGTTCCAGGCCCCAGGGCACAGCAGTGAGCCTGACAGACGGGTGTGTCTGCCTCATTAGGTCATATTCCAGTGAGGGAGACAGACCCTCAACCAGGTGAAGGAGGAAAATATAAGAGATGCTAAGTGCTAGGGATAGGGTTGCCAGGTAAAGTATGGGATGCTTTGTATACTCATTTGCTACTGCTGCCCTAACAAATTACCATGAACTGGGTGGCTTAAAACAACAGAAATGTATTCCCTCGGAGTCCAGGAGTCCAAAAACTGTGGGAAGAATTGGTTTCTTCTGGTGGTTCTCAGGGCACCATCGTCTCAGACCTCTCTATTAGCTTCTGGTGGCTGCTGGCAACCCTTGGCATTCCTTGGCTTGTGAACACATCACTCCACCTCCATCTTCCCATCACCTTCTTCTCTGTGCCTCTCTTTGTCCTTTTCTGCTTTTTATCAGGACACTCTCATTGGATTTAGGGCCCGCCTTATCCAGTATGATCTTACCTCAAGCCTTTTTAATTTTTTGAAGATTTTATTTATTTGTTTTTAGAGAGAGGGGAAGAGAGGGAGAAAAACATAGATGTGTGGTTGCCTCTCACATTCCCCCAACTGGGGACCTGGCCTGCAACCCAGGCATGTGCTCTGACTGGGAATCGAACCCGCAACCCTTTGGTTCACAGGCCAGTGCTCAATTCACTGAGCCACACCAACCAGGGCTCAACCCTTTCTTTAATTATACCTGCAAAGACTCTTTCCAAATGAGATCATATTCTGTGGTTCTGAGAGAACATGGATTTTTAGGGGTCGCTATTCAACCCTCTATACCCAGTTAAATTGGAATTTCAGATAAGCTATGAATAATTTTTTAAGTATAATTATGCCCCATGCACGTGCAATACAGTCCTCAAATATTGCATGGGACATACTTAAACTGAAAAATTATTTGACATTAACCTGAAAATCAAGTATAACTTGGTGTCCTGTATTTTATTTTATTTATTTTTGCCTAAATCTTGTAACTAATTAATAAGAAAAAGAAAGCAGAGGTGTTTTGCAACTTTAGGTAGGTGGTCAGGGAAGGCCTCACTGAGAGGTTGGCATTTGAGCAGAGACCTGAAGGAGGTGAGAGTGAGCCATGTGGAAAGCTGCAGGAATAGTAAGTGCAAAGGCCCTGTGGCAGGAGTGTAGAGGAACAGCAGGGAGGTTGGTGGGGCTAGAACTGAGTGAGCAACGGGGACAGGGCTGGAGCTGGGGGCAGAGATGGCAGTTGGGCCAGCTCCTGCAGGGTCTTGTGGGACATGGTGAGGACTTTGAGCGAAGTGGAAGCCAGTCGTTGGCTCTGAGCAAAGGAGGGACATGAGTGGATTTAGATTACAGCAGGCGCCCTCTGGTGACCATGAGGGGAACAGCAGGGTGGGGATGGAGGATGGGAGCAGGGAGACCTGCCCCGCGGGCACTGCACCAGTCCAGGGTACATGGGTGGCTCTGACAGGGGTTGAGAAGTGGTCAGATTCTGGATCTGTTTTGAATGTGGTGCCATCAGGATTTGCTGATGAATTGAATGTGTGAGAAAGAGAGGTGTCTCTGGTAACCCCAGACTTGGGGGCTGAGCAACTAGAAGAATGGACTTGGCATCTTTTGAGCTGGGGAGGATGGTGGGACGAGCAGGTGCGGGACGAACCGTGCACAGTGCATTTGAGAGGATGCCCGTTGGGAGCTCATGTGGAAGCATCGAGAGGCCGTTGGTTATCCGTGTGGAAGTGTTGAGTAGGCTCTTGGCTGTGTGAGTCTGGAGCTCAGGAAAGACGTCCTAACTGGAGACAAATCTGGGAGTCCTTAGGAGACATATGGTATTTGAGGTCCCCAAGGGAATGCTTGAGGATAGAAGATGGCAACATGCCCTGGCCAGTGTGGCTCAGTGGATTGATCACCGGCCTGCGAACTAAGGAATTGCTGGTTCGATTCCCAGTCAGGGCACATGCCTGGGTTGTGGGCGAGTCCCCAGTTGGGGGCACATGAGAGGCAACCACACGTTGGTGTTTCTCTTCCTCTCTTTTGCTTTCTCTTCCCCGCTAAATAAATAAATAAATAAATAAAGGTAACAATGGACACACAGATCCAGGGACATTTTTCATTCTTTCAGCAGATGTTTGTGCAAGGCCCTGTGCCAGGTTCTGGGCTTCATTGAGGAGCCAGCTGGAGCCTGCCCCCTGCCCCCAGGGAGCTGAAGTCAGGTGGTGGGAACAGTCGTGGATCTGATGCTCTTTCCCAGTGAATGGATAAGTTCAGATTGTCCACTTGAAGGGCATGGACCACGCGAGCAGCTAACAAAGCTGACTTTGGTTTCTGTACTAGAGTCTGTGTGCAGATTAGAAAAAGGCTCCCCTTTCCCTGGCCAGGGGCTGTCTAATAGCGTAGTCCCTATGCATGTGTGGCTGTTAGATTTGGAATAATTGAAGTTAAGTAAGATTTTAAAATTCTGTTCCTCAGTTGCGTTCAGCACATTTCAAATGCTCAGTAGCCACCTGTGACCCCTAGCAGCCTAATGGGCAGTGCAGGTCCAGGTGTCCCCATCACTGCAGGGTGTTCTGTTGGCTGGTGCTGCTCTGTACCCTGCATTTCCACCTGGAAGGGTGACTGTTATGACAAATGTACAGGTCTCCAGCATCGCCAATGATGCCTCTTAGATCTGGCACCTCTGTGTAATACACACCCCACCGGCCACACAGATGGCCCTGCTCAGCCTAGGCTTCCCGAGAATCATAAGGGAGCTGGAATATGATGGAGGAGTAGGAATTCAGTAGTGGAAGGGGAAAGAGGCGGGTGGGGGAGGGGTGGTTAGGGAGAGTCTTCCCAACAGCATGTGCAAAGTCCCTGTGGCTGGCCGTGGGAGGGCTTGCGGGCCGTAGTGCAGAGCATGGTCCTTCCTGAGGGTGGTGGGAGCCTTGGAGGGGTTTGGACATAGTTGGACGTATAATTGCTGATATGCCACTTCCCGGCTCTGTGAGCTCGGTCAGTTACTTAACCTCTCTGTGCTGCAGCTTCCACATCTGTAAACGAGGCTAATGAAAGTAACATTCTCATGTTGTGAGAACGTATATAACATGCTTCACACAGTGCCTGACATGTAGTAAGTACTGCAGAAATGTGCGCCTTTCTCCTTTATTACTATTATTGTTCTCGTTCCATGAGCTCTCCCCGGCTGCTGTGTAGGGAACAGATTAGCAGGGGTGGGACGCGCCGAGGGGGTTGGGGGAGACCATTGAGAAGCCTGTCGGACTCAGCCAGGCCAGAGGAAGCGATGGTGGTGTGGACGGGGAGGAGAGGGCTGGGTGAAGTGGCGAGCTGTGTGGAAATGGAGTCGAGGTGGGAGGTATTTATTGTATGAGGGGAGGGAGCAGCCGGGGTCACCTGCGACATCCAGGTTTCTGGCTCGAAGCCCTGGTGGATATGAAATTCCCAGAAAAGAATCTGGCTCGCGGAGGACGTTTGATGAATGCAGATTTCTCCCTCCTCTGGCTCTGAGATTCCCTCATTCCCACTGCAGCTCGGCCCTGGGAATGGAATTTCTCAAGGTCACTACAGGAGCATCGATGTGGCCTGTGGGGCCTGCTGTCGCAGGCCTTCGCTTTGGCCTCAGGTCCTGTCCTCGGCGGCACGCCCCACCCTGGGAGTTAGTTCAGGAGGATTAGCTGTGCTTGACTATCCCCTGCGTCACCCGGTTCCCTGCTTAGTTGTTTCTGAGGCCCTGGGCCTCCCCCCTCCAAACTCTGGCCCCGGCCGTTCGGCCGTTCCCCTCACTTGGAGTACCCTCCTCTTTCCTTCCACTAATTCAAAGTCACACCAGGCCCAACCAGGTTGTGCCTTAAGGCTCCCTCTCCTGAGAGACACTCAAAGGGTGGGTTGAGGGACTTGTTTTATGGAGGGGTGACGTCCCTTGGAGGCTTGCTTTTTGGTCTGGGACAGTCATGCGTCATCCTGAAACTCAATCCCTCCTTGAGCAAAATAGGCTAGGCACCTGGAAGCTCACTCATTCATTCAACCATTTTAGGGGGGGGGGGGGCGGATGAATAAGAGGAGGTGAGCAAGGCAGAGGCTAGTTCTATGGGGACTTGGAGGCCATGGAAGGATTCTGGACTTTATTCCAAATGCAACGGGGAGCTGTTTATAATCTAAGTAAGCTCTTTGGCACAGCCTGGTAGACAGCGGTTTGGAAGTGGTGCGAGGAGAAGCAGGCAGAGCAGAAGCCCCAGTGCGAAGGCGGCTTGCAGAGGAAGGCAGCCGTGAAATGGAAGGGAAGAGGGGGTCAAGAGCAATTTGGAGGCTCAGCCAGTGAACTCGCTAAAGGGCTGGATATGGGGGTGATGACAAGAAAGGAATCCAGATGCCTCCACGGTTTCTGATCAGAGCCTCTGAGTGGATGGTGGTGCCATTTCCTGAAAAGAGAAGACGGGCGTGTGGGCTGTGGGGAAATGAAGCCTTCTCCTTGGGCCGCGTTAGATGCTCGGTGCCATTAGGCATCCAGGTGGGGAGGTCGAAGAGCTCATTGAATCTAAGGGTCTGGCACTCGGGAGAAGCCAGGGATGGCTGAGGGGAACTAGTCAGAGACAGGAAATGCAGAATGGTGGTTTCGTAGGACGGTTGGGGGTGGGAGTGTGATCTGTGGGCTTGGCTTGTTGGATTTGAGGTGACTGTGACATCCTAAAAGAAATATCAAGCCCTGGTTGGGTGGCTCAGTTGGTTGGAGCGTTGTCCCGTGTACCATGTACCAAGAGGCTGCGGGTTTGATGCCCAGTCAGGGCACATACCTAGGTTGCAGGTTTGATCCCCAGTTGAGGCACATATAAGAGGCAACTGATCAATATTTCCCTTTTACATTGATGTTTACCTCTAAAAAGAAAAAGAAAGAAAGAAAGAAAGAAAGAAAGAAAGAAAGAAAGAAAAACAAAAAACTAAATAAAACATATCTTCGGGTGAGGAATTACAAAATACGAAATATCTCATTAAAAAAAATACATGTCAAGTAGGGAGTTTGTATTAGTTCCTATAGAGGCTTAAGCGGCTGTAACAAGCAGACCCCACAATCAGATGGTTTAAAAGAGATGGAGGATTATTTCTCTCCCACTTAACAGCCCTGTGGCAAGTGGGCCAGGGTGCGTAGGCTGCCCTGTTCCACATGAGATTACGCTGGGGCCCAGGGTCCCTCCATCTTGTTGCCCTGCCTTCTCATAGGGCATTGTCTTTACGTGTGTGTGGTCAAAACTGGGTCCTGGGTAGAAGAGTGTCCTACGCTGGCAGAACAAGGAAAGAGTGGAAGGTCTAAGGGGCCAAGAAGTGAGGGGGAAGGTACGGTACACGCATCACTTCTACTCATGGTCCGTGGATGAAACCAGGGTCTCCTGGCCACAGCCGGCCTCAAGGGATGCTGGGAAATGAGTCTCTCTGGAGCAGTCAGTGTCCGCCTTTACTCCCATCCTGTCGGAGAGCAGGAGAGTGAATGCCCATGCACTGCAACTGGGTGTTAGGTCCGGAACTTGGAGGAGAGGCCCGGGCTGGAGATGTGAGCAGGTAGTTATCTGCAGGAGAGGGTGATTAGCCCTGACCGGTGTGGCTCAGTGGGTTGGCCGTCATCCTGCAAACCCAAAGGTCACTGGTTTGATTTCCTGGTCAGGGCACATGCCCGGGTTGTGGGCCAGGTCCCCAGCTGGGGGTGTGTAAGAGGCAACTGATCGATGTTTCTCTCCCTCTCTTTCACTTTCCTGTCTCTTTTCTCTAAAACAAATACCTAAAGTCTTTTTAAAAAGAGGGTAGTGGGCTGTGTAAGAGCATGGGAATGGCGAGGCCACTTAGAGCAAGCTTGGGGAGAAAGAAGGGAAGAGGGGCCCAGGCCAGAGGCAAACTCGGGGGAACCCCATCATTTATGGGATGGGGCCAGGAACACTCTGAAGTTTGCCTGTGACCCCTTCATGTTCTAACCTAGCCTGTTTTTCTTCTCTCTGACTCTCTCCTCAGGCCTTATATGACCCCATCAACCCCGACAGGGAGACCCTTGACCAGCCTTCGCTAACGGATCCCCAGCGTCTGTCCAATGAGCAGGAGGTGCTTCTGGCGCTAGAGCCCCTGCTGGCCCAGGCCAACTTCTCCCCGCTCTCTGAGGACGCCCTGGCCTACGCTCTGGTGGTCCACCACCCTCAGGACGAGGTCCAGGTACCTGTCTTCTAGAGCAGAACCAACACTGCCAGGAGGCCTTGGGCAGGGGTGGGGCCTTTGGGAGGCACAGGTTGCTGGGAGTTGTCGTCCTGAACGCAGGACATGTGGCACATTCAGTGAGTTAGAAAAAGACAACTTTTTTTCAGGTCACTTCACTGCTGTCTGTTGGAAAACTATCATAAGATATGGATCTTCTCAGAAGTAAAGATTTTGTTGCCATCTTCCAGGAAATTGTAATAATAAGTAACACAAATTGCTCATTTAAAAAAATATTTTATTTCTTTTGAGAGAGAGAGGAAAGGAGGGAGATAGAGAGGGAGAGAAACATCAGTGTGTGGGAGAAACATCTATCAGTTGCCTCCCATGCGCCCCTAACCGAGGACCTGGCCTGCAACCCAGGCGTGTGCCCTGACTGGGAATCGAACTGGCCATCTTTCAGTTGCAGGTCTGCTCTCAGTCCACTGAGCCACACCAGCCAGGGCACAAAATGCTCACCAAAATTATAATAAAAATACTAAACTCTTCCAAATTTCTATCCACATTTTTGTGATTTTTAAGAAGTACTTTTTTCGAAAGTCATATTTTATTGTCTCTGAAATTGGAATGTGACTTATAAGTGGTGGTGTGATATAGTTTAATTGGCAATATATTTTCTCCGTTAGTTGCTTTATAAAATAATGGAGTAGCTTAAAATCAGTGGCATCTTAGAGTCAAGGAAATGTGGGCGCGCTGACTAGTGTGTGAAGGCGCCTCCTGGGACGGTGTGCACCTGTGCAGTGTACAACCTGAGCCCCCGCACGCGGGCACCCTGCCCCAACCCAGGGCACTGACAAGCCTGGGAGAGGGGGCGACATCACTGGGGGGAAAGATCATCGTATTCCAGTCTCTTGCCCTCACACTCCGGCCCATGCTCAGCTGCCTCTGCTTCCCTTGTCCCCCGTGGCAGGTGACAATCAATTTGGATCAGTATATCTACATGCAGTTCTGGGCCCTGGGCCAGAGAGTCGGACAGATGCCTCGTAAGTCCAGCGTGGGCTCCAGGCGTTACTTCTTTCTCAAGTCGTCCCCTGCAGAGAGGTGAGGCGGCCCTTGTTCCCCAGCTGCAGCGAGAGGGAGCAAGGTTAGTCAAGAGGGGACTGACAGGTCAATGTCTGGGTGTGGGTGTCTGGGGCCTGGGTGGGAAGTCGAGAAAGTGGGGAGGGATGCATCATCCAAATGCTGCTTTCTCTCCCCAAGGGAAAGTCAGAACTACAATTCCCAGGGGAAGAGGCGGGGTAGGGACACTTGTCCCATTTTCCAAACGAAGGAAACTGGGCTCAGAGAGGAAAGGTCACATTCTGAAACAGCGGCGCAGCCAGGATTCTGATGAACATAATTTTAAAACAACTTTTTTTTTTTTTTTTTAATTTAGAGAGAGAGAAAGGGAGGGACAAAGAGAGGGAGAGGAACATTGATGTGAGAGAGGGAAACATCGATTGGGTGCCTCTCACACGCCCCCAACCGGGCACCGAACCCACAACCCGGGCCTGTGCGCTGACCAGGAATCAAACAGGCAGCCTTTTGGTTTGTGGGACGATGCCCAGCCCACTGAGCCACACCAGCCAGGGCCAAACATCATATTTTTAACAGGATCTTCAAATACAGAGTTGGGTCAGGGAAGCCAGATCTCACAGTCAGCCAGGGGGCCTGTCAGTTACGCAGTCTTTCTGGAAATCAGTTTATCAAATATGGTCATGAATCAAAAAAAAAAAAAAAAGAAAGAAACAAAACCAAAGACAAAGAACCTCTTTTAGTCCTTAAACCAGTAATTCCACTTTCAGGCCTCTCTTCCAAGGCGATATTTATACTTGCAGCGTGTGTTTAATTATCTGTCTCTCACGCGGCACTCCAGGCCCCGCAAAGGCAGCGGCTGATTCATTGTGTTTTTTCTCCAGAGCTTTGTAGCACTCCCTGGCGCCCAGCAGACACTCTGAAATACATGCAGAATTTGAATTTGAAAATTAACTAAACCAAAGAATTTCATTCAGCTCTCCTTTTGCCAAGTACATAAACTCAGACGCACTCCACGTGCCCAGCAATAGGGGACTGGGTTATATAACCGATCCCCTGATGCTGGGCACTTAGGTTATAGCTGCCTTTCCTCCCGCCATTGTTGAGTAGCTGGTAAAATGACTGTGTGCCCGCAAAGCCAGAGAGAGAGGGTCCTGGGGTTGGAGGGGGCTCCCCGGGCGGTCCCGACCACCCTGGCTCTCGGTCTCTATTCGTCAGGAGATACTTTAAGCGGGTGGTACTAGCGGCCCGAACGAAGCGGGGGCACCTGGTGCTGAAGAGCTTCAAGGACACGCCGTTGGAGGGCCTGGAGCAGCTGCTGCCCGAGCTGAAGGTGCGCACGCCCACCCTGCAGCGCGCGCTGCTCAATCTCACGCTGGTGGTCTCGGGCGTGGCGGTGTTCGTCAACGTGGGCATGGTGGTGCTCACGGACCTCAAGGTGGGCACGTCCCTGCTGCTGCTGTTCTTTGCTGCCTTCATGGGCCTGCGGGCCTCCAAGGTAAGCAGGCCACCCTCACCTGCTGGGTTCCTGCTTGTGCCTTCCCTGGTTTCCTTTCCTTTGTCCTTCCTGCCCCCCGCATTCCCTTCCTTCCTTCTCGCCCTCCTTCCTTCCCTCTCTTCATTTCCTCACCTTTCTTCCTCGCTTCCCTCCCTTTATTTCCTCACCCACCTTCCCTCCTTCGTTCCTTCCTTCCTTCTCTACCTTATTTACTCAGCGCAGCCTTGGGCAGGTGTCTTGATCTCTCTGTGCTTCACTTTTCTCACCTGGGCAATGGGGATAGTCGTGAGACCGCCTCATAGGTTTGTCTCGAAGATTACATGAGCGAATCCATGAAAAGCACGGGGCGCAGTGCCTGCGTGTGGGAAGGGGTACATTTGTGTTCACAGCTACTCACTGAGTGCCTGCTCTGAGAGGTGCTCAGCGACCAGGTGCAGGATGAACCAGACTGCCTGGGTTTGAATCGAGCTCTACCGTCCTGTAGCTGCGTGACCTCAAGTAAGCTGCTTAACCTCTCAGTGCCTCGGCTCCGGCATCGGCAAAGTGGGGATGTCAATAGGACATGACTCATAGGGTTGTTGTGGGGATTCAGTTAATTAATACGTACGGTGCTTAGAACAGAGCCTGACACTTAGTACAGAAGGTACTATAGGAGAGTTAGCTATTGCCATTATTATTATTACCACCTGGGCTGTTGTGCCCTCTGAGTGTGGGCTTCCCCATCCTGGCTGGTGTCATTATCACTGGGGGAGCTGTTTTTGTTGTTGTTCCACTTATTGATGCACTCATTGGTTGATTCTTGTGTGTGCCCTGACCAGGGATCGAACCTGCAACCTTGGTGTATCAGGACGACACTCTAACCAGCTGAGCTACCCAGCCAGGCCAGGGGAGCTGTTTTATAAATGCAGTCTCCCGGGCTCTAGCCCAAATCAACTGAATTGGAAACTTTGGGACTGGGGCCCGGGAAACTATTTTTAACCTGCTCCCTTCTTGATTCTACCACATGTGAGTGCAGGGCGGCCTCCTGCAGTTGCGAAGGTTGTTCACCATCTCAGGATTCATGGCGAGGGGGCGGGTGGGGGCTGACACCCAGCCTGTGCTTTGCTGGCCGAGCCGTGTGCCCTGTCTCCGTGCTGAGTTGCCCGGAGGGGCTGCCTGGTACTGATTCTCCCCAGGGTTGGCACTGGCCCGGGGAGCGTGGACTGACGCGAGGCGTCTGTTGTACTCCATCGTTCACTCGCCGGTTCATTGGTTTTCAAGCTGTTTTCAGCCATCCCAATGGGCTGTTGGGAAGACTGGTGATAAATTCTGCAGATAACAGCCAGGCTGTGCTGGCTGAGAGGGGGAAGGGCTGGGGAAGGGCGCAGAGAGCAATCCCTAGGGCCAGGGGTCAGGCAGGATTGAGGAAAGCTTTGAACAGGGAGGAGGGAGGACGGAGCCTGGTGGAGGAGGGGCCGGGCGAGCACGGCTTGGGGGGACCCACGGGGCTGGGGTCCAGTGTGCAGGGTAAAGTGAGGCCCCAGAGTGGTGGCAAGGGCCTTGCATGTCAAGGTAGGGACCCTGGGCTTTATCTTCAGGGCAGTGGGAGCCATGGAAGGGTTGATTTTTTTTTTAAAGATTTTATTTATTTATTTTTAGAGAGAGGAGAAGGGAGGAAGAGAGGGAGAGAAACATCAATGTGTGGCTGCCTCTTGTGTGGTTGCCTCTTGCACGCCCCCAACTGAGGACCTGGCCCGCAACCCAGGCATGTGCTCCGACTGGGAATCAAACAAGAGACCCTTTGGTTCACAGGCTGGTGCTCAATCCACTGAGACACACCAGCCAGGGCACAGAGTGAAGTTTTTATTCACTCTCCCAGAGGGGAGAGGGGCTTGGTGTGGAGAGATACAGCAGCAACAAAATGCAGGGGCTTTGAGCTTTTATTAAATGATCGGGGTAGTTTTAGAGCAAGGTGTTTCAGTTGGTCATGTATGTGCCCTGACTGGGGATCAAACCTGCAATCTTAGTGTATCAGGACGATGCTCTAACCAACTGAGCTCCGCGCCAGGGCCAGGGGAGCTGTGTGGGCTGCAGCTTGTTTTGATGGTACCTTTGGGTGCAGGGTCCGGCCCTTGCGGTTTGGCATGGCCTGTTTCATTAAGTTCCTGGAGCCACTGCGCCTTTAGGGTGCTTCCAGTAATTTTCTAGTCCTGAGGATAGAGGCTCATGAAACAAGAGTCAGTCGTGCTTTGTGGGGTCCAGCCAGCTCTGGGAAAGAGGGCCTGAGAAAGGGGCTTCTGTCCTGTTACCTTCTTCTCTGGAGTTCCCACCTTGAGACAGAGCTCAGATCAGATTCCTGAGAGGCCAGTTGTCTGCAGGACACATGCCCCTTTCCTTGCCCTCCGAGGGCTCATCCGCGTCCATGGTTCCCCCAGGCAGCTTGCCTCTGTCTCCTAGATCTGTGCTCTGTGCTCAGCCTGGAGCAGCAGCAGCCTGGGCGCAGCGCGGCATCTTCCCCAACCCGCTCCTCCTCCTGGTTCTCCCACTGCTCACTGGCGAGACCCCTGGAAGTTGTCCTCACCCTGCCTCCAAATCCGTCAGTCCCCAGCCTGTCGTTCCTGCTCCCCGAATCTCTGTGCCATCTCCTCTCCTCTGTTCCAGCCCCAGCCCAGACGCTCTTTCCAGCCTCCTAGTTGGTCCCCTCCAGGCCATCCTGATGGCCCAAGGTTGGTCCTGCTCCCATGTCTCAACCTAGCATCAGAGACCCTGTGTCCCCAGCTTCATGTGACACAGTTCTGTGCTTCAGCTCTACCAGAGTATAGTGGTAGCGTCTCTTCCCGCTGCTTTCCTTCCTTCCCTTTGCACATGCTGTTCCTCCTACACAAATGTCCTTTCCCCCTTACTGGGCAGTCCAGCCCTGCTCACCCGTTACCTTCCGCTCACAGGCAGAAAGTAGACTTCACAGACTGGGATGGTGCTTCTGTGGGCACCCGCCCTACCCTGGTTCACTGTGGGTCTCCTCACCCAGCACAGAGCAGGCCCAGGGGTGCCCCAGGGACACACCAGGGCTGGTCTTGCTCTGGAGGAAGTGGTACGGGTCACACGTGCCGTACAGAGGTCATTGCAGGGGGCACTTCAGGAACCCAAGGATACAGCTGCTCATCCGTGGGAAACGATGTCCAACCTGAACCTTGACAATGAGGCAGTGTTTTCTAAGAGTTGGCTTGGATCATTCCAAGGCCCAGAGGCCTGAGAGCAAGGTGTGCTCAGGGCCACGTTCAGGGTCCACTGGTTTCTTCAGCATGGGCTGCGTTCAGAAGGAAGGGGTGAGAGGGGACTGGGGGAAATCCTCGGGGGCCAGGCCAAGGAGCTGGGACTCTCTGAGGGCACCAGGGAGCCATGGGAGGTGCTCTGAGCAGGGGATGAGCAGGGTCCCCTCTGGGGCTGTGCAGGGACGGACTGGAACAGGAGACTGAGGTCAGGGAAGAGGCTGGAGCAATGCATGAGGCAGGCTGGAGAGGAGGGGACCAGGCTGGGGACTGACAGACAGGCTGGTGTGTATGAGGCAGGGAGGATAGTGCCGGGGGTTGGCCTGTGACTGGGTAGATGGGGTGGTTGCCCCAGATATGGCCCCCAGGGCAGGAGGGAGCAGTGGGCTAGGGGTTAGGGGAGGGGAGACCCTGCACTCAGTGTGGGCCGTGGTGAATGTTGAAGGGACATGTGGGTGGCAGGTGGTGAGCCCTCTCCACGGAGAGGTCTGATCTCATCTGTGTGCCATAGAGTGGCATGACCTGCTCATTTAATCTGTGAGAATTCAACACCATCAGCTTGGCAGAAACCGACACAGAGCCCAATGTATTTTCATACCAGACGGTCCCTGACACACACAATTCCCGCATCTCGCCTTCAGCTAGAGGAATGGCGATTCGTTCCAATGCAGGGACATAAAGCGACTGTGCTGGGCTCATAAAAAGAGAGCACAGTCTGCACACAGCCGTGTCATCGGTACCATGCAGGCCAAGTCCACGGTTTTTCAGGGATGCGTTGACTTGAGGCATTTTATCCACCTTGGTCTCTGTGTAAGACGGGCAGCACTCTGTCGGGGAGAATACTTGTATTTAAAAGGCAGCCCCCAGCCCGAGCTTCCAGCCTGGTGTGGATGAATATTCAGTGGTAGCTAATGTTTAGATGCTTTTTAGGGCTAAGGCTCTGTGCCAAGGCCTTCATGAACGGTTTATTGACTCCCTGAGCACTTCCTGTCATCTGCCTCATTTCACAGCGCTACCCAAGGGCTTAGGTCATAGCTGCCGGTGCACAGCCGGTAGGGGGCAGAGTTGGGACTCGCTTCCAGGCCTGAGGCTGCAGGGCCCACCGGCTTTGAGCTTATTTTGTGGATGAAGGGAAGACTGGGGGGAGGGCATGGGTGGGCTCTCATTCCCCTCCCTAGGGATACCAAGGATGGGGCCCCGGCCCTGACCCTTGTTGTCTTTTAGCACAGAGGGGAAGGAAGGAGAAAGAGGGAAACATTGACTGGTTGCCTCTTGTATAACCCCAGCTGGGGACCTGGCCTGCAACCCAGATTTGTACCCTGACTGGGGATCGAACCAGCGACCTTTTGGTCTGCAGGCTGGCACTCAATACACTGAGCCACTTGAGCCAGGGCAGCACTTCTCTTTACAATTTATTATTTTAAACCTTTTTTTTATTATGGAAAAGTTTTTAAAAATGCACAAATCGAATGGTATGATGAGTTCCCATGTAGCCAGCATCCAGCGTCCACAATTAGCAATAGTCAATCGCATTTCACCTGAAGACCCCCGCTCTCTCGCTACTTATTTTGAAGCAAACCCTAGACATATCTGCAAATACTTTAGTAGTATGTGTCTTAAAGATGAGGACTTAAAAAAATAATTGTAACAAAAAATTCCAAGGCCAAAGCTTGTATCGATTGCAAATCCTTGAACAAATTCATTAATAGCCAAAGGCTGCAAGATATTAACAGCCTCGGAGTCACTGGCGCGAGAGCGGGTGGATTAAAAATACAAATAGCCGGGCGCAAGTCCCGGGGACCTGAGGCGAAGAGGTCTGGGGAGGGTCCGGGAGTCCGCGACCCCTACCGGTGTGAGGGCAGCGGGGGTGTGTGTATGGGGCCCGAGCGCGGCCCTGCCCCTCCCGGGTGGCCGAGCTGCAGCCGTCCCACCTGCAGATGTTCGGGCAGCAGCGCAGCGTGCAGGCGCTGGAGCTGGCGCACATGCTCTACTACCGCAGCACGTCCAACAACTCCGAGCTGCTCAGCGCCCTGGCCCTGCGAGCGCAGGACGAGCACGCCAAGGAGGCTCTGCTGGCGCACAGCTTCCTGGCCCGGCGGCCGGGCGGGGCAGGCGGCCCGCCCGAAGGTAGGACCCTACCCTGGGACACGCCCCTCCTCCCCACGGTGCCGGGAGGCCCCGCCCCGCCCCTTTGTGGCCCCGCCCCATCCGTCTTTGCCGGGCTCCTCCCAGGCCCCCCACCTGAAGCAGAGTCCACACTGTCATTGCAGGGTTGAGTCTCCCCTGTCCCAGGAGACATCGTCCCCACGATGCCCGCCCCCTACTCCTTGCTCCCAATGGTGAACCTGATCTATTTCGAGGTGACCCCAGCCCTCAGCAGATGGGACCCCTGAATCCAGCTTACGATCTTGATGGACGTGTTTTTTTTTTCCCCTCCCTGGGTGGCCTCCATTTCCTGACCTCAGCCTCAGTGGGGCACTTGATCAGACACCTGTTTGGCATGCCCGCCTCTGCACCCCGCTTGGGGCTTACTCCTTCCAATAGGAGCCCACACTTTCCCTACAAGAGACTCTTGTCCCTTCACTATGTAAGCCCCAGGTGGTCCCCTTTCGAACTTGAGAGCCCCACATGAGAGCCCCAGAGCCGAGCCTTCCAGGCCTTGTCCCACTCTCCTAGCCTCAGTATACCCATGAGCTTCTCCTAAACCCAGGCCCTCCATCGTCCTCACAGCGCCTGCCTCTCCTCCTGCAGAGACCTCCCAGTGGCTCCAGTCGGAGGTGGAGAATTGGCTCCTGGCTCAGTCAGGCTGTGAGGTGACCTTCAACGGAACTCGGGCTCTGGGCCACCTGCAAGCCCTAACTTCCACCATCGGGATGTGCCCGCCCCCGGGTTTCCCCAAACTAGTCTCGCTGGCTACAATCACTTCCCCCCTGGCCGCGCCCAGCAGTGACAACCCTTGACAGAAACCTCTCTCTGCCCAGCCCGGCCCAGCCACCTGGTTAGAAACTAAGCCCCGCCTCCTCCACGACCAGCTGTCGATCACAGCTGCTGCGATTTGCAGCTCCCCAATTCCAATGACAGGCAGTCATGTTGCACTTTATTCGTAAGACAAAGCCCCCAGTCAAGACAGCCTGCATTTGCTAGCCCTACCCCTTCTGGTGGACAGCCCGTCAAAGCTTTTTGGTTCTGCTGCTGTTCCATCTCCGAGTCCCACCCCCGCCGGTTCGGCTGAGGAGCGAGCGTCAGCCAATCGCCGGGTTCAGCACTACCAACCACCTGGCGCAGTTGCTGGGCCGTGCCCTCCCGAGGCTATATATCCTTGTCTTATTAGCCTGCTGCGGGCAAACTGCCCATCATGTTCACCAAGGCAGAGCCCCAGCCCACACAGCCAATGAGTCAAACTCCCAGTGACAGCTTCTGGGCACTCTCAACTTGGGGCAGCCAGTTGTCGCTGCATAGAAGCAACCAATCGGAATTCCTAAAGGGAACCTGTTTATCAATTGCCCCTACTTATAAGGCAGGCCATCTGGTCAACTGCAGATCAGCTCGTCCTAGGCTGGAGGAGTTGGGGGCCTTGTGCCAGCAGGAACTGCGGGCCAGGAGGAATCATCCTCACCCCAAGATGAACTTCCATTCGGGCCCAACAACCTCAGGTGCCTTCTCTGCCCAGGTTTCTTACCCTTTCTATAGAAACTACCTCGGTCTGGACCTTCCCTCCACCAGTGGCCTGTGCAATATTTATTGATCTATCAATTTTGCCCTCTCCCAAAAGAATAAATCATGTTTAATAATCTGGATGAGTAGTATAGTTTGCAGAGGTCAGAAAGAAAAAAGGGATCAGATTTCTGGGAAGGAGACTGGGTCTTGCGGGAATGCTTTTGGGTGGGTTCCAGGCAGAGAAAGCTGTAATCCTCGAGGGAGACTGGACTTGTAGTCTGTGAAATAGACTGGTTGTGAATCACAGAAGAGGATTGCAGAGAGGACCTAATTCCTGAGAAGTGCTAGTTCCCCAAAAGACTAGCTCTTTTTTTTTTTTTTTTAAGACTAGGTCTGAACACAGGAGCTAGGGAGGCCATGTGCAGTGATGAGACTGGCTGTTCGCTGCACAAAGGTGCACACCCAGGAGATGGATGGGTGTGAAATCCAGCCTCCTCTCTCCTGACAGGAGTTCTCTCTGTGTGGAGAAGCCTGGAGAAGGGGGGATGCCATTTAACTTTTACTTAAGTGCCTAATGGGCTAGAGGCAGCATTTAGGGAGGAGGCAAAAGAAGGGGCATTAGGTTGTAATGAGGGAAGGAGGGTATGTTCTAAGAGGGAGATGGGGAAGTGTCTTCCCAGAGGGAGGCCTGAAGTGAGCGAGAAGAGACCCACAATCTAGAACAACACACACACCCTACCTAGTTAAGTGAGAGAGACACTTGCAGAAGGAAAGGGGGAACTGGAAATCCAGCCTCTTGGTTCTTCCCCAGAAGTGCCTGAAGGCTTTCACTCCACAGGGATCCTGAGACTTGAAATGGAAGGGTCCATGGTCATGGGACCCCGGCTCCGGTGTCCCGAGTTTAGAAGGACCTGGGGCCCTGGAGCTGGACATACTGAGGCCGAACTGCTGGGGGTGGGGAGCTGTCCTAGGTTCAGGAGAGATCAGGCATGAGCAGTCTGGGTCCCTGAAGGAAGGGAGGAAGGAGGGCAAGGCAGAACCCGTGGTCAAATGATTTTATTTTCTGGAGGCGGGGTGAGGCGAAGGGGCTGGAACAGGCTGGGGCCACAAGGCGACTGCAGCGTTCACTCCCGCTTCCGCAGGTGGATGTAGATGAGGCCACTGGCCAGGGCAAGGGGGAAGGCCACCCAGGCCAGGGCAAAGCAGTAGCCGAAGCTGCCCCCAGATGGATGCTTTGCCAGGATCTCCTTGGCATGGATGGCGTAGATCAGCGCTCCAGTGAACACTGCCACGCCTGTGGGGAGAGAGGAACCAAGTGTCATGCCGCACCCTCAAGAAGACTGCATTTCCTAGCAAGGAAGCCGCCAGAGGGCAAGTGGGCAGCACCGCTGCCTGCCGGGAGTTGTGGTTCGCTTCCCCAAAGCCATGCAACCAGGCCTCGGGCACTTTGATCTCTGGGTCCCCTTTACTTATCCATAAAATGGAACAATAATATCTACTCATCCATCCTTTCAAGGAATATTTTTGAGTGCCTCTCTACCAGCCAAGCTTACAAAGAGTGAATTAATAAAACATGAAAGGGGCTTTATAGTAATTCAGGATGATAATGTTCCCGAACTGAAGAGTATGACTAACAGCGCTTTACACCTGAAGTCAAAAAATTGAAAAGTACATGGAACTCCCTGAAGTGTCTGATACATGTTAGGTTCACCAGAAACAACAGTTGGCTGCCATTATAATTACAAGACCACTAGTATGATTCTTGCCCTGGCTGGTTTAGCTCAGTGGATTGAGCGTCGGCCTGCGAGCTAAGTGTCGCTGGTTCGATCTTCCAGTCAGGGTACATCAGAGAAGGAAAACTCTGACTCCAAAAAACCTCCGCTGCCTTGCGGCATACCTCTTCAGGGGAAAGGCTAAGGGAGTAAACCCCGACAGAAAATCCGGAGCCGGAGTCCCTAAGGCGGTTTGACGTTGTAGTCAACACCGGCAACTCCTGCGGCGCACCTGAACCCAAGCTGTATCGACTCCGTCTTTCCCTTGGACCCTTCAGCTGCGAAGAGAGGGGGGGTCTGCTGCATGGGCAACAGCAGACCCTCCATATTACCCTGCCCAGGCTCTGTAGCTTCAGCGTCATCACAAGATGTCGATTCAACACGGGAGGAGACAGATACCATGTCACTCCCGAGTCGGACTGCACAGCCATTCTCGGCGGTGCAGATAGACTCTTAAGAAGCTACACCATCGTCTCTCGAGACGGACGGCTGCCGACGACGACGACTAGTATGATTCAGAGTTCTGGGGTATTCATTAGCGACCTATCCCTGCTCTCCTACCCCTGCCCCTGGGATTTAAATGATTTGCCCACACCACCTTTCTAAGCTCTGGCTCCTAGAAGCCCCAAGTGCCAGCTCCCCCATGACTCAGAGACACAAACCACCACTGAGTCACTGAAGACTACAACTCCTGTAAATTCCTGGGCGCAGAGGAGTGCCATGAAGGCACCTCAGCTGATCCTTGGGCGAAGAATTCTTTCCTTTTACCAGATGCCCACTCTCAGGGCCCCCAGCATCCTGATAGATGCCCTCCCTTCCCTTTAACTCCCAGGGAACAGTGCTTACTGGTGGAAAGCTGGCAGAGGCCAGTGGCATAGAAGAGCCCTCCTCGTCGCATGGTGTAGAGTTGGAACATAAACAGGATGAAGGACAGGCAGCAGAGGATGAGGGAAAGCACCATGAGGACCTGCACTGCCTTCAGCCAGCCTGCAGTAAGGAGGAGAGAGAGGTGAAAGTCACAGCAGGTCCAGAGTTCCAGCTCTACCTGCCCGCTCATCCATCTGCAACAATGCCCCCCTTCCCAATCCCTGGTTTAGAGACACAATTTTGGATACTTAGGAGTATCACCTTATTGACTTTGATTCCTGTAACTTTGCTAAATTCCCTTACGGGTTTTAGAGGCTGTTTTGAAGGATTTTCTACAGAAACATGTTTCCTGGGAATTGAGATGTTTCTACTTCTTTCTTTTCCATCTTTGTGCTTTTTATTTCTTTAAAAAACTTCTTAAAGATTTTAATTTGTTTATTTTAGAGAAAGGGGGGGAGAAGAGAGGGAGAGAAACATTGATCGGTTGTCTCTCACATGCTCCGAACCAGGGACCTGGCCTACAACCCAGGTATGTACCCTGATCAAGAATTGAACCTCTGACCTTTTGATTCATAGGCCAGCTCTCAACCCACTGAGCTACACCAGCCAGGACATATACCTTTTATTTCTTTTTCTTGCCTTGTTGCATTGGCTACCTCTAGTACAACACTGGACATAAGTTGTGAGAACAGAAATTCTTGCTTTACTCTTAGGGGAACACATTTCATCTTTCACCTTCTTTGACTTAGAAATTTTGATGGATGCAACTCTGCCCCTTTAGAACTCAAATGCATCTGCCACTCCTCCTCCTTTAGATCCTTGGAAGGGTTCAGCCCTACCTCTTTAGAACTTCAGTATGGTTCCAACTCCACCTCTTTGGAACTTGGAGCAAATGGTCCTAGACCTCCATTCAGAATACCAGTCCCATCTCCATAGAACTTTGGAAACATAATCCTATCTTCTTGGAAACTTGGGAGCATTCTCCCTCTTCCTTAAATCTATAGCATGTGGCCTCCACTCTCTGAATCCCCAGGGCGCGGGAGACTTTTAGCTCATCCTCTTTAGAATGTGAGCATATTGCCCTCTGCTACTGAGTTAGGCAGTTCATACATTGGCTCCACTCACTCAACGTTGGGATGCAGCCCCCCCCCCCAAACTCAAAGCTTGGTAGGTTCCCAATTCTGGGCCCAGAGAAGAGACTTGGGGTTACCCCTCCCCTTTGCAGACCAGTCCCCCATGCCCCTCACCATTCTCGCTGACAGTACTGCAGGCCCACGTTTTGGTGTCATTGATCCACGTGCAGTCGTACCAGAGATTCAAGGACTCCTTTCCAGGGAGGGTCCACCAGGACTGGGATGGACAGAGAAACAAGGGAAGGGATAGGAAAGTAAAGTGGGAAGGGTCAGAAAGTCTGTAGGAAGGGTTTACAAAAGGGTTTGATGTCGAGAGAGGGCGGAACCAGGGAAAAGTGGATTTAATAGGAAAGGAGAGGAGGTCGGGGAAAGGGCCTCCAAGGCAGATGCTAGGGGAAAGGGGTGTGGCGGGAGTCTGGAGGAGAGCGGGAGGCTTACCTTGTCCAAAGTGGCCACGAAAAGCAGGATGAGAATGAGGATGTGAAGGGCAGAGACCACCAGCAGGAGGAGGGACATGGCTGCTGTGGAAGCCTGGGGTACGCGCCGTTGTCAGAAGGTGGTCGTCTCAAGAGGCTGGCACAGGGGAGGGTGAGATGCCCAAATCCTCGTGGAGAGAGAGGCTGACTCCAGACCCCTGGGGTCTGAGGGAGGAAAGGGCTAGAAGGGGCTACAGGCCAGGACGCCTGGGTCTCAGGGAAGAGGAGGCTGGGGGCCCAACCCCTGAAATCCCCAGGGGCTAGAGAGGGCCAAGGATGGACTCCTGATGGGACCCCCCCCCCTCCATATCCTCAGAGCCCTGTCCTTGGGTGCCCAGGAATCAGGATGTGAAAATTCAAGTTGAAACCCCTCCAGGTTTATCGGAAGCTGTGGGCTGCCCCCAGAGAGAGGCATCTCTCCACCCCTCTCCCGGGGTGGGGGGAGGAGGGGTTCCGGGTGAGTCATGGGTGTGACTCATCCCACCCGCCTTCCTCCAAGTACCAGGGAAACCCCAGCCCCTGGCTGTGCCCACGAGGTGCCCACCCCACCCTGCTGCCAGACCGGTGCCTGCTGGGCACCTTGTTGGGAAAATGGACTGGATCCGTGTTTGGGGGGAGAGGCCTGAGAAGAAGGAACCAGTCCTCCATTCCCCTTCAGTGTCCAGAAAGGGGAAAGGGTCTGGGGGGGTGCTCAGACTTGGGGTGTCCTCAGGCAGGGCCCTGCTCTCGGGGTCTTCAGGGGAGAGTGGAGAGCATTGGGGAAAAACAACAGGATATTTCCAGGTGCAGGGCTCTGCTGGGAACCCCCAAACCATGCCGGGCCCCACCCCTCCCTGAATCCCCACCCCAAGTGCTAAGAGATCACTTCTGAAACGACAGAGATTCCCATTAGGGGTGTCCTTCCCAAACGTCTGCACTCCCAAGTAGATTAAAAAAAAAAAAAAAATCCCAGTCCGGATAACGGACTGGAAACTTACCGAGAGCGGCAGAAAAAGTCAGAGTTGGAGCCTGTCCCTCTCTCGGGCCTCTGCGCCCCGCCCTTCTCCCTCCTTCCACCCTCTCGAGGCCCCCGCCTCCCTCGCCGCCGGCCTCCCTCCGGCGCTCTCCCCTCTGGCTCTCTCCGACCTCCTTCCCTCCAATACCAGAGCCCTCTGTCTCGTCTCGGTCTCTGTCTCTGTCTCTGTCTCCCGTCCTCACTGCCTATACCTTCTTCCTTCTGTCCCTCTTCTCACGCCCCTGGTTTCTCTTCCTCTGCTCCTCTCAATATATACCGACCCTTTTATACCCACCCTCACCGCACCCAGCTGAGGTCTGCAGCCGGGGGGAGGGCCCAGGCGCTCTCGTTCTTCATTCTCTGAGCCCCGCCCACTGCCCCAGGCACGCATCTTTTGGGGCTCCCTCCCAGGGTTGAGATGAGAGGTTGGAGCGGAGCGGAACAGAGCTGGAGCCCTGGAGCGGGGCAAGCATCAGGGCGTGGGAGGGCCCAGTTCTCAGGCCTTTGCTCCGGGCCTCGTCCTGGGACCTGGGACCTGGGACCTGGGACCTGGGACCTGGGACCTGGGACGGATGTCTGCTTTCCTGGATGGGGCTTAGAACTGGATGCTCAGAGGATGAAAGTCTGAGGGGGGAGGCCAGCTTCCTGCATTGTGGAGCGGGCAGAGGGCCAGGGGATGGGAAATGGGGACATGGAGAACTCTGGAAGGGGGCCCGGAGGTGGAAGTTAAGAATCCCAGTGCTACCGTGGCCTGCCTGGGGGCCCTTGGTCAGTTATGTCAACTGTCTGAGTCTTGGTTTCCTAACCTGTGGGTATAATAATACTGATAATACTGACAATATACTAATACTACTAATAGGAGTCCGATACGTATTCTAAGTAAGGTAATACCAGTACATTAACACACCTAACACATTTGTTCCTTACTTCATCAAACATTTATTGAACATCTTTTATGAACCAGGAGTTAATAATGAAAGCCAAAAAAACAAAAAACAGAAGTGAGCCAACTGTTACCGTGGTGCTTATCTTCCTAGTAGAGGAAGACAGACAGTGAAGAGAACACATATCAATAAAAAAGATAAATTCAGAGAGTGATAAATGCTTTGAAGGAAACACAATGGAGGATGGAGGTAGTGATGGTGTGGGGGACCTACTTTAAACAGGGCAATCAGGCAAGGCCTCTCCAAGGAGGTGACATCTGAGCTGAGACCTGAAGACAGGAGTCATTTGAATGCTGGGTGAAGAGGAAGGGCAAAGGCTCTTGAAAACAAGCCCGGGCTGTTTGGGGAGCAGCAGACAGAAGGCCCAGTGTGTCTGGAATATAGGGAGCTAGAGTGAGGGAAGGAAAAGACATCAAAGAGGGCCCTTGAAGACTAGGGGAGGAGCTTGGACTTTATTCTAAATGCAATGGGAAGTCATTGAAAGGTTTTAAACAGACATGCATTACCAGGGATTTAATGTTAACTATTATTATTAATGATAAATCTTGGATTTGAATTTGGGTGAGAGGTGATGACTACTATGTACCTGGGTCTCTTGGAAGGCCTGGGTGATGGTGAATAGTGAGGGACAGGGGACCAGGTGTCAGGGGTCTTGATATGGAATTGAGAGCTGGAGAACTGAAATTCTGGGTTCCCCTGCATGGGAAGGAACCTGGATGATCTGGTGGGGACAGAGCTGGGGGAGGGAGGGTGGTTGGTCATGCTGGCTCCCTGAGGGCAGTTCAGTGACTGTCTGGGTACCTGGGAGACCTGGAAGCAGACTCTAGAAGCATACTGGCTGGGTTCAAATCCTAGATATTTTATCACTAGCTGTGATTTTGGGCAGGTTACTAATAATCTTTCTATGCCTCCGTTTTTCTATCTGTAAAATAGGGATAATAGTTAATGCATCATAGGGTAGTTCTTAGAGTAGTGATGTCATAAGCACTGTTGTATGTGCTCCTTATACTAGGCATTGGGGCCCTGAGTGGATTCAGTACTGCGGGACCCTAGATCAACAAGGTCGTGAGAATTTGGGGGAGGGGCAAAGTTTTGGGTCCATTGGGTCCCAAGACTAAAAAGTTGGAGTACAAAATAAGGGTGTCTGGGTGTAACACAGACAGGAGCCCCAAACCAGGGAGCTCCTGATATTTAAAAAAAAACGCAACCCCCCCCCCAAAAAAAACAAAAACAATAACAAACCGCACAGTGAACTAGCTGATGTGGATGTGCCATTTATTACTCACATTACAGGGAAGTGCACCCACAGTGACGGGTTGCTGTGAGAGAGACCGCACCTCCTCCAGCCTGAGGCTCATTATAAGGGGTCCCAGGCCAAGGCAGCATGGTTTGGTTGGACAAACCTAGTGTGGCCTGGAGCTACATTACCTCAGTGTGTACCTGCAGTAAAAAGCAGTCAGGATGAGGAGCCACTCACAAAAGGCGATAAGGAGAGAGTTACAATCCGTTCCTGAAACAATGCGCATTCCCTTTGGCTAGGGACCCCCCGCCAGCCCTCCCCACTGGTGGGGGAAAGGGCCATGTCTTGAGCTACCCCACACTGGACTTGGGGAATAGGTAGGTAGTCTGAAACTTGTCTTTGAGAAGGAACTGGGGGTCTGAACTCAGAACCCCAAGCAAGTTAGAAAGTCTGGGTCACTGAGGGAAAAATTAGGGGCAAGAGGGTCTTGTGTTTTACAGGGAGTAGAGGCAAAAGGGGCCAGAGGGACAGATCTGGTCTGGGGAGGAGTCTAGGAACCAGGAGTTAGGGAGGTGGAAAGTAGAGCGGGGGAGGTGTAGAACGGAGGTAGGGCTCTGAATCAAGTTCCCTGAGTGATATCAGTGCCATACTTGTGGGTACTGGGGATGCTCAGGGGGTCCCCCATGTTAGGACCGCGTAAAAGGGGAAGAATAAGAGCGGTGTAGGGATCTCCCCATCCTGGGCCTCCAAAGCGAGAGCTTAGCTGAGTGCCCGCGGGCCGCTTCCTCCCACAGGAAACCGCAGGCGTCAGGCACACCCAGCCTGCAGGGAGCGTCGCCCACTGCCCGCCCGCTTCGGGGTGACCCACGTGGGCAGCAGCAGTCCGCGTTGGGGGCGTGCCCTGGGGACTAGGGGGTGTGGTCTCGTGGGGGCGTGGCCGGAAAGGGGCGTGACACGGAGCGGTCCTAGGGTACGCCTACTTCCGCTTCTCAGTGCCCGGACTCTGGGCAGCAAAGTTTTTTTCCGGTTTCTCTGGAAGCCGTTAGCCGCGCATGCGTAGGGAGCCGCTGCAAGGACCTGAGGCGTGGTGAGCGCCCCGTCTCCTCACTACCTCCCTGGTAATGTAACGTGGTCTTAATCAGCTTAAGACACGCTTCCCTCGGGCTGGTCCCGGAGGCTTCGGCCTAGCTCCAGAGCCTTCCAGATGTTTCCCTCCCAGGCCTGCCATCACAGGGTTCTCCAGCTCCTGCATCCCACTCCTGGATACACAGGCCGCCCCTCGCAGGCAGACCATTCCGACCACCCACAGGTCCGCCCAGGCCGACGGCGGCCTGGCGAGCCCCGCCCCCACAGGTCTTGGGAACGCTTGGCCTGTCAGCGCCCTCCCACGGGGGCGGGGCAGGGGCGGGGTCCTCCGGTGTTCCTTTAGCCACGCCCCTCGCCGGTCCCTGCGCCCCCACCTCAGCGCCTCAACCCCTGCAGCCCCTTCCAGCGCCGCCCTCAAGGCCCTCCCAGCCCACACCGCCCAGCCCCGACCCTCGCGCGGCTCCTTTTCAGAGGTCCCGGGACCCCGGCAGGTCTCACCACCTCCTCCGCCACTCCTTCCAGCTGCCCCTCCCACGGCTCCGCTCGCGGCCTCGGTCCCTCCCCGGCCGCTGTCCTCAGGTCTCATTGGCCCCTTATCTCCCCAGTAACCCGACCACAACAGTGAGCTGGGTGCAGCACCAGCAGGTAGGGACCGGGCCTGTCTCGGCTCAGCGGGCCTGGGGGTCTCCCTTCCCCGGCGGTCCCTTCCCCAAAGAGCGGCCTCAGACATGCCGGGAGCCTCGGGGACTTGTCCCCAGCGCCAGAGCCGCGATGCAAACAGAGAATGTGAGAGGCAGGAGGTCGGGAGGAGCGCGGGAGAGGCCAGGGACTGAGTCGGAGAGGTCAGCGCTGGTTGTGGGGTCGCCTTCCAGCCCCAGCCCTCCCTGGTCGTTGCCCACCTCCTCCCGCCCTCTCCTGCCCGCTGCCTGAAGGGGCCTGTGTCACCCCCGTAGGAGTCCCCCCCTCTGGCTAAGATGCCTTTAGGACTCTCTGCTGGGAGCAGCCGCTCCGAGGATGGAAGCGAGGGCCTTCTGGAGGGAATGGGTAACGCATACGTTCTTTGTTTCACTCATTCTTCCCCTCAGTTTCCCCAAGTTTCAGGTTCTGTGTTGCAGGGCCCTGGGGACAGGGAGGCCTTCACGGAGAGCCCTGTGGTGGGGGGAGCACATACATGTGCGGGAATGAGGTGGAGCTGCTGGGGTGGGCCGGGAAGACTTCCTGCAGGAGGAGACGTTTGAGAGGGGCCCCGAACTCCCTGGGACTACCAAGGGGAAAAGGACGGGAAGAGTCTCAGCAGAAGGAACAGCATGTGGCGAGAGCAGGGTTTCTCAGCCTCTGCACTGCTGACGTTTGGGGTCAGATAACCCTTCGTTGTGGGGGTGCCCTGTGTGCGGTAGGATGCTTTAACAGCGCCCCTGGCCGCCACCCACTATGTGCCAGTAGCACTCTCTGCACCCCTACACATTCACCCACATCGTGACCATCAAAAAACGTCTCCGCACATTGTCAGATGTCCATGTGGGACAGACTCGCCCCAGGCTGAAACCTACTGGGCCATGCGAGGTGGCGAGCTGGTGGAGCAGACTTGGAGATGGGGGCAGGGCCAGGTCATCCGGGGCCTTAAACACCAGGCTGAGGAGCTGGGGTTTTGTCCTGAGGGTGCTGGAGTGGCAGGGGAGGCCTGTGAGCAGGGCAGGGGCCCCCTGGGGCCGTGAGGGGAGGCTGGGGTGATGGTCCAGACAGGAGAGGGTGAGGCCTGAGCCTAGGAGACGGGCTGAGGATGAGGCGGCTGGAGAATGGGATGAGGGGGGCTGGGCAGGGGGGCTGAAGGCGAGGGAGGGGGCAGGAAGGCTCCTTTGGTCGCCAGTCCTCAGCTTTCCCAAGTTTCTGCCCTGTGCTGTGGGTGGGTCCCTGAGGCCCGTGAGGCCCTCTAGGAGTGCCCTTGAGTGGTAAACAGATATAAGCCCAAACCGGGGAAGGAGTGGGCTTAGCGGGGCCAGCTTGGGGTACAGGGGAGTAGGAAGGGATGAGAAAGCTTCAGGCAGTCCTAGAGCGGTGTTGGGGACTGGGCCTGCGGTGCAGTTGCGGCTTGGGACATCCTAAGGGATCCGGGATTCCTAGGTCCTGGGGGGGGGGCAACCGGGGCCTGGACTCCTGTTGAGTCCCTTGCCTGGCCCCTCCTGCAGTAGATTGGGAGCTGAGCCACCTGCAGCGACAGTACAAAGTGATGGAGGGTCAGAGGCGGGCCTACAGCAAGGAGGTCCACCAGCGCATCAGTAAGCAACTGTGAGCCAGGGGCCTATGTCTGGGGGCTGGAGAAGGGGATGTGGAAGGGGCTGCGGGCTGGACTCTTGGGTCCGAAGGTGGGGCAGGCCCAGCGTGTCCAGCCCTTGGTGATGCTGAGCTCTGTCCCTGGCGGGCCTCCCCTCCCCCTCCCCGCCGGGGCAGTGAGGAGACCCAGCGCCTACAGGAGGTGCGGGACAAACTTCAGGTGCAGATCAGCATTGCCCAGAGTCAGGTCAAGCGTCTGCGGGACAACGAGAGGCTGGAGAGCATGGGCCACTTGCTGAAGTGCCAGGCCCAGGTGCAGGCCGAGGTCAAGGAGCTGCAGGAGCAGACCAGAGCCCTGGACAGGCAGGTGGGTTCTGAGACCACATTCTGCGGATCCTACTTGGGGCAAATGTCTTAGCCACCTTGAGCCTTAGCTTCCTTGTCTGAAAAATGGGGTTATTGAAAGCATGCGCCTGGGAGCTGGGGCTCGGGCTCCAGTGGGAATATGGGGATACGGGTGTTTAGTGCTGAGCAGTCCCATGTGTTCAGGCGGCTGGTGCAGTTAAGGGGGAAGGTTCCACTTCTGGACTTGGTGCAACCTGTCCTAGAATCCTGCTCCTGCCTCATCAGCGCTGTGTGACCTCAGGCAAGTCTTCACCCCTCCGCACCCTAGTTCCTTCATCTGCAAAAAAGAGGATGTTGGTAATAGAGCAGGGTCTAGACAGGTGTCTAATCCCACCTGCCTCAAGATCTTGCTACTTGACCTTGAATTCAATGTGCCTTTCCTACGCCAGTGTTCTTTCAAGTTTTTATGACCTTGAGTGATGATGCACACACAGATGCATATGACTAGGAACACACACACGTATATGTCTATCTGAAACAAAAGTTTCATCATATCATACTTTTTTCTATGTGGTATTAATTGTTATTTTCTTTTCTCCTCTTCATTAAAAAAAGTTGCTTGCTACCCTGGCTGGTATGGCTCAGTGGGTTGAGTGCCAGCCCGCAAACTGAAAGGTCGCTGGTTTGATTCCCAGTCAGGGCACGTGCCTGGGTTGCGGGCCAGGTCCCCATTGCGGATGTGTGAGAGGCAACTGATTGATGTATCTCTCGCACATTGATGTTCCTCTCCTTCTCTTTCTCCCTCCCTTTCCCTCTCTCTAAAAATAAATAAAATCTTGAACCAAAAAAGAAAAGATGTTAAAAAAAAAAGTTGCTTGACAAGACCTAGTGAGTTTTTGCACACTATGAGATCACAAACAGGAGTTTGAAAGGTATGCATCTTGGTGGTCTGTGTTAGTTTTCTATTGCTGCTATAACACATTATCATCAACTGAATGGCTTAAAAGAATACATATTAATTCTCTTACGGTGCTGGAGGAAGTCCAACATGGGTCTCACTGGGCTAAAATCAGTTTCAGCACAGCTGCGTTCCCTCTGGAGGCTTCAGGGGAGAATCTATGTCCTGGCCTTTTCCAGCTCCTGGAGGGGCCGCCTGCATCTCTCGGCTTAGAGCTCCTTTCCTTATCTCCTAAGCCATCCGTGACCAGATGGGTTTTTCTTATGCTCCCTCACTCTGACCTCTGCTTTTGTCACCTCTTTTCTGATTCTGTCCCTCTTTCACTTATAAGGATGCTTGTGATTATATTAGGCCCACCCAGATAACCCTGGATAATCTCCCCATCTCAGCATCCTTAATTTATTACATTTGCAAAGTCCTTTTGCCATTTAAGGTCACATATTCACAGGTTTCAGGGATTAGGATGTGGACATCTTTGCAGGGGGTGGGCGGGAATTATTCTGTCTACCACGTGGTCTAGTTATTACATTTGACTTCCAATCAATCAGTTTGCTCAGCTCTCAAAATCACCCAGAACTGCCTTTTGGAAGCTGAATCTTGATTCAGTCACACCAGACTTTGGCTGTCTCCTGGCAGTACAGTGGCTTAGTGGGTGTTGGCTGCTTGAATTAATTTTCCTTAGTCCTCTGTGAGGAAACTCAGTAGAGTCAGGCCCAAGTGGGATGATTATATTATCTTGACCCCGTGGGTTACGTTGCCCTAACAAACTTGATTGTGGAGAATTATAAGTCAGGTGGGGATAGGGTCCCTAGCAGAGAGCTCTGTAAACTTTTCCACGAGGTCAAGAAAGGATGTAGTTATCTGGTGGCATTCATTTATTTGTCCAATATTTGTTGAGCGCTTACTAAGTGCCAGGCACTGTTCTAGGTTTTGAGGACACAGCAGTGAACAAAACAGACAAGGGTGCTGCTATTCTGTAGTTTAGTCTACTGGAGAGACAGATATAAGCCAAATAGAAGCTGAAGACTCTGTTCAGAAGAACTCACCCAGAATCCAGCACAGAGACCAAAAAAAAAAAAAAAAAAAAAAAAAAAAAAGAAATGGAAGGGTGGTTAAGAGATATTGCAGATATAATGAGGTTAAATATATTTCCAATAAGAATTTAAAATGAAGAGAAAGAGAATGGGACAGGGGTAATGTGTGACAAGATAATATCTGAGACTATTCCAGAACCAATGAAAGAGCAAATCCACAGATTCAAGGATGACTTAGAATCCAAACAGGGTAAGCTGTCAACTTAGAATCCTATACACAATGAAAATACTTCCCAAACAAGAGCAGAATGGACATTTCATAGCAAAGAAAAATGAAGAGTTGGACACGGTGTTTCTCAAAAACCTTGTGTCATGTGTGGCTTGACACATGAATTCAGCAGAACCCAAAAACACTTTCTAAATGCTTCCTTTCAGTTTTTGAACCTGTCGCATTGGAGACTCATGACAGACAGTCCTTGGACTTGTACAGTTTATAGTACCCATCTATGTAGATAAAAGTTATTTGATAAAATTCAGCATCTCCATTCATGCTAAAAACTCTTCAAAAGCCAAGAATAAAAGGAAGTTTCCTGAATATGATAAAGGGCAACTATAAAGCATCTACAGCAAACATATTTAATGGTAAAACATGAAAAAAATTCTTTTTGATATCAGTAAAAATATCAGGATGCCTGTTAGCATGACTTCTATTTAACATTGTCCTGGAGATCCTGTCCAGTACCATGTGGCAAGGAAAAGAAAAAAAACAATTTAAAGGTTGGAGAAGAAGACATGTAGTTGTCACTGTTTGTTGATGGTCTATTTGTGTACATAGAAGATTCAAAAGAAACTAGTGCTAACTTATAATTCACAAGATATTTTAACAATATGGCTGGATACAAAATTACTATGCAAGGTTAATGACATTTCCCTGTATTAGCAGTAGCTATTAGAAAATAAAAGAGAAGAAAAGACATTTATAATAGCCAAAAGCAGTACCTAGGAAGAAATCTAACAAGAGTGTGCAAGACTTCTATGGAGCAAATTGTAAATTTTATTGAGGGATACCAAAGAAAAACTTAATAAATGTAGAGATACCATATTCATGGATAGAGTTATCATTGTAAGATGTCAGCTCTCCGAATTGATTTATAGATTCAATGTAATCCCAATCAAAGAACTAAAAGCTTTTTTTTTTTTTTTTTAAGATTTTATTTACTTATTTTTAGAGAGAGGGGAAGGGAGGAAAAGAGGAAAAGAAACATCGTGCGCCCTCAATTGAGAACCTGGCCTGCAACCCAGGTGTGTGCCCTGACTGGGAAATGAACTGGCGACCCTTTGGTTTGCAGGCCAGTGCTCAATCCACTGAGCCACACCAGCCATGGCTAAAAGCTTTTTTAAAATTGGATGGAACTGACCAGCGTATTCTAAGCTTTATATGGAAGTGCAAAGAACAGTGTGACTTAGATTGGCTTAAAAGAAGAACAACAATGTAGAAGGATTTGCTCTACCAGTTATCAAGATGTAATTCTTGTCGTTGGTGCAAGGCTGATCAAATAGGTCAACAAGACAGAACAGAGAGCCCTGAAAGAGACTTATGCATGTGTGGGCACCTGATATATGACTCCAGGAAGTGGGAAGAGGAGGACAGTATGCACACAGTATGGATGCTATAAGATGAAACCAGATCTTTACCTCACACTCTACCCCCAGAACTAATTCCAGATGGATCAGCAGTCTAAAAGTGGGAAGACAGGAAGAATTCCTTAAGTTATAGAAAGCTGTACTTCTAAAAGAAAAGATTGACACATGTGATGAATTTAAAGTTAATAGTGTCTGTCACAAGAACCATAAGGGGTGTGCAAAGTCTCAGAAGGCTATTTGCAACACAGCCGTCAAAGAACTGGTATCAAGACCATATAAGGAGCTGTTATAAATCATTAAAGAGTAAGCCCATTAACATGCATGTGCACGCACACACACACACATAGGATTTGAGCTGACACGTCATACAATAAGAAATTCCGATGTCCAATAAATGTAGGAATTCCCATCTCATTAGTAATCAGAGAAAGGCAAGATGAAAATCATGAGATACCATTAAACACTCACTGGGTTTCAAGAATTGGTGCCCAAACACACCAAGTGTTGGGGAAAGAAGGAAAAGTGGGAACTCTTATGGACTGTTGGTGAGAGCATCATTTGTCATGTGTATTCTGGAAAGTTCTTCCCATTGCCTGTTACACTTGGAGATAGATGTACCATGAGATACACGGTTGCATCCACTCGGCACGATCACCAGAAGCAGCCTTGGGACGCAGAAGGCTGTAACTTGGCACCAGATTCACTTGACTTTGTAGTAGGACAGAGGACTGGGAACAACAGCTTCTTAGCATGACAGCATCAAACGTGCTTCCTGAGGGTCCAAGGGGCTGCTTCTCAGCACATCCAGTTGGATGGTATCGCATGAGTGAGTGGGTGCTGCCTACCCTGGCATAGGGAAGCTTCAGACCAAGAGCAGCCACCTCTTGTAACAGCTCTGAGCTCTCAGCTTCTGAGCCCCACCAGGAACATACTCAGTTATAAGAAATACCCCACTGAGAAGCCAGACTTCTATTCAGTCTCAGTCACATAGGCCCTTGGGCTCCATGATCTCACAATCCTTTCAGGGGTCATTTTTATAAAACATAAACATTGTTGCCTGGGAACACGGCTGGCATCTCATATTTACCTTAACCCAGTATGTTTCCATAGAAACAGTGTTGGAAGAAAGTCAACCAAAGCCATCTTTTAATAGAAAACAGGTTTATCTGTTAATTTTTCCTCCCACCCAGCAATTACACTTCTGAGTGTGTATCCTGGAACCCAGATTCATGTAAAAGAATGTTGAATGAAGCATTAATATCATATAACTAGCTTCAAACTGGAAGCAACTAAAATGTCCATCAATATTGAATGAATAAATAAACTGCTATATTTTTATAATGAAATAGTATACAACGAAAAGTGAATGAATCACAATAATACACAGCAATAAGGATAAATTTCACATTAAAAAAAATCCTCACCCAAGGACATTTTTTAAATTTGCTTTTAGAGAGAAAGAGAGAGAAAAACATCAATGTGAGAGAGAAACATCGATTGGTTGCCTCCTGTATGTGCCTGGACCGGGAATTGAACCTGCAGCTTAGGTATGTGCCTTGACTGGGAATCGAACCCACAACCTTTCAGTTATGGGATGATGCTCCAACCAACATAGCCACCTGGCCAGGGCGAACAAGGATGAATTTCACATGTGAAGGAAGCAAGACATAAACTAAGTAGTGTTATTTACTATATTTTTTGCTCCATAAGACACACTTTTTTTCCCCAAAAAAGTGGGGGAAGTGCATCTTATGGAGCAAATATTGCGTCACAGACTGTGATGTGTATTACCTGACCTGTCAGTGCTGATGACAGCTGTTAGAAGAGGAAGCAATGGGGCCACACGAAATCCCTGGGGACGCTTAAATGTCCCACTTCACTGCTGAATCTCAGGGCACCTGGTCAGTTGCCGTCCACTTCTGCCCATCACCCGGGACCTGGGAGAGTGCAGGGAGCTGCCTGACACTCCCAGCTACAACCGCTGACCTGTCAAATCAGCTGAGGCTAATAAGGAGTATGAGGCACAGGGCCCATTGCCAGTTGCCTTTGACACTGGGTGGGGTCTGTGTCAGTAGAACCGCCTCCTATCACCAATCACTGTATGTTAAGCTCTGCCAATCATGAGAGGCGGATGGGTGGGGCTGAAGTAACATGTTCTCCGCTGGCTACTGGATCCGTTAGAAGCTACAGCTGTCTCGACTACCTCCATGCTGTTTCCAGTGCACACCAGATTTCTGTGTGAGGAGGCCAGCAGCAACTGGGTGACAGCCATAAATGCTGAAGTTTGTAGTATATAGAGGGAGTTATGGTGGGGTCACTATTCTAGTAGTAACACAGGCAGTGAGGGGATTAAGGGGAGTCACTGGCCGTAACAGCGCTGGGGGTCATCCGCCAGCACCTGTAACTAGGACAGTGATACTCTCAGTGACTGTTACAACTAGTGATACCTCTTAACTCCCTCTTAACTCCCTCAATGTCTGTTATTAAAGGCCCCCATAAATTCTGACACCAGCAATGATGAGTTCTTGGGGTTCCCAGGAAACTAGAAGAGTACTTGAACCTTAAAGTCTCTCCTCATTTGTTAATGACAGTGATGGTGGTTTTTAATACCGCTGTTGACTGCTGTTGACTTTACATGGTTGAAATATTATTCTGTTATATTTTATTAAATATTTTAACACACCATTTGGTTCAGAATATTTTTTTTTCTTGTTTTCCTTTTCTAAACCCAGGTGCGTCTTATGGTCAGGTGCATCTTATAGTGCGGAAAATACGTTAATTTACATAAAAGTCAAAATCAGGCCAAACCAAACTTTTGTTTAGGGGGTATATACATAGTGATAAAACAATAAAGAAAAGTAAAAATAAATAAATTTCACTTAAAGACAGAACAGTGACACCTCCCACCCCCCAAAGAGGTCAAGGTGTTAATCTCTGGAACCTGTGAATGACAAAAGACTGCAGATGTGGTTAAGGATTTTTTTTTTTAGAAATCACTTTATTTTAATTGATTCACAAACATTAACATCACAAAAGCTGGTTTAAGGAAGCCACACAACCATTTGCCCAGCCCCAAACTCAATACCACCTCAATGAACTTCTATGTAGCAAGTACACTCTCTTCCATTGCAATTCTGAGGCAAGGAAACTATTAAGGGTAGGAGAGGTTTAACTGGTCGTTTTATACTTTCACTATCAATTATATCATTATACTAAATTAACTTGGTCATGAGAAATGATTTTCCATTTCTTCATTATGAGCTTCTTGATTAGGCTAATCCATTTGCAAATTTGCACTGTTCCAGCACCTCGCTGTGAAACCCTCACAAAGCTTAAGGTAGCTCTGGTTCTGCGCACACTCCAAAAACTGTTCCATCTCATAGTGGCGTGGGCCCAACTGCTCCTGCTGCTGTGTCGGCTGAGTCCCCTGAGGCTCCTGGTAAGTGACCTCAGGCCTTGAGGTCTCAGCATGACTTCCTCCGCTGAAGCCCCCAGTGATGGCATGACCTGTTGTGTGGCCGACAGCAGAGCCCACAGCCACACCGCTGCAGAGGTTGCCATCTGGGCCATGAGACCTGGCTGCCGGGGGGCAGCAGCAGGTGGGCCAACAGCAGATGGTGGAGCTGGTGCTGGTGGCCGAGCTGCTGGTGCTGGCCTGGCACAGCTCTCATCTGAGGTGCCCAGCTGGCCGGGGGGGGGGGGGAGGCATGCAGAAGGTGTGGCTTCGGCCTCCACGTGGCATCACAACTGCTCTGTGGCTCTGCACCTACAAGTGCGAAACTTGGAGACCGGGTTTTGAAATGAGATCTTCCTAGATTATCTGGTGGGCACCATGTAATCACAAGGATCCTTAAAAGGGAGAAGCAGGAGGGTCAGAATCAGAGAAAATGTGATGAGGGGCTAGAATGGCCGCAAGTCCGGGAATCCACAAGCCAGGGAATCCAGCCTCTTGAAGCTGGAAAAGGCAAGGAATGAATTCTCCCCTGGAGCCTCCAGAGGGAACACAGCCCAGGGACACTTTATTTTTTAACCCAGTGAAACTGATTTTGGACTTTGACCTCCAGGCAGTAAATCTATGGTAGTTCCTTACAGCAGCAATAGAAACAAACAGGCAAGACAGTGGTATCTCTTTGGAGAGGAAGATAGTGATGAGGGCACATCTATAGTGCATCAGTACTCTAGTTCTGGACCTGGGTGGTGGCTCAAGGATGTTCATTAAAAAAATTAAAATTAAAATTAAAAAAATATATATATATATGGTCCTGGCTGGTGTGGCTCAGTGGATTGAGTGCCAGCCTGTGAACCAAAGGGTCACTGGTTCGATTCCCAGTTGCAGGCCAGGTCCCCAGCTGGGGGCACGCAAGAAGCAACCATACATTGATGTTTCTCTCCCTCCCTCCCTCTTTTTCCCTCTCTTTAAAAATGAATAAATAAAATCTTAAAAATATATATATATGTGTATATATATATATATATAATACACTGTACATACAGGATCTGTGCACTTTTCTGTTAACCATCATAGACCTATATGTAAAACCCAAAACTATAAAACTTCTTGAAAGAAACTTAAGAGAAAATCTTTGTGAGCCTGGGTTAGGCAAAGGTTTCTTAGGTACAAGACCAAAAGCACGAGCCATAAAAGGACCAACTGATATGTTAGACTCTATAAAATTTCAACACTTCTGTATTTCAAAAGCTATAGTTCAGAGAATGAAAAGACAAGCCCCACACTAGGAGAAAATATTTTCAAAGCACATTTCTGATAAAAAACAAAAACAAAGGCTTGTATCCAGACTATATCAGGAATTCTCAAACTCTGTGAAACAAGCAACCCAGAAGGAAAAATGGCCAGAAGACTTGAACACACACTTCACCAAATATATAAGACGGCAATAAGCACGTGAAAGATACTCAGCAGTATTAGTCATTAGGAGAATGCAAACTGAAATAATGAGCTACTCCTACACGCCTATGAGAACGGCTGAAATGGGAAAGACTGACCATACCAAGTGCTGGCGAGGATGTGGAGGAACTGGAACTCTCGTTGCCCTGCTGGTGGGACTGTAAATGGTACAATTGCTTCGGAAGAACAGTTTGGCAGTTTCTAAAAAACTATACATACACCTACCACATAATCCAGATATTCCATTCCTAGGTATTTACCCAAGAGATAAGAAAGCCTATGTTCATATAACGAATTGTACATGAATGTTCATAACAACTTCATTTGTAGGATTCAAAATGGAAACAAGCCAAGTGTCCACCAACAGGTGAATGTATAAACAAACAGTGGTATATCCATTCAATGGACTACTCACCAAATTCCTGAAAAGGATTGGGCTGTTGATGCACCCAACAGCATGGATGAATCTCAAAATCACTGTTCTCAGTAAAAGAAGCCAGTTCCATTTCCTCAAAAAAGTATACTATGTGATTCCATTTAATATAAAACTCTGGAAAATGCAAAGTAGCCCTGGCTGGTGTGGCTCAGTGGGTTGAATGCCAACCTGCCAACTGAAAGGTCACTGGTTCAAATCCCAGTCAGGGCACAAGCCTGCGTTGCGGGCCAGGACCCAGTTGGGGGCGTGCAAGAGGCCACAACATGTTGATGTTTCTCTCCCTCTTTCTCCCTTCCTTCACTTCTCTCTAAAAATAAGTAAAATCTTTTAAAATAAATAAATAAAAATCAGTGTTTACATAAAAAAATTATATACGTTTCACGTGTACAAGTCTACAGGACATCACCTATGTACTATGTTGTGTGTTTACCACCCCAAATCAAATCTCCCTCTGTCACTCACACATCAATTCTGCAGGACACACGCAACCTGTAACAGTGCACAAGTTGGGAAACACAGTCCTAAGCAATTTGTTAATTGAGTTAGTCTGCATGTTGTGTTGGGCACTGATTCTGTGTCAGGCACAAAAAGGACAGAAATCTGCCCTCATGCAGCATCCAGCTTATTTGGGGAAACAGCTTGCTCAGACCAGTGACAGTGACTGTGTAAACGAGGACAGCTTGGAAGCTGGTTTCAGCTAGTTTTGGCATAGCAGCCCCGGGGCTAATGGCATTGGGGCTCAAGCTCACTCTCTCCCTTGCCTCCACTGGGCCTCCTGGCCTCATTCTCCCAGAGTGCCCCGTGCGGTGGGGACTCTGATAGCAGAAGTCCTGGAGTCCCATCCATCCAGCCCCCAAATACCGGGAAAGGGCGCAGGCTGACTCAGCCCGGGCCACGTGTCCATCTCTAGGCCAGTCACTGTGACTGTGCACACCTGGGTCACGTGGCTGGCAGGGTGGCTTGCTGGGGTTGGGAGCCAGGTCCACATGGAAGGTTGGGGGCTGTCAGCAGGAGGGTAGAGCAGGCGGCTGGGGCCACAAGGGTGGCAGGTGTCAGCCGCACTCAGCCACTCGCCCTCCCACTCATCTCTTACCTTGCTCTTTCAGTCTCCTCCACATTCAGCCAACAAACAGACACTGTGCTCTCTCCTCCAGATCCAGGAGCGGGAGACCCAGATATTTGTCCACAGCAGGGATGGCAAGGCCCAGGGAGTCCTGCTGGATCAGAAAGCCAAGATCCGGAGAAGGATCAAGGTCGTGGAAGACCAGTTGGACAAGGTGAGGGGCAGCCTCTTGGCTCTCCATATTCCTGGATGCGGGAAGGCCTGAAACACCGGCCTCTTCACGGGGTCAGGAGACAGGATCCTGGAGGGATGGGCGACCCCAAGCAAAGGAGGCTGATGCCTGCGCTCTTAAGGTGGGCCTGGGTGGTACTTTTAGGGTCCCCAAACTGGAAACAGGGCCCCCTATCTGACGGGTACCCCCTCCTTGCCTCCCTTCCTCTGCCCCCGTCCAGGTCACCTGTCGCTTCGACATCCAGCTGGTGCGGAATGCAGCCCTGAGGGAGGAGCTGGATCTCCTGCTGGTCGAGAGGAACCACTATCTGAACGTGGACCGCAAGCTGCAGAAGGTCAGGCGCCCTTGAACCCAGGACCCCTTGGCCCCCCCGGGGAGGGTGAGAGGACAAGAGTCGCCCTGCCCTTTTCTAATACTCAGGCTGCAAATACGGAAATCGATGCCTCTCTCTCTTTCTCTCTCTCTCTCTCTCTCTCTCTCTCTCTCTCTCCTCTCTCTGGAGTGAGTGAGTGGACATATCATTGAGTGAGTATATATTTTTTTTTAAAAAGAGCCGTGACTGGTGTGGCTCAGTGGGTTGGGTGTCGTCCTACGAAGCCAGGGCACATGCCTGGGCTGAGGGTCTGGTTCCAGGTCAGGGCACTTACGAGAGGCAACCAATCGATGTTTCTTTTGCACATCGATGTTTCTCTGCCTCTCTCCCTCCCTGCCTCTCTCTCTAAAAATAAATCAGTAAAATCTTAAAAAAAAAGAAAAAAAAAAAGAAAGCAGAGATGTCATTTTGACTGTTATCACCCAGGGCAACCACTGAGCGAGGCAAAGCATTTACATTCCATGGGTTTCTCAATAACTGGTGCAGTCCTCTGAAGAATCCCCCCCTTCCTCCCTCCACTTTCCCCTTCCTGCAAGGATAGAACAAAGAGCTACATATCCTTCACCAAGATCAATGATTTGCCACATTTACTCTGTAATTATTATTGCTACTGAAAATAATTTATTATGATGATTGCTGAACTATTTGAGGGTACAAGGCAGACAGGAAGTCGCTAAGAACTTCACTGTGTATTTCCTAAAAACAAGACCATTTTCTTTTTTAATTTTTTAAAGATGTTATTTTATTTATTTATTTTTAGAGAGAGGGGAAGGGAGGGGGAAGGAGGGAGAGAAGCATTGGTGTGTGAGAGAAACATCAGTCAGTTGCCTCTTGCACGCCCCCAGCTGGGGACCTGGCTCACAACCCAGGCATGTGCCCTGACCAGGAATCGAACAGGCGACCTTTCGGTCCACAGGCTGGTGCTCAATCCACTGAGCCACACCAGCCAGGGCACAAGACCATTTTCTAACGTAAACACAGTGCAGGTTTCCGAATCAGGGACTTGAACATTGTTACAATTCTCAACAGTCCACGTTTAAAGTTCCAGACTGTCCCCATGACGTCATTTGCAGCTAATTCAATTTTTGGCTCCAGGCTCTAGGCCAGGACCCCATGTTGTCCTGGCCCCGCTCACTGGAACAGTCCCTTGGCCCTTCTTTGTCTTCATGACTTCGACATTTTGGAAGCACTCAGGCCAGCGTTGTTGTAGGAGGTTCCTTAATGCGGGTGTTTCTGCTCTTTTTTCGCAATGTGACACAGGTCGTGCATTTCTGGCAAAATATCACCAAGGTGACACTGTGTCCTTTGTGTGCATTGTGCTGGAAGGCACATGATGTCAGTTTGTCCCATAACTAGTGACATTGACTTTGAGCACTTGGTTAGCCAGGTTTTTCCGATACAGAGCGTTCCTCTTTGTAACAAGTAAGTGGTCCAGGCAGATCCTTGGAGGCTGGAAATATTCCGTTCCCTGACGCGCTGCCATGCACCTGTGTCAACACCCATGAGTGATTCTTGTCTGGATCGTTATCACAGTAACGGCTGCCTCTTGGTGATTTCCTAACTCCACCATTTCTTCTACATTCATAAGGTGGCCTTTTACTTAAGGAAAAGACTCATTCTCCCTGTATACTTATTGATGTGATATCAGCAAGCATTCATGTATTCTTACTTTATTCTATGGGTTATAATCCAGAGTGGTTATTATTCACTGTGATGTTCAGACTATCCCAGCTTTGGCTAGCGGGGGCGCCTTTAATTAAGGTCCCTTCTGAGTCCTTCTGACATGCCCATCGTTCATTCGAGCACTTCCTTGCTTTCTGGGCAGGAAGATATTCCAGGTTATCTTATGCTTGTTCCGTCTCAACTCTTGAGCTAGCCATTTCTTCAAGGAGTCCTGGTTCTTTCTAGTGGGGAGTCAGTGTTGAGAGGCCAAGATACTGACGGGCATTGAGTCCTCATTCCTACTGGGGTGGCGCTGATCTGAAGCCTGTTCTCGGGAGAGAGCTGGGAAACACACACGTAGTTTAAAATCATGAGTTCATGTTGATACCTCTAACTCCAATCCAGCATTGCTGGGTTATTCTGGAACGTTCCCCATTTCCTCTTTCCGTGTCTTCTCCCACTGCGGGAACCCTGGCTCCCAGCAGCAGCAATATACTTGGTCATTTGCTCAGTCCTGCTGCGTGCACAGAAGCGATGCAGAATTGCTCCAGCTGAACTACCCACGAACCTAAGGGCATGGGGACCTCTCTCTCTCTCTCTCTTCAAATTATTGTTTTCAGATGTCACCTGAATTAGTCCACATTTTGTCTTTTATGTGGTTATGTTCTTTTTTTTTTATTAAAGATTTTATGTACTTATTTTTAGAGAGAGGGGAGGGGAGGAAGAAAGGGGGAGAGAAATATTGATGTGTGAGAAAAACAATGATTGGTTGCCCCTTGCACACCCACAACCAGGGACCTGGCCCACGACCCAGGCCAGGAATTGAACCTGTGACCTTTCACTTAGAGGAATGATGCCCAGCCAGCTGAGCCACGCGGGTCAGCGTGTGGTTATATTCTTTGTTTGAAATAGAGTTAGGTTCCTTTGTTTGGCTTTGTATACAGTTTTAGTTCTCACCCCTGTTATTGTTGGTTTAATTTTCTTTATGAATATGTAAACCAGTAACAGGGTTCCCAAATCAAAACTACTCCAGCAAGTATCCCAGAGGAAAACCATTTCCTCACCCCCTCTTCTACTTCATTCCCACCCAGACTCTGTAGTTTCTGGTTATCCATCTCAGGTTTCTTTTTGCAAAAGTAAATATGTGTGTGTATATACATAATGTGTATGTATGCATTATGTATATGGTTATATACATGTATGTATGTACATGTGTGTATGTATATGTTGCATATACATTAATACATGCATGCATTATAGGTGCATTATATATACACAATTTCCTCCCTTTTTCTCCTGAAAGAACCTTTTTTTAATACATGTGATGTATTTTAATCCATTGCAATTTATATTCTTTTTTACAAAAAGATTTTTATTTATTTTTAGAGAGAGGGGACAGGAGGGAGAAAGAGGGAGAGAAACATCAATGTGTGGGTTGCCTCCTGCGTGCCCCCAACCGGGGAGCTGGCCTGCAACCCAGGCATGTGCCCTGACTGGGAATCGAACCCGCGACCCTTTGGTTCACAGGCTGGCGCTCAGTGCACTGAGCCACACCAGCCAGGGTTGAGAGAACCCTTTTCACTCATAAACTGCAACGACATTTCTGCAGAAGCAGCACAGATGAGCCTGGTCACAATGATAAACTTTACACAAATTTCTGAATCCAAAAAGGTGAGGTCGGCGCTCTCAGCAGTATTCTGGCTTGAGCGTTTCCCGGGGATAAGCCCTCGGAGCCCGCGTTCAGCTCCGCGGTTTGGCTTTCCGTTGACTCCGCACCTCTTTGAAATTCCTGGCGGCGGCGGCTGCTAATCCGGCAGCTCCGTAGTCACTGGCTCAGGAAGGCCGCCTCCCGCTGGGGAAGCGCGGCGGAGAGAGCCCGCGGCCCCGCCGCCAGGCCCGCGCCGGTAAGGGCGCGTCGGCTTTGTCTCCCGGCAGGAGATCCGGCACCTGCGGCACGCCAGCAGCGCGCTCGTGGGCTCCTCCGCCGCCGCCTACGCCGTCAGGTAGGGCCCGCGGGCCCCTGCGCTGGGGCCTGCCACTCCGTCCGCACCTTCCTTCCCTTCTTTTCCTTTCTAAATTTAAATATGTTATTGTTTATGCTACTACAGTTGTCCCAGTTTTTCCCCTTCGCCCCCCTCCACCCTGCGCGCCCCATTCCCACATCAGTCCCCACATGGTTGTCCACGTCCATGGGTCACGCATGTATGTTCTGACCCATCTCTTCACCTTCTTCCCCTCTCCCCTGCCCCCGTCCCTCTTACAGTTGTCAGTCTGTTCCGTGTTTCTGCGCCTCTGCTTCTGTTTTACTCGTTAGTTTATTTTGTTCATTAGATTCCACTTAGAAGTGAGATCAAATGGTATTTGTCTTTCACCAAATAGTCAGCTTATTTCACTTAGCATAAGAGTCTCCAGGTCCAGCCGTGCTGTCGCAAAAGGTAAGATTTCCCTCGTGTTTACAGCCAAGTAGTAGTGCACTGTGTGAATGTACCAGGGTGTTTCCATCCCCTCGTCTACTGCTGGGCCCTTGCGCTGCTTCCAGATCTTGGCGACTGTAAACAGCGCCGCAGTGACCACAGGGCTGCTTGTATTCTTTTGAATTGATGCTTCAGGATTCTTAAGATATATTCCCAGAAGTGGAATTGCTGTGTCAAAAGGCAGTTCCATTTTTAATTTTTTGAGGAAATTCCATACTGATTTCCACAGTGGCTGCATCAGTCTGCATTCCCACCAACAGAGCACTAGGGTTCCCGTTTCTCCGCATCCTCGCCAGCACCTGTTTGTTGATTAGCTGATGGTGGTCATTCTGATTGGTGTGGAATGATAATCTCATTGTGGTTTTAATTTGCATCTCTCTGATGGCTAGTGATGTTGAGCGTTTCCTATGTCTATGGGCCCTCTGTATGTCCTCCTTGGAGAAGTCTACATGCAGAGTCTTTGCCCACTTTTTGATTGGATTGTCTGTCCTGGTGTTGAGTCGTACATGTTCTTTATATATTCAGTCCACACCTTTCATACGGCAGTGGTGGGTGGGTCCGAATGCAAGAAACTAGCCATCAGAACCTACATTGTTTTTCATAAGGTGCCCCTTTCTCTACACTGACGTCCCAGTGACTTGCCGGGATGCACACACGAACCCCACCGTCTGAAAGTGTTCAGTCTGTGGCGTTTAGTACCCCTGTAATGCAGCGCCACCATCACTTCTCTGTAGATCAAAAACACTGTTGTCCCAAAGGAAGCCTGTCCCCATGCAGCACTCACTCTCTTCTGTCATCCCCAGGGCCCTGGGAACCAGTAGCTCCCTTCCTGTCTCTATGGCTTGACCAAGACGTGTCATGTGAATGTCACTATACAGTTATGTGACTTTGTGTCTGGCGTCTTTTACTTAATGTAGCAGCGTGGGTCAGCTCTTCCTCCCTTGGTGTGACCGATTCTGTAATTTCCTACGTCATGACCCCTTCAGAGCCCTGGCTGGACCTCGTGGCTTCTGCGCACATGTAACTTTGGTTTCTTCCTAGCCTGGCCTTCGTAATGTGCCCCTTTGAGGCTTCTCCCTCTACACGCGTGTGCTTTCAGCTCCTGCTCCCATTCTTAGCGTTTCCCGAGTAACTTCCCGAGCAAGACGGTCTGATTGGCCCCGCACAGCTTCTCTGCTGTCCCCACGGGTGGGGCCCGCTGGCCGGTCTGTGCGTTGCCTGGCCCCAGCCGCTGCCAGCACGCGCCCACTGGATGGCTGAGGGCAGCCTAGCCGGGTCAGGGACAGGATGGTTTCAGCCAGAAGGTGGGGCAGGCGTCATCACGGCCAACACTTCTGTCCACCCAGGCAGTGTCACCAGTGCCTCCTGGGTCAGGTCACATGTGACAGCAATAAGCACGGTGTCCACCTCATGGAGAGGGTGTAGTGCACCCCGGCAGGGCCTGGGTCTCCGGTGGTGGCGTTCCCTGTTCCCTGCCTCTCGGCTGGCGCAGAGCCCAAGGCACAGAAGGAGTTGTGTGTCCTAATCCCTGAGGCGCTGCCACCAGAGGCAAGCGGGGCCCCTGGGACCGGGGCCGGTGGGTGCCGGGGGAGACTTCCCACCGAGGAGGGTTGACCTGAGTAACCTTTGAGGACTGAATAGAGCAGGAAGTTGGCGCTCTGGGGGGAAGCAACCAGGGCCGGCAAAGGGGTGGAGGTGGGGACTCAAACCGTTCACAGGCAGTGACCCAAGGAAACTGGCCTGCTGGTCTCCCAACCTACGACCGTCTGACTTCTTCCTGTGACCTGTGAGGGACCCTCGGGGCCATTGAAAAGCTTAGAAACAGCTCTTTCAGATGTGCCGGCCAGGGGAGGTTCGGTGACTGAGGTGTCTAGGGTGTCCCCAGCGTCCTCATAGGGTGTGCGCTCAAGTGCTGGTGATGTCCCCTGCCCAATGTGGCATCCTGGACGGCCCAAGCTCCTTATATTCCCAACCACATGACCCCCAACCGCCAGCACGGTCATCTCATCACTGGGGTCTCCCCTGTGTGGTCCTAGTGACCTCTAACCGTGCCGTTGTCACCACGTTGCCTCCCGTCCCATGGGTCACACAGTAATGTCCTGCCTCCCGGGCACCCCTGTGCACTGTTAACCAAAGAAGAGGTTCAGGCTGTGATAGATAAGGAACGGGATGCATTTCTTTTAGCAAAAGGATTGCAATCAGGGAGATGTAGGTTCAGGCAGCAACTCAGCTGGCTCTGGAGCACGCAGAGAAAGGCAGGTTTACATAAAGGCGAAACCCTGATTCTTTCGTGCAAAGGGAGGCTGGCTGGCTCCGTTCACAGAGCTGGGGGCCGCGGGGAGATCAAGTCCATAAAATCCACGCACCAGCTGCTGTGCCGGGATTTTTATGGCTCCAGGCTGTTCAGGGCTCAGCTTTGAACTGAGTTTAGCAACAGGTTTAGTAACTTAATAGCAGCTCTGAGGACCCAGGCAGGAGCTGTGCACAGGCCTCACTTCCGTGACAGCCCCCCACGCTAATTTAAGTGACTCTTAGCAATGCCTGCTCCATTTTACTGTGTCCGTTATCAGCACGCGCTGCAGCAGTGCCGCCCTGTGGGCAAGGCCGTCAGTGCCTTACATGGCCTGGTGACACCCCCCCCCCCCGCACGCCCCAACTCTGCCCCATAAGCCCATCCTGACCCATCTCTAGAACCCAGAAAGTTTTCTGCGTTTTGTGATCTCAGGGTAACCCCATCCCTGGGACCCCAGACTGACCCTGCCCATCCACCACCCCCTCAACCCCAGACTGAACCCACTATCCCTGGGAAACCCAGGCTGACCCCAGTCCTACCTCCAATCTCCCTGACCCGACTGCGCTCCCCCAGGGAGGAGGCGAAGACCAAGATGGGCGTGCTGCGGGAGCGGGCGGACAAGGAGGTGGTCCAGAGCGAGACGGAAGCGCAGATCTTGCAGCGGCAGATCGCGCACCTGGAGCAGTTGCACCGCTTCCTCAAGCTCAAGAATGACGATCGGCAGCCGGATCCGGTCGTGGTGGCGAAGCGCGAGAAACGGGGTGAGGCCCGGGCCGCCCCCTTTGCGCCCCCCCAGGCCAGGCTGCCGGAGGAGCGCAACGGGTCTCCAGCCTTGCTCAGAGCGCAGGGCCGAGCCTGCCTGCAGGGGGCGCTGGAGAGCGCGGGGGGCGGTGGGGGTGTTTGCGCGGCGTGGCGGCGGCTTTGGCCCTCCTCCACGAGGGTCCCCTGGGCTAGTGGCCGTCCTGGACGCGGAGCTCACTGACCCCCTGCCCGCAGCCCGGGAGGTGGCTGAGGGCCTCAGGAAGACGTCGCAGGAGAAGCTGGTGTTGCGCTACGAGGACACCCTGAACAAACTGTCCCAGCTGACCGGGGAGAGAGACCCGGACCTGATGGTGGACAAGTACCTGGAGAGTGAGTGCCTGCGCGCCGGGGAGGGGGCGAGGCGCGCACCCCCGGCCCCCCAGGCAGGCGCACTCAACGCTCTGTCTTGGCCACCGAGGGCCCTGGCGACTCCTGTGCCTGCACCGGACGAACGGGCTGGTTCTACACGTACCTCTATCTGTGGGCCCGCCTCTGCCCCCTTCCCGCCCCGCCCATCCCGCCGTCTCCACCTTCTGTCCCCTTCCCTCTGTCTGTCTCCCTCTTCTCCACATCAGTCCTCTCCGAGTGTCTGTCTTTTTGTTTCTGTTGGATTTCACTGGACGTGTCTGTCTCCCCCTCCCCCTGTCCCCTTTCCTCCCTGCCCCCCACTGTCATTCCCAGGCCCGCGAATCACTGTCCCAGTCCGCCCCTGCGCCCGCTTCTCTCTCCTGTCCCTGTCGCTGCCTGTCTCCCGGGTCTTCTGCTGGTTCACTGTTTACACACCTCTGCCGTTTTCTCTCCCTCACTTCTGCGTGTCTCTGTCTCTCTCCGTATTTCTGGGTCTCTGCGACTTTCTCTGCCTGTACCTCTCCGTCTCTGTCTTGTCTCTGTGTTGTCTTTCTCAGCATCTCTCTGTCCTTCTGTGTGTCTCTGTCCTATGGCTCTGGCTCTGCCTCCCCGGACCCCGCCCTCCCTCTCCTTTCCACGCTTCCCCCACAGTGGAGGAACGCAACTTCGCGGAGTTCAACTTCATCAATGAGCAGAACGCAGAGCTCGAGCGTCTGCAGGAGGAGATCAAGGCGGTGAGTGAGGCCCGCCCAGGCCCCGAGTCCCACCCTTTCTCCTCGCCTTGCACCTGTCCCCTCCTCGGCAGGTCAGACCCCTCTCCGGGAGCTGGGCCCAGCGTCCGCCCCTGTCTGGCAGGTGCAGGAGGCCATGGAGAGCATGCGCACCAGCGAGACCACCCGGCAGTCGCTGCAAGCGGAGCACCGGGCAGAGTTGCAGCAGAGCATAGAAGGGGTGCGCTCGGAGGCCGATAACCTCGAGACCCGCTGCCAGGAATTTCGGGGGCAGCTGGAGAAGCTCAAGGAGGGTGAGCACCCACCCCTCTTCTTCGTCTGGGAGGATGTGATGAGCATGCGCCTGGGCTGGCCACTTGGAGGTTTCCATGAATGACTTTATGCGTTCACTTATTTGTTCATCGTATATCCATCATCCACCCACCCACCCACCCGGTATTGATCCATCCATCCAACCAACCGTCCCATATCCATCATCCCTCCAGTGAAGAGCATTCAAGAGACAAGCTGCCCTGGGTTCGAATCCCGGCGCCGCCATCTCTGGGCCTTGGTGTGTGGTTTCCCCTGTCTGATGCTCTCTGGAAATGGGATGCAGTGCCCGCTCTGTAGGGTGGGCATGGGAAGTAGGCGGGATGCTGGGTGAAAAGCTATAAAGGTGGAGAGAGACACAAAGGTGGCAGTGGTGATGGGGAGCACGCAGGAAAGCCACCTCATGGCACACAGTAGGAGCACGATTATTGGCAGACCCGCCCCCCGGCCCCTCCGCCCTGCATTGTTGGGGCCGCTGTGCCAACGCCTGTGCTAGGTGCTGAGGCCCTCAGCGGAGCCTGACACGGACCCTGGGCACTCGTAACCCAGGGGCTGGGGTGGAGGACACCCAGGCACTTGGAAGTAGGAGTGGGCCCTGACTCAGTGTGGAGGGTGGAACCATAATTTTGGGGCCCCAGTGCAGTATCAAAATGTGGGGCCCCTTGTTAAAAAGTGTGTCTAGAATTTTAAGGTGGCAGCAAAAGAACATCCAACCAAATGCAGGGCCCTTCTGAGCACAGGACCCTCGGCCACTGCCCAGGCGGCACAACCGTGACAGCGACTCTGCTGGGGTCACAGGGCAGGCTTCCTGGAAGCAGTGGTGCTTGATGCTGATCTGGGAGGAGGAGGATTTAACTGAAAAACTGGGGAGGGGCCGCTCCCAGCAGGCAGGGCCGAGGCCTAGAGGGGCGTTCATGGCAGGCGGCTCCTTGTGCAGAGGGGAGTGCAGGGAGCGGAAGAGTCCGGATCCTGAAGGCACGCCAGGCTGGGGAGCTGGGGACGGCTGTGAGCAGGAGAGGGTGGTGGGCAGGGAGGATAGGGGAGGAGGATGGTGAGGAGGGGCAGAGGCATGAGGCTGATGGGCCACGGGGGGTGGGGGACGGGGTGCGTCCGCTCTGGCCTGGTGAGAGTGGACTGGGGGGTGTTCATGGGAGAACCCCAGGGGGGAATTGTATATATGAGCCTGGACCTCAGGGCAGGAGGCACAGGGGCTGCTGGCAGGGATGCTGTGTGGTTGGGTGCAGGTTTTTGACAAGGTCGCTGTGACTTTTTCTTTCTTTTTTAAGGATTTTATTTATTCATTTTTAGAGAGAGGGGGAGGGAGGGAGAAAGAGAGGGAGAGAAACATCAATGTACGGTTGCCTTTCCTGTGCCTTCAACTAGGGACCTGGCCCGCCACCCAGGCCCTGACTGGGAATTTAACTGACGACCCTTTGGTTTGCAGGCTGGTGCCCAATCTGCTGAGCCACACCAGCCAGGACTCCTGTGCCTTCTTATTTCATTAACAACAACCAGTTAATTAAATATAAGTGGGTCATGCCTGGGCCAGGTGTGTGAGTGGGTCACGATGGTGACCCATGGCTCAGCCAAGGACAGTGTCTCAGGGGAAGTGCCTTTAGGCCCCCACCACGCCCCCGCCGCACTGCCTTCCTTCCGTTGTCCTGAGCCCCGTGCCCTGCGCGCGCGGTGATGCCCTCTCACAGCCTGGCTGTCTGCGCCGGGGGACCTCTTCGGACCTTGGTCGCTGTCTCCGTTTGTGGGCACTTGTGGAAGGAGAGCACTGTCACCCAGCGGGTGCTGGCTCCATGTCATGACAGCCTGTCCCCCTGACCCCAGGCATCCAGCAGCTCTTTGATAGGGCCCACTGTGACAGCACCATCATCAACGACCTTCTGGGGGTCAAGACCCACATGCGAGACCGCGACATAGGCCTCTTCCTGAGCCTCATCGAGAAGCGACTGGTGCAGTTCCTGACGGTGCAGGCCTTCCTGGACGCCCAGGTCGGGGGCAGGGGACGTGGAGGGGACCAGAAGCCCGAGCCTGGAGGCCGGGGCTGCGGGGACGAGCCTGAGCTGACCGTGGCTCATCCCCTCCAGGGCTACACCTTCTCCAGCTTGGCTGACGCTGCGCTCCTGGTGCTGGGCCAGAGCCCCGAGGACCTTCCCAAGAAGGTGGCCCCCCCACAGCTCCCGGACAATCTGTGAGGCACAGGGCAAGAGGGAGGGGGAGGGGGACGGAGACTCCATGCAGCAGAGGGCACAAAGGGGATGCAGGGCTGTAGTCGGGCTCTTCGGGCCAGAGGGTGGGTGTGGCTCTGGGGGTGGGAGTAGAAGATGGAGAGGGTGCTTTGGGGAACCAGAGTAGGGGCTCCCGGTGATGGTAGGGGGTGGCAGCCCTGGGCACACCAGAGGGGCAAGTGCCATCAGTGCTGGCCAGAGCACGTGGAGGGTCTCACGGCGTGGCAATGAGGAGCCATCAGCCTTTTGTGGGTTGAGGGTGTAGCCCTTTCCTGCCTCTCCCCTACTTTAGGGAGGACCCCCCAGGCTTTGAGGCCAGAGAAGACTATCCCCTGAGCAAGGAGGAGCTGCTGAGCCACGTGAAGAAGGCGGTGAGAACGGGAGCTGCCTGGGGCGGGCGGACCTCAGCCCCGCCACCGGGCCTCACTCGCGTGCGTCCCCCGCAGCTGGAGGCCCGGGAGCAGGCGAGGGAGCAGCACCTGAAGGAGCTGGTGGAGGTGAAGAAGGCGGACAGCACCCAGAGCATTACCCTCTCCGAAGCCCGGAGGGTCAGCCCGGGCACACCCCTGGCAACCGTCAGAAGCGCTGGTGTGGTCCCCGGGCCCATCTTCAGCCAGAAGACTAGCGGCATCCTGGTATCCAGCGGAGGCCGTGCCACCAGCTCCAGTGTCGGCCGCGTCACCTTTGGGGACCCCAGCTCCACTGCAGGCCACGTGACTGGCTCCACCAGTGCCAGCCGGGGCTCGAGTGGGGGTCGTGTGACCTTCAGACCCCTCAGCTCTAGCAGCCACCTGGGGTCCACTGGGTACCTGGAGTCCAGCAGAGGCCCCGAAAGCCTCAGAGGCACGCGGAGCAGTGGCACCACCTCAGGGTCAAGTGCAGGCCCTGCCTCCAGCACTGGCCTGGGATCCACCACAAGCAAAGACTCCCGGAGCCAGGACTAGGGTGCCCAGCCCCCACTGCACCCCTGCTCCGTGCAGGGCCGGCTCTCCCGTGTCTCTGCCCTCCCACCCCACCCCCGGTTTTCCCTACTTCTCCATCTTTCTCTCCCAGTGCCAGGCCTCGCCTCTCTTTGCTTCCATAGCTGTCCCCGCCTCCCCTTCACGTGTCCCTGTGTCTGTTCCCATCAGCTCTGTCAACCCCTCTGTCTCCTGGCCTCGATCTCTGCTCCACAACCTCCTTTCCCTTGCTGTCTCCCAGGCCGCTGCTGTTTCCCACTCAGTGTGTCTCTGTCCTGTCCTGTGTCCGTCTACCCCTCTCTGCTCTGACCTCTCTGGTTCCCCCCCCAACTCCTGTTTCTGCCTCCCCATTTCTAACTCCTTCACCCCAGCTCCATCTCCCAGGCTCTCCTGGCATCTCATGTCCCTGTCTCGGTAGCTCCTCGTTCCTCCCCACCTCCCCACCAAAGGCCCCCAGTACTGGCTATGGGGGAAGAATTGGGGCAAAGAGATTGGGGTCAGCATGAGCTGTGACCATAAGAAATAAAGGTCAGCCCAACTTTTCCCCAGCCTCGTGGTAAGTGTTTATGTGAGAGAGCAATCGAGACACATGCTGTTTCTCTACCTCTGGCCAGGGGGAAATTTATGGCTCCGTTCATGTACACATTCACACATTCGTCCTTTCACTTTGTTGAGACCTCCACACTTCAGGCTCTCCTGATAACTGGGCAGTGTATCAGTCAGCATAGGCTGAGTTGTGCTGCAGTAACAAACAATCCCAGGATCTCAGTGGCCTAATGCAACAAAGGTTTATGACTCGCCAGTGTTGTTGGCCTCTTGTGGGTCAGCTCAGGGCTATGCTCCTCCCATCCTTGTGTTCCTGGCAGGTGGAGTAGCACCTGTCTGGAGTGTTGCCAATCTGCCGCTGGGAAAGAGAAAATGGTAAAGCTTCAATGACTCTTAAATCTCCCCCCTGGATACAATATGTATCTCTTCTGCTCATGTTTATTGACCCAAGCAGGTCCTAGGACCCCACCTAACTTCAGAGGGGGTGGGTACAAAGTGCAATCTGGAAGGAGAGAGGGAAAGGAATATTTGTGGATGAACCTAATGCCTGCCACAGGGTCCCAGAGGTAAAGCACACTGTCCCTTCTCTGCTGTGGAGTGGGTTTGGGAGTGAGGGTGTTACAGGGTGGAAGGAGGCCATCCCCAAATTCCCCATAGCCGGTGGCTTTGCGGATGGGGGAAGGGGGAAGGGGACAGTGCAGCTTTTAAGGTACTTTGCATATCTATGGTGGGTAGCTAGTTTCTTAGTTATGCAAATGATATGGCTGCTCCATGTGCCAAGGAGTTGGGAGGGGCTTTGACCAGAGAATAGTGATGAAAAAGTTTATGGGGCCTGCACGACATTCTGTGAGTGGCCAGGACCGGTCACCACACTGACTGTCACAGGATGTGATCAGGGTTTTTAAAAATAAGCCATCTGGGGAAGAGAGCAATGTGGTTTTGAAAGGGAAGAAGAGAGCCAGGCAGAAGAAAAGGCGGCAGCCACTTGGCGCGCTGGGCCACGCGGCCTGAAAAGGCTGCGGAGGGACCCCACCAGCCGCCATGAGGTCTGATGTGTAGGAAGAGAGCCGTGATGTGGCAGCCAGGCAGCTTTGTAGGAGAGCTCGTTTGCTACGGGAGAGGGCCGTGCGCCTGGGCTGGCAGGAAAGCAGGCCCGCTGCTGCTTTGACCTTGCCCGCTCCAGCTGACTTGGAAGCCACCAAGGACTCTGCCCAGGACTCTCTCTGGACTCTTGGAACTCAGGACGTGTGGAGAGGACTCTCTTAAGACTTGTGCCTTTCCTGGACTTCACCGTGATCCAGTGTAACATGGCACACGCTTTCCTGGGCTATCACATGGAGGCTGACGACAACACACCCCAGATCCTGAAGGAGAGAGCTGACAGATAAGGAATGGGGGACTACAGGGCTCGGTTTTGACTCATAGCCTTTCGGGGAGCAAGGGAAGTGCTGGGTCTTGTGGGAAAACAGGGCTCTGAGCAGGAGCGCTCCCAGCTCCCCCACCCCACCCCAAGGTTGGAATATTGTAAATAAAGACCTGTTTTTCTCAACACTAATTGTTGGGTCTTACACCAAGGTGCCACGTGACCGAACCCCGCTTTGCTTGGTAATAAGAGGGACTTGAACGGCATGGAGGACTCCTTCCTGTCATTGTCAGATGCCCTGTCAAAATGTAATGCAACCAGATTCAGACAGATAATCCATCATCCATCTTCCTGACCCGGGAAGGTAATACCCTGGGTATTGTTCCCCTAAAATTAATTGATAATAGTCCATACCTCAGCCTCTTTTGTTTTTTGTTTTTAGAATAAAAAGACTTGGTACATGTGAAGCCTTAGAACAGGCACGTAGTAGCTGCTCACAACTGTCGGTGATTATGACAATGACAAAGATGAAAATTAATGTAGCGTGTGGCTCTCCCCTCACCTGCCCCTACAGCCTGGTGAGGTCTACCCCGTGGTCTGCGGGTAAATGCATAACAACTGGCTCTTCAGGAAAGAAAAAATCCTGACTTGTGGTGTGTGGTCATCTCTGTGGTGTAAATATTGCTTTCTCAGATTTATTTTGTTCCGTATGAAGACTTGCATTTTTAAACCTGGGTTCTGGAATGTCATTAATTCACATACACAGGGTCAGAAAACAGCTGAGCTGTGCAGCTCAATCTTATTGGCCAACATGGAGAAAAGAGGGAATTCAATTACATTCAGTGGCAGTGAAATTTGGAGGACTTAGTGATGTCCCCAGGAGGGAGGCAGAAACTGGCACCACCGCATACAAGCTGTGTGGCCTTGGGTGAGTGTTCTGACCTCTCTGAGCTCAGCTCCTCATCCGGGAATCAGAGCTGGCAGTGAAGGAATCCCTGGAGAAATATCACTGGGGCCTGGTCTGGGTACCAAACCTTCCTCCATCGTAATTTGTCAGCGGGATAAGCTGGGACATGGAAAAAACACTCTGCTACCTTCTCAGGGAGACTCAGAGAGTCAGGAGATCCATGGAAGGGGAACTAACAAGCATTTTAAAAAAGTAGAATAGAATAAAAAGCATTATGCAGAACAGGGTGGTTTTTCACGAAACTATGTTGTTGACGTGAAGTGATTGCTTACCGTGCACCGGAAAAGTCTGGAAGCCACTGGTCGACGACGGCCCGCAGCTTCGAACACTGATTTGCATGTAACTGACCGTGAACACCGGATGGCAACTCCCTCTGTCCTAAAGCGGACATTTCGGGTCCCCTAGCCGCGCCGCCTTACAGCACTCCGCCGCCAGGTGGCGCCCGGGCCCGGCCGTCAGCGGGCTCTGCTCCGTCCCCTACTCTGAGGGTCAGAGCGGGTCATGTCCTTCTGGTCCCGCGTCGCCGCGAGGAGCCCGTTTACTGGGAACAGAAGCCCTGACCAGGAATGTGAACCCCAAGCAAAGCGCAGGCAGGAGGGCCCCGGTCACAGGGATGTGACCGACCTGGGGTCCATGTATCCCCTCCTCATTCCACATGTTCCTTAAACGCCTCCAAGCGCCAGACGATGTCCCCGCTCCCAGAGCTCACATCTGGTGGGGAGGACGGGCAAGACCCCAAATCCACGACCTCGTCAGTACTGGGAGGCCCCTCCCACCCTCGCCTAGTCTTGGGTGGGACAGAGCGCGGTGGAATCCCTCCCGGCCCTCAGCGGGCTGTGTGATCTTGGGGGTCTGCTCTGCCCCTCTGTGCCTGTTTCCTCTGCTCTAAAATGGGAACAATAGCACCTACTTCATAGGGTTGTCTGAGCAGTAAATGAGTTGATATTTGTAAAGCACTTTGAAGGGGCCCGGTATATGTTTGTTAAACCAATTGTTAAAAATTCTCATGTTACAAAATTGAACCAGAGGCATGTAAACAAGTAGACTAACAGTTACAGGGAGGAGGGGGGAGGGAGAGAAGGGGATAAGAAGGGGAAGGGACTAGTCAAGGAACATGTGTAAATGACCCACGGACATGGACAACTGGGTGGGGACTGACTGGGAGAGGGGTGGGTTGGGTGCAGGGAAGCCATGGGGAAAAAAGTGGGCCAACTGTAATAGAAAAACAAACAAAAATTTTAGTGGGGGGAAAAATGAAAGCAAAATAGATTAATAAATGAGCCAGGAAATTCTCCCTCCCCCCAAATAAACCTCTCACATGTAGGAACGTGAACAAAAGAAAATGTTAAGTATGGAAATGTTATTAAAAAAAAAAAACAAAAAGAATGAGCCAGCTCTGAGAGATCCCCTAACAGAATTTTAAATATGTTATACTGCAGAAGCTTTAGAACAGGAATTCTTAAACTGGGGACCATGGGTGGGCTTCCGGGTCAACTTGAGATTATAGGCAGAAATATGGGTTGAAAGTGTGTGTGAGGGAGAGAAAATGGGGGTCCATACCTTTCACTGGGATCTGTTTCCTGATTCAAGACGAAACTCTTACTATGACTACTTTAGATATAATACTTCATTGTTTGGTTAAAGGGTTTTCTGGGTTCACTAGAAATAGAAACAAAATCAGAGGGGGTTGGAGAGAAACAGGAAGTAGGTGACTTCGAGCAGTAACAGCTAAAAGACGGAAAGTGTGAAAACGGGCACAAGGCAACAAAACAAAGCCACAGAAATGTCAGTGTGGCTCATTCTGCATAGGAACAGGCAGCTCTCATGTCCCCGTAGCTCCCGAGAACGTCCCAGGATAATCATGTTTGGCACCTGTGCTCAAGACTAAATAGGCTTCCAATTGTTTTTTCCCATTTATATTAGGTCATTTTTTAAAAAATATTTTATTTATTTTTAGAGAGAGGGGAAGACAGGAATAAAGACAGGGAGAGGAACATCAATGTGTGGTTGCCCTTCATGCCCCCAACTGGGGACCTGGCCCGCAACCCAGGCATGTGCCTTGACTAGGAATTGAACCGGCAATGCTTTGGTTCGCAGGCCAGCACTCAATCCACTGAGCCACACCAGCCAGGGCTATACTAGGTCTTTAATGTTTAAAAAAAAAAATTCTCATTTTGCAGCTGTAGGAACTGAGGACCAAGGGCATGGAGGCATGGGGAAGGGAAACGCAGGGGGAGGGGCAGGGAGGAAGGGTGAGGAAGACCCTGCTAACCTGGAGAGTCCTCTTCCTCCACGAGTGGGTCCCTTGCCCTCCAAAGCTGAACTTAGAAGAGCTTTGGAGCGCCATGCAGCTGTGGGCACCGAAGAGAACCTGTAGCTTTTCTTTCTCTTCTTCCGTCCCCCTTTTCTTCCTTCCCAGGTTCATTAAAGTATAATTACACTCGGTCAAGTCCACCCATTGTGGGTTGCCTCCTGGACATACTTCCACCGGGGATCGAACTCGCAACCTTTTGGTGTACTGGTGGAAGCGCCAACCGACTGAGGCACCCGTCCAGGGCTCAGTAACTTTTTATAAGTTGAACAGAATTGTGCAATTATTGCCGCTGTCCATGAGCTCAAAAAATTCCCTCTCGAGAGCTTGCAATCAATTTGCTATCCCCCCTCCAACCTTATGCAACCCCTGATCTGCTCTCTGTCTCTAGTGACTTACTTTTTCTCTGGGAATTCTGTATTACTGGAGTCATACAACCCTATCCTGTCTAAAATACTTTTGTATTGATCATACAAAAACAGTTTTAGCAGCAACGTTTACAATACCTCTAGTGAGATACACAAGGGTCTCTTTAAAAATAACCTACGGAGTAGTGAAGAAGAACCGTTTTCCACTGCAACCCACCTGGGTTAATCTTTCTTCCTCTGAACAAAGCAAGACAAGAAATATTCAGTGTGATACCATATCTAGTGTAAGAAATCAGCCAAAATAAAAAATATGATATTTGGGGATTTATGCACAGGTGGTGAACATAAAGATGAGCAAGGGAATGAATAATCTAAAATGTAATACAGTGGCTTCTTCTTGGGGTTTGAAGGCACCACCCGTAAATACAGGTATAACTGCCTAACACTTATGAGGGACTGTGTATGGGCCTGGATGCTGGGTATGCAGCCCTTACCTTACTGACCTTTAATCCTGTGTGCACATTTTCATAGTTTCCGGTAGCCACATTTCCCAAAAGAACAGCAAAGAAAACCATCAACAAAACAAAAAGACAACACACTGAATGGGAGAACAAATTCGCCAAGATACCTCTGATAAGGGGTTAATACCCAAAATTTATTTAAGAACTCACAGAACTCGACACCAAAGAACAAACAAAGAATCCAATTAAAAAGTGGGCAAAGGACGTGAACAGACATCTCTCCAAGGACATACAAATGGCCAATAGACATGCGAAAAGACGCTCAAGGTCACTAACATCAGAGATGCAAATTAAAACCACAATGAGGTATCAGCTCACAACTGTCAGAAGGGCTACCAGTAATAAATCAACAAAGAACAATTTGCTGGTGAGGATGCAGAGAAACGGGAACCCCAGTGCACGGTTGGTGGGAATGCAGGCTGGTGCAGCCGCTGTGGTATGCCGTATGAAGACACTATAACAGGGCGCAGCAAGCCTCCCCAAAAGTCCCCACAGCCCATGGTTTGGGGATGGGGAAGGAGATAATACAGCTTTTGAGGTGCTTTGCATATCCATGGCATACTGGTTAAGACACTTTGCATACCAACGACAAGGAGATAGCGGAGCCTTTCCTGAAAGGAAGCGTGCTGTCTTGTCCCCTGAGCAAAAGGGTGGATGATACAGCTTAAGATATTTTTCATAACAATAAGGGGCGGTGCTCTGTCAGCCAAGAGGTCTGATGTGAAAGGGGGAGCCAGGCGGCTTTTTTGAAAGGAGGTAGAAGGGCCCTCCTGGAGATCTGCCATGAGGTTTGGAATTAAAGAGCAGGGGTAAGAGGAACCCCACCGGGAACCCTGCCTGGAGGACATGGCGGCACGGCTGGCGAGGCTGGAATTGCGGGGACCTGCCTAGCCAAGCACGGATCAGTCGGACAGGCCGGAATGCTGAGCCGTGACCGGGAAGGCTGAGCCGCGGACGTCTGCTTTTCTGAAAGAGGGTACTTCTGACTGCGTGTTCTGAAGCTGGCCCGGTTTGGCAGGGGGAGGCAGTACTAAGTGTTTTGGGGGTGTTTTAAAGGGAGGGGGACATAACGGTAGAAACCTGCCATTATTCTGAATCTGTAAAACTTTTAAATAAACCTACTCTTTCCTTTTCACCAGATTTTTGTTTTGAGAGTCATGCTTCCTGGCGGCGGGCAAGCGGACCCCACAGCTGTCCCAGAGCAGCACAGGCTGGGGTTCCGTAACAATACCTCCAAAAATTGAAAATGGGACTGTTTGATGACCCAGCAATTCCACTTCTGGGACTATCTGAAGAAGTCCAAAATACTAATTTTAAAGAATATAGGCACCTTTATCTTCATTGCAGCATTATTTGCAATAGCCATGATTTGGAAGCAGCCCAAGTGCCCATCAGTAGATGGGTAGGTGAAAAAGCTGTGGTACATTTACACAATGGAATACTAGGTGGCTATCAAAAAGGAAATCTTACCCTTTGCGACAGCATGGATGGACCCGGAGATTATTCTTTTTCTCTAGTTATTTACTTATTTATTTTTAGAGAGAGGGGAAGGGAGGGAGAAAGAGAAGGAGAGAAACATCAATGTGTGGTTGCCTTTCGTGCCCCCAACTGGGGACCTGGCCCGCAACCCAGGCATGTGCCCTGACTGGGAATCGAACCAGTGACCTTTTGGTTCACAGTCGGCACTCAGTCCCACTGAGCCAGACCAGCCAGGGCTGGACTGGGAGATTATTATCCTAAATGGAAGAGAAGCCAGTCAGAGAAAGACAAATACCATATGATTTCACTTATATGTGGAATTTAATGAAAAAATAAAACAGAAACAGACCCCCAGACACAGAGAACAGACTGAGAGCGGTCAGAGGCAGAAAGGCTCGGGGTGCTGGGTGGGATGGGCAAGGGGATTAAGCGAAACACAAACAACTCACAAACACAACAGCATGGTGATCACCAGAGGAAATGGGGGTGGGGGAGGTAGAAGAGGGTAAAGGGGGAATCAACAGTGACAGAGACTTGACCTTGGATGAGGAACACACAATAGCATATAGAATTATACACGTGAAACCTATATATTTTAACTAACCAATGCCACCCCAATAAATTCAGTAAAAACTTAAAAAATTTTGAAACTAAAAAATCAGGATAGAGAGAGCTTTGCCTTTACAGATCTGTCTTCTACATGAGAAAGCAGGGCAATGAGGTTACAGGCTTCATTCTTTCATGGGACCAGGCCTATGGGCTGAATTGGGCCTCTGAGCTAAGAATGGTTTTTTATTTTTAAATGATCATAAAAATATAATCCAAAGGTTATCTTGTGATTGGGAAAAAAAGGACATGTTAACAGCGTTTCTGTGTGTGGGGCTGCGGTCAGTAATAAATGAGGATATATGTAAAGACTTGCTCATGGCAGTCTCGTCTTGTTTTTATTTAAGGCAGAATGTTCAGAATCTGTTTTTTCATTTAAATTTTAAAAAACCATCTTAAAAAAAAAATAAAGGATCTCAAATAAATAAAGACTTACTCATGGTAAAGGGCTCATAAACTTTCACCTAGATTTTAAAAAGTCATTGTCAGGCCCTGGCTGGTGTGTCTTGGTTTGGAGCATCATCCCGTAAACAGAAAGGTCATGGCTTCAATTCCCAGTCAGGGCACATACCCAGGTTGTGGGTTTGATTCCCGGTCAGGATGCATACAGGAGGGTGACCGATCAATGTTTCTCTCTCACATTAATGTTTCTCTCTCTCTCTCTTTCAAAAATAAGTAGATAAATAAAAATCAATTAAAAAAATGTCCTCAGGTGAGGGGGAAAAATCACTGTCAGTAGAGAACATGGTTAAAACAGTCTAGAAAGGAAACTCGCCTGTAATAAAGAAAATGCCCAACTCTTACTCATCTAGTAACAGTGTCTCCAAACACAGTAAGCAAGAATTGACAAAACAAGACTTTGATCATCTGTTTCTAGAGTGGGATATTTATTATAAAGTTTCTCTGTAAAAGAATGAGTCCAACATTTTGTTCACGAGGTTGCCAAACCCTCAAGAAGCTTAACCATTCAGACATGCCCTGCACTCTGAGCCCACCCAACACCAAAGAAATACACAGTATTTTGAAATACACAGGAAGCAATTTTTAAAAGACTGGCTGTACGCTAGGTTGATCATTTACCATATAACCGAATTATAAAAAAATCTCCCTTAAAAATGCTTTTTAATCCAATGAGGGAGGGGTTTGCTTCATGTAATAAGTCTAAAGATACAGTCTCTTGCAGCCATGGACCCCCACAAATGTGCCAGCAGGGAGACAAAATCTTGCATTTAAAAAAAAATTTATTTATTTGTAGAGAGAGGGAGAGAAACATCGCTGTGTGGTTGCCTCTCACTCGTGCCCCCAACTGGGTACCTGACGTGCAACCTAGTCATGTGCCCTGACTGGGAATCGAACCGGTGACACTTGGACTCGCAGGCCGACGCTCAATCCACTGAACCACAGCAGCCAGGGCCTGAAAACCTTGCATTTTGAATGATGTGTTACAGGGATCATGACCTTCATCCCAACGACCCCAACACTGCGGTGCTAACCCAGGGAATGGCATCCAACTTGCACAGAGCAACAGGAAGACAAAGGGAACTCGTTTAAGAGAAACAGGAGTGATGAATCTGGTCCCGTCCGCTGTCTAGGAATCCACACCAGGAATTCTGTTCTCCTCCAGGGCCAGGGCTCTATGCTGTCCCTGCCCCCGGTTAGGAGAAAAACTGGGAAATGCATTTAAAAACATTAAACAGTGCTAACTCTGGAAAAATAAATCTACGTTACCTTAGTGAAGATGAGGAGGATGGATATAACCGGACAAGGGACAGAATCAGCCACGTGAGACCAAAATGGAAGTCAGAACAAGTACCGCCTACCGGCATCATAAAGGTCACACACAGACCACAGGGCAGTCAAGTCATGACCAGCGGCAGCAAACTGACAAAAATGCCGTCCTCGCGCCCACTCAACCCAAACTGAAGTTAAACGCGGTTCCAGTGGGGGCTCCATGCTGGGAGGCCCTACGGAAGTAAGTGAATTGTAATGAAGCTACTATGTATCAAAGTTCATGTGGCGGAGCTGAGAGGGTCCATAAAGGGGTACGCATCATTTTCTAGGATTGTATTAGAAAAGACAAAGTGGAAAATCATGAACGTCGGTTCCAAGTGAAGAATGAAAGGACAAGGGCAGCAATCGTAAATAATATTCATGTTTCTCTCCTGCCATGTATTCATTTCAACCCAGAAAGAGAAGAGCGGCAGCCAAAGGCCTTTTGTCTGTTAAGAGTCCCTCCAGATGTGGTCTCATGTGTATCTTAAGAAATGAATGTTTAGCCCTGGCTGGTGTGGCTCAGTGGACTGAGCACCGGCCTGTGAACCAAAGGGTTGCAGGTTCAATTCCCAGCCAGGGCACGTGCCTGGGTTGCGGGCCAGGTCCCCAGTTGGGGATGTGTGAGAGGCAACCACACAGTGATGTTCCTCTCTCTCTCTTTCTCCCTACCTTCCGCTCTCTAAAAATAAATAAATTTTAAAATTCTTTAAAAAAAAAGAAATGAGTATTTAAAGAGGTCTTCCCCACATTCCTCATTCTCATAAGGTGTCTCTGCAGTGAGTTCCTAATAAGAACTCAAATTTGAGACAATATTGAAGGCTTTCCATAGTCCTTGATTCATAAGATTTCTTCTTCCAGGATAAGAAGTAATGTCTACTAAAGACTAAGGTTAAAAGCTTTCTGCAGATCTTATCTTCCCAAGGCTTTCTTTTTACCGTGTTTCCCTGAAAATAAGACAATGTCTTATATTAATTTTTGCTCCTAAAGATGCGCTAGGGGATGTCTTATTTTTTCCACGAACAAGAAATCACATATATTGTTAAAAAAAAAAATCTACATTTACTAATATACTGTAGTCACGCCATCACAAACATCAGCATAACCAGCCAAACTGAATTCCATCAAAGATTTGGGGGGAGGACTTCCAGCCAAGATGGAGGCTTAGACTGACACGCTCTGTCTCCCTCCACAACTAAGTAGGAATACAACTATCCCAAAACCAAAGATAACCAGAAATTCCAGAAAATAAAACTACCTGAAAGCCCAACGTATGAAGTTGTAAACCAGCGGTGCTTGGCTGGACGGGTAGGAGGGGCGGCCGGAGCGGAAAAGTCGGGCGGTGCTGTCCCTGCTAGCAGCGGGGAGAGCGGCTGGACTGCGAGAAACGCCAGGGGAGCAGTCCTGGCTGCAGTCGAGACCTGTCAGCTTGTGATTCCAATGCTGGGGAAGGCAGAGCCCCCACTGCCCCCGACTGTGAGGCCCCGAGAGCGTGGGGACCGAGGAAGAAAATCTCAGTCTCTCAGCGGAGAGTAATGGCAAGAACCCATCTTGGACCCCCGCCCCCACACAAAGCGCCACAGAGCCACGAAAAAGGTGGCTGGTTGCCAGGTAGTGACAGTGCGTGGGGCTCCACCCCCTACAGCCCCCCAGGAAGCAAAGGTAAACAGAAAACTGTCAGGATGAAGCAGACCATGCCTGAAATCCCGGTGACGCAGCTCACCAGGCCGCAGATGCAGGACCTGACCGATGAGCAAATAGGAAATCTTTCTGAGGCTCAGTCCACAGCTGTAGTCATAAGGCGGCTTACAGAATTAACAAAAGATTAGGAACAAGATGGGGAAGGAATGAAAGCCAGTCATACCAAAACAAACGAAAACACATATGAGACAAGTGGTGAGGAAATGAAAACCAGGGAGCAAATCAACAAATCGGAGCACAGGGAAGGAACAAACAGTCAACCAGTGCAGAAGCAGGAAACAAGAAGTGAGGAACACGAGGAGAGGCTCAGAAACCTCTGGGACAGCTGTAAGCGAACAAACATTCAAATTATCGGATTGCCAGAGAGCGAAGAAGAACAACTAGAAATAGAAAAATTATGTGAAAAAATAATGAAGCAGAACTTCCTGAACTTGGGGAAGGAAATAGACTTACAGGTCCAGGAAGCACAGAGAGTTCCAGAAAAACTGGACCCAGGGAGAACCACTCCAAGACACATTATAATCAAATTGTCAAAAATTAAAGATAAAGAGAGAATCTTAAAAGCAGCAAGAGAGAAGAGGAGTATGTACAAAGGGGTCCTAATGAGACTCTCAGCTTATTTCTCAAAGGAGACCCTGCAGGCAAGAAGGGACTGGCAAGAAATATTCAAAGTAATGAAAAGCAAACACCTACAACCACGATTACTCTATCCAGTGGATCTCTCATTCAGAACAGAAGGGCAGAGAAAGTGCTTCCAGAACAAAGTAAAACTGAAGGAGTTTATCAGATCTAAACCATTGTTATATGAGATGTTAAAGGGACTGGTTTAGGAGAAGGAGGATCAAAACTATGAACATTAAAATGAAAACTGTATCACAACAACCAACGGCAGAAGCTAGGGAACCGAAACAAAGGCAAACCAAGTAGGCAACGAGAGTGGGAAAGGAATTATAGGTACGGCGAACATTACGGGGGGAGGTCAGCAGGGAGGGGGAAGGGGAGAAAGGGAGGGAGATGATGCAGTAATTAAGAAGCATAGTAGGAGAGAGTGGAGTAGACAGGAAGATGTTGAGAAGAACTATATGCACAGCCAATGGGCATGGACTAAGCGGGGGACAACTGGAAGGAGGGGGGTCACTGGGTGCAGGGGAACAAAGGGAAAAGAAATTGGGACAACTGTAACAGCATAATCAATAAAAGATATTAAAAAAAAAGAATTTGGGAGGAGCAGTACAATGACTGCCACTAGGTCTTATTTTCAGGGGAGGCCTTATATTTCTAAGCTTGAAAAAAATTGCACTATGTCTTATTGTCAGGGGATGTTTTATTTTCGGCGAAACAGGGTAGTGTAAATTTTCTCATTTCTGTGAGATATAAGCATTCAAGGGAGACTCTTCCCCAGATGAAACTTCTTGAGCTCCCTTCCAATATGGCTTCGTACCACTTTGTCTTTTGAAAACAAGCTTTGCGTTTCTTTCATCCCGAGGGCCTCTAGCTGTGTTTCGTCAGGTGGGTTTTGAGTCCCGAACGAACGGCGTAGTCCCTGCCACATATCTTGCACACGTAGGGCCTCTCCCCGGTGTGAGTCCTCGCGTGCTTGATGAGCTCCGAGGACCTCCGGAAGGCCTTCCCACACTCCCCGCACTTGTGGGACTTCTCTGCAAGGTGCCTCGCTGCGTGCTTGTTAAGGTGCAGGGAATAGCGAAAGGCTGCCCCGCACGTCTTACACACGTAGGGCTTCTCTCCGGTGTGAATTTTCATGTGCTGCATAAGGGAGGAGTGATGCACGAACGATTTCTTACATTCTGGACATTTATAGTTTTTCTCTCCAGCCCTAGAGCTCCTCTGGGGCTCAGCTTTTGGAACGCGGGCGAAGGTTTTCCCGCTTTGGTTATCCCCACGATTTGTCTCTGCGGTACGAGACGGCGTCTGCAGGGCGCGGAGCGAGCTACTTTGAGGGGTGCATTCCAACTTGTTGGACTCGTAAGTTTTCTCTTTACCATGAGTCTCGTGTGTCCTAGGGACACAATCTTTGGTGAAGACCTTCCCAAAGGGATCCCGTCCATCGACAATGACGTTCATACACATTGTCTCACGAAGACGACACACATGGTCCTGAGCGTCAACCTGCCTGTTTGCTTTCGCCTCGGTTGGAGTTCTCACTCTGGGAACTGACGGAACGTTCTGCCACAATCCTTTACTGCCCTTGCTGTTTTCAGAGGTTTTGTGACTGCTTGTTAAGGCACAATCTGACTTCAGAATACTTGGGGGGACACATTTGCTGGTGAGATCTCCCTGTGAAGGCACAAGCTGTGAGCCTGGCTCAGGGTTGTGTGTCACGTCGGGATACGCACAGGCTGGAGCCGGACACTTGCCCCCCTCTCGGGCAACTGCGGGGTGCTCGCCCTTCGGCCCCCGCTGCTTGTGTGGCTCCTGTGTCTCGGGGCCTCCCCAGTCTCCTCCTCGGGGGGCACTGCTGCTCATGACACACACTCTGCTGGTGTCATGCAATGTCTTTTTAGCAAGAACGTCCTGCTGAGGGATTGAGTCTTCGGTTTGCCGTGGAATCGTCTCATCTGAAACAAAGCAGCACAGAAGTTCAGTTCTTGGTTAAAAGTCAAGGGGGGGGGCTGGAGAGGAGAAAACAGGTAAATGCCCAGGTGGGCTTCTTCTCGAATGTTCCCTCGGACCTGTGAGAGAGGCAAGTATGAAGGCAGAGAAAGGAAGCAGGGCACCGTTAGGAACATGGGCTGGGTCAGGTGTGCGGCTGTGGCAAGGACAGCAGTTCAGTACGGACGGCAAGCTGCTGAGAAACAGTCTGCAGCCCTGACGGGAGCGGCTCAGTGGGCTGGGCACTGTCCTGAGAGCCAAAGGGTCCCAGTTCGATTCCCAGTCAGGGTACAGGCCTGGGCTGCAGGCCAGGTTCCTTGTTGGGGGCATGCGAGAGGCAACCAATCGATGTTTCCCTCCCTCTGTTTCTCCCTCCCTTCCTGTCTCTAAAAATAAATAAAATATTAAAAAAAAAAAGAAAAGAAGAAACAGTCTGCAGAGATGGAGGGTGTGATCAGGAAAGCCACATGGAAAGAACCAAAGTGTTTGTTAAGGACTGAATCTGTCTTCCTCCCCAAGTTCGTATGTGGAAGTCCTAACCCCCTACCCCATGTGATGATATCTGCAGGTGCAGCCTTCTGGAGGTAAGCAGGGTTAGTTGAGGTCACCAGAGTGGGGCTCCTGAAGATGGGATTAGCGTCCTTATAAGAAGGGGAGGATAACAGAGCTCTCTCCATCAGTGAGGACACAATGAGAAGGTGGCCGTCTGCAAACCAGGCAGCAGAGCTCTCACCGGGAGCCAAACCTGCCAGCGCCTTGATCTTGGGACTTCGTAGCCTTCAGAGTGTGAGAAATAAAAGCCCACGGCCTAGTACCCAGTCTGTGTTATTCTGTCATAGTAACCCGAAGGGTCAGAACAGAGTCCATGTGTGATTTTAAAGTTGAAGGGGGACTGGTCTTTCTCTGGGGAAAAAAGAGAAGCCACGAGAAGAGGAATGAGGAGTAAAAATTTCTAGGCACCCAATGAAACTCACAAAGATAAGCCTCAGCTTTCCTCTCAGATGAAAATGAACTCTTTTCCAAGATTTTTTAAATTTATTTTTAGAGAGAGGGGAAGGGAAGAAGAAAGAGAGGGAGAGAAACATCCATGTGTGGTTGCCTCTCTCACACCCCAAACTAGGGGCCCAGCTTGCAACCCAGGCATGTGCCCTGACTGGGAAATGAACCAGCGACCCTTTGGTTCGCAGGCTGGAACTCAGTCTACTGAGCCACACCAGCCAGGGCTAGAATCTTTTTTTTTGTTTGTTTTTTAATTGAGGTGAAATTTACACAACATAAAAGTGATTGTTTTCAAGTGTACAGTTCAGTGGCATTAAGTACATTCCCTGTGTTGTACAACCATCCTCTCCATCTAGTTCCAGCACATTTTCATCCCCCACCCCCAAAAAGGAAACCTTGTATTCATTAAGCAGAGTCCCTCCGCAGCCCCTCCCCCCAGCTGCAGGCAGTCACTCAAAGCCTTCGGTCTCCGTGGCTTTACCTACTCTGGACACTTCGCATAAGCGGAATCCTACAGTACGCGCCCTTTCGTGTCTGGCTTCTTTCATTCCACATAACGCTTTCAGGTTCAGCCACACGGTCCCATGCACCAGAGAGTCATTCCTTTTCATGGATGAAGAACACGCCATGGTTTGAGATGGACCACATTTTGTTGCTCTGGGCGTCTGCTGATGGACATCGGGACTCTGCCCACCTTCTGGCTGCGGGGGAGAGCCCTGCTCTGAACACCTGCACCTGATTCTGTTTGTGCCCCCGTTTTCAGTTCCTTTGGGTACATACTGAGGAGCGGAATCGCTGGGTTGCACAGTAATTCTCTATTTAACTTTCTGAGGTGCCACCACGATGTCCCGCACTGTGGGCGCACAGAATCTCCTCTTTTCTCATGAAGGCACTAAAACTCTGTGCCCCACATTCACCCGTTCAAGGGTCCCCCCAAAGGCTACTAATCGCGAGGTGAATAAAACATAAGACAACAAACAGGGGAACCCTACATCTACCACAAGTCGGGTCCCGTTTCTCAGCAGCCTCCTGAGTGCAGGAGGGGCCTGGGTCCCCCCGTCCCACCCCCAGCGAGCGCGCAGGACGGGGCATGCTCACCTAGGCAGGCCAGGTTCCGGAAGTTCTCCAGCATCACTTCTTTATAGAGGTTCCTCTGCTCAGAGTCCAGCAGGGTCCACTCGTCTTTGGTGAAGTTCACTGTCACATCCCTGAAGGTCACTGGGTCCTAAAATTAACACCTTTTTTGGCTTATTGAGGTACTTGTAGGAGTTTAATTGTGTTCCCTCCCAAAGATAAGTTGAAATCCTAAACTGCAGGACCTTAAATGGAACCTGATTTTCAAACAGGACCTTGGGTGATGCACAGGGGTTAAGATGAGGTCCTACGGGAGTAGGGTGGGCTCCTCAGAAGAGGAAATCTGGACACACAGAAGGAAGCGCGTCACACAACAAATGATGCAACAACGGAAGCGGAGACTGGAGGGATGTGTCTACAAGCCAAGGAAAGCAGAGGCATGACTATTGCAAGATGTACAAAAAATTGTCCTACCTCTAATTTGAAGGCAAATTAGGCACACTCTACCAGAATTTCACATGCAGTTATCCTGTGATCCCGCATTTGCACTCATTGGATTTTACTACCAAAATTCGACTTCTGGCCAAAATGGAGGCCTAGACCGACATGCTCCGTCTCCCTCCACAACTAAGAAGAAATACAGCTACCGCAAAACCAGCAATAACCAGAAGTTCCAGAAAATAAAGCTACATGGAAGTCCAATGTATGAAGTTATAAACAAGTGGTGCTCGTCCAGACGGGTAGGAGGGGCGAAGCCGCAGCAGAGAGGTCAAGCTGTGATGGCGGCGGCGGCAGCAGCGGCAATGGCAGCGGGGTGGCGGTAAGCACAGACACCTGTATTTAGGGGAGGCGAGAAACACCTGGGGAGCACCCCCGGCTGCTGACCAGACTCCTCGGCTAGTGATTCCAATGCCGGGGGAAGCAGACCCCCATTGCCTTGGACTGTGAAGGCCAGAGGGGGTGGGGACAGAGGAAGAAGCTCCCAGTCTCTCAGCAGAGAGTGAATGGCAGGAATCCATCTTGGACGCCCGCCCCCACACAAAATACCACAGCGTGGTGAGACGGGTGGCCCAGCAGTGATGAGTGTACGGGGCTCCGCCCCCTATAGCATAGGAAGTGTGACAGCCCCGCCCAGGAAGCAAAATTAAACACAAAACTGTCAGGATGGCAGGGATCAGACAGCAAATATATGATTTATCGAAGGAGCCGATAGGAAATCTTTCTGAGGCACAGTTCAGAGCTTTGCCTATAAAAGGGCTTACAGACCTAACAGCAGATCTTAAACAAGATGGGGAAGGAATGAAGGCTAGTCCTGCTGAAATGAACAAAAACACATACGAAACTAGTGGTGAGGGCAAGAAAACCAGGGATCAAATCAACAAATCGGAACATAGGGAAGGAATAAACAGTCAACCAGTGCAGAAAGAGGAAAAGGAAAGTGAAGAAAATGAGGAGAGGCTCAGAAACCTGTGGGACAGCTATAAGCGGGCCAACATCTGAATCATAGGGTTGCCAGAAGGTGAAGAAAAACAACTAGAAATAGAAAAATTATGTGAAAAAATAATGAAGCAGAACTTCCTGAACTTGGGGGAGGAAATGGAATTACAGGTCCAGGAAGCACAGAGAGTTCCAAAGAAACTAGACCAGGGAGAACCACACCAAGACACATTATAAGCAAAATGTCAAAAATTAAGTATAAAGCGAGAATTTTAAAAGCAGCAAGAGAGAAGAAGAGAATTACGTACAAGGGGGTCCCAATAAGACTATCAGCTGATTTCTCAAAAGAAAGTCTGCAGGCAAGAAGGGACTGGCAAGAGATATTCAAAGTAATGAAAGCAAAAACCTACAACCACGATTACTCTATCCAGCGAAGCTGCCATTCAGAATAGAAGGGCAGAGAAAGTGCTTCCAGGACAAAGTAAAACTGAAGGAGTTCATCATATCCAAACCAGTGTTATATGAAATGGTAAGGGAACTTGTTTAGGAGAAAGAGGATCAAAACTATGAACATTAAAATGAAAACTGTATCACAACAACCAACAACAGGAGCTAGGGAATCGAAACAAAGACAAACTGACAAATTCTGGCCAAGACGGAGGCGTAGACAGACATGCTGCATCTCCCTCCACAACTAAGAAGGAATACAACTACCTCAAAACTAGAGACGACCAGAAGTTCCAGAAAATCAAACTAAATGGAAGTCCAACGAACAAAGATATAAAGAAGAAATACTCATCCAGACAGATAGGAGGGGCGGAGAGGACTGGGTGTGGTGGTGGCACCGGCGGTGGCAGCGGCAGGCCAGTGGAAAGCGCAGTCACACATTTTAAAAAGTCAGGAGGGACACCTGGGGAGCGTTCTAGCTCCTCATCGGACCTCAAAGCTCATGGTCCCAGCACCAGGGAAAATCAAACCTCATTGCTTCTGACTGTGCAGACCAGTGGGGGCTGGGACAGAGGAAGAAACTGCCGGTCTCAGCAGAGTCTGCTTGTTTAAAGGGCCCCCACAGTCCTAGAACGTCCACAGACCCACCCACTCTGGGAACGACGGCCAGGGCAGCAGCTAGAGAGGCACCACTCCCATATGGAAGGAGGAGAAGTGCCTGGAAAAGCGGCGAGTGCTGGGCAGGCGGCATTGTTCTCTCAGACCCCTCCCCCCCCACACACAGCGCCACAACGTGGTGAAACAGGTCACCCTGTACTGACGAATCCCGAAGGCTCTGCCCCTTACAACATAACAGATATGACAGCTCTACCTGGGACGTGGAGGCAAACACACACAGCAGCCTGTCAGAATGAGGAGACAAGAGAAGTATGGCCCAAAAGGGGGAACGGATCAAGGTTCCAGTGGGAGAACTAAGCAATGAGGAGATAGCCAACCTAACAGATGAGGAGATAGACAACCTAACAGATGCAGAATTCAAAACACTGGTGATAAAGATGCTCACAGGCTTGACAGATATGCTTGAGTATGGCAAATGCATAAGGCAAGAAGTGAAGGCTATGCTAAGTGAAATGAAGGAAAATCCACACAAAACCAATGGTGAAGGGAAGGAAACCGGGGTTTAAATCAATTATTTGGAACATAAGGAAGAAAAAAAAGTCAACCAGTGCAGAATGAGGAAGCAAGAATTGAAAAATATGAGAAAAACGTCCCAAATTTTGTGAAGGAGATGGACATACAGGTACGCGAAGCACAGAGGGTCCTAAGCAAGCTGGACCCAGAGGGCACCACACCAGGACGCATCATGACTGAGATGCCAAAGGTGAAAGATAAAGAGAGAGTCCTGGGGGCAGCAAGAGAGAGGCAGAGAGTTGCCTACAGGTGGGTGCCTATAGGACTATCAGCTGATTTCTCAGAGGACACTTTGCAGGCAGGAAGGGACTGGCAAGCAGTATTCAATGTGATGAAAGGCAACCTGCAACCAGGATTACTCTATCCAGCAAAGCTATCATTTGGAATGGAAGGGCCGATAAAGTGCTTCCCAGACAATGTAAAGCTAAAGGAGCTCATCGTCACCAAGCCATTATTATATGAAATGTCAAAGGGACTTACTTAAGAAAAAGAAGATAAAAACTGTGAATACTAAAATGACAACAAACTCACAACTATCAACAACTGAATCTAAAAAATGAAAACAAAATCCAACTAAGCAAACCAGAATAGGAACAGAATCATAGGTATGGGGATCATTTGGAGGGTTATCAGCTGGGAGGGGGATGGGGGAGAAATGGGGATATGGTGCAGGGATAAAGAAGCATAATCGGCTGCTACAAAATAGACAGGGGAAAGTTAAGAATAAAATAGGAAAGGATGAAGCCAAAGAAGTTATATGCACAACCCATGGACATGAACTAAGGGGGGGTGGGATTGCTGGAGGGAAGGGGGTTACTGGGCAGAGGGGAGCAAAGGGGAAAAAAATTGGAACTACTGTAACAACATAATAAAATATATTTCAAAAACAAAACAAAACAAAAAACAAACGAAGGCAAACTAAGTAGGCAACGATAGTGGGAAAAGAATTATAGGTATGGGGAATATATTGGGGGGAGGTCAGCAGGAAGGGGGAAGGGGGAAAGGGAGGGAGATGGTACAGGAATTAAGCATAGTAGGAGGGAGCGGAGTAGACAGGAAGATGTTGAGAAGAACTATATGCACAACCAATGGGCATGGACTAAGGGGGGGACAACTGGAGGTAGGGGATCACTGGGTGGAGGGGAACAAAGGGAAAAGAAATTGGGACAACTGTAATAGCATAATCAATAAAGCATATTAAAAAAAAATACTACCAAAATTCCCTGGCCACAAAGCCAAATGACATACACACTTATTTATTTAAGGTGATTCATAACAGCCAAAGAGTGAAAGTCACTACAAATATTCAATAACAAGGATTGCTTACAAATCTACATTGCAGCCCTGGCTGGTGTGGCTCAGTGGACTGAACTCTGGCTTGCAAACCGAAGGGTCGCCAGTTCATTTCCCAGTCAGGCCACATGCCTGAGTTGCAGGCTGGGCCCTCAGTTGGGGATGTGGGAAAGGCAACGTTTGATGTATTTTTCTCTCCCTCTCTTTCTTCACCTCTAAAATTAATAATTTAAAAAAGTCTATGCTGCACCCCCGTGATGGAGAACTATATTATGTGGTCTCCAGGTTCTATTTTATATTTTCAGCGAAAAGAAACACAGATACAGAATATGTATCACAAACCACAGACTTGGTAAGAAACGGGGTAGAGGAGACAGAATAGAAGTGAGATGTCTAAATATAACCCGTTAGCCCTGGCCCAGTGGCTCAGTTGGTTGGAGCGCCGTCCCGTACACCAAAAGGTTGTGGGTTCGATCCCCAGTCGGGGGCGTGTATGGGAGGCAACCAATCAATATTTCTCTCATATCGATGTTTTTCTTTCTCTCCCTTCCTCTCTTTCTAAAAATAAAACATATTATTTGTGGATGATTAGAAATAATAAATCGATATAACCTCGTTATATAGATTTTAATTGGGAACCATGTAGCGTTTACATATTTAACAATAAAAAAACAATCAGCAAAACAGAAAAACCGAAATAAATGAAGTATACCGGGTGGGGCAAAAGTAGGTTTACAGTTGTTCATATGGAAAGTAATACAATAATTAACAGTACTAATATAAGAATTAATGCTGTGTTTTGCATACTCACAACTATAAACCTACTTTTCCCATACCCTGTACATCAGGGTGGCAGGTTAACCTCTGGGAGCAAAAGGTTAATCCAAGCCCTGGCTGGTGTGGCTCAGTGGGTTGAGTGCTGGCCTGCAAACCCAAAGGTCGCTGGTTCGATTTCCAATCAGGACACACATGTGGGTCGCAGGCCAGGTCCCCAGCTGGGACGTGAAAGGCAACCACACATTGATGTCTCTCTCCCTCTCTTTCTCCCTCCCTTCCCCTGTCTCTAAAAATATATAAATAAAATCTTTAAAAATAAAAGTTAATTTGAGGGACTTTACGAGCTACAGGCTTAGTGTGTGAGATTCTATCTTACAATAAGACAGGGACTCAGACTTCTCTCCAGGTGGCTTTACTGCTAAAAGTAGTATTGTTGTTGCTTCTGACAAATATTTCATACTCACTATAGGATCAGGCAAAGGGATTATGTTAATGTTAGGAAGCAAGATTTTTAGTCTAAGAAGGATTCAAATATAAAATAAAAAATGTTTTTAAAAGTTGGCTTCATGGGAGGTTATCAGCATGAGCATGCAGCCAGTCTATGCAAAGAAAATGGTTGGAGGGGAGCATTTGAGAGCTTGTTCTCTGGCATGTCACCGGTTTGGCTTAAGTAAACGCCTTAAAAAAAAAATTTTTTTTTAAATGATTAGGAGAATGAATAAGCAGGAAGCTAAGAGAAACAGCTGATCCAGGCACAGAAATTATGAAATGGGAGTCTGAGATATCTTGTGGTACCAGAAGGCGGAGAAACCATCCTAGACTGTGTTAAGAGGATGCAGAGGCTCTAACTGGTGTGACTCAGAGGATTGGGCATCGCTCCGTGGACTGAAAGGTCGCTGTTCAAATCCCAGTCAGGGCACATGCCTGGGTTGCAGGCCAGGTCCCCAGCCGGAGGTGTGCGAGAGGCAACCAATCAATGTTTCTCTCTCACACGTCAACGTTTCTCTCCCTCCTTTCCCATCTCTCTAAAACATAAATAAAATCTTAAAAAAAAACAACAGACCTATTACATATTCAAAAAAATTATTAAACAAAATACAGTTCACAATTAAATAACTCCATTGATTTCTACCTCATCTGACCTGAGACTTTGAAGTCTTTTTTCCTCTGTCAGAGAGAAAACCACAGGCCCGAAAAGGTGCACTCACAGCCCTGCTAGCAGACTTAGATTTCATACTTGCCCTGATCCCAGAAACACGATCTTAATCAACCGGAGCGGGATTTTCTTTCTTTCTTTCCTTCAAATTTTTAAGAATTTTAATAAAAAGCCTTCTCATTCCCCTCCCCCCAAGACAAGATGACCCATCCCTAAGTAACTCTTTCTTCTCTTTTCGCCAGCAGCTCCTTTGCCCAGCCCCGCTTCCTATAAACCTCCCACCTTGTCCATCCCTCCGAGCACCCTTCCAGCTGCTAGATGGGGTGCTGCCAGATCCATCAATTACGTAGTTAGGTCTTTAAATGTACTTGGTGGAATTTTGCTTCGTAACACAGCTACAACGGAACTTGTCATCTCAAAATGTCCTAGGGACACAACCTGTGTTCTTCCCGTAGGAACGGTATTCCTACACCTTAAACATGCCCATTCCATTTTTTTGAGAAACATGCAACCACATTTTTGGGGGTATCCAAAAATTCAACTATTTATGTTGGGTCTGGAGATCCCCTAGGAATGACTACCCTGGAGCGCTCAGCGACTCAGGCTTCTACGAAACAAAAAAACATGTGACCCTCAAAGTTATGAAGTGCTTGGGGACAAAACTAGGGCCATGGGTAGACACTATAGATTTACCCTGCAGTGCAGCCGGTGGAGATGGCAGACTCCGGAGACGTGGGCCTCCAAGCCAGAGAGGCATTTTTTTCCCTCTCTCTTTCTCGTTCTCTTATTTACTGTATTAACTCACAGAGAAACCTTGTTCTCTAGAAGTCATAGCCAACCTAAAACGTGGCTGTCTGAGCATCATATCATTAAGAGAGAAGCTTCCCACTCTTGCCGGGAAACATCTAAGTCGCTGATAGAGAAGCAGCGTTGCAGATAAGGGGGTTGGATGCAGCATTCCCCGGCTATCAGGAATTGGTGGTTTCCAAGGAAACAGCCAGCAGGGATGATAAACCCTGGCAAGGGCTCCGCCTGAGCCTATCTAAGCAGTTCAGCCTGAGCCTGTCTAAGCAGTGGCTTCCTTTAAATGTACACTTTCCCCGAGTCCTGTAATGGACGACCGGAACCCTTCCTCTCTCCTGCAGGTCCCCCTGGGGTGCAAGCTCCCCGCTCATCGCCGCAAACCGGTACGGCTGGGGCCCCAGTCTTGTCCCAGGTGGTCTCAGGTCTGTTATCTTGGGACAATTGGGAAGAAGAAAAAAATCCAAATGCCAGGGCAGCTGAGGTCCGCCGGCAGAAGGAGAACACCCATGTGACAGATGACTCCCCGGCCACCCTCCTTCAACCTGTCCTTTTATAAACTCCCTCTATGGGGAAGGTCTCAGTTCCCCAAAAGGAAGAATGTGCCCAGCGAACTGTGGCAGAAAGGGGGCCACACACTAACCCAGACAAGCTCAGGGGCAGCCCCCACGCGGCGGCCTTACCAACTCAAGAGACCTGAAGTAACCACAAAGGACAGTCTGAAATGAAACACTTTATGGCTAAAAAAGCAGGTCATGGTGGGTAGTCATGTCCTAGGCCAGCACTTTCCCTAACGAAGGCCACGCTTCACCTTAACTGAGTCTTGTCCATTGTCTTTTTGCATCTTAAGATAACATACTTCTGGAATTTTCTTCTGGATCCCTCAAAACAAGGGCATGGCGCCAGGGGGAGACCACATCCTTATTGTTAGTCATGTTAGGTGTTGACTGTTACTATCTTGTACCCGCCCAGTAAAAGACATCTATGATTTTATTTTGTATCCAATCCCAGAGGTTCCCCCCTGCTTTGCTTCCTTCCGCCCCCCTAATGTATTCCAGGGGATTTCTTGTAACTTCCTTACGTCTCCCCTTTGGATTGTAAGGAATACAATAAGGTGCAACACTATCGTTCTCCGGAGAATTTCCTCAACTCGTTGAGGTTTGGCTTCCTGGCAACTGTCCTCAGTTTGGCTCAAAGAAACTCACAAAAATCCTCTGCAGGTTTGAATGTTTCTTACTTTTGACACGACCAAAGTCAAGCCTCAAGGCCCTTTCGCCAGAAGACCCCAAGGGGGCCTCTCTGACTGCCTGGAATTTTCCAGCTCGTCCTAATGCCACCGACTCCAGCACCTGAACGCTTTCACGGCTTCATCTAACACAGACGCCGGCAGACGGCCGCTGCTCTCGGGGTCTCCCAGGGTCAGGGGCGTTTTGCGGGGTGGCAGCCGCGCCCCCTCACCCCACGCCCAGGCGGAGCGCGAATTCAGAGCGCAGCACGTGGGCCGCCGTTGGCTTCGCCTCTTCTCCCCGGGAGACGGCTTTGGGGACCCGCGCGCCCCGGGCGTGCGTCACAAGCCGGCGGGCACACACTCACCATTTCCGCAGCACCGGCTTCGGGCGCAGCGCAAGAAACAGCTCATTCCGGGCGCGAGAGGGGTGCAGAGCGGCGGACCAGCGCGCTGGGACGGTACAAACAAGAACGGTACAAATAACGAACACAAACAGTACCCCTTGCTAGGGCGGCTCCGGGGCAGAGGTGCGTCCTGCCCAGGCATTCCGTAACCGTTTCCAGAGCCCCTCATCAAAGCAGACGGGTTAAGGAGTTAACGGGAGGAGGTGCAGAGAGCAGGAAGGGGACCCCGGGACCCGCACCCCCGCCCTCCCGGAGCGCAGGATCCGGCCCCGCCCGGGGCGGAATTGCGTCTCCCCAGACGCTCCCGATCGTGGGAGGCACGGGACGTTCCAGCTCCCGGCCGTTGCCCCTCACTGTCTCCTCCGCCAGCCGCGCGGTCGCCGTACACTCCGGATTTGTCCTCCCTGAACTTGAGGTATTAGTTTAACTGCCCTGCGGACCATAGTTGCTTCTGCAGGGGTCTTATCCGATAAGCCCCCAGCGAAGTCCCTCAGCGGCTGAGCTACGCAGACTTGATGGGGACAACAGACGACATGATGGCAGCCTGACGCATCTGACTTGGCTCTGGCATCAAAACAATCTTAGTCTTAAAAACTTGAGACTAAAGAACTACGCTCCCTACCCGCACGCGCATAGCCAGCCTCCCCCATCACCAACATCACTCAGCAAAAGGTTTTGTTTGTTTTTTTTTTAAACCAGAGAGTAACCTGTATTGAATATCATAATCACCCAAGTCCACAATTTACCTTAGGGTTTACTCTTGGTGCTGCGCCTTCTTCGGGTTTGGACAAATGGATAATGACATATATATCATTATAATGTCCTACGGAGTATTTTTACTCCCTAAAAATCCTGTGCTCTGCCTGTTCATCTTCCAAACTGAGATTTTGTATTCATTAAATGCTAACTCCCTATTTCCTCCCCCGCCCCTGATAACCTCCACTTTTCATTGCTGTGACTGTAACTATTCTTCATACCTCATAAGAGTGGAATCATACGATATTTGTCCTTCTGCGTCCGGTTTATTTCATCTGTTAACCGATGGTCATCGGCACCACTTTAACTCCAACAGGAATCCTCAGTTTGGGGTGCGGTGTAAACAGCTCAATCATGAAACAGCATGGATGTGAAACCAACGGCACAGCTGCAAGGCGGCCCTCCCACAAAGCTCTCCTTCTGTGCCCTCCCGCCCACTCTACCTGCTCTGAGCCACTCCGGCCAGCTCTTGCCAGATGGTCTCCCTGAGTAACACAGCCTCCAGTTTTGGATGAAGGACGAAGTGTTCTCGCTGGGAGCTGACTTATATAGCTACAAGGCTCTGCCCCTGGTCCCTGATTGGTCCGCTCTCATGCAAATGAGGACTCCAAATCCTCACAATGTAATTGGTCCAAAAAAGCACTGTCCTGATTGGTCAGAGTGGAGCTGCTCTTATTGTTTCGTGGAGACGCTAATGAGGAAACAGCTGCACAGTTCTGATTGGACAGGGACAGTCTCAGGGAAATAAGATTCTGGGAACTCCTTTATAATGGGCGGCTCGGGTCAAGAACACAGTGCAGGCCAACAGTTTAGTGCTGGTTCCTCCCTGAAGGGTGTATGAGAGGCCCCTGTTTAGCAATTTATATTTAGCATATAAATAGGAACCTAATTAGTCAGGAGGAGCCCCTTTTTAAAAAAAGATTTTATTTATTTATTTTTAGAGAGAGGGCAAGGGAGGGGGGAAGAGAGGGAGAGAAACATCAACATGTGGTTGCCTCTTGCACACCCCCAACTGGGACCTGGCCCACAACCCAGGCGTGTGCCCTGACTGGGAATCGAACTGGTGACCCTTTGGTTCACACACCAGTGTTCAATCCACTGAGCCACACCAGCCAGGGCTATGGTTGATTATTTATCAACACAAAAACCTAAGCGTGTTCCGCTTGCAATTCTTAAATCACTGTTAGTCCAGAGTCTCCAGGAAGTTAGGAGAAGGCAGCTAGCTTATAGCAAAGCAATTGATTTATTGGGGAGACTCTCCAGTGAGAGGGGGAATTAGTCAGATCAGGAACAATTCCCACCCGAAAGGGGTTCGGATACTGGTTTTTAAAGCAACAAACCGCACTGGGGGGAAGTGTATGTTATATAAGTTTCTATTGGTTACTTTTTATATTTTAGCGAGTTGTGGTTCCCTCCGCTGCCTTGCGGCATACCTCTTCAGGGGAAAGGCTAAGGGAGTAAACCCCGACAGAAAATCCGGAGCCGGAGTCCCTAAGGCGGTTTGACGTTGTAGTCAACACCGGCAACTCCTGCGGCGCACCTGAAGCCAAGCTGTATTGACTCTGTCTTTCTCTTGGATCCTTCAGCTGCGAAGAGAGGGGGGGTCTGCTGCATGGGCAACAGCAGACCCTCCATATTACCCTGCCCAGGCTCTGTAGCTTCAGCGTCATCGCAAGATGTCGATTCAACACGGGAGGAGACAGATACCATGTCACTCCCGAGTCGGACTGCACAGCCATTCTCGGCGGTGCAGATAGACTCTTAAGAAGCTACACCATCGTCTCTCGAGACGGACGGCTGCCGACGGTTCCCTTATTGGCCAGGGGGTTTCACCACGCTATTCACCCCCTGCCCTGTATTCTTTCTGCGCCTGGAATGTGCTTTGTCAGTTCTCAACGTTTTGTAACCACTTTTCTTTTTTGTTTTTGTGGTCATTCTGTTCTTTTCTGTCCTTTCCTGTTTTTCTGTTCTGGGTTGTTATTTCTGTTACCTATCAATCACCATCTTTGTCCCACACCAATCACAATTGTAAGGCACATCACCAATTTCCCAGTCTGCAAATATTCCCTCCATTAGGTGTTTGGAACCAGTAAGAGTAAAAGCCCCAGCTTCCAGCCCTCCGCTGGGGCAGTTCTGAGTACATTCTAGTTGGTTCCTCAAAAGACGCCTCCATTTTATTGTTAAAAAAATTAATTAATTTTTTTTTTAAAGAATATAGGAAAGGGTGAAGCCAGAGAACTTGTATGTATGACCCATGACCATGGACTGGGGGAAGGGGGGTTGGGGGGGAGGGGTGGTGCTGGGCAGAGGGGAGCAAAGGGGAAAAAATTGGACCTATTGTAACAATATAATCAATAAAATATACTTTAAAAATAAATAAATAAGAGTGCAAAGGAAAAGAAAAAAAAGACGCCTCCAAATTATTGTTGCACACCTATTAAAGTGGGGACCAGTTCAATATTCCAGTCTTGGATTGACTTTGCCTTCCTCCCTATTTAATTTTTCCCAGCCCCCTGACGTCAAGGGCCTTAGGTAGAGCGACACTAGCCTGACTTCAGGGCTGCGCTCAGAGCGTTAAAGACTATTCCTCTTGCGACCTCTAGTGGTGGATGACGGAAACGCTCATCGTGTCGTACGGACAGATGCCAAAGCTTTGGAGGCTAATTGGCACTTGCATATTATCTTGACCTGAGTTGATTGCATTGTCAGGTGACACATCCCCACCTTACCTATGCCTTCTGCTCATCTGCGGCCAACAAAACCCTCAGCTATGGCCCCACGGGGAGTTCCCTGTCCACTACCTAACAGAGATGGGAAAAGCGAGGGTCTGCGCAGCACGCCAGAATTAGAAGTTTTGGGTCGTTGCATTACAGTCCGGCTCAGGAAGGACCCTGAGAGAAGATGCTGATGGGAAATGCTCCGAGAGGGCTGCTTGTTTGGTGGGAGGAGAAAGTGCCTGAATTCAAAGTTCTGCACTGATTCACGGGCGGTTCCTGAAGGCTCTTGTGGCTGGTCAAAGGCTTGGTAACGGCAAGGTTAGAAAGCTAATGAGGGTTTTGGAGGGGAGTATTCCGCTCCTGGAAACTGGTTTGGGGTTTCTGGTCTTCAGAACTATGAGAGAATTAACTTCAGTTTTTTTAAAAATTGACTTTAAAGAGAAAGAGGAAGGGAGAGAGAAAGAGAGGGAGAGAGATTGGTTTGTTGTTCCACTTATTTATGTATTCATTTGTTGATTCTTGTATGTGCACTGACTGGGGATCAAACCCGCAACCTTGGCATATCAGTACGGTGCCCTATTAAGCCACCAAGTTTGTGGTCATTTGCTACAGCAGTCAGAGGAAACAAATCCAAACACTGGTGCCAAAATGACTAAACGGAGATTGCCCTGTGATGAAACCCTCGCTGATAAGATTTTGTCCCCTGCATCCAGGGCAAGAATTCTTCACCTGGACAAGGCACAAGCTCACGCTAAGGACAGCATGCATGCACTTCTCTGTAGTCTCCACGCAGCCTTCCAATTTCACTGTCTGACCTTCTGGCCCTGCGCCTGTGTCCCGGAAGCCAAATCTCCAGGGACAGCCTTGCTCTGCAGGTTCCATGTGGAGGTGGCATTTTTGCTTAACAGCCCAACCTCAGTTCCACAAAATAATGCAGTGAGACAGTCACCAATGTAGACTGAGTGACCATAGAACCTGTGAACTTCCCTGGTTTTCTCAGTAAATCAAGGGAAGGAAGCCTCTTCCATCCTAATCTGACCCCGTTTATCTGGGGTTTACAGACCCCTGGGCAAACTGTATTGTCATCGTACCTCAGTTATGGCAAAGTTCCGTTATGATTTCCTCTCAAGGCAGGACTCACGATTGTGAATACAGGTTGAAATAAGAGACAATTCCATTTCTCTACAGCGAAGACCTAGCTTTGGCTGGCCAGGAGGTCAAGAGGATGGGAATATGCCACCACCCCATAATCATTTTGCAACATATATGTGTATCAAATCATCACATGGTGCGCCTTAACCTTACGTATGTTATCTGCCAATCATATGATACCTCAATAAGGAGAAAAAAGCGTATGCTACCCCCAAAATATGGCACTTGGGCGTAAGGATTATTTTGAGCTGAAGGCAATTGACAGTTGAGATGCTGGAAGTTTGCTGGCTTCACCTTATCTGCCAGAAAGCAGGGCCTATGTTTCTCCTTGAAGAGGGTGCCCATCCCTGAACTTGTACTCAGGAGGGAAAAGTGACTGTTATTACTGAAGATGGGGGAGTGAACATCAAGATGAGTTCGCCTGGCCCTGGCTCGTGGCTCAGTGGATTGAGCGCCAGCCTGTGAACCAAAAGGTCACTGGTTCGGTTCACAGTCAGGGCACATGCCTGGGTTGCGGGCCAGGTCTGTGCAGGCAACACACATCGATGTTTCTCTCCCTCTCCCTTCTCCCTTCCTTCCCTTCTCTCTAGAAATAAGTAAATAAAATCTTAAAAAACTATAAAAAATATCTAAAAAAAAAAAAAAGAGTTCGCCTGAATGGACCTTACTAAAATCTCTGCATCTTGTATCAGTTCCACTGATATATTTTCTAGTTCCCTCCCTCACTATTTTTTTTTAATCCTCACCCAAGGATATATTTATTGACTTCAGAGAGAGAGAAAGGGAGAAAGGGAAAAAGAGAGAGAAACATTGATGTGCGAGAGAAATATCAATTGGTTGCCTCTGGTAGGTGCCTTGACTGGTGATCCAGCCCCCAACCTGTGATAAAACCCTGATATGCCCTGACTGGGGATCGAACCTGCAACTTTTGGGGGAGCGTGCGTGCGTGTGTGTGTGTGTGAGCCACCTGGCCAGGGCCTCCCTCACTATTTATTGTCTCTTGAAGCCCAAACCATCTTTCCTTTGTTAAAAGGGTATCTAAGCCCTGACTGGCATGGCTCAGTTGGTTGCGTGTCATCCCTCAAAGTGAAGGGTTGCTGGTTTGATTCCCAGTCAGGGCACACGCCTGGGTTGTGGGTTTGGTTTCTGGTTGGGGGTGCACAAGAGGCAGCCGATCGATCTTTCTCTTGCACATTGGTGTTTCTCTCCCTCTCTTTCTCCCTCCCTTCCCCTCTCTCTAAAAATAAATTAAATAAAAACAGTTTTTAAAAAGGGTATATAAGTCCCCATGTCCAACTGCTTGAGTTTCACTTCTTGTCTGTGCACGCCTGAGAAAGTAACTACTAATAAAAATCATGTGCCTTCTCTGCTGTTAATGGACTACTGTTAGTTTAATTCACAGACCCCAGACGGTGAACCTGAGAGGGCGAGGGAAAGGTTTTCCTCCCCAACATGGGGAGATGGTGCAAGAAATCACAAGTGGGACAGATCCTGCAGGTCTGTTCTGCAGTGACCGGGTGTCCTTTATGCAACGGAAAACGACTTTGCATTATCACGTGGCCCTATTCGTTGACCTGAAACCGCTCCCCTTTGAAAATGAAATGCAAAATGAAGAAGCAGGAAGTCCCCTCCGGCAGTTTAGTGCTTTCTCCTTCAGCCTGACATTCCAACGCATTTGCCTCTTTTATATTCGTAGTAACTGATCTTGCTTTGCACCTAATGGCTGAGTTTTGATTTTTGAAATGGACACTGGTAAACGAACACATGGCTACACATCTAGCAGCTCTACACAATACAGATTTACTGTCTCGCAGCTCTGGAAGTCCGAAGTCTGACACAGACCTCACTGGACCAACATCAAGGCCAGCCGGCTGGTTCCGTCCGGATGGCCGAGGGTGTGATGTGAGTTACAAGAAGAAATATATACTTTGTTCCTGGCACAGAGCAGCCAGAGATGAGTGGCCGGAGGGGAAATGAAGCAGGGCGCTTGCCCAGTGGAATCTAATAAAGAACTCGAAACTGGGGGCTGGAAACAAAAGGGAGATTCATCTCTCTTGTTGACTCAGCAGCTCCGAGTCCGGTCTGATAAGATTGCCAGGCGTCTGAACATCACAAGCAAAACTGATAGCGCGGGAGAAGGCGGGGGAGCCCTGGGAACTCTGTGTGTATCATCTCCACTAGCTGGAAAAAAAAAAAGCCTTTGAGACTCTGTATTCATCCCAAGGTCTGGGGAGGGGAGGAGGAGGGGGAACATCGAAACTGGCTAAGTATATAACCCCTGAACCCCAATAGTCAGCAGATTAGCTGAGTGCCCACTTGCAGCCAGGTGCTCGAGGGTCTAGAACAAACTTACAAACTTACTAACAATTTTCTTTCCTCTGTATATAATGATAGACGAGCCGGGCGCCTGCTTGCAGCTTCGTGCCCACGCGTGTTTCATAAATAAACTTATATCTCAGTTCCACTCTGCAAGTCTATCACCTGTCTGAATTCTTCTCTTGTGAGCAAGGCAAGAACCAAGGAGGGGGAGCACCTGACTCCCCCATAACAGAACCACAGAGGCTCTTTTGTTGTGTTAAGAAGGTGATTTTTGGAAAGCGCCCGGTTAACCTAAGGATGGGGGCCGGTTGCCAGGGAACCAGCCCTGCGATTAGAGGGTTGGAAGTTGCGGTACCCTAACCCTCCCAATTTCCAGGAAGGGGATGGCGGCTGGAGGTTGAATCAGTCGCCAACAGCCAGTGATTTTATCGATCATGCCTATGTAATGAAGCCTCCATTCAACCCCCGAAGGACGGGGTTTGGAGCGCTCCCTGGCTGGTGGGCACGCGGAGGTGGGGGGCAAGGACGTGGAAGCTCGGAGCCCCTTCCCCATCGGGCGCCATCGGGCACCTCCTCCATCCAGCTGTTCCTGAGTTCTATCCGGTTAGAATAAGCCTGTGATCTAGTAAGTAGCGTGTGCTCTGAGTTCTGTGAGCCGCTCTAGCAAATTCACGGAACCCGAGGTGGAAGGTGTAGGAGCCTCTGGTTTCCAGCCCATGAGTCAGAAGTCCAGGAAGCATTCGCCTGGTCTTTGACAAAATGAAAAGACAGTCCGCTGAATGCGAGAAGACATTCACCAACGATGCATCTACTGCGGGTTAATTTCCAATATTTATAAAGAACTCAGACAACAACTCAACACCAAAACCCATCAAACAACCCGATTCAAAAGTTGGCTAAGGAGCCCTGGCTGCTGTGGCTCAGTGGATTGAGCATCGGCCTCTGAACCAAGTGTCGCTGGTACAATTCCCAGCCAGGGCACACAACCAGGCCGCACGCCAGGTCCCCAGTGTGGGCCGCGAGTGAGAAGCAACCGCACATTGATGTTTCTCTCCCTCTCTTCCTCCTTCCCCCTCTTTCTAAAAACAGATAAATAAAAAAATAAAATAAATAAAAAAATAAAAAGTGCGCCAAGGACCTGCATAAACACTTCTCCAAAAGGGACATATAGCCCTGATTGGGGGGGGGGGCGCTCAGTTGGTTGGGCGGCATCCAGCAAAGCAAAAGCAGAAGGTCACTGGTTCGATTCCTGGTCAGGGCACGTGTCTGGGTGGTGGGTTCCATCCTGGGTTGGGGCGCGCACGAGAGGCAACTGGTCGATGTTTCTCTCCCTCTCTTTCTCTTTCCCTTCTCCATTCTCTAAGAATAAATAAATAAAATCTTTAAAAAAAGAGAGAGAGGGCATACAGTTGGCCAATAGACACATGAAAAGATACTCAACGTCACTAGCCATCAGAGAGATGCAAATTAAAACCACAACGAGATACCACCTCACACCAGTCAGAATGGCCATTATCAATAAATCAACCAACAACAAGTGCTGGCGAGGATGTGGAGAGAAGGGGACGCTTGTGCAGACTCAGTTCTGAGGCTACTATTTCTGTTCGTCCCTTTACATGTGAAAGCATCGAGGGCCTGAGCAGTCACGAAGCTAATGAACTAAGGGAAGTCAATGAACTAATGAACACAGTGAATACAGACATCATGAATCCTGGTCTCCAGGCTGTGGGTGAAAGAGCATGGTGTCACAGACAGTCACGGAGATGTTGTTTTCTGTTGGTCTCAGCTTATCAACAACCGATGTTGGGACTGGACCAGGCGTTGGGTTCTTATTACGACCGCAAGTCAGCTTTTCAGCAATAACCACCGGGAACCTTTGAAAAGCTACAGGTTTATTACTTACAAGACCTGGAAATTACATAGTGCACCACCTGGGGTCACACAGCGAGGCCATGGGGAGAGAGAGAAAACCTGGGGTTCTCCTTTAATTGGGGTGGAGGGTGGGGGCCCCAGGGTTCCTCAGGCTCACTCTTCATTGGTGAACTTAAAACATAACAGTGGGACTTTCAAGCACAGGAAGAGAAAGCAAACAAGTAGCCCAAAAGGCCAGGTTTTGAAACAGACTGAGATCAGTTATTGAATCGACCGCTGGGTTCCGGCAAGGCACCAGCCTGAGCCCTTGGAGCTCTGCCGTCTCCACAAGTGCGCCAGGATTCCAGCGATGAGTTGTCTCCCTTCCAAACCTCCCTTCTCCGGTTGAGGTCCAGAGCTTTTACTCCTGGGTCCTCTGAGACGGGTTTTTGTAGTGGGGCATCCTCTGTCTGAAATCGCCACAGAAAGACGAGGCCATCCTGGGGCACCAGCTGGATTTACGGTCCATCCCCAGCCAACTATTTGTCTGCTTGGACTCCTGATACGATGGGCTTCTGTAACTCCGTCTGGAGTTACAATGGCTACTCCGGGACCTTCGGAGATGCCGAAATGAGTATATTTATGTGCACAATTAGAAATGTTAAAACAAGCTGAATAAAAAGCATTTTTCAAAAATGGATATTTAGAGGCCTATAAGAAACGACTAATGTTTTTTTCTCTCTCTTTTCCTCCCTTCCCCTCTCTCTAAAAATAAAATCTTTAAAAGAAAAGAAGAAAGAATGGGGTGACTTTTTAGACAAACTCTCCAGGGATGGCCCTTGAGAGAAGGTGACACTTGAAGACGGGCCTGAAGGGACAAGGATGGGCATGTAAAGGTTCAGGAGCCACTCAGGAGGAAGCCTCAGCTGCCATGGAGAGCGATTCATCTGGGGCCCCTTCATTCCCTCTGGCCCCAAAAGGCCTTGCTGACAGAATGAAGGGAGGAATGCTGGACCACCTCAATTTCCCTCCAGATCTAGGCCACTGACCCTCCCCCAGACACCGAGAACTTGGCATGGAAACCAAAATAATACTGTTTTATTCCCGTCTTGAAGCACAACAGTCCCAATTGCTCCCCTCTGCCACTGAAGGGCCCCCAGCCCATCCCACCAGAGGGAATGGCCAATCAGAAGGTGAAGGGGAGCCAAGCCTCCAGCCCTTGGAGAAATAACCAGAATCACTCCCCTCACCCTTCTCTCCTCCTTTCCCACACTATTTTTCTTTTAATCTTCCCTCTCCTCCACCCTGGTCTCCTTCTTCCCTTCCCACCCCGGCTCCTCTCCTGCCTCCCTGTTTTTTCCTCTATTTCTTCTCCATTTCTGCCTTCTTATTGTCTTTTCTGCCCTCACCTCTCCCTCGCTGGGCCTCCCTCTCTTCCTTACTTTTCCACCTCCTGCACTCCCTCGACTTGACCAGTCTCCTCCTGCCAGGCTGTCCCCAGAGCCGGATGTCCTCCCCTCCCTCAGTTTGTCCCTTTCTTCCTTCTGCCCCAGCCTGACCCTGTCTATAGCTCTTCCTCGTACCCACCCTGGCCACCACCATCTTCCAGGATCTTGGAGACCACTGACCACTTCCCCAGGGGATCCAGGAGGTGGCCACAGGACTGGGGGTGGCCTCCTAGGCCTCAGCCTTGTTATCTTTGGGGTCACAGAATGCCCTTCCACTCTTGCAGCGGAGGGAGGCGGGCAGGGGCCTGAGGGTCAGGACTCGGGGGTCCTTCCCCAGCAGTCCCTGAGCAGGTCCATGTGGAATAAGGCTGTCCCGGTGAGGAGGCGCGCTGCAAAGAGGTGGCGACAGGGCAGGTGCCGGGCGGCGTGAATGGAGCAGCTGCAGCGCGTCAGGGCCCCGTCTAGGAAGAAGTCTGAGGTGCCATCCTTAAGGGCAAAGCCAGCCCCGATCATATGGAAACCCCGGGTCCCATGCTGTCTGGCAAAGGCCAGCTCCTCGGCCACCAGTTCTGCCAGCTCTGGCCCACACGCCGCTCGGAACTTGGCCAGGGGCTCCCAGTCCACCTCCTTCTCTCCTGAAGGGCAGCAAGGTCTCTCTGGTTCCCTTGGGCCTTCTCCTTCACTTCCTTCCTGCAGGCTGTCCTCTGCGGCCAGGTCCACTCTTCTTGTCACTGCCCATTCTGAATCACCCTCCAACACAGTTCCCACAGGGGTACCACACGTAACTCCATTCCCCAGCCCTAGACACCTCCCCGCTGTGTGCACACACTCCCTTCCTTGCCCTGCTCTGCTCTTGGGAACCCCAGACCGAGCTCCCCCTCCATCTCCATTCTCTAGGCTTGTCACCCTTCTGTCCCCAAGCTGGACCAGAACTATGTCCTCCAGGTCCCTTCTTCTTTTGATCCCTGACCTCACTGCTCTCTCTTCTCTAACTTCTGGCCCTCTCCTCTCATCTCCCCAACGGGGCCCTCTCTGGGCTTTATTCTCAGGGACCAACCCCAGGCGCTTCTCCAAATGGACCCCCCTCCAGTTTCTGACCTCAAGCCCCCTTCCCTTCTCTGCTTCCACCTGAGGCCCCTTCTGGTCTCTGGTTTTCAGTCCAGAGAACTTTTCAACACGCCTCTGGACGCCCCTGCAGGTGCTCCCTTCAAGATTCCTGGCTCTCTCATAGTCAGACTGGGCCCTCCTGCCGACCGTAGTCTGCAGAACGCTGATCCTTTGGCCCTCCAACTGGGCCATCTTCCAGGTGAACCCTTCCAATCTTCTCAGCTGCTGGCTCTCCAAGTGGGTGCCCCTCCAGACGTAACCTTCCAGCCCCCAGACATTCTCACTCTCCAGCTGGGCACCCCTCCAGTCTCTGATCTCTGTGCCTCTCAGATGCTCGTTCTCCAACTGGGATCTTCTCCAGACGCTCCCTTCCAGCCCTCTCACCTTCTGGCTCTCCAGCTGGACCCCTCTCCAACAGTGGGTTTGCAACCCTCCGCCCTTCTCGCTTTCCAGCTGAGCTCCATTGCGGCCTCTGGTCTCCAGTACTCTGGCCCACTCCTCCAACTGGGCGCCTCTCCAAATACTTCCTTCATTTGGGGCCCCTCCCCAATCTCCGTTCTCCACGCCTTTTCCCCTCTCCTTCTCCACCTGGGCTTCCTTCTCTGGTTCGCCCTCTAGCCAAGCCTCCCCAGCGTCGGGGCCATCGGGCGCCACCTCTCCGGACGCATCGGCCCACTGCATGGCCACCAGGTCCCGAAGGCACTGCGCCATGCCACTCGAGGGGCTAAGGCGGCGCAGCAGGCGCCGGCGGTGGCCGCGCACCAGGGCACACGTGTCCAGATCGCGGGCTGCCTCGAAGGCGCGGAACCGCACCCACATGTCGCGGCGGGACGCCCAGTTGCGCTCGAAGTAGTCGATGAAGGCGGCTGGGCCGTGGGCGCGCAGCTCCGCAAGCGCCTCTGCGTAGGCGGCAGATGACAAGGCGCCGGTAAGACGACACAAGCGCTGCCACAGGCCCGGGTCCTCGCGGCCCGCGCCGCCCAGCTCCTGCGCCTTGCTGAAGAGCGTCTCGAGGCCCTGCGTGCGGCAGATCTGCACGCGCGCGCCCGGCAACAGCTGGCGCACAGCGGGAAGCTGCGCGGTCACCTCGGGCCCCGCCATCAGGCAGCGCACGCGGCCCTTGACGTCCGGCGCGCTCTGCAGCAGCGAGGCCAGGGCAAAGCGCAGCAGGCTCGGCGTCCCCGGGCGCGCCACGCAGCAGGCGGCCTGGCGTGCGTGGCCAGCGCCATCCACGCACAGCACCGCCAGCAGGTCCAGTGCGCCCTGCAGTCCCGGCAGCCGGTCCACCAGGAGCAGGCGCGGGAAGCGCCGCAGCAGCGCCCGCGTACGCGACGTCAGGAAGAACACGGTCTCCACCACCGCCTGGTTCTCCATGAACACCAGCTTCACCTGCGGGCCGGGCGGGGAGGCAGGGAGGCAGGGAAGGAGGTCAGGGTATGCCAGGGCTGCCAATCCCAGCTCCCCGACCTCAGTTTCCCCCGCGGGGGAAATCGGGAATCCATTCATTCATGTGGGCATGCATTGATTATTTTGACCGGCAGGAGGCAGTGCAGGGGCATGGTCAAAAACGTTGTCTCTGGAGGCCAATTGCCTGCGTTTGTGATCCTGGCATCTAAGGTAGTGGGTCTCAAGGTGTGGGCCCTGGACTAGCAGCATCAGCATCACCTGTCAGGATCTTAACAGACGTACCTATTCTCAGGCCCGACCCAGAGCTGCTAAGTCAGAAGCTCTGGGGGCGGGGCCCAGCAGCGTACTGTGACAAGCCCTCAACGTGAGAGCGTAGTAAGAAAGCGCGCAGGCCCTGCAGCCAGACTGCAGAGAGGTTCGAGTCCCAGCCCCACCACTTTCTAACCTTGTGATTTCACCTCTGTGCCTCAGTGCCCTCCTTAACCTCCTTGTCCCCCAGTTTCCGCTCTGGGAACTGAATATTCATTCCCTCGTGCATGGAGAGTCGGATCCAGCAGAACCTCTGGAGTCAGGCTGCCTGGGCTGAGAAGCTGAGACCTAACAACTTTGGGGCTGTGTGGCTTCCGGCAGCTCCCCAGACCTCCTTCTCATTTGTAAAATGAGGATGATGAGAGTACCTCTGATCAGAAGGATGAAATCGATGAAAGCATTTAGAATGCTGCCTGGCACAAGGAACATCACTATGATTCACCAACACTCACTCAGAAAGTAAGTGATCGCCAAGTGTTCGTTATTACTATAATTACTGTCTGCTCAAAGACCACATCCTCCGAACGGTCTCCTCCGACTGTCCCAGCTAAGCAAGCGTGCCGGCCCTCTCTGACCCCTTCGGCCACGGCCCTCACCACCCTGAAGCATGTCACGTCTTTATTTGCTGATTTGCTTATTGCCTGTGTGCCCTCCCCAAGATGGAAGCGCCGCGAGGACTTTGTTGCATGTCAGATGCCTGGCCCAGAGCAACAGCTCCATCCACCCTGGGTGAGTGAGACCGTGAACGCGCCAGCGGGCGGTGACATCCCCGGCGCACGTCTCTGGGGTGCAGGTTGCAGGTACACAGTCTGAGTTTGAATCCTGGCTTTGCCTCTTAGCAGCTCTGAGTCCTCGGGCAAGTGACTTCCTTTGCACTTTCGCCTCAGTTTCCTAGTCTGTGAAATGGAGACTATAACACCCATTGAACAGGGTTGTGGGGAGCCTAAAGGGAGGCGTCTGAAGCTTGGAGCGACGGCTGGCATGTATCAAACCCCAGCTCTTACTACTGTCTTACTTGAACTGTCCGCCGCATGGAGGATGGCAACCCTGCCTCCTTGATCCGGGACTCGGGTCTCTCTCTTGGCTTCTGTCACCCTGAAAGTGCCTGGCGTTCCTCCTTCCCCCGGGGCAGCTCCTCTGCAGTCTCCTTTGCTTGCCCTCCTCCCCGGCCCCACCTCTAAAGGTTGCAGCGCCAGAGCCCAGCCCGCCCTCTCTTGCTCCCTTCTCCAGGCCCTGCCAAAGTGACCTCACCCAGCCACACAGCCGTCATCACCTCGAAGCTGATGCCTCCAGTTCTCTATCTCCAGGCTCCACACTTACCTACTGCAGAGGCCATGCCTCTGCAGCCATGTGGCCCCTCGGACAGCTCGCGTGTCCCATGAGACCAGCGGTTCAAAGCCACACCTGCGTCTCACTCCCAGAACCTGTCCCTTCTTGGTCAGCCCCATCTCTGTCAATGGCAACTCCACCCACTCCATGGCTCAGGCCCTGACATCAGGGCTGGTTCCTGGCTCCCCTCTTTCTCCACCCTCCTCGTGCGATCCATCCCTAAGTCCCTGAGGCAACCTTCATAATGAGTCCAGAATCGATTGCTTTCCCCACCCCCGTGCCCACCACCCCCTCTCACCTCCTCCCTGGGCTGCCCGTCTCCACCCAAACCCCCTTGTCCATTCCACACATGGATGCCAGAGGGGCATTTGCAAAACTCCAATCAGTCCTGGCTGCTGTGGCTCGGCGGATTGGGCGCCAGCCTGTGAACCTAAGAGTGACCAGTTCGATTCCCAGTCAGGGCACAGGCCTGGGTTGCAGGCCAGGTCCCCAGTTGGGGGCATGTGAGAGGCAACCACACAGTGATGTTTCTCTCCTTCTCTTTCCCCTTCCCTTCCCCTCTCTCTGAAAATAAATAAATAAAATCTTAAACAACAATAACTCCAATCAGATCACCCCTTTGCACGACACTGTTCCTTACTGGAAGTAAAATTCAGAGTTCACACCATGCCAGGGGCTGGGCAACCAGGCCATTGGACCTCATCTTCTGTCCCTCTCACCTGCCCTGGCCTCAGTCAACCTGGCCTCCTCATGATTATTGCACAAAAACCTCTTAACGGAGCAGGGGGAGTAGCAGCTATGAGTTAGGGCCCCTCTACCAGGCAGGCAGTCAGGGCTCCTTCAGCCAGTCCCTGTCGGAGCTGACCCACAGCTTCAGAGCCAGGATTCCAGGACAGTCTCAGCACAGATCTCCCCACAGACCGTTCAGACTGTTCCGTTCCGCCATAACCTGATCTCATTCTACAAGACCAGTTAAAAAAAAAACCTCGCGAGAAAGAAAGTCTAATAGAATACATGGAGAATAAGGCAATTGCTTTCCTAACCTTGAAATCATACACTCAGCATCTTAAATAGTATTGGAACGCAATAAATATTATGAAAAAGCCAAGTACGAGGGGGGACCCAAAAAACCCTGGAATTCATTTATTAAAAATTGTGTATTTACTCTTACATGTTTAAACTTCCGTCACTTTCAAAGTATTCTCCATTTGATGCAATACACCTACTGAGACTTTTTTCCACTGCTCAGAACAGTGTTTGAACTCTTTGATTTTGATACCTTCTAGTGCTCCTGCTGTTTTTTTGTTTTACCTCTTCCACATGGGCAAAATGTTTCCCTTTGAGGACTTTTTTCATCCAAGGAAACAAAAGTCACTAGGGGTGAAATTGGGTGAATAGGGAGGGTGGGGCATGGGAGTCATGCTGTTTTTGGTCAAAAACTGCTGAACCTCAGTGTAGTGTGGGCAGGTGCGCTCGCAAATCACCCATCATGAAATGGGCAAACATGCAGAGTCATCAAAGAAATAAAAATGCACTGAAGTCCAGTGCAGCCTCTCACAACAACACCAGCTGGTACTCTGATGCAGATGGGTTCCTAGAACACTAATCTAGCAGGGGAAGCCTGTACTACAAGGGGCCCGCCCTCCAGAAGATAATTCCGCATTTTTTGGGTCCCCCCCCCCTCGTAAGTTGAATTAGTTACAACACCACTATAATTTTTTCAACCATCATTCATTTTTATGAAATTACTTGATGATTTAATTTATCTCGGCCATGGCCAGTGTGGCTCAGTTGGTTGGGCATCATCCCGCAAACCAAAAGAGCACAGGTTCAATTCCCGGTCAGGGTGCATACAAGGAAACTGATCAATGTTTCTCTCTCACGTTGATGTTTCTTTCCCTCCCTTCCCCTCTCTAAAATCAATGAGCATGTCCTCAGGTAAGGATTAAATAAATAAGTAAATAAATAAGTTTAATTGATCTCAGCAGAAGTTTCCATATAGAACTGTCCAGTATGGTAGTTATTGGCCCCATGTAGCAATTTAAATTAACTAAGCTTTTAAAATATATTTTAAAAATCAGTCTCTCAGTCACACTAGTCATATTTCAAGTGCTCAAGAGCCTTGTGAGGTCAGTGGCTCCTCTACCAGATGTCCCTGATCTAGAACATTTCCATCACTTTGAATGTTCTATTTCTGGTCTAGAAACTAATGTAAAGATGAAGGTTCTTGGACATTCACTAAACTTATTGTGGTGATCACATCATAATACATACAAATATTGAATCGTGTTGTACATCTGAAACTAATATCATGTTATATGTCAATTCTATCTCAAGAAAAGAGCTGCAAGGTGCTTCTATTGTACTAGGTAAGTTCTTATCTTTCCCTCTTTGGGAGTCAGGAATAAGAGAGAAAAGCAAACACAGCAAAATGTATTTGCCTTGAGACTTGCCCAGGGCTGGCAGGCACTCAACTAATTGGAGGCTGACTTCCATTCCATTTTTTTAAAATTTAGATTTCTGATTCTGGGTTTTCTTTCTAAAGAGGGCACAGGAGCTTTTTCCTGAACAGCCACTGTTCACTAAACAGCGTTTATTGAGCACCTATTGTGTGCCGAGGCTTTGACAGGCCCTGAGAGGGACGTGGGACTGACTGGCAGAGTCTCCGTGAGCAAGGGTACAACCAGCGTTCATTTCAGCTGCGAGGCCCGACGACTGGCCAGTCCGGAATTTCTGGACCCTGGAGCCAGATTGGGGAGACAGATCCAGGTTCCTCTATACACTAGCTGTGTGAGTCTGCACACCAGCTGTGTGACTTGGGGGAAGTTTCTGAACTGCTCTGTGCCTTTGCTGTTCCCCTCCGCAGAGGCAGGGAGCATCCTCACATCCACCTTGTAAAGTCACTGTGAGGGTTAATCCTCATGAAGCAGGCAGAAGGCAGGAGGTCTGTGTGCCCTGAGCGTCAGCTCTTGATATTAACTGAGCATGGGGGCACGCTACAGAGAAAGCGCAGTGGACCTGAGGTTGGTGGGGGTCCTTCTGAGTGAGCGAGGAGCACCGCTTGGAGGGGACCGTTATTTTTCTTACATTGTGGATATGGAAACTGAGGCTGAGAAATTCCAGGCATGGCAGCAGGTCTGGGTTGTCCAAACCCTGCCCATCTCAAAGAAAGGTTTGGCTCTTGTCAAGATCCTGGGAGACAAGCCCTTGAAATGTCCTGCCTGATAAGAATGCCTTTGTTTATGTGGTGGCCTTGGGCCCCTCTCAACAGATAGGCACTGCTAACAGTGTGGTTCATGGTGGGGTCTTGGGACGTGCAGGACCAACTTGACCTCTGGAGGGGCTGGAGACTAGGGCCAGCCACGCCGACAGGCAGTCGTGTCTATGTGCCCAACCCCAACATAAACCCTGGACTCCAAGGCTCAGGGGACCTTCCCTGGCTGGCAGGACTCCACGTGTGCTGTCACACTGCTGCTGGGAGGACTAAGCCCCGTCCACAGCACTCCCCTGGGAGCGGCAGCTGCCCCACGCACCTCTCCCCTCTGCTGACTGTGATCTGTCCTTCCACTGGGATGCACTGTGGCCCTGAGTGTGACGACTTTGCTGAGTCTTGGGAGTCCTCAATGAACCTGAGGGTGATCTAAGGGGGCCCGGCTACACCAGAGGGGTGACTGCCCAAGGTCATGGAGCTAACAAGTGGCAGGGCTGGGGTCCACGTCATTCAGAATGGTTGGGGGAAAAGGCAGGAGTTGGGGGGCAATGTATGGGTGACACTTAAGGGGAGAGGTGACATGTGATGAAGGTGGAGGACACACAAATGAATGAACTTATCTGCCAAGTATTTACTGAGCAGCCCTGGCTGCTGTGGCTCAGTGGATTGAGTGCCAGCCTGTGAACCAGAAGGTCGCCGGTTCAGTTCCCTGTTGGGCCACATGCACGGATTTGGGCCAGGTCCCTGGTTAGGGCCTGTGAAAAGCAACCGACTGGTGTTTCCCTTGCACATCGATGTTTCTCTCCCTCTTTTTCTCCCTTCCTCTCTCTCTGAAAATAACTAAATAAAATCTTTAAAAAAAGAAAAGAAAAAAAAAATTTACAGAGCCAATATGGCGTGCCAAGTGCTGGTTCAGGCCCTGAGTAGGGTCACCCTGGCCCCATTCTACAGATGAACAAACTGAGGGTCAGGGAAGTCAGATAACTGTTTTTTGGGTTTTTTTTTAACAACTCATTGGATGCCCCTCAGCCAGTCAATGACACAGCTAGAATGTATATAAAGCTCTTAGCCTACAATGATATCAATGAGATCAAGTTTCTGGCTGTTACTGTATTGCCCCGAATTGGCTGGTGTGATGGAAAACGCGGCTCTAAGCGCATGCGCGGAGAACGTTTCCTTCGGGAGCCGTAAAAAGGCTCAGAGACTGAGCCGCAGGCAGCCTGTGTGACTGCAGAGCAGGGGAAACCTGCAGATTCATGGGGCTCGGGGACACCGTCGGTGAGATGCTCTATAAGCCTGCTGCTGTCATTGGCCAAGTAACCATCGCTCTGCCATCACCGGGACCTGGGCAGGTCTGACCCTCTCTGACCTCTTGCAGTGAGGCAGGGTGATGTGACTTGCTCTGGTCCACAAAGTGTGTGAAAGTGACCTGAGCTGATGTGGCACGTGTGGGCAGAAGCCTAACAGCCCTCCCTGACAGATGTGGTCCTTAGACTGGGATGGACCCCATCTTTCCGTACCCAGAGGCCACAGCCGTGGTGTCGTTACGATTCTGCTGACACCTCCAGAGTCAGGTCCAGAGCCCTCCCCCCACCTCCAGCTCAGGCTCCTTCCTCACCTTTACCGTGAGTGGGGACTTGCCCCATGCATGAAAGGAAAGACAGTCATGGGAGAAACCCACCTGCTTTCCTCCTTTTCTTCTCTCCTTCCCTCCTCGCTCCCCTTCATGTCTACCCTGGCCCTGATGTTGGATCCAAACAGCAGAAAGATGCCTCCTGGAGGAGAACTCCTGCTGTCCCTCCAGCACATGGGGCTCGCTCCAGCCTCTGAGCCTTTGCACTGGCTGGTCCCTCTGCCTGGAACTCGCTTCCCTCTGAAGACAGCACGGAGGTCAACCAACTGGCCCTGTACTCATCATGGAACACAGTACCCTCCCATCTAATGCTTGATCTAGGTGCTGGGTCCCGGGGTGTTTTCACTTTGTGAACACGCATCAAATTGCACACCTATCATTCATGCATTTCCTATACATGTATGTAGTTCAGTTTTAGAAATGTTCTTTTAGCCTGGGCTGGTGTGGCTCAGTGGATTGAGTGCCAGCCTGCAAACCTAAAGGTCACTGGTTCAATTCCCAGTCAGAGCACATGCCTGGGTTGTGGGCCAGGTTCCCAGCTGGGGTTGTGTGAAAGGCAACCGCACATTGATGTCTCTCTGCCTCCCTTCCCTTTCTCTAAAAAATAAATAAAATCTTTGTTTTAAAAATATGTTCTCTTAAAAACATAATGCTTCCCACCACTCTGATCTTGTTCCTAGCACTCAGCCCTAGTGACATTACAGCATGTTTGGACGCGTCTGTCCACTGCTGGTTTCCCCCACTCTAACTGCTGCCGGTCTAGCAGTTACCTGTGCAAGGCGGCCAAGAGCCATCAGTGGCTGTTTAAATGTCAGTGAGTTACTGCAAAATAAAATTTAAGATCCAGTCCCTCGGTCCTACTGGCCACATTTCAAGTGCTCAACAGCCAGCTGCGGCTGGGCCTGCCGGGCAGCGCGGAACCACAGAGCGTTTCCACCAGGGCAGGAGGTCGTAGCGCCGCGCTGCGCCCGAGGGCGAGGTTTTGGAGGCGGGTGTGTCTTCTCCAGGCCGCAGCAAGTGCTCATGGAATGAAGGCAGGAAGGAAGGAATCAAAGCAATGAATGGATGGGTGGGAGGATGAATGAAGGAAGGAAGGACCCGCCCCCGCCTGCCTCTCCGGAGACCCCACCTTGGCCTCAGGGTCCGTGTGGAAGAGCCCCTCCAGCACGCGCAGGGCGTCGACGACGCTGTGGTCCCGGTCCTTGCAGTAGGAAAGCAGGCGGTGGACGTCGGCCGGGGCCAGGAACTGCTTGGAGATCTTGTTGGTGGTGCGCACCGGCAGGCAGGCGTTGGCCAGCAGGCGGCCGGGGCGGAAGTAGTAGGCGAACTGGATGGGGCAGGCCGGGTGCGAGTGCGTGAGCCGGCACTCCGTCACCACGAGGCGGTCCCGCAGCGGGCTGAGCTTGAGGATGATGAAGGCAGGGCAGCCGGCCTCGGGGTGCCTGCGGGAGGAACGACCACCGCCGCGTCACGCCGCCCTGCGGCCCTCGCCTTCCTTCGCTCTCCTTTCTATTTTTATTTCTCAACATTAAGAATGGTTTCAAGCACAGAAAAGGAGAGAGCCTTAAGAATAGGCCGGGTGTCTGAGCTCCGGCAAGTTCACTTCAGGCCTGCCTCTGGTTCCTCTTTTGTTTAAAAAAATAAGTTATTATAATAGTTGTCTCATAGGGTCGTTGTGAGGATTAATAGAGTTGGTAGGTGGAAGGTAATTCTATACCCGCCGCCCCCCCCCCCCCCGAGCTATCAAAAGTGAATGAATGCTTTATATTTACCTCAAACAATTTTAAGAAAATAAAACACCTCTGATATTCCTGTTTCTGCTTCTGATTGGGCAATAACAAATGGAAAGTTCGGGCCCACTGTGAACTGCCCCAACGACACCCCCTCCCCCCCTCCCCAAAGATACACCGGACCCTACTGGGCGGCTAGCATTCCCACGGATGTTTTTGTGTATCCGGAACCAACGGAAGTTAGCTTCCTGTGTTGTAAAACTTCGTCTACACAAAAACGCGCTCAAACTTGTCAAGGAAATACAAACTTAAACCCTAAGAAAACGCCACTACACACCACCAGTGTGACCAATAAGACACCATTAACGTGAAGCGTTGGCGAGGATGTGGAGCGACTGGATCTCTCCTATCTCACTGGCAGAGGTGGGAAATGGGACCACGGCTTTTGGAAAACCGATCATCAGTGTATTTACTAGTGCTGACCGGGCGCCTCCCTCTGGACAGGAGTTTCACGCAGGACTAACATCTCAGCATGGGCGCCGAGTGACTGCACTAGCAAGTTCGTAGCAGCGCTATCTGCATTAGCTAAATCCTTGAAACAACCCAAATAGACAACAGCATAGTAGGAAAATAAGTTGTAATATAGTTCTAAAATAAAAAACGAATCAACAATAAGAATGAACCAACATTACTATCTCCAAGCAGATGGATGGCTCTCACAAACCTACCACGTGAGAAGGCACGAAAACAGACCCACCACACGGGGGCTTTTGTTAATAGAAAGTTTGACAACAGGCAAGGCTAACCTCTGCCTGCAATACGTGGATAGCGGTTGGCCTTGAGTGGTTAACCCTCTGGGCGGCCCGAGGCGGCTTCTCAGCCCTGGGCAGGTTCTGTCTCCTGTTCTCTCGGTGCTGGTTACATGTGCGGTTTATTTTGGGGAAACGCATCAAGCTGCATGTGTATAATTTGTGCACTTTTCTGAATGTGTGTTCCATGTTTTAAGTTTCATTCTGTGAAGCTGTCCGTCTTGGCAGAGACCAGGATCTCACACCATCATCTTCTGTGACCTCAATACGCTGCTTTGCAATTTCTCTCTATCTGGCTGGGAGAAGAATCCCACCCATGCCTCAATGAAAACTATGTGGGCAGGACCCAGCACCTAGAACAGCCCCTGGCCACTGGGAGGGGTTTAGTAAATACGTGATGAGCAAATAACTGAATCCCACTGTATGATCCCAGGCACCAAGGCCTGCCACTCACCCATCAAAACCAGCTGTCACCAAGTCCTGCCCACAGTGCCTTCTCCGCTCTCCAAACCATCCACTTCTCCCCATTTCCACTGCCAACAACCTATTGTAAGTTCTTTCCTTCTTCAGGAAGCATCCTTCTCCCTTCTTTGGACCTAATTAACTCTTACTCATCCTTCACAGTTCAGTGTCACCTCCTCCAGGAGGTCTTCCTTAACTACCCCAGACTAGGGCAGATTCCATCACACATTGGGGCGGTGGTTTGATTGGTGCCCATCTGTAACACGTTTCCCCTCTGAGTGGGGAACTCCCCCACTGAAGCCCCAGCATCTAAAATACATTTACCCTGTACATAGTAGGTACTCAAAACAAACCTCTTACATGAATGAACAAACAGCATAGCACCAAGGACCAAAATATCTTTAGGGTGCCAGCACATTCAACTCCCATACTGAGAATCCATGATTAAAATAAAGATGAGGGGAAGGGGAGGGAAGGAAGGAGGGAGAGAAAAAGAGGGAGGAGAAAAAGCATGGGTTTTGTGGTCAAGTGGCGCAGGTCCAAATCCTGGTCTTTCCTCTTAGCAACTATATTATCTTGGGAAAGTGCTTTAAATTCTGTGCCTCAGTTTTCTTATCTGGAAATTGGAGCTAATAATAATACCAACCTCACAGGCCTGTTGAAAGGACTAAGTAAGAGGATTAAATTATGTCAAGAGGTTAGAAAAGAAGCTGGTGCACAGTAAACAGTAAATAAAAAGTAGCCACGGTTTCCGATACATCTTTTTTCCTTCTAAAAGTGCCACTGCTTTGGTTTGTTTTATACTTCGCTTGCCCATTTCTTCTTGATCTTTCAGCTTCTCAAGCTCTTTGTGTTTTCAAAAGCTGGCAAAGGTTGAGCCAATCCTGTGCTGGGGAGGAAAGCGCCTTTGAGAGGGGCTCAGGGGAGAGGAAATGGGGGTGGTGATTTGGGAGGTCACTGTGCACCCTCCAGGAAAGGGGGAAGGAGGAGATGGAAATCAAGCCTGTGTGTTCTCCAGCCCCTCAGCCAGACCTTCCTCCCCCATCTGCCGTCCCTCTCCTCCAGCCCTTCCCCCACGTGGCCACAGAGGGATCTCCCTACATCCAGAGGTGACCCTGCTCACAGCCTTCCTGGGGCTCCCCACAGCCCCCAGGATATTGTCCCAGCCCACGGACTCAGCCCTGCAGGTCCAGGCCTTGGCACCATTCCAGCCACATCTCTTACACGAATTTTCTCCAGTCTCCGCCCTCTTTGCTCACGGGCTGTCTCCAGACTGTGACAGAGCAGGGGCCCTGAGCAGCTTGGAGGACAGAATGGCTCACAGTGATGGCCCTAAGTCACCCTTGAAGCAGCTCATCAACCACTGCCATTTCTGGGCTCCTCATCCAGGGACCATCCCACTGTCCACTGAGTCACCAGGCCGAGCCCCCTCCACAGCCTGTCACTCCCTGCTCCGTGTCCCCACCCCTGGCTCCCTCTGACATTTGTAGAGTGCTTGAGACAGTGCCTGCACAGAGTAACGCCATGTGGTTGTTAAGTCAAATACTTTTCATACATATAGAAATAAATAAAATCTTCAAGAGTCCTGGTCACCTCTTCCAGGAAGCCTTCCAGAACCACCCTATAAACTCTCCAGTGCAGCTGACTCTCTCTTTTATCCTCCTTTCTCTCACTACTATGGACCACTATTTCCTTTTTCCCCCCTCTTTGTTTCCTCCATTAGTCCTTGAGCTCCTCAAGGGCAGAGACCAGCTCTGGGTTCAAAATTCCCAGCAAGGAGCATGTACACAGTAGGTGCTCAGTAAGTGTTACTTTGAATTAGATTTTGTTAACAGAGAGATTCTAGGTTGGGCATAAGCTTCTTGCACGTTCCAATATTCTAGATTTCTGTGTGATGAGGTGTGTTTGATGCTATTCTGCTTCCAGATCTCCAGGTCTCTGCTTCTAGAAGAAGCAGTGAATAAATTACTGAGAAGAGTAATCTCAACTGTGGTGAGAATTTCTGTCAGAGAGTGCTCACTCTGTGCTGGGCACTCTTCTGAACGATTTGCATGTATTATCTCATTTAATCCTCACAAAACCTATGAGATCAGCACTGTTACTTCTCCCATTTTCCAAGTGAGGAAACTGAGGCCCAGAAAAGGTGAAGTTGCAAGCTCAATGTCGTCAGCTCATCAGCAGCAGACCCATGGCCTGCACCCAGAAGTCTGTGCTCTCACTTCCTGTGACAGCTGGAATTTATCCAGCCGCCCGGGGTTCCTGTGCATGGTTTCATGGGAACCACCCGACAGCCCTATAAGGCAGGTGCTGTGATAAGCCCATTTCACAGATGAGAAAACTGAGGCTTGGGCATGTGAAGTCTGTTGCCCAAGAAATCTGCCCAGGAAGTGGTAGAGTCTGTCTCAAACAGCCTATGTTGTGGCCCCCTAACCAAGGGTCTCAAACTCATACCTACAAGGCCCAGGTGGGAAAAACAAAGAAGTAGCAATGCTAAGTATGAGGCAGCAGAGAGTAGTGGGGTCTGAGGCAAAGCTGAGTGCCAATGCCGGGTTTGACTGGGGTGGCCGTCTGCCCCAATGGAACCTGGGCTCAGTCTCTTCCTGTTTCAAGGGAAGCTACAAACCTAACATTCTATGGGCAATGTCCTCAGCTTGAAATCGGGGCCAAGTGAAATACCTTTTGCCACTTGGGTGTGTTTCTTAGCTGCTTGGATTTCTCACTTGTTGCTGCCGTAGCATTACAGTTGGAGGGAATTACATGTGAGCTTGTCCCTATAACGTCAATCTTCCTGCTCAGTGTGAAAGTTGCAGAAGGGCAGGGAATTTATGTGTCTTGCTCCAACAATCACCTCCCACCTTCCTCCAGTGAACTAGTCCTGGCCCCAAGCTTGGGAACTGGCTCTGTATTTACTGAATGGATGGGCTTTTTTTTTTTTTTTTTTTTTTTTTTTTTTTTTACTGTCCTGTGGCTTTCTCTGCAGCTCTGTCTCTGATCTTTTAGTATGGATACAAAACCAGGCTTTCACCTGTTTTTTTATGGCCCTGTCTGGTGTCTCTGGCTCCGAGTTTCCACGTTTCTGGAATTTTCTGAGTCTTTTTTCCTTCTCTCTCTTGGGTGTCTCTGCTCTCTACAGGCCTCTAACATAAAGTCTGTAAGTGCAGCCCACCTTGCCTCTGTGTGTGCGACTTTGCCGCTCCAGCTCCCTGTCTCTGGCTCTCCGTAAGCTTCCCTTCTTGACTCTCAGCCTCCCTGCAAGGTGTATTTAGCTGTTTTAGTTGGCATCTCTCTCTCTCCCAATCCCTGGGTCAGGGGCTCTGTGCCTCCCCCTCCCCCTTGCTTTCTTTACCCCTCTAGCACCCAGCAGGGTGGCGGCTCAGCTCACTCACCCTATGGCGGGCCGGCTGGGTGCGCACACGTCCTTGCACACCAGCCGCACGTAGCTGTACTTGAGCACATCAATGAGCGTGTACAGCGGGGGCAATCTGGCCCAGTGGCAGCGTGTCAGGTGCATGGAGCTCTGGACGAAGAAGAGCGCCAGCCGCTGTTGGCACCACGCGTCGAAGAAGCGGCTGAACTCAGCCCACGAGAAGAAGGCCCGCTCCAGCAGCTCCTGCTCCTCCTGCCCCACCGCCATGCCAGGTGGGGGCTCCATCCTGGGGCGTCTGAGTGAAAGGGGGAGGACACGTGCCTAAGACCACAGAGCCATCCCCACCTGAGGTATCCCACGCCCTCCATTTCTAGCCTGCCTCTTTGGTGCTGGTGCCTCTATCCAGTTGGGGCCCAGGGCAGGATGCACTTCCATTAATTTCTAGATATGGACCTTGCCCCGCCCCCATCTTTGGGCTCCTCCCATCTCCTGAATTACTCCAGGGACAGCTGGAGCCTGTTCCCACGATCCCTAATTCTAATTCTGGCACCCTCCTCCAAAGATGTGATCCCTAGGTACAAAATATGACTCTAAAGGTCAGCTGTGTACATTTCCTCAAACGTGTTCCCAACTTCCAGCTAAAACTTCCTCCGCCTTGAGATGTGTCTCCTACCCGTGGCTGTAACCTCTGGTGCTCCCATTCATACGGAATGCTCCCCTCCATGTATCTACACTTGACTGTACAGCTGTGCCCCCTCAAAGATGTTCCATCTCCAGATGTGCTCCCACATTCGGTCACTGGCCCCTCCTCATACCCAGGCATATCCTCCATACACGTGTGGCTCTCTCCTCCCTGGGTGTGTCTCCTACATGCGGCTCTTGCCCCTTCCCCAGGTGTAGCCCCTATGAGTCGCCACATCCAGTCATGGCCTCCGCTTCCTAGAAGTGCTTCCATATCCAGAGGCAGTCCCCACATCCAGTATTACACTCTCCCTACAGGTGTGTACCCCATTCACTTGTGGACAATTCTGATATGTCACTAATATTCGTGTGTCCCCTTCCTGCTCAGACGCACTCCCCCAGTCCAGCTGTGGCCCCCCTCCTTCCATCTACAAGTATCATCCTCCAGAGGTGCGTTATTGTCCAAGAAATGGCCCCAATCCAGCTGCTCCCCGCATCCAGCTGCGCTTCCCCCCACCCCCGTGCCGCCCCTCCCAGCCCGCTCTTGCAACCCCCCTCCCAGCTCCGCCCGCCGCGGGCCCTTTCCTCCCGCTGTCCCACCCAATCGTGCCTCTTCCCTCCCCCAGATGTGCACCCTTCCCGCCCCTCCCCACTCACCTACCCGCCCCGGAGCGGCATCCACCTCCCACAATGCCCCCGCGCCGAGGCCCTTGCTCCCGGGATGCCCCGCGCCGCCTCCCGCCTCTCTTCCCGCCGTGCCTTGCGCAGCGGCTTTTGCCGAATGTTCGTTTTTCCCGGTCAGTCACCCCCGGCACCTGCAGCCACATCCGCTGGTCTAGAGCAAGCCTTTTCCCAGCGTGCTCTGCGGGAGGGCTCGCCCCACCTCACCCCCTCTTCCTAGCAGCCTGACGCCCTGGAGACTACAACTCACAGCGAACACAGACCCGCGGCGGCGCGGACGCCCCCGGACCCCGCCCCTCCGCTCGGCCCCGCCCCCGACCGCCCAGGTCTGCGCGCGAATTCGGTGGCGGGAATTTGGGAGCGCAGTCGAGCGCGCAGGAGTTCCTCGTCTGACGCCCAGGACAGCGGCGCGCGGGGCCGGCGCGAGGCAGGTGGGGCCGCCCGTGCGGGACTGAGGGACTGCGCGCGTGTCACACGCCCAGGGCCCACGGCTTCGCCGGGTCTGTCGGCTTCGGCGGAGCGGGCGTGAGGGACGCTGAGGCGACCGGGAGCGCGTCGGCCAGAGGAGAGTGCCAGATGGAAGGTAGACGCGGGCTGGAGCCAGTGGGACGAAGACGATTTCACGCGAGACCTGGAGGGACAGGGCCACCTGGACGGGGGCGTAGTCAGGGATAGGCTAGGTGGGCCGGGGTATGCGGGCCCCCTGAAAGGCGCTGTGCGGGGCCCGGGGACAGTGGAAGGAGAGGCGGGGTCCGCTCCAAGGGGAGAGCGCGGCTGGATGGAGATGGAAGCAGGGAGCGGTCCCGTGGTAAGGGCCAGGGCCTGGCGAAGGCCTACGGAAGGCGGGGAACGCCCTGGGTAGGGAGCGGCCTGGCTTTGTGCGCGGTATACCTGGTGAGGGGCGGAGTCAACGGACGGCCTCTGCCGGCCGGACCGCAGAGAAGCGGCCTAGGTCCGGGGAGGGGTGGGGCCGAGGAGAAGGGGGCTGCGCTTCTGGTTGCCCAGATGGCAAGAGGGAAGGCCAGAGGAGCTTGGGGAGGGAAGAGAGAGTGGTCTTGATGTCCTTAGGTGAGGGGAAGGCTTGATGGCTGAGGGGCAGGGCGCTTGGTGGGGACAAGAGAGGAACGTTGGGAACGGGGAGCTAGCCTGTGAAAACCGAGGGGATCTGATGAGGGGAGACCCCAGAAGATGGGATTCAAGACTGCCTCCTTTGGCCTCCATCGCCCTTTCAGTGCATTTGAATCTCCGACTTTCTACAGCCTGAGAAGGAGGCATGAGGGAAAGGCAGGAAAGTCACGGCCAAGCAAGACCTTCCTGAATTCTGTCTTATCTCAGGATCTCCTGGGAGCTCACCAGGCCTGCAGGTTGCCCCCTCCATCCCCAGACTTTCTGATGCAGTAGGACAGGGATTGCGATGCGGATATTTAAACACCGTCGCTGGCTGGTGTGGCTCAGTGGGTTGAGCGCAGGCCTGCGAACCAAAGGGTCACCAGTTCGATCCCCACCCAGTCAGGGCACAGGCCTGGGTTGTGGGCCAGGTCCCCAGTTGGGGGCGTGCAAGAGGGAACCGCACATTGATATTTCTCTCCCTCTCTTTCCCCCTCCCTTCTCCTTGCTCTAAAAATAAGTAAATAAAAGTCTTTTAATAAATACAGCCCCAGGTTGGTGGCAGAATGGGCGTCCTCCGTTTCTGGTATCCCTCACTGCCTGGGGCAGGCACTTTATCTTCCCCGTCTCAGCTTCCTCAGTGGTCCGTTAGGGACGCTGAGCTCTGTAAGCCTCAGAAGATGAGCAGCATATTTAGGGGAAAGGTGTGAAAGATTTCACGGGGCTGGGGAGTGGCGAGGGGAGCAGACAGGCTAGGAAACGGGGCTCTTATTAACTAGAAGAAATGCAGACTCGAGCCTTCTGGCCTGTCCTCCTCAAGCTGTTTGCTACGGAAGACCCTTTTGCGTCACTCCTGGTCACCAGGCTTCCAGGTTTTGCAGGATCCTGCTGAGGAACCCTCACTTCTTCAGTAATGATTTTGCCCCGATTTTTAGTCATCAGACGTGTGTATATGCCAGTGTAATCAGCGTTTTTACACATCAAGTAGAAGAGCGATGGCAGCCATTCTGAAAGAATTTGCATTCGAGACAAAGAGGGTGGGGGGAAGGGGAAGGGCTCTCAGCTCCAGGATGGCCACCGTCAGGAAGGAGAGGTGGACCCTCCTGTGAACTGTGTGTGGGCAACAGGTTGGAGAGGTTCCTGTGCAAATAAGTGGGGGTTCCCTGCAGAAAGGAGGCTTCTGATCTTGTTCTCTGACTTGGAGCTCTTTCTGCACTGATAAATCTCACTGGCAAATTAGTCTGGTCCGAAAAAAGGAGAGTTTCTTCTTGAAGGGGAAACATGTTTCTGATTTGGTGGAATTTTTTTCTGAAAGGAGATTTATGTGTGTGTATTGTTTAAAGGTTTTATTTATTTAGTTTTAGAGAGGGCAAGGGAGGGAGAGAGAGAGAAACATCAGTGTGTGGTTGCCTGTCGCACACCCTCAGCTGGGGACCTGGCCCACAACCCAGGCGTGTGCCCTGACTGGGAATCGAACCAGTGACCCTTTGGTTCGCAGGCTGGCACTCAATCCACTGAGCCACACCAGCCAGGGCTCATTTATATGTTTTGACCTCTGCACAAGCAGTCCTCTCACCAGGTATTTGGATGTCTGTTCCAGAGTGACTGACGGGAGAAGAGAAGAGGAGCAGGGAGGGGACAATTCTGCCGCCAGCATGCAGCGAACCATCATGTAAGGAACCACACCTGCCTTCCTGTGTTAAACTCTTCAAGTCTGTGTAATTTTCTGTCTTTTCATAGAAAAACTGAAGTTGGCTATTCCCAGAGGTTGACCAGTATGCAAACTGGGGAGTAGGACATGAAAAATGGGTGGTGTATTAACCAGAACATTTTAGGTGCAGGGTTTGCAAACCGTAACCCAGTGGTACTCAGTCAGCGGTGGTTTTGCCCCCCAGGGAGCATCTGGCAGTGTCTGGGGGTGTTCTTGGTTGTCACAGCTGGGGCGAGAGGGGATAAAGGCCTGGCCTGCTGCTAAACATCCTGGGTGCACAGGACAGCCCCTGACAGCAGAACACAGCCTGGTCTGGCGTGCAGACATGCTGAGGTTGGGAAGCCCTGTGGTAATGCAGGCTGCCTTCAGGAAAAGAAGAAAGGGGATTCCTTGGCTTGTATAGTCGAAATCTTCTGTTAATAGTTGGATCCAGTTGCCAAAACTCGGCCCCTGGGAATCTGTCTCTCTTCATCTTTCAGCTCCGTGTTCTTCCACGTTGCGTCGTGTTGGCAGGGTTCATTCCTTGGGCTCCGGCACCGTAGTTAGTCCCAGCGGAAAGAGACTGTCTGTCTCCCAGCCATTCCGGCGATGTCTGGGCTCGTGTTTCATCGGCCTCGTGCTGGTCCCTGACCCAGCCGCAGGGATGCAGGGCTCTGAGGGACCAGGCCTGGGGCATGTGCCCACCGCAGTGGGTGAAAGGGCAGGCCCATGTGGGTCTCAGGCCCTGAGAGGTTTGGGGGAGGGGCATTCGAGGAGGAAAGTGGAGGGCTGTTTCCAGGAGGTGGGACCGGTTTAGACAGACCCAGACCTGAACAGCCACCCGGCAGCCCTGGGAGAGGGTGGCTCACGCGGATCCTGGGCTGCATTTTTCTCACGGGGTGAGATGCCTGGAGCGCATCTGGCCCTGGCACGTAGTAAGTGATCCGGTTAAAACTTGTTGAACGAAAATGGGGATGTGTCGTATCTCTCAGGTTGACTTAGGGCAGGACAATAAGCAGAGTGTTGCCTCCTCTATCTGAGCTTCAGTTTCCTTATCAAAGGGGGTGGTCTGAAATCTGTTACGTGCTAGGATGGGAACTGGTGTCAGAAGCCACAGAGGACATGGTGGATCGGAGGGGTTATCAGGGCTGTTACCGTTTTCCTTCTTCCCTCCTGCCTTCCTCCAGGTCATTTTTCCACCCGAAGACAGAGGGCAAAGCCAAGAAGCCAGAGGAGACATCCAACAGCATCAGAGGGATGGAGCCCCCTCCGAAGTATGTAACGGGACTGGGGTGTGGGGAATTTGTTTCTTCATAAGTCATTACTCTCTCGGCTGCAAGTGTTACAAACTTGGCTCAGAATGTCTCAAGACCTCGAAGGGAATTTTTGGCTTCAGTAACTGGGAAGTCCGAAGTTGTGGCCAGCTTCAGGCACAGCTGTATCCAGGGCCTCCGCGCTGGCTTCAGGGCTCTGTTCCACACGTCTTGGCTTCGTTCTGGAGCAGACATCCCTCCAAGAGGCAGAGACGCTGGCCACTGGCCTCTGGCCTCATTTTGATGCCAACTCATCGAAGAAGATGAGAGCAATGTTCTCCTCCAGCATCTACCTCACAAGTCCATGGGGAGGCCCTGCTGGGGTCACTTGGTCGTCCTGCACTAATCAGTTTGCTCCAGCATAAATTCAACCTAGATTTTGTTCACATCCCCAATGTGGGACCCTGACCACGTAACCTCACTTCCTGTGTCCCAGTTTCCTGGTGTGCAATAGTGTATCATGATCTCTGTCAGGCTTTCTGTGTGGGTTCAATGAGTTAACACATATACAACTTGTGGAACAGTGCCTGCTTCATTCACTTACTGGTTCAGTTAGTGGTAATAATCAAGTCATTTTTTTTTTTTCAACACTCAATTTTCAAATCTGCCCCTTATGCATGTACATTGCTATGTATGTGCTGCATATGCGTCAGATATTTTAAAAAGTTTTTTTAAAGATTATACTGTGTGTGTTATTCCTCAACTTGCTTTCTTTAGCAACATTAAGACGCAGATTTTTTCATTCTTATCCTTTTTACCTTCTGCTTGGTTTTTCATCTTACTGACTTTTCCCTACTGGTGGATATTTAGGTTGTCACCAAATTGTGGCTCAAACAGTCTATGCTGTGGTGGTCTGTATGTGTGTCCTCCAGTGCATGGGGTACAGACTTTTTTTCCCTAGCATGGATTCCTCTGTGTAGGATTATGCTTCGTAATTGTTAATATGTCAACTCAGAGAAGTAGGTAAAGTAAAAACTTCGAAGTCTTTCCAATATTCACTCTAGAGGAACTACTTTTACCCATTTTAGGCGTATCCTTAATATGCCTATAAACATATTTGCACCTAATACATAACAGGTGCTCAATATTTGTTGAATAAGTGTTTCTCATACTTACATATTGTACAGCAGTACTGCAATTTTTGGTCACTATTCTATCTCAAGTACCCGGCACATGCCTAATACATACCAGATACTCAGTAACATACACCTTTGTTTTTAAATAACCAAAGCTGGATTATTATATATGCAAGTTGCAAATACATCAATTGGCAAACACTTTTTTACATTCATGGACTCATACGATCCGTATTCATTTACTCAATAACTATCTGTTGAGTGTCTTCTATGTGTCGGGCACTGTTCTAGGTCCTGTGGCTTTAGCATTTAATAAAATCAACTGCCACTCCATGTAGTTGTTGATTACCTGCTGTTTTCCTCACCAAAAATGTCTTAAAACCCTTTCCATATGCTTTGTATAAACCTGCTTTATTCTTTTAGTTTTTTAAAGATTTTATTTCCAGAGAGAAGGGAAGAGAGAGAGAAAGTGAGGGAGAGAAACATCAATGTGTGGTTGCCTCCTCTGCGCCCCCAGCCAGGGACCTGGCCTGTAACCCGGGCATGTGCCCTGACTGGGAATCGAACCAACCACCCTTTGGTTTGCAGGCCAGTGCTCAGTCCACTGAGCCACCATACCAGCCAAGGCTGCTTTATTCTTTTTGATGATGCTCCATAAAATGAATGTGCTATCACTGCCTTCCCTGGGGAGTTGTTTGTCTGTGTGTTGGTCTCATTGTCCAGACCATGAGCTCTGGGAGTGCAGACACCTGTAGGAATCAGCACCTGAGATCGCCTCCACATTGCACTGTATTTTCATGGCCTGTGCCCGTGTTCTTCACCAGACTGGGAGCTCCTCAGCGCCAGTGTCAGGGGAGTATTTGGGCTGCACAGGGCAGGCAGGCAGCTCTGTACTAGCAGGTTTGTCCTGGGACCTAAATTTTTTCCTTTCTCCCGCCCCTAAGCCATGTCCTCATGAGCATTGTCAAAGCAGGTCAGCAAGGCCAAGCTCCAGGGCTAACCCAACATGAGGACAAATAATCAAAGCAAGTTGCTTGTCGATCATGGCCACTTACATTCTATTGGTCAGAACTCATTAAATGACCATACCTAAGTAGCAGGGGAGGCTGGGAAGTGTAGTCCCTTGTTGAGTGGCCGTGTACCTAGCTACAGCTCTGGGGCCTGTATGACTGAAAGGGTTCCCAAAGGGGTGTCAGAGGCCACTCTCTGCTCTAAGCAGGGACTCTGCTTGCTCTGCACATCACCCATCACAGTACTGGCACATTGGAATGCTTAGGGGCCCCGAGAAAATGTTCGCTCAATGCTCGAAAGGAAGGGAAGGGAATAAAACATGGTGAAGGAGCTGGAGTGTTTGGCTGAAACACGCTGCCAGCTGGAACACCCCCACTTTCCCACCTTCTAGAGTGGCACTGAAGGAGCGGAATAGACTGGTGCCTGAGAGTGAGTCTCCAGTGAAGAGACCAGGCAGGAGAGCCACCCGGGTCCTGTGCAGTGAAGGGGAGGAGGAGGAGGAGGACGACGAAGCCATCACGCCCCCCAAAGGCCAGGTAGGTCCCCATCAGCCTGCCCATTTTTACTGGAAGAAACCACAGTTCCCATCAGCCTTTGGAACTGAGTGCAGCGGCTCCTCAGGAGGACGCTGGAAACTTGCCCCAGGAGATGGAGGGGCTTCGTGGTTGTGCCTTGGAGCAGTCGGGCAGGTCCACGTGGTCCTAATTCCGCCTCTGTGCTGGGACCTGAGCAGGCTCCCTGACCGGGGTACGCAGCTAGGCTGCCTCATGTGTGATATGCAGCCCACAGTGGCACCTGCCTCACAGGGTGACTGGGGAGGTGATAGACATCAGTTCACCTTACAGATCTGAGAACAATGCCTAATACAAAAGAAGCGCTCAAAGAGATGTCCAGCCTCTCCTGTTATCAGACAGCGTGTCATCTGCTCCACACACACTGGCTCTTTTCCTTCTCAAAAGTCATTTAATGCCTCTTCAGGCTCCGTGGTAACGTCCAGAGTGCAGTGCTTCTTAGTCTGTCGGTGGTGAAGTCAGATCCTGTCTCTGTCCTGCTTAAACCCCCCAGGTTGGCAGCTCAGGCCAAAGCTGGCCTTTACGGAGACCAGGCCCTGGTGAGGGCCCTCCCCCTCCCCTCCTGCAGCTCTCCCGTGGCTTGCTCTGCCCCGTCTCACACAGGCTCTGTTCCCTGCCCGAACCTCTTCCCCCAGGTTACACGCGGGCCCATCAATCCCTCACTTTCCTCAGGGCTTTGCTCAAATGTCAGCGCAATGAAACCTTCCCTGATTACTTGTATTTGTTTCCCATTTGCTGCCACAATGGCCTAAAGGACTTAAACTCATGTAAATGTGTTATTAGGTCACAGTTCTGGAGGCCAGGAGCCTGTGTTGGCAGGGCTGTGTTCCTGGGGCTTGAGGGGAGAATCCATCTCCCTGCCCTTTCCAGCTTCTAGAGGTCACCCTTTCTTTCTTTCTTAAAAGATTTTATTTATTTACTTTTAGAGGGGAAGAGAGGGTGAGAAACATCAATGGGCTAGAGATACATCAATGGGCAGCCCCTTGCACACCCCCAACCAGGGACCCAGCCGGTAACCTAGGCATGTGTCCTGACTGGGAATCGAACCAGTGATTCAATCCACTGAGCCACACCAGCCAGGGCTAAAGGCCACCTTTTCTTCATTTGCAAAGACAGCTCTGCCTCTCTTCTATAGTCACATTGCCCCTGCCTCCCTCTTCCACTTTTGAGGCCCCTGAGGTAGTATTGGGCCCACCCGGATAATCCAGGATCATCTCCCGGTCTTAAAGGCAGCTGATTAACAACCTTAATTCCCCTGAAGCCTGAACTGCCCTTTACTGTGTAATCAGACCTTCACAGACCCTGGGGATAAGAAGAGGGACTTTTTAGGAGCTTGAACTTGGCTGAGGTTGCTGGGGAGCCATGGAAGGCTTTTGAGCAGGAGAGGGACAGAGGGAGCGTGGGCTCCTGGGCAGCATTTGAAACATCCCTTTGGGACCTTTATCTATCGGGGTCCAAACGGGAGACAGAAACCACATGAGTGATTTGAAGAGTTTAATATAAAGAATTGTCAAGTAGGTCTGCCGTTATTAACTAGAGGTGAAAAGAGAACTTTTAAGTCATTGATTGCAAAGGTTGCAATTGCAGGGTGCAGCTACCACTGTGGAGCTGAAATTCAGGCCTTCCCGGTGGAGACGCTGGCTGGCGGGTGCTGGGTGCTCAGAGTTTGGAGGTGGCGCCCTGTGGGCTTGGGGCTCAGATCTTTGAGGAAGGGGCCCTCGGCAGAGGCCGCCAGTGTCTTTGGGGCACCGCGTGTCAGGCCCAGCAGGGGTTACAAATACCCGGGGACTGGATGCAGCTCCTGCAGACCCCTCCAGCCCCCTGTGCTGCCCCTGCCTGACGCAGAGCAGCAACGGCGTTTGCAGAGTCCCAGCGCCGCAGGGAGGGCGGATGGGGGCAGAGGGCAGGCCCTTCATTCCCGGCACAGGGCCCTGTGAGAGGATCAGTGATTAGCTGAAACCAAGGCACAAATAGCAGCGGCTTAAGCAAGGTGGGAATCTCTCGGTCTCTAACGAGCACACAGGGTCCAGGTTTAGTGTGGCAGCCTCGCAGCGTGAGGGCCAGGCTGCTTCTCTGCCCTTGCTCGCGGTGCCTGGGTGCCCTTGTCCACGTGAGTAGCTGCACTGGGAGAAGAGGACGCTCCACTGTCCAGTAAGCGAAGCGCATGTCGTTTCCCTGGCACTGCCTGGTGCAGTACTGAGGGACGTGGCCACACGCGCTGCCAAGGGGGCTGGGAAGTGTCGTCTTTAGTTGGGCCATCACATGCCTAGCTAAAAATCAAAGATTCTGTTGCTTTCGAGCAAAGAGAGTCGTTGTTAGTGTCCGTTATGGGGAGAATCTGGGACTTTGAGCCGCACGGGAGGGTGGAGTAATGGCCCTGGGAAGAGAGGACGTGGCCTGACCTGGGGCTAGGACGAGGGACCCGGACAGGTGGGGAGGCGCAGACAAAGAGAGGCCAGGAATTCCTCCGCGCCCAGCTGCTTGGGAAGTGACAGAGCTGGGTGCTCCCCGCCTCCCTCCCTCTAACTGCTCTTCCTTTCCCCTTCCAGAAGCCTGTTCCCGACTCTCCACACGTGGCCTCTCCCGGTGCTGTCACGCTGCCCAGGAGCAGGTCTCCAGTGCGCATCTCCCCGTCGGGGATCCCGAAGCGTCGCACTGGTGAGGGCACACAGGCCCTGGCCTTTGAGCCGCCTGTCCTTGTCCCCACTCGGATCTCCGTGCCGGGCGGTGTCCTCAGGACAGCTCCGAGCTTAGCATGTGGTTGAGAGCATAGCCGCGCCCCCCCCCCCCCCCCCCCGCCCCACTGACTGTGTGACTTTGGGCAAACGACATGACTCACCTGTCCTTTTCCCTCTTTTCGGCGTAGATACCAGAAAACTTAAGGTGATGTGTGAGGCTTGCCGTCTGTTTCCACTGGGGGGGTGTGGGTGAGAAATAATAGCGGTGGCGAGGGCGCCGTGGGAGCGCAGAGCTGAGCCAGACGGGAACACGTGACCTGGACACGGGTCAGGGTTCGCCGAGCTGAGAAAGGGCAGTGGGAGGTGTTGCGGCCAAGAATGGCACATGCAGAGGCCTCGGGCGGAACAGCGTGGCGTGTTCGGAGAGCCCGCACATTTCGGTGTTCCTGGGAACACAGCGCAGAGGGAGCTGGGGGACGAGTGGAGAGAGCAGCTAGGGAGGAGCGTGGGGGCTGGCTGCCGGCGGGCCGTGCACGGGTGCTGGGGGCCACGGGGGGTGGGTCAGGCCTGCAGAGGAGGCGGTCGTGATAAAATCCCGACGTTAGGGCTGACCCTAACGTTGGCTCTGGGGTGTACCAGGGGATTCGTTCTAGGGAAGTGACATCTGAGCTCTGTCCCAAATGACCACTAAGCAGCATGTGCAGCGGCCCTGAAGTGTGACAGCGTGGCGTGCTTGGGAACAGCAGCAGTTCAGTGGCGCTGGCAGGAAGGGGGGTCACGTGGCGTGGGGAGTTAGAAGGTCAGGGGGGGAGAGGCTGTGGGACGGCGGGAGGAGCGGGTCCTCAGACAGGCTTTATCCTGGGGCGGGGGGGGGGGAATGGGGGCGGCTTCTGAGCAGAGGGGGGAGAATCCCAGCCACGGCGGATAGCAGGCCCGCTTGGGTCATGGGAAGGAGCCAGGAGACCAGGGAGAATGTGAGCGTTAATGAAAATCATTAGAGCTGCCTTGTCCTCACCGTGTGGTAGTATCTCATTCTGGAATCTTCTAGAAACAGGCTCTGAAGCTCTGAAACAAGGATTCAAGGGCAAATCATTTCTTGGGGAGGCAGGAGGTGAGGCGGAGACAGATTCAGGGAAGGGGAGTCGGCCAGTAAAAGATGTGTTCTCAGCTCGGCTGCCGGGGGCGCAGCGGAAGTTCCGTTTCCTTGGGGAAGCCCTGGGACACAGCCTCCCTGTGTGTTCAGAACTGTCCACCGGAAGTGCGAGGAGCTGGGCTGCTTATACACTAGCGCCCCTCAGTCGTTGGGTGAGAGGAACTCCCAGGGCCTGTTGATTCGCTGCCGTTTCCAGGCTCCTGAGGTTCTGGAAACCCTGTGCAGGCACGGGGTGCTGGCGGAGCGCGGGGAGCACCCGCTGCTGTCGGGCCGGGCCGCCCCGGTCACAGCATTGCTTACTTCGGGGGCGGTTTCTGAGGGTGTGGGAGGGTGAGGCACAGAGAGGCTAAGTAACCTGCTCATGGTCACACAGCCGGGAGGCAGCAGAGCTCGAAGAACGAGGCCCGCACCGGGGCAGCGGCTGTGGGCAGCAGAAGGGAGGGCCCCCAGAGCCTTTTCAGGGTCCCCGTGGTGGTGGGTAGAGGGGTGGGCGAGCTGCTGGCTCACTGGGGCGGCGGCGGATTAGCCCGGGAGTCGGCCACACCGCGGCCTTTGCCTTCCCAGCTCGGAAGCAGCTTTCTAAACGGACGATTCAGGATGTCCTGGAAGAGCACAGCACGGACAAGGACAGAGAAGCCAAGAGGAAGAGGGTGGAAGAAGGTGAGGCCCCGGTGTGTGTGCGTGTGTGTGTTTCTGTGTGGAGTGTGTGCGCGCGCACTAGAGTGTGTGTGTCTTTGCGGAGGGTGTGCTGGAGTGTGTGTGTGTGTCTGTGAAGTGTGTGTGTGTGTGTCTGTGTGGAGGGTGGAAGGGCGGGGGTCTGTCTGAGGGGACACGGTGCTGGGATCCCACTGATGTGATAACTGTGTCCGAGGATGTAAGTACGTCTGCCGGACTTGCACACCCACACAGGGATTTTTATCAAGAGAGCGTTTGGGGAATACGGTCATTTGTCTCCATTTAGTTTTCTTTTTCCTGTTTTGCGAGTTTCAGTTATTTTTAGTTAGAGGGGAAAAAAGGCTTTTCCAAGGGCAACAGAGTGAACTCGAGGTCAGAAGGAAGCAGGGTGTGGGCCTCACACAAGCTCTTGCTGCAAAACCTGGACCTGGGGAAAGGGGGCCCTCCTGGCCGGGAGGGGGGGTGGCTTTGGTGGGATGGGGGAGCTGCAGCGCACCCTGGTCAGCGATGGGTCTGCATGGGCTCTAAGGGGAGTCCTGCCTGCCATTCAGGTGACACGATTAACACTGTTGTTCTCGGGGGACACTAAATTAAGGAATGACACGTGGAGCCAAGAGAGGGGCTTGTTCAGTTGGATTCGGAGTCACAGTCAGGAAATAGTCTTTATCTGGTGCAAAGAGAATTTCGTTTTTCTTGGCGTGAATTTGAAGGAAGGTGAGGTCATTCTGGGGGTCCACATCACGCATGGTGCTCGGGGCCTTCAAGGCGAAGCTGTGCGTGAGGGCGGTGCACGGCGCAGTGGTGGGATTGCCCACGGTGTTGTCGGGGGGGCAGGCCGTCTGTGCTCACCTCGGGGACGCCTGCACCCCCTCGGCTCTGAGGTTGCTTCGGGGTCCCCGCCCGCTCGGCCAGCCCCGCCCACCCAAGTCCTCCATTGAGTGTTCATTTGCAGTTTTCCATTTTTATCTTCACTTTTTGGAAATGTTTCTCTAAATGATTCCTTATGAATTTTACCAGGAAGCAGCGGCCCCCACACTTTCAAGTGCCCTCAGTGTCTAGTCGTGTTTTTACCGTGCCGCTGCGCCGGTACCGCACCAGCTCCAGGGACTGAGCAGCGATATCCCAACCACTGCTTATGCTCCAGGAGCGTGAAGAAAATAATACGTGTGCACTGAAAGGAAACTTAATGTTTCTATTTTCTTCTTAAATAATCACCATTACTTACGAACGGGATGTTTCCTGGGTGCCGCACCATCTCAGACGGGAACCCCGTTGCAGACCTCCACCCTTACTTCCCGTTCCCACGCTGGCTTTTGTACAGTGCTTGGTTTTCCTCACAGCGACCAGTGCAAGCCCAGCTGTGCAGAAATACAGCATCAGAGGCTGCAAGGACCGTGACCCGATACTGCAAACTAAAATGCCGGTAGTTGATACAGTACTGGTCTCACGTCCTGCTGCTCTGTCCCTGTGAGCTCCCTGCGTTTTGGTGACACGTGGGAGACACAGCTGTGAAAGTCTTTATTAGGCTCATCTTTCCCAGGAGAGATTTGAATCTGGTGGAGATTTCTTTGGCAATTTTTAGTCAGTAACACATTTTACTATAAATTTTCAGTGTCCAGGGGTGTGGGGGGGTAGGAGGCCTCTCAGCTAAGATAAATTTTTCCCAGGTTAGTTTATGCAATTTTTATTGGATGTATGATTTTTTCCGGTTAGTTTTTAAAACTGTTGTTCTAATCCATAATGAATTATCATATACAACTCTTATTCTGTGGTGAGTAATTCTAAAATAATTGTAAGAAGAGTCTGGCTTTGCTCGCTGCACAGGCAAACACCGGGGTGGGGTTCCCTCGGAGGCCCCACCTCCCGTCACTTGACAGACACACCTGATTGTCTCAAGAAAGAACAAATGGGCAGAGTGTCTTGGGAGTAGAAATGTTCTTAGAGGTCAAAGTGACTTTTTGCCATCTCAATTCTCTGTCATCAGAAGCAGAGACCCCAACAGAAAGTGTCCCAGAGCCGGAAGGAGCCAAAGAGGATGATGCAGATGAGGGGGACCCACCGCTGACACCCTCTGAGCCCCAAGACACCTACAGTGAGTTTCAGATCCTCTTCACCCTGCAGCTCCATCTCTGGTTTTGGGGTCAGATGTCTGGAGGACAATTCACATAAATGAGACGTTGATTCTCAAATGTGCTGTTTAAATGTGAATTCTGGAGAATTGTAGGTTTTGTGATTGTTATTTTTCTGCATGCATGCGAGAAAAAAAGGAAGAGCCAGTCATCTTCCAACAAAATATATCTTCCAGAAATCATGGGTACTAAGTGTAACTAATTGAGCAATGATTTCTTTTTAATATTGTATTTATTTATCTTTAGAGAGAGTGTGTAAGGGAGGGAGAAAAAGAGGGAGAGAAACATCGATGTGCGGTTGCCTCTCACATGCCCCCAACTGGGGACCTGGCTGGCACCCCAGGCATGTGACCTGACTAGGAATCGAACCAATGACCTTTTGGTTTGCAGACCAGTGCTAAATCCACTGAGCCACAGCAGTCAGGGCTGAGCAATAATTTTTTTAGTTAGCCAAGCTGAGTTGCAGGATTTTGGAGGTTAATGTTTCCCTCAAGCACCCGAACTATCCCTGCTATCCAGGGTCCGTGAGATGCCTGCATTAGAAAGAATACCGTGGGGTCAGTTTTAGGCTGCAGAGCGGTACCTGATGTTCTGCTGCTGCAGAAGCAGGGGCGTTTTTTTCTCATTGTCCAAGACTTGTTTTTACCACTTTCCTACGTCTCCAGGTTCAGGCCAAATGCTGAAATTCCGTGAGTTAATACTAACAAAAAAGCATAAGACACAACACTATGCTGGGGAGAGGAAAAGGGCAGGATTGGTTAGGTTTTCCCTCTGTAGGGTCAGAATAACCTTGCGGTTAAAAACTAAAAAGGCTCAGGGGGAAAAGATTGGAACTATTATAACAATATAATCAATAAACTATACTTAAAAAAAATACCTAAAAAGGCTCTGGGTGGAAACAGTTTGCGCCCTCACCATCTGCCCTTTCACTTTAGAACCAGAGGCCCCGACAGAAAGCAGGTTGGAGCCGGAGGCCCGGGACAAGGACCAGGCTCAGCCTCCCCCCAGAGCTCCCAAGGTGCTCAGCAGTTTCTTCAGTGAGTGTCTCCTCCCGCCTCCCCTCCCCTGGGTGGTGCAGGGGCGAGTGGGTGGGCCTTTCTGCACAGAGCTGCAAACCCATTGGCCTTCCTGCGAGTCAGAAAGTCCAATTCATCTCCTCCCGCTTCCTTTCCAGCCCCCCGGAAGCCCACGATCAAAAAAGAAGTGAACGAAGCGGTATCTGGCACCCCAAGAAAGGGGGAGCCCAAGGGGTGAGTCAGTGTCTGCCGCGGAGCAGAGAGGACAGTGGACTGAAAAGCCTTGTGCAGTGAGTCCAGAATCTCCTGGATTTTAGTGTAGGCCCCCAGAAAGGGAGACGGGGAATCACAGAAAGTTTTCAGCTTTAATTATACTGATAAGAAATGCTTTGGGGATGCCTAGTGTCCGTTTTGTGCCTCAGTGAGATGAAATGGCAGCGTGTCCGCGTGTTACTGCTCTGTTGTCCCCTCCTTTTCTTTTACGCCTGCTGTGTCAGGGGCCGTGCTGAAGGCCTCGCTCATCTTTGCAGTCGTCCTGTGGAGGAAGGGGGTGCTTTAGCCATTTCATAGGCATTGGGGGAAACGACCAGCCTGGGGAGGTTGGTTCTGCTTCCTCAGGTCCCGTGGGGAGGGGGTGCTGAGGCCAGGCCTGCAACAGATGGGGGCGGATCGGTAGCAGAAAGTTCACATCCACTGTGAACCATGTCCCAGGCCCTAGGCAGTGTGCCTCATGACACCCTTGTGTGTAGATTCTGTTGGCAGCCCCATTTCACAGACGAGGAAAGTGAGGCGTGGAGGCAGGACAGTACTGTGCAGTGGTTAGAAGTCCCAGCTCCCCCTTTGCCAGCTCTGTGACCTCTGGAAAGTGACTTAGCCTTTCTTTGCCAGTCTCCTGAGGGTTTGAAGCATTTAGACTAGGGTTTGGCTATGGCCAAGCTCAGCAAGTTTATAGCAGCTATTATTTGATTTTAGTGCCTTGCCTAGGTCGCAGACATGGAGTGTGGCAGAGTGGGTTTGAACCAGGCAGTCTGGCTGTAGAATTTCTCACCCACCGTGCTCCGCTGCCTCTTGTTGTAGTAACAACAGAAGCAACCAGGACGCCTGCCACTCATTAAGCGCTCAGTCCGTACATGTCACTGAGCACAGCCCTGCACCTGCTCCGTCCAGCTCAGCCTTCCACAGTCCGGTCTGCAAACGAATCAGCCGAGAAGCTGAATAAATCCCGAGTCTCATGGACCCTTTGGTTCCCCCCCAGTTTTGGTATAGGTATAGGCCTAGGGCTGGAGAGTCACTGTTGTTTTTAAAATGTCCCCACACAGTGCACCAGGGAGTGGGAACCCTCACCCTAATTTCTTCCTTCACCCTCGTGACAACATGTGGTAGGACTCTCAGTGGAGACCCTGGTTTGGGACGGGGATGGGAAGCCGCTTCCTCAGGTGACACAGCTGGTTGGTGATGCAGCCTGGGCTGTGGTGGCTCTGACGGGGTCAGCGTGAGGCTTTGACATTGTGACGGTTCAGAGCAGTTTGCGGAGCCCCGCTGCTTCCCAGCTGTGTGACCGGGGTGAGCCGCGTGACCACTCTGTGCCCGTTTCCTGCTCTGGAAAACGTAGAAGAGTCCCTACCTGCAGGGCGGATTGCTAACAGCCGTAGTACAGTACCAGGCACTGTGTGGCACCCAGTGACGCCCCTCTTGCTGCCCACCCAGAGTAGGTGAGAGAGGGGCCGGTTGAGAGGCCTCTTAGAGCAGTCTCTAAAACCTTCACGTCATGCTGCTCCACTAGAACCGCGCCCACCCCCCTTCTGTTCCTCAGTCATATTGAGCGTGTCTCTACCTCAGGGCCTTTGCACCCACTGGTTCTCTGCCTGGAATGCTAATGCCTCTGCCATTCTGCCCAGAGATCTCCTCCCAGGCCTTCCCCAACCACCCTCTGAAGTAGCATCTGCCATCCTGCTTTCTTCCTCTACTCGGTTTTATGTTGTTTTCTGAAACTTTTTTTTCTAATGTCTAAACTTATTTATATGTTCTCCCCCTGAGACTCTCCCACTCGGATGTGAGCTCCAGATTAACAAATTTTATTTATTTACTTTTTCATTTGCTTCCACGCCTAGAACAGTGCCTGGCCCGCAGTAGGTGCGCAGTAAATACGCGTTGGAGGAAAGGTTCCCCTGGGCCCAACCACCTACCTGATCTGATCTCCCTTCTGCCTCTGCAGCCTGCCGGACCCATCCAGCTACAACCCCGCCAAGAACAGCTACCATCCCCTGCATGACGCCTGCTGGGAGCAGGGCCAGAAGTGAGGCTCCCCCCGCCCCCGCACTGCCTGACTGCTGCCTGTCTCTGCAGGAGGCTGTCACTGTCAGCTGTCTCCTCTGTTTCGGGGACACAGTTGGCAGCATTGAAGGGGACAGAGAGAAAGCCCTGGGGAGCAGGCGGGATTACGGGTGGGCATGCATTTGGGTGTGAGCAAGGCTGTCCCCGGGGAGGCCGGTGGGTGGCGGGTCAGCGTGGGTTAGACACGCCGCTCTGTGTCTCCTTTCCTTCCCCAGGGTCCCTTACCTGGCCGTGGCCCGGACATTTGAGAAGATCGAGGAGGTGTCTGCTCGGTAATCCCTCAGGCTGGCGCGGCCGGGCCGGGGCGGGCGCTGTCCGTTCTGTCCCTGGCCTGGCAGTCGCTCCCTTTTCCAGGCTGCGGATGGTGGAGACGCTGAGCAACTTGCTTCGCTCTGTGGTGGCCCTGTCGCCTCCAGACCTCCTCCCCATCCTCTACCTCAGTCTCAACTGCCTCGGGCCACCCCAGCAGGGCCTGGAGCTTGGCGTTGGGGACGGGGTCCTTCTCAAGGCAGTGGCCCAGGCCACAGGTAACGGGGGCTATGTTGGAAGTTCCAGCAGGAGTGGGGCATGGAGACGGCGGAGAGGTGGGGAGGGTCTGAGAGATAGAGTGGGGCTCGGAGGGGGGCCTGGCGGGGCCCGGTGCGGAGTGGGGTGCGATTCAGGTGAGGGGGCTGGAGGCTGGGGAAACATGCGTCAGCTCAGAGCCCAAGGGTCAGGGCTTAGGGAGGTAGTGGAGGTCCTAAGGGGCTGAGCAGTAGAGCCAGGAGGGGCCCCGGGGAGATGAGGAAAGAAAGGTGTGTGTGTGGAGCTGGTGGCCTGCAGGACTGAAACCCAGTGGTGACAGAGAGGCTGGCGATGTGTGCGGGGGGCTGGCCTGCCGGCCAAGGGTGTCCCATGCTTGGTGTTTGTGGTGAGGGAGTTGGGGCGCCACAGCAGGGTCGTGAGCGGGCGCGGGCAGGGGCAGCTGTGAGCCTGTGTGGAGGACGGACAGGAAACTGGGGGTCCAGGGAGCCGGCGCTGGGGCCAGGACTGCAGGCAGCAGAGGAGAGGGCAGGAGTGGAAAGGGATGGGGCAAGAGGGACCTGCGGGGTTCAGGGGTCCGGGCACCCTGCTTGATGACTTGGTGCACGATGGAACCAGCCCCAGGACAGGACAGTGGTGAGGGGCAGCCTATTCAGGGGAGGAGTGTCATTTCTGCTCGGGCCTGTGTCTGTGGGCCGCCAGGAGTGGGGCACCCCGTCCTTTGCACATCAGCGCTCGTACCCAAGCGTCCCCCAGTGACCCCAGTGCCTGCCCAGCCGCAGGTTTGTTGAGAGTTGGTCAGCATTTTGGAAATGCTGTCACCATTGACAGTGCACATCTCCGCGTCACACGGGGCTGAAGGCTCACACTGGGCTGCCCCTTTTGGGCAATTCCCCGTCCAGACCCAAGGCCCGACCACTTCTCTCTGCCTCTTCCCATCCTCCAGGGCAGTAGCCAAGCAGCCTGAGACGGAAACGCACGCCCTTTCCTGATGCACTACTGCCCCTCTCTGCCTTGTGTGCGAGTTAGGACCGCATGTTGGAATGGCGGCGTTTCTTTTCAGACTAGAAAAGAGCGACCCAAAGTACCTTAGCGCTGAGGATGGAGCACAGGAGGGCGGGGCGGCCTCAGCCCTGGGGCGCTGCTGGGCGAGGCACCGGCCCTGCTCCCGCCTTGTAGCGTGGTGGCAGGATGGTTGTTCTCATGGCTCCGGAAGGTCAGCCACAGCCATTGTGAGAACGTGAGTCTCCATTTCCCAGCCCCCTGCTCTTACAGCGGGGGGCGCCTGTGGGGCCCAGTCAGGGCAGAGAGTGAGGCCAGAACACGTCCGGGGTATTTGAGTCGGTGACTTCAGGAAGTAAGAGTAACAACTTCTGGCCAAGAAGGAGGCCTAGACAGACACGCTGCATCTCCCTCCACAGCTAAGAAGGAACACAACTACCTCAAAACTAGAGACGACCAGAAGTTCCAGAAAATCAAGCTGCATGGAAGTCCAGCAAACAAAGATATAAAGAAGAAATACTCATCCAGACAGGCAGGAGGGGCGGAGCCGGGGCGGGCAGGATGCGGTGTGGTGGCTGCAATAGTGGGGGCAGCAGCAGGCCAGCGGAAAGCACAGTCACACATTTTTAAAAGTCAGGTGGGACACCTGGGGAGCACTCCCAGCACCAGACCATGCACCTCACAGTCCCAGCGCCGGGTGACTGTGCAGACCAGTAGGGGCTGGGACGGAGGAAGAAACTGCTGGTGTCTCAGCAGAGTCTGCTTGTTTAAAAGGCTCCCACGGTCCTACAATGTCCACAGACCCACCCACTCTGGAACGACAGCCAGGGCAGCAGCTAGAGGGGCACCAGTCCCATACAGAAGTGGGAGAAGTGCCTGGAAAAGGGGCAAGTGCTGATGAGCAAGCAGCATTGTTCCCTCTCAGACCCCTCCCCCACCACAGCTCCACAACGTCTGTGAAACCTGTCGCCCTTACTGACGCATACCTAAGACTCCACCCCTTACAGTAACAGCTGCGACAGCTCTACCTAAGACAGAGGCAAACAAACACAGGAGCCTGTCAAGATGAGAAGACAGAGAAGTATGGCCCAAAAGAGGGAACAGATCACGGTTCCAGTGGGAAAACTAAGCGATGGGGAGGTAAACAACCTAACAGATGCAGAATTCAAAACACTGGTGATAAAGATGCTCACAGGCTTGACAGATATTCTTAAGTATGGCAAACATATAAGGGAAGAAGTGAAGGCTATGCTAAGTGAAACGAAGGAAAATCCACACAAAACCAATGGTGAAGGGAAGGAAACAGGTTGAAATCAATGATTTGGAACATAAGGAAGAGATAAACAGTCAACCAGTACAGAATGAAGAAACAAGAATTGAAAAAAATGAGGGGCTTAGGAACCTCTGGGACACCTTCAAACGTGCCAACATCCGAATCATAAGGGTGCCAGAAGAAGAGGAAGAGCAAGAAATTGTAAACTTATGTGAGAAAACAATAAAGGAAAACCTCCCAAATTTGGCGAAGGAAATACATACAAGTTCAGGAAGCACAGAGAGTCCCACACAAGCTAGACCCAAAGAGGACCACACCAGGCACATCATCATTAAAATGCCAAAGGTTAAAAATAAAGAGAGAATCTTAAAAGCAGCAAGAAGAAAGCAGAGAGTTACCTACAAAGGGGTGCCTATAAGACTGTCAGCTGATTTCTCAAAAGAAACTTTGTAGGCAAGAAGGGACTGGCAAGAAGTATTCAATGTGATGAAAAGCAAGGACCTACAACCAGGATTACTATATCCAGCAAAGCTTTCATTTAGAATGGAAGGGCAGATAAAGTGCTTCCCAGACAAGAGAAAGCTAAAGGAGCTCATCATCACTAAGCCATTATTATATGAAATGTCAAAGGGACTTATTTAAGAGAAAGATAAAAATTATGAACATTAAAATGACAACAAGCTCACAACTGTCAACAATTGAATCTAAAAAAAAACCAAAATCCAACTAAGCAAACCAGAATAGGGACAGAATCATAGATATGGGGATCATTTGGAGGGTTATCAGCTGGGAGGGGCAGAAATGGGGAAACGGCGCAGGGATTAAGAAACTTAATTGGTACAAAATAGACAGGGGGAGGTTAAGAATAATATAAGACAGGGTGAAGCCAAGGAACTTATATATATGACCCATGGACATGAACTAAGGTGGGGCAGAACGGCTGGAGGGAAGGGGGGTACTGGGCAGAGGGGAGCAAAGGGGAAAAAATTGGGACAGCTGTAACAACATAATAAAATATACTTTAAATTAAAAAAAGAGTAACAATTTAAAAAGCGAAGGCCTATTGGTCACTACTGGAGGGTGTTTGTGACCAGTGAGGAGGCAGACGAAGGGTCCCCTTGGCACCTTCTCTGCCTCCACTTGCTCCCTGGTGATCTCATCCTGCCCTGTGGCTGTGAGTCCCATCTACACCCCGACACCAGACATCTCCCCTAGTGTAGACCTGTTCATCCTACCGCTCACTCTACTCCTGTGAGCGTCTGAATGGCCCCTTACCCCTGGTGTAATGGGAGACAGATGTTTAATGAGCCGTTTCATCAGTGGTGGGCACTAGGGACGGGGAGGTCAGGGGGCTTGCCCTATGCACGCGTAGCTGGAGAAGATGCATCCCGGCTGCCAGAGAAAGTGGGCGTGCAACCACATGCCTTACCCTGCTCCCCACCCTCTGTCCCCCAGGTCGGCAGCTCGAGGCTGTCCGGGCCGAGGCAGCCGAGAAGGGTGATGTAGGGCTGGTGGCCGAGAACAGCCGCAGCACCCAGAGACTCATGCTGCCCCCGCCCGCCCTCACCGCCTCCGGGGTCTTTGCCCGATTCCGAGACATCGCCCGGCTCACGGGCAGCGCTGTGAGTGGGGCGGGTCAGCCTGCCCAGGACCCCAGGCCCTCTGCTCCTCGCCTTGGGGACCTAGGGCCGTGCCTGTGGCCCGTGGGTGTCTGGTTAGACTGTTCGGGGCTGGGTGGCTTCCGTTCTGCCGGGGGGTGGGGGGCGAGCTGCCTTTGCTCCTTCTCACTCAAGACAGTGGGAACCTCTTGACATTCTGGCATTTCATCTAGTGCCTGCTGTGTGACAGGATCTGTAATTATTTGCTGAATGAAGCCAGGGAGGGAGGGAGGCCCTTTCTACTGAGCATGGGGCTGGGGTGGCGGGTTGGGAAACGGGGTGCAAGTGGGTGCAGGTGCTCCAAGGGTGGCCGCGGGATGTCTGGGAGGAGGTGTGGTCCCTTCCCTTCCCCAGGCCCTGACTGCTCTGCCACCTCCCTCCCCCCCTTCAGTCCACAGCCAAGAAGATGGACATCATCAAAGGCCTCTTTGTCGCCTGCCGCCACTCAGAAGCCCGATTCATCGCCAGGTGCGTGTGTGGGCCTGCCAGGCGGGGAGGGGCGGGCAGCTGGGCCCTCTGCTGCCTGCCACTTGCCCGGAGCCCCTTAGACAAGAGCAGCACGAGCAAGGAGCAGGGTCCTGCGGGTGGCCTGGGGACAGGCCTCCTTCATGGGCCGTCTCCTCCCCTTGCCTGTGCTGCCGGGGGAAGGGTCCCGCGCTCGTGGGTAACGGGTGCTGTGAGTGATAGTGATGTCCGCCTTGGCCTGAGCCCAGCAGTGTGGTGTGGGTGCAGGTGGTTGCCATGACAGTGAAAACAATGCCCTTGACATCCCGGAGCATTTCTTGGGTGCCCTGCCCTGGGCCACATGCGTCGTCCCATCAGTGCCTCCCGGCAGCCCTGCTGTCTGCGCCCCGTTTATAGGAGGGAGGTGGAAGCACAGGGCGGGGAAGACGTGCGCCCGAGGCCACTGGTTCAGCGCCTGGCCTGTGCCTGCGACAAGCACTTGACCGTCACACTCCGGGGCACCCCAGGGGCAGGCGGTGCTCTGGCTCCAGGCCGGCTCTGCCCTGCGGCCCCTGCCACACCTCACCGCTTTCTCGGATGGGGTGAGAGGCGAAGACATGTGCGAGGCACCCACCTCTGCCCCCCAGAAATGCTGGTGGTTGTGGCATCCAGTTCTGCCCCGGAAGTGCTGGTGGTCGTGACTGTACTGGCTGGCCTCAGTTTCCTTACCTGTGAAGTGGGGCTGTGTGACGTCCTGGGCCCCTTCTGGCTCTGACGGTTCTGGTTTTTGAGGAGGGGTCTATGAAGGGTAGGGGAGCGGAGACAGGGGGAGGTAGAGCCAGGCGTGGGGGGCAAGCTTGGGCAGGTGCCGACGACTGCCCCTCGCCCGCTCTCTTCCAGAGCCCTGAGCGGACGGCTGCGCCTCGGGCTGGCGGAGCAGTCGGTGCTGGCCGCCCTCACCCAGGCTGTGAGCCTCACGCCCCCGGGCCAAGGTGAGCCCCCGTGAATCCCTGTGCCCACCCCGCTAGTTCACCTGGGCTTCCCTTCTCTCTGAAGTCCACACACCCCTTCCCCAGGTGGTTTTCCCTCCTGCTGCCACTCAGACGCCTTCCCTGAGGGAAGTGTCCCCGGCACCCGAGTTTACATTCCTTGTCCACAGCACATCACTGTGGCCCCCGGGGTATCTGAGGGGGTTGGGCTGTCCCAGAGCCTCTTCTGGGTCTTGTCTTAGAGTTCCCCCCGGCTGTGGTGGATGCTGGGAAGGGCAAGACAGCAGAGGCCAGAAAGACGTGGCTGGAGGAACAAGGCATGATCCTGAAGCAGACATTCTGGTGAGACCCGGGGGCTGTGGGCAGAGTGGAGGTCAGGGAGCCAGAGGGGCCACGGGTGCTGTGGGGGCAGTGTGTGGGGAGTGGGGTCATAGGTGACACGGGAGGGGCCCGTAGCTGGCAAGCATGAGTGCCCATCATGGGTCTGGTGACAGCGCAGAAGGTGGTGACCTAGGCCAGATGGGGGCTGGGCACAGGACGGTGAGGAAGATCGGGAAGGTGGCAGACAGGAGCGGGTCAGTGCCACGGGGCAGCAGAGAGACCAGCAGCCAGGACTGCATACGTGGGAAGGCCGTGGAGAGGGGCTGGTGATGACTGACGTGCAGCGAGGGGTCAGGACATCCCGTGGAGTGACGAGAGGGCTCCAGGGAGAGCCCTGTGGAGGGACCGGGCCTGCAGGTGGCCCAGGGCTGGCCACGGGGCGCTGGGCACAGGGCAGGGGTCTCAGTCCAGCCTGCATGTGGGGATCTAGGCTTCTCTCAGGCCCACCTGCACCAGTTGAATCAGTACCTTCGGGAGGTGGAGCCTGGCCTGGAAGGAAGTTTGTTTGTTTTTAACATCCTTGAGTGCTTCTAACATGTAGTTCAGGTGGACAGTCAGTCGCTGTCTCAGGACGACAGATGGGGGGCAGGGGGGGGTGACAGCAGCCCAGACCAAGGGCGATCCAGTCAGTGATGTACAGTGACACGGAGGGGGATCAGGACAGACAGCAGAGGCAGTGACAGGAGGAATCAGCGATAGGTAGGACCTGACCCAGCAACAAGGTGACGGGCAGATAGAGGTGGATCCGGGCGGAAAGCAGAGTTCCCAGGCTGCCCGACTCGTGAGCTCTGGAAAGACACCTCCGTGTTCTGCTGCCCCCCAACCCCAGCGAGGTGCCCGACCTGGACCGGATCGTCCCCGTGCTACTGGAGCACGGCCTGGAGCGGCTCCCGGAGCACTGCAGGCTGAGCCCAGGTACGAGCCGCCCCTGGGCCCCTCGAAGGGCTGACCGCAGCCTCACCTGTGCACAGCTGGCTCAGGGGCCGTGGGAGCTGGGGCTGGCCCTCCTTCAGGCCCCCTCCTCCCGGCCTTGGCTTCTGCCCTCCGGGGTGGCTGTGAGGGTGTCCCCTCCCAGGCACCCCTCCCAGAAGCTGCCAAGTCATCTTTGTCCCCCAAGGTGGAGTTTGATTCCCCGACGCTCAGACCCGTCCCCTTCCTCCCTGGAGCGCCCCCTCTGTACTGGGTCGGGACAGATGAGGCTGCCATAGCAGCCTCCCTGCGGGCTGTGGGCCAGGCCAGGCAGGCAGACGGCCGGGGGGCCCTCGGCTATGCTTCAGGGATCCCCCAGGGACCCAGGTTTCTTCTGTCTTGTCATTTGACACCCCCAGCCTGTCGCCCTAATGTATGTGATTACATGTGGCTCACATCTCCATTCCAGATTTCCAGATGAGGGAAAGCGAGAGGGGACAGCCAGATTCCTCGTGAGGGGATAGCCCAGACCCTACCCACGTCACTTGTGTGTGCAGTTAGCAGCCTGCACAGCCAGGGGTCCCTCTGCCCCGTCTTCCCTAACCCTCTCCCTCCCCTCCCCTCCCAGGGGTCCCCCTGAAACCCATGTTGGCCCACCCCACCCGGGGCGTCAGCGAGGTCCTGAAACGCTTTGAGGAGGCCGCTTTCACCTGCGAGTACAAATACGACGGGCAGAGGGCACAGGTATGGGGCTGACACATCCCTTCAGCAGAAAGGACAGGGCCGGAGAAGCGGGGGTGTGGGGACAGTCACCCGGCTCAGCCCCGGCCTCTGTGGGCTGCTGTCTGCCCGGCACGTCCCTTGGGGCTCAGTTCCCACCTCTGCAAGGGCTGCGATAATGACCACCTCATGGCTTATCTGAAAACCGATTTTATTCGGTCAAGTCGTCAAAACTCCTGACCCGCAGCAGAGGGAGCTCAAGAAACGTCAGCCGTGCCCGGGCCCTGGTGGTGGGCGTGTTCACTGTAACGGCCGCCTGTGTGAGCGTCGGCGCGAGTACCCAAGCGTGGGTCCCGTGGCCCGGTGCCAAGATGTCCGGTCGGGTCCGTAGGACGCGTGTGTGGCTCTGCTGTCCTGTCCGTGGCCTGGGCATGGGTGGCCCCATGTCACAGCGGGATCCTCAAAGTACAGTGCTGAGAAAAAGACCAGTAACAACGATTTACAATAGTGACTGATTTAAAGTATGTTTTAAAGTCGTGTGTGTGACATCCCACACAACTATTTCTTGTGGTAACATACACAAGAAGGCACAGCTGTAGCTCTGCTCGAGCCCCGCCACCAGACTGTAGTAAAAGAAACTCACAGTGAAACCCAGGGTGATATTTACAGCATAGCAGCACCCAGACAGGACGGCGTGTGCGCACAGCAAGCCCCTGGCCTGACAGGGCGGGAGGAGGAGGGGTGGGCGGGAGATGCTGTTCAGGGGAGATGATTTGCTCAGGTCTGAACCAGCTTGTCCTCCAGAGCTTTGGGAACCTTCTGCCAGTGAAAGTGGGGTGGGGTCAGAAGAGAGAGGAGGGGCTTCCTGGGGTAGACTGGGCTCTGATTTTCTCTCCCCTCCCCTACTGTCAAAGATCCACTTCCTGGAAGGCGGGGAGGTGAAGATCTTCAGCAGGAATCAGGAGGACAATACTGGAAAGTACCCCGACATCATCAGCCGCATCCCAAAGGTGGGTGTCTGCCACCCGCCTGCCCTCTGGCAGGGGCTGCCAATTGCTGGCGCTGAGGACCGAGGCCCGTCCAGGCCAGCTCGCGGCGGCGGGGTTATTGGGTCTCTGCTCATGTGTGCCTCTGAGTTTGGTACCAGTCTGGTTGTCCATGGACCTCAAGAGCTGCAGCAGGAAAAGGACATGTGTTTCCCTGCCTTTGTCTTTTGGCCTCAGGGTCGCCACCTCTCACCAGCTCGGGTTTCCCCCTCCCACTTGCAGATCAAACTCCCATCGGTCACATCTTTCATTCTGGACACGGAAGCAGTGGCCTGGGACCGGGAAAAGAAGCAGATCCAGCCATTCCAAGTGCTCACCACCCGCAAACGCAAGGTAGCTGCAGCCCCACTTCACCGCCTATCATGGCCTCACACTCCCTCGTCTTCCTCCCAGTCCTGCCCAGTCCCCAGAGGGTCACAGTGCCAGGATGTAGGTTTCTCTGCCTTTTGCAATATGGTTGCGCTCTTATCCCAGCAAGCCAAGTAGAAAGGGAGAAGACTATTTTCCTACATCTCTGTGCTTTATTATGAGAGAAGGTCTGTTCCAGGAGCCCCCCAAACCTACACCCTAGCAAACTTCTTTATTGTCATTGTTCATGTCACCACCATTAGCTGCAAGGAAGGCTGAGGGAACACATACCTGGCAAAGGGAATGAGGTTGGGCTCAGCTGAGAGCCGTCACCATTCGGCATCGGGCTGAGGGCATTGCCACCTTCACAGGTGTGCAGCCTGCTGGGTGGGGTGCGGGGGAGAGGGGTCGGCGACAGGTGTCTGCCCCAGCCACGACGGGAGGAGACCCAGCCAGGCCCCGGATCACCTTTCCTGACCCCCACTCTCATCTGCCTCAACCCAGGAGGTGGACGCAGCGGAGATCCAGGTGCAGGTGTGTTTGTACGCCTTCGATCTCATCTACCTCAACGGAGAGGTGAGTTCCGGCCGCCCGGTGCAGCGCGGCGAGGGGCAGGCTTGGGAGCCAGTGGTGTGAGTTTCATTTCTCACTCCGCCACGCCACTGAGCTGGGAGGCCGCGCTTGGGCAACAGTTCTCAAAGTACGGTCCAAGGACTCCCGAGGGTCCCCAGGCCCTTCAGGGGGTCTGCGGCCCTCCCTGTCCAAGGGCACACCCGTGAGCGGTGAGTGTTCTTCGTGCCGTGCGGCCACTCGAGTGCAGGAGCAGATGTGAGGGCCCAGCGGGTGTTAAGCCAGGCAGTAAAGAATTGGCAAAAATGTAAAATAATGCCCCTCTTCCCACTAATTTTTTTAAAAGATAGACATGCTTCATAAAAAAGTTGGGTTGACATTGGGTTTATTTACTTTTTAATGAGTTTATGTTTTTAAGATTCCTTCTCGTGTCAATATGAATATGTGACTTAACTAATACTGTGTCACTAATACGGCAAATGCTGAGGTGTGACCCACATATGCAGAAGCGCTGTGGGGTGAGTGCTCAGTAACTCAAGAGCGGGAAGGGATTCTGCGGCGGAGAAGTCTGAGAAGCACTGCCCCAGGGCACGTGCAGGTGAAGCTCACGTAGCTGGGCCGTCCGCTTTCGTGTCCCAGCTCTCCCCCCAGCCGGTGGCCGCAGTGCCCCTGTTTCCTCTTCCGTAAGGAAGAGCGACCAGTGGCGCCTGCCCTGTCTGTCACAGGCAGGTCAGGGAGTGGGACGCAGGCATGGAGCACGGGGGCTGGAACGTGGTCCGTGTGATAGAATGAGCTGCCCTCACCACCTCTGTCCCGGGTCATCCTTGGCAGTCTGTAGCTGAGCAGTGACAGCCTGTCCGTCCCACCTACCAGGGAGGTGGAGTGTCTCTTCTGACCCGTGGGCCACAGGCCTGCGTTCTGTGACCTGTGACTGCTGGGTTCTCATCAGTGTCTCTTCCTCTGAAAAGCTCCTTTTCTAGGCACTGCTGGTGCCGAGATGCAGCCCGTCCAAACCACCCCCTGCGGTGCAGATGGGCGTCAGCGTTTAACCGTAAAAGAACTGTAGGAGGGCCAGCGGGATTCTGATTCTGTTTCCCAGGCGCTTTGGGGGGAAATATCAAAGATTAAGATGCTCTGCGGTTTTTTCCTTCTTGTTTCGATTGTCCCTGCTCTGCTGGGTCCTTCTTGTCATTAGCATTTCAAATATTCTTTCTTATTTGGTGTTGGCTTTTCAGCTTGGTTGATAGTCTTTTTTGCTGTATAGAACTTGTTTTTAACTATTATTTTATGTTGTCAGACATCACATTTTTTCCCCTGTAATGCATCCTCATCCCTGAGATTAAAAAGGAAAAATGTCATCCTCTTCCTCGGAGTCTAAGTTTTCACCTAGGCTCTGCCAGTGTGGCTGGCTGGCTGGAGCATTGTCCCGTGAACTGCAAGGTTGCAGGTTCGATCCCCAGTCAGGGAACTTACCTAAGTTGTGGGTTCAGTCCCCAGTCAGGGCTGGCAACCCATCAATATTTTTATTTCACATTGATGTTTCTCTCTTTCTCCCTTTCTCTCTAAAAACTGAAAAAATGTCCTCAGGTGAGGATTAAAAAATTGTTTTTCACTTAACTTTTCTTCTAGTATCTTCACATCTTTGTGTTTTGCTTTGAAGTCTGTGTTCTAGCTGGAATTTGCGTGTGTGTGTGTGTGTGTGTGTGTGTGTGAGGCACGAAGTGGGTGACTGGCTTTTTTTTTAACAGATGACAAGCCAGTTTTCTCAGCTGTTTATTGACTGAATTAGTTTCTCCCGCTGCTTTAGTCACTTTTCTGGATCCCTGCTCAGCCCATTCCATGTTTTCAGTCCCTCTCCTGTGGCCCAGCGGCTGTTCTTATTTTATTTTTATTTATTTTTTAATAATTAATTTACTTGTTTATTTTATTTTTAGAGAGAGGGGACAGGAGAAAGGGAGAGAGAGAAATCCATGTGTGGTTGCCTCTCACTCGTGCCCCCACCTGCGGACCTGACATGCAACCCAAGCGTGTGACCTGACTGGGAATCAAACCAGCGACGCTTGGCTCGCGGGCCAACGCTCAATCCACTGAGCCACAGCAGCCAGGGCTCAGCAGCTGTTCTTATTTTAGTTCCTGTCTCATAGTGGTTTTAAGCTGCTTTCACTGCTTGCCCTCCAGGTGGACACTGATGCTTTCTCCATCACCAGTGTTTTTCTGCTGTAAAATCACCCCAGGGAACATTTTGTACAGAAAGAGGCGAGAACAACTGCAGGGGTTAGGTGTGCAGACTCTGGGATCAGGCCACTCGGCTTTGTATTCCAGCCATACACATCCCTGCTGGTGACTTCTTCTGTGCTCATTGGTGTCCCTTCCCCTCTCTCCTGCCCCCTCAGTCCCTGGTATGCAAGCCCCTTTCCCGACGCCGGCAGCTGCTCCGAGAGAACTTCGTGGAGACGGAGGGCGAGTTCGTCTTTGCCACCTCCCTGGACACCAAGGACGTGGACCAGATCGCCGAGTTCTTGGAGCAGTCGGTGAAAGGTGAGGGCGCCCACCCGACCACCCCCACCGTGGCCCGCCCCCCCCCCCCCCCCCCCCCCCCGCCTGCAGTTCGCAGTGATCCTGGCCCGCCCTAGACCGTTCGCCCTGAGTGCTGCCTGCTCCAGCTGTGGCGGGCCCCTCATCACGAGGGCCGTGCTTCTGTGTCCCCTCCAGACTCCTGCGAGGGGCTCATGGTGAAAACCCTGGATGTCGATGCCACCTACGAGATTGCCAAGAGGTCGCACAACTGGCTCAAGGTGACTGTGTCCCCCGCCAGCGTCCCCGCTGCACCCCGGGTCTGGGAGTCTTCTCTAGCCTGGCCGCTGACCTCGAGTCCTCACACCTTTGGGCTCAGGAGCCTTTTATTTATTTACTTTTGATGGGATTTTTAAAAAATTTTATTTATTTTTAGAGAGAGGGGAAGGGAGGGAGAAAGAGAGGAAGAGAAACATCAATGTGTGGTTGCCTCTCACACGCCTCCAACTGGAGACCCAGCCCACAACCCAGGCATGTGCCCTGACTGGGAATCGAACCAGCAACCCTTAGGTTCGCAGACTGGCACTCAATCCACTGAGCCACACCAGCCAGGGCTTGATGGGATTTTTTTAATCCTCACCCAAGGGAGGGAGAGGGAGAAGTATCGATGAGTTGCTTCCCACATGCGCCCTGACCAGGGATTGAACCTGCAACCTTCTGGTGCCCGGGATGATGCTTCAACCAACTGAGCCGCCTGGCCAGGTCTTGAACCCTCTGCCTCCACTGCAGTCAGCCTCGGGTCTTCTCTTCTGCGGATCCTTGTTAGCAGCTTCTCTGGGAACTGGTTGGCAGTGCCCCAGCTAAGTGCCCTGGCGGCCACAGTGGGAAGGTCAGATGAGGCTTCTCAGCTCCCTGCGCCTGCCTTCCGTGTTGGGCGAGGGGGTCAGCCAGGACACGAGGGAGATAAAGTCGTGAGCTCTGTGAAGAAAGCCGTCAGCTCAGGGACAGCGAGGGCAATTGGGAAAAGCCTCTCCAGAGGCAACATTTGGGTCAAGACCCAGACGACAGGAAAGGTCAGCCACGTGAAGGTCACAGCAGACATCTAGGCAGCGGCAAGTGCAAAGGCCCTGCGCGGGGAACGCGCTCGGTGTGCATAGGGGGCAGGGCAACCGCGCGGCGAGCTGAGGTCCGGGCGCAGAGCGGGTCCCAATCGCACAGCGTGTCGCGGGCCGTGGGAAATAAAGCTGGGTCTTCCCCTCAGGGTTTCCGGAAGCCAGCAGACGTTTCAAGCACAAGGCACATGGTCTGGCTGTCATTTTGCACAGGTCCTCTGGCCGCTCTGTGGCGCGTGCTGGGCAGAAGCGGGAGGCTGCTGTCTGCTGCTGGAGGGGGCCATGAGGAGGGGCCAGAGGGCGGGAGCAGGGGGTGGTTTGGAGCTGGGCTGCCCGGCCTGTGACCTGGACCTCCCTGTGCATTTAGGGGCCGTCTGTGGTCTGGGTTCCCTGCGAGACTGGGCAGTGTGAGGGCACCAGCCTTTGCTGTCTTAGGAAGCAGACGCTGTGCGTCCCCACGGCTGGGCTTCCTCCTGGGACACAGTCGGCACTTACTCGTGTTTGTGGCACGAGTGGAAACATGTCCTCTGTGTGGAGGAGTGAGTGGAGCGTGCCTCTGTGCCGAGGGAAAGGGGGAATCCAGGCCGACCTGGCCCCTCGGTCACGCCTGCTCTTCCCGCTGCAGTCGCCTCTTTCCCGTCACTTTCAGCCTGGACGCCGTTCCACGTCGTTCTCACACGGCCAGCCTCGGTCTTGCCGATGGAAATTCTCAGCCTTGCCCCAGTCTCCTCAACCTACCGACTGTGCGACGTGCCCCCTCATCCTCTGCCTTCCCTCCCCGCAGCTGAAGAAGGACTACCTGGACGGTGTGGGTGACACCCTGGACCTCGTGGTGATCGGCGCCTACCTGGGCCGGGGGAAGCGGGCCGGCCGCTACGGGGGCTTCCTGCTGGCCTGCTACGACGACGAGAGCGAGGAGCTCCAGGCCATGTGCAAGGTGCCGGGGCAGGGGTCGACTCCACGCGCCCTGGGGGACCTGGCTCGGGCTCCCGCGTCCTCCTGGCGACGGGTTTTTTTTCTAATTCCCATTTACTTTCTGATCCTATAGAGTAACTCTTGCTTCACGTAGAAAAGTGGGCTTACATAGAAGGTGAGAGGAAGCCGTGTCGGTTAGGGATTGAATTCCAGTGTGGTGGCTGAAGCGAAAGGAGGATTTCTTTCTCATGTAATGAGAAGTCTAGAAGGGGGCAGGCAGCCCTTCCGTGCCCTGAGGGACCCAGGCTGCTTCCTTCCCCACATCGCTTTTTGTCATGTGCGTCAGGCCCCCTGTGCACAGTGTGGCTGCAGGAGCTCCGGCCACCATGGCCCTTCGTGCTCGGCCCACAAGCAGGGGGAGACTGGGCCGCCCGGGTCACCCTTGGCCAGGGAGCAACTTTTGCGTAAGTGGCCTTGGTCACGACCTCCGTCTGGCCCAGCCCTTCTGCAAGGGAGCCTGGGAAATGTAGGGGGTTTTGTTTGGTTGAAAGCTGCACACATTGTTGATCTGACAAATTGGGGGCTTTTGCCACAGAAACAGAGTATCACCCACAATTTCACTGCCAGAGGCAATCACTAGCCCCATTTAAGGGAATGTTTTATTTTTACGAAACTGTTCCTTGTATACGAGTAACTCTGTTCCCTGCTCTCTGCCCTGTAAGTACTGTGTTTTCAATGCTGTCAGATGCATTTGAGTCACGCGGTGGTAAGAAGGGTTAGAGGGTCTCACGTGCCATTCAGGACTTTTACAGATGGGACTTGAGTGCTTCGGCGACAGTTCTCAGACCGCCGGCCCCGTCCCCTGAGCCAGCTCCTGCGGCCGGACGGTGCTGGCTGCCGCTTTGTTCTTATGACTAAGGCAGCGCCGCGCGTGTGTTCACTCGGGGTCCCCATAGCCGTGACTTTACAGCTCGCGGGTATCCGTGGCTGCCAGCCTGCCGCCATCTTACATTACTTACTTAGAGTAGTTTTCTGCAAGAGCTGTTGCCGGGACAAAGGGTGAGGACATTTTAAGGCTCTCGGTATGAAAGTCGCCCGTCTTGCTGCTCTGCTAGCGCTAGGGGATCCCTGTCAGACTTCTCTGTTGGTGGTGAAGGGGAACTGTTGGTAGCGTTAAGGTTGGATGTGACACCAGTTACGGGGCAGGTGAGATGTTGGGGGGCCCAAGAGAGTGCCCTCCTGGGCCAGGGAGACAGCAGAGGGAGCAGGGACCGCGGCCGGGGAAGCTGTTTCCGTCCGGGGATGCTCAGCATGCGGCCCTTCCTCAGTGGTTCCTGTGGATCTTGGTGAGGCTGGCGTGCGGGGTGGGGGGGCATGGTGCGCAGACTCGGGTCCTCACAGCAGCAGGGAGGCGGGGCCAAGCCCCTGACCTGCCCCGTCCTCCCCACAGCTGGGCACTGGCTTCAGTGACGAGGAGCTGGAGGAGCACCACCGGACCCTCCAGGTGAGCAGCACGGGCCACCTGCCCCCACAGCACACGCTCTGTGTCCCTCTTGGGGCTCAGGGTGCAGTCGGGCCCACTTTGGAGCCCAGCATGTCCTGGTTCGAGCCCCAACTGTGCCGGCCCCTAGCCAGTGACGCCATCAGGAAGCCTCGCCGCCCCGGGGGCGAGGGCCGGGCAGTCGTGGGGCAGGGCGCAGTGGCGGGGCTCCCTGAGGCAATCCGTAGGGCCCTAGCCAAGCCCCTGCCAAGGAGTGTTTGTGGTCACAGGCGTTGGCTATGACTGTCCTTCTGTGTGTGGGTGTCTCTGCTTCTGTTTCTGTTCATTCTTTGCTTCTCGCTCTGGGTCTCTGGCCCTCTCTGTGCCTCTGTTAGTTTTTGATTTCTTGTCTCAGCTCCTGGGGCCTCTGTCTTTCTTTTCTTCCCCCCTCCCAGTTCTCCCCACCCTCCATCCCTGGCTTTGCACTTGGAGTGTCTGTCTGTCTGTCTGTCTTCCTCCCTTTACTTCGCTTCCCAAGCCCCCAACCCTCGGCCTGACTCTCAGACCTGAGACCTTCTCTTCCACTTCCCGCCGCGTGCCGCAGGCCCTGGTGCTGCCCACCCCACGCTCCTACGTCCGGGCAGATGGTGCCGTGGACCCGGACCACTGGCTGGAGCCCAGCGTCGTGTGGGAGGTCAAGTGCGCCGATCTCTCCCTCTCCCCCATCTACCCTGCCGCCCGGGGCCTGGTGAGTGTCGGGCTGTGGTGGGGCCTCCGGGGGAGTTCAGAGGGGAGAGTGGGGCGGGGACCCTGGGGTGTCCATCTTCCCTGGGTGATGGTTGGGAAAACTCGAGCTGGCATTTTATGAGTGTCAGATAACGGGGTCAAAAGTCTCTTTTTTAAAAGAAATGCCCCAGGAGTGGAAAGAAAACCGAAGCCGCTCCATTTCCTATTGTAATCTCACACTCAGCTCTTCAGTGACTTTTGAGAACAGCTCTTTTACGTAAAAGCTTATGACACATCCTGCTGTATTTCTTTCTCAACTGTAATTAATTTTCACGCTGCCGCGCTGTAAATGCCTGCGCCCACTAGTGGTTTAGTCCTTGGCGCGGGGCACCTGCGAGGACAGCGCCCGGTGCCCAGCGCCAGGGCAGCTCCGAGCATTCTCCTGATCCTTCAAAATCTGGCAGTTGCCCTTCTGGTGAGAAGCAGACTTCCATTTAAAGGCAGAACTCGTGTTTTGGATCAGATTTCTTTCTTGAATCTTCTCACGAAGTCAGGGTGCCCGGCTTCCCAGCGATGGGAGCAGCCTGTGTGGCGGGCACGGCAGCTGTGCGTACCTGTCTGCTCCCCGCAGAACGCTGAGCGGCCCCGGGTCGCAGACGGGGATAGAGCCCCAGGGAGCGTGGGCGCCGGGCCCCGGGTCTCACGCTCCTGGGAGCTGGGAGCTGGGCTTCGACTCCACAGTCCGGTTCCAGGATCCATGCCCCGACTCTGCTGTTGCGCCACTTGGCCCTGATGATAGTGACAGCTGTCACAGCTGGTGTTTCTTAAGCACTTCTCATGTGCCAGGTCCGGTCCCGAGGTCTTTATTACCTTATTTAATCCTCACAACAACCCATTGCTTAGCCCCGTTGCATGGGTCAGGAAGCTGAGGCCAGAGGTGCAGGAGTGGGGAGGAGCCTGGGCCGGGAATTGTTAGAGGGCCGCGGGCAGGACCCGGGAGGTTCCCATCGGCGCCCTGCCTCCCCAGGTGGACAGTGAGAAGGGCATCTCCCTTCGCTTCCCTCGGTTTGTTCGCGTCCGTGAGGACAAGAAGCCGGAGGAGGCCACCACCGGAGCCCAGGTGAGGCCCCGGGGGGGCTGGGCTGGCCGGGCCCGACCAGCTTCCTGGGGAAGTGGCCGCCGGCCTGGAACGGCGGGCGGGTGGGCAGCCCCTGGCTCTGACGCCCTGCCTGCCCCTCCTCCTCAGGTGGCCAGTCTGTACAGGAGGCAAAGTCAGATTCAGAACCAGCAGGATGTGGACTTAGACTCCGAGCTGGAGGAGTTCTATTAGACGCTGTCCTCCTGGGCCTGGGGACGTCGCCTCTCTTAAGAGGATCTGCTGTGCAGTCAAAGCGTGTGGTGTGTGGGGGGGGCTGATTTAAGCTGGGGGCTTAGTCATTTTTTTGTCAATAAATAATTATTAAACACCCACTCGGTGTCTGGGTCTGCTGGGCTCTGGGCCGCGCTGTTTGTCACACAGGCGTAGCATGTGGCAGCACCAGGGACCGACTGTCCACACCAGCGCCTCCAGCTCTGCGGTGAGAGAAACATGTCACATGCACACTGGGCAGCGTGACAGCCGCCAGCCACGGGCAGCCGATGAGCGCTTGGAATGGGGCCGGCGCAGCTGAAAACTCGTATTCCATTTTTCATTACATTTCACTTAAATAGCCCCATGTGGTTCGTGGCTGTTGGGTTGGACAGTGGCAGTCTTACGTATAAACTCACTCAACGTCCCAGCAACCTAACCAGGTGGCCCTGTCACAGGCTGGGGGGACCGAAGCACAGGAGGGAAGGGGCGTGGCAGGGCCGCAGCTGGGGTGCCAGCACCCGGTGATCTGACTCTGGGCCCACACTTTCCCCGTCCCTTGGGGGACAGTAAGTCCAGTGACGTGTGTGAGATTTCCTGCTCTGCCAAATGCCAGCTGGTGGCCAGGCCTGCCCTCAGAGTGCAGGGCAGCTTTCTGGCCCCAGCCCTCTGGGGCAGGCGGGTGCTGTATGTGCTTTGCCTGCCCTGATGTCCCCAGCACCCAGCACGCTGCCTGGCATTGGCTCTGCCATTTTTCCTGATCCAGAGGCAGCCAGCTCTTCCCTTCTTCCCGCCTCAACCATGTGTGCGAGGGTCGCAGTCGTGAGGAACAAGCCGGGAGAGTCACAGAGACAGCAGCGCTGATTACCCTTACCCAGGGACCGAGGGTGGCCACCGCCTAGCTGGGCATGCCACCCCAAGTGGACGTCCTCATGCAGGCCCCCGTGCGAGGCAAAGACCCCTGCGTGGAGACCCTCCTTGTTCAGCTCACGCTCCCGTGGCCACCCCAGGCTGCTCACCCTTGGCCCTTCCTCGCCTTCCCAGGCCCCAACCTGTGGAACGGGCAGCCCCTCTGTGGGGACCCCTCCCTCACCCCAAAACCTATTGAACTCTGGCTTTCCTCACTGTTGGCCCCCAGTCCTCTCCCCACCCTCATCGCGTCCTTGGGCTCTGACACAACCCTGACCCCTGCACCGGATGCCTGCCTTACCTCCCCGCCCCGAGTTGTTCAGGAAGAAAGGAAGGGGAGGGATGAGCAGAGAGAGGCCTCCTTCCGGAAGTCCGATTGTCACCTCATTCTTGCACCCTGCTCCTGTCGTAACATTCTTCCGAGTCACTGTGTGTTAGAGTTAACAATGGAATCACTGGAGTACACAGAAGCAGAGAGCGGTTTCATGAAAGCTAGGTTTTCCTGTGATGTTGGCATATTCTTAGTATGTAGAAAAATAGAAACAGTGAAATATGTTATTCCCTCTTTCACATGTGTGCTCCTTGGTGCACACTCCTGACTTCCTCAAAAGCTCCTCGCCCTGGCTGGTGTGGCTCAGTGGACTGAGCACCAGCCTGCAAACCGAAGGATTGCTGGTTCGATTCCCAGTTGGGGCACATGCCTGGGTTGTGGGCCAGGTCCCCAGTTCGGAGCATGTGAGAGGCAACCAATTAGTGTATCTCTCATACATCACACATGGATGTTTCTCTCCCTCTCTTTCTCCCTTTGTTCCCTTCTAAAAATAAATAAAATTAAAGAGAAATGAACTCCTCGGGACCTGACAAAAGGTGCCCATTGGAACCAAACAGACCTGGCCCTGCCCCTGACTAATTGCATACGCTTAAAGCAGGCGACTCCATGACTCAGCCTCAGCTTCCTCCTCTGTGAAAGGGAAATGAAAGTATTCCCGGCCTCGTGAGTGGTTCTGAGGATTAAATGGCACCAGGAAGCCCTGGCTGGTGTCCCTCCGTGGTTCAATGCCGGCCTATGAGCCTAAAGGTCACTGGTTCAATTCCCAGTCAGGGCACATGCCTGGGTCGTCGGTTGGGTCCACAGTTCTGGGCATGTGAGAGGCAACCGATTGTTTCTCTCGCACATCCATGTTTCCCTCCCTTCCCCTCTTAACTAAAAATAAATTTTAAAAATCTAAATAAATAAATGACACCAGGAACACAGGGCCCCTCCCACAGGGAGGTCATTGCTGTGTGCATCTCCTCTGTCTCCACGTGTCCAGAAGCCAGCAAAGGCTGGGCTGCAAACAAGCGTGCAAACCCGTATTGGAGCACCTAGTGAGTGGACGCCCTCTGCCCTGATCCCCGCTCTATAAACTCGCCAGTTCCATGCTGGGGATAAAAGGTCGGAGCCTGGGACCCGCTGCCCCTCCCGCCTCACTCAAGCCAGATGGGGAGGCAGGAATGGCTCTGATCCCTCTCCAACCTGAGTCGAGATTTCCCACCCAGCTGTCACAGCTCAGTGACACAGGGACCGAGGGAGAGGTCAAGAGAGGCAGAGAAGTGACAGAAGCTAAGGAGGCTGAGCCACCCACCGAGGGGGACGGGCATGAGGGGAGCCTCGTCTTGAGACTGGTGCGCGGTGCGCTCCGCTCTGCCCCTCCATGGAGTTCCCTGGGGCCCCGCCTGCATTTTTTTGAGGAAAGGCATCGCTGAGAAGCAGTGGGTGAGGCGGGGACAGTGGGGCAGGGTGGCGGGCAGGGCCAGGGAGGCTGGGGCGTGGGGAAGAGAAGGGGACACAAGGGGGGCAGGTGGGTCAAGAAGGTAGGAGAATCTGGGGAGCGCGGTGGGTACTTGGGGCTCCGTGAAACTGGGGAGGGTGAAATTGGGAGTCGGGTGCAAAAGGAGGGAGATGAAGATGAAGGGGGCAAAAGAGTGAAAGCGGAGCTGGGGCGATGTCAGTATGGGCGACCATCGTCAATTTTTTCTATGGACACCCATAGTGGTGGTGGTGATGATGATGATGCTAGTTGCCACTTACTAGGTCATCGCTGCGCACATAGCCCCGTGCAAAAGGCTCTGTATTCCTGGGTGTCATTTAATCCTCAGAAGTACTTGTGAGGTCGAGAATACTTTCGTCCCCATTTTACAGATGAGGAAACGGAGGCTGAGTCATGAAGTCCCTTGCTTTATGCGTCGGCGGCGGCAGCGGCAGCCGTCCGTCTTGAGAGACGATGGTGTAGCTTCTTAAGAGTCTATCTGCACCGCCGAGAATGGCTGTGCAGTCCGACTCGGGAGTGACACGGTATCTGTCTCCTCCCGTGTTGAATCGACATCTTGCGATGACGCTGGAGTGTCCTCTCCAGTGAAGCTGAAGCTACAGAGCCTGGGCAGGGTGATATGGAGGGTCTGCTGTTGCCCATGCAGCAGACCCCCCCTCTCTTCGCAGCTGAAGGATCCAAGGGAGAGACGGAGTCAATACAGCTTGGCTTCAGGTGCGCCGCAGGAGTTGCCGGTGTTGACTACAACGTCGAACCGCCTTAGGGACTCCGGCTCCGGATTTTCTGTCGGGGTTTACTCCCTTAGCCTTTCCCCTGAAGAGGTATGCCGCAAGGCAGCGGAGGTTTTTTGGAGTCAGAGTTTTCCTTCTCTGATGTGCCCTGACTGGAAGATCGAACCAGCGACACTTAGCTCGCAGGCCGACGCTCAATCCACTGAGCCAAACCAGCCAGGGACCTGCTTTATGCATATACAATTGGTAAGTTAGCAGGGCCAGGTCTGTCTGGTTCCAGTGGGCATCTTTGGTTAGGATTCAAATCAAATAAATAATAATAATAGTAATAATAATGGAGGAGAAATAGGGGGAAGGGAATAAAAAAAAGAGGCTAAGGGGAAGGCTCCAAGGAGAAAGGGAAACGGGGGTGAACGAGAGCAGAGGTTGGTGGAATTTCCCAGGTTGCGTGCCTCATAGCCAAGCCTGACCCTTCAGGGATGTCCCCATGTGGGTGGCAGCAAAAAGACCGGAAATTCTTTAAGGTTTTAGGAACTGGTCATGTCGCCCCCGATCATCCACTGCCACCGATCCCATGTAAAGGGGCTTCCAACTCCTGGGAGAAAGAATCAGTGGGCGGTGGTGGAAAGAATTCTGGCCTGGGAGTCAGGAGCCCTGAATTCAAATCTCAGCACTTGCTGCGGCCAACCTGCTGAACCACGAGCTGTGTGACCTTGGGCAGGCCCCTTCACCTTCCGATCCCTCCGCTTCCTCTTCAATAAGATGGGAATGATCTTTGGATCGACCTCCCACAGCGGTTCTGAGGTTTAAATGAAACAATCGTGGAAGCTGGCGGGCACAGTCAGCGCACTGAACGCGTCAGCTGTGACTGTAAGGCTCAGTGTCTTCCTCTGGAGAAGGAAGGGATTCGATTCCAGGGCCTCTGGGACGCATTTCGGCACAATGGGATGGACGTCTGATCGGGAAAGGCCGAGGAGAGAGATGGAGATTCCAGGATGTGAGAGGGGAAATGAGGGGGGTGGTGAGGACAAGGACGAGAAGCAGGTGGCTGTGGAATGGGCGTGAGGAGTCTGGAGGACCCAGGGGAGAGGGCTCCGGGCCAGCGAGGATTGGAGGAGGACCAGGAACAGGGAAGAATTGCCTGGGAGAAGGTGGGTTGCATCCCTGAGCCCCTCTCCAAATCCCGTCTCCCCTGCATTCCTCTCCAGGAAAGACCACTGGGACCAGACGAGATCGAAGGTAACGCTCTCTTCCCCAGGTGTCCCCGCATCATCGCCCACCCCTTTGCCTGTGTCTGTCCCTTTGTGCATCTCAGCGGAAGTCCTCGCGTGTGAAAATCTCCCGTCACTCTCTTTCCGCTCCATGGTGATTTTGTGGAACTCTTTCTCATGGTGGCGTAGGTACCTCCCAAAGTATCTAGAAGGCATGCCCACCCCCTAGTGTCTCAGAGACCCAAGAGTGACACATGAGTTTTAGGATGATTCGAAAATTACTGGTTTTTCTTTTGATGGTTTTGAAGTTCTCTGTAACTTCACCCAAGGCTTCGAAGGACTTCAGTGCTACTGTTTGGTGGCCTCAGGAATCATTTGTCTTGCTAACACATTTCATACATTGCTCCTTGAATTTTTGGTTTTTAAAAACGTGTCTTCCTTTGAGGAATCTCTAGTCAGTGCTCTGTTGATGGTTTCAAGGGATGCCACTCTTCCCCATGCACTGTTTCGAGTTCCTCCATAGTTCTCTCCTCTTAACTTTCAGAGCTCCGGGAGGCATTTCTTGAGTTCGACAAGGACCAAGATGGGTTCATCTCTTGTAAGGATCTCGGAAATCTCATGAGGACAATGGGTTACATGCCCACAGAGATGGAACTGGCTGAACCAGGCCAGCAAATCCACATGAACTGTGAGGCCGGGCAGCGGGAGGAATTAGCGGGCTGAGGGAGGGCGAAGGGTGTCATTGGCGAGGATAGAGAGGTTGAGAGCAGAGTTGGAGACGGAGGAGGGTAAGAGGGACTGGGGGTCTGGACGGAAACAGATCAGAGTATACTTAGGGAGGCAGCCTTTGAAGCGGTTAAAATGGTGACTCTTTAGAGATAGATTGGGTTCAAGTCCCAGGTCTATTGTTTACTAATTGTGGTAATTTTTTTAAAAGATTTTTAAAAATTTATTTTTAGAGAGAGGGGAAAAGAGGGAGAGGGAGAGAGAGGGCGAGAAACATCGATGTGTGGTTGCCTCTTGTGCGCCCCCAATTGGAGACCTGGCCCACCACCCAGGCTTGTGCCCTGACTGGGAATCGAACCAACGACCCTTTGGTTCGCAGGCTGGCACTCAGTCCACTGAGCCACACCAGCCAGGGCTCACTGTGGTCATTTTGGAAAAAGTGGAGTCAACCCCCACTCTGGAGTCTCAGTTTCCCCATCTGTCAAGTGAAAATGATGCTACTCCTTACTTTATGGGACTGTGAGAAGGACAGCGTTAAGGTTCGAATGCAGGCCGAGGCGTGGCCTCCAGTAAATGCTTGTTAAATGTCGGTTGGTAGCATCACCCTCAGACTCATCAGGACCACGAGACTGGAGCTGTGGTTTATGCAGGAGACAAAGGGACTTGGAGCCAACGCCGATAATTGTGTTGCAAGAAAGATGGGTTTGCTTAGATGGCAACCAGAGCTGATTCTGAGATGAGATTTGGGATTAAATTGCTATTGGGTTTGCTTCTGAGCATGTTACCGAGTAAACAAGGTTGGATTCAAGGACACGATAGTATCTGTATCTGGAAGAGACTTTGGTGCTCATTTAATTCATACCCTTCCTTCTCCAGATCTGCAGACGAGGGAGCGTGGATGTGAGCCAGTGACGAGCGTTATTCCAGGTTACACGGACTGTTACTTCCACCAAACCACAGTCCGTCCAACCCCCGTTCAGATTAGAGAGAAAGAGGGCTCGAGTGGCTAAGAGAAGCCCAGAGAAGGCAGAGCGACCGGAGAAGGTCTGTCTTGAAGAGACCTGAAGGGGGAAGGGAGGCAAAGGAGGCCTGGGGCGTAGGGAGTCTCACTAGACCTGCTTCTGCCTCCTCAGTGAGCGGCCGTGTGGACTTTGATAACTTCGTGGAGCTGATGACCCCCAAGCTGCTTGCGGAAACGGCCGGGATGATCGGTGTCCAGGAGATGCGAGATGCCTTCAAGGAAGTGAGTTGAGACAGTTTCCCTGCGCTGGTGGCAGCTGAAGGAGACCCAGAGGTCAATGATTAGTCATTAACTGTGGACAGAACCTGCCCAGACCAATTTTTTTTTTCCGAGCTCTGGTGGGACATATAGGAAAGGAAAATTGTTACAGAAACAGGGGAGTCCAAAAACAAACCCCAGAGTTTGCGGCTGGGAGACAGGGAGCAGGAAGCAGCTTTCAGGATGCCTTGCATGCCTGAGGCTAGTGGCTGGAAACCTTGTTGCACAAAGATCCGCTTTGTAACTTCCAAGGCTCAGGAAGTTTGGACGGTGGGATGGTAGGAAGGAGCCTGCGTAGGGCTCTGTGAATGGTCAGAACTGTTGGCAGCACCCACTGCGGCAGAGGACGCAGTCAGGGAGATATAAGCAGCTGCAGACATTTTAGCTGCGGCGCGCTCCCTCCAGGTGGCTTGGAGGAGGGGGTCTCCAGGCAGTCGCCAAAGTTTTGAGAAGGAGAGAAGATCCACGGTTTGCAGGAAGAAGGCAGTTTACAAGGAGGCTGAGAATCCAGGCGGTCCTGCATTGAGAGCTGGCGGGCACCACAGCACAGAAAGGACACCCCCCCCCAATCAGATTTGAGTGATTGGTTGGCAGCTACTGGTAAAGCCGAACTGTGCCTAGGACGTAGAGAAACGGTGTTTCTGACTTTCCTAAGACTGGCCAGGTCTGGGAGGGGGAGGCAGAGCTTTGTGTAAATAAACAATTCTTTTCCTTTTCACCAAACTCTGATATTCAGAGTTATGATTCTGGCGGCGGGTAGTCGGACCCCTAACTAAACAGCCCGTGGGTTCTGTTTCAGTCGGAGCAGCCCAGGGGTTCTGTTACAAAATCACATATTCCAAGCTCTGGCAATAGGTCAGGTCCTCTACCTATTTTATTAAATGTAACCCTCACAGATAAGGGCAGGAGTTAGTATTCATTGACCTAAATCATATATACGAGGAAACTGAGGTTCATGGAGATTACAAATCTTATCCAGGATCCTGCAGTCTCCAAAACATGTTAGGACTGCTCACCCCTTAGCCTGTAATAAGAAGGCGGAGTCCAAAAATGTGAGGTCCCAGATGGGGACTCCAAGATCACGTGGTTTCATGCACTTGTTGAGGAGATGCTTTAAAGTTAAGATCCAGTCCTGGCTGGTGTGACTCAGTGGATTGAGTGCCAGCCTGTGAACCAAAGTGTCGCTGGTTCGATTCCCAGTCAGGGCACACGCCTGAGTTGCAGGCCACGTTCCCAGTTGGGGGTGTGCTAGAGGCGAGAGGCAACCAATAGATGTTTCTCTCCCTCTCTTTCTCCCTCCCGCCCCGCTCTCTAAAAATAAATAAAAAAAATATTTTTAAAACAGTGAGATCCAGGGAGTGGGGGTTGGCTTGCTGAAGTTCATGTCTATCCCGTGATAAAATGCTCTCCTCACTCAGAGAGGTTTCAACTATGTGAGACAAAAACAAAGAATAGGGTAGAATTTGGAAGGTAAGACTTTGGAGCCAGGCAAGCATGGGTCTGAAAGCTGGGAGACCCCCACCCCCTAGCCGTGGGCTTGGCCCTCCCCGCGTCATAGAAAGGCCTAGAGCTGTGGTCGTGGAGACGCTCAGGCCTAGCCGGGAGCCGCCGGCCACCGATGGCCATCGAGCCTTGGAAATACGGCAACTGTGACCGAGGAATGGAATTCTTAATTTTATCTGTTAACTTCACTTATTTAAATTTCATGGAGATTTAGTTGGCTATAAATTCGATTTGTTTCTATTTTAAAAGAACACTTGATTCAATGACTGTAAAGCATTCGTTGAGGACAACTTGGGTATAAACTTTGTGAAACCTAAAGAGAGATCAGGTATTTCTGATGACATTCGGTGTCTGAATTGAGAAATCCTGTAAGCGTACAGCGCACCGCAGACACAGCTCAAGTACCTGCAGGTGACCCTGTATGCTGAGCTAGGTGACTAGGCACGCTAAGGACGTCTACGTATGCACGCTAAGGACGTGTACGTACGCACGCTAGGGGCATTCTGCGTATGCGCGCTAAGGACGTTCTGCGTACGCACGCTAAATACGTTTTGCGTAGTACGTAAAGGACGTCTGCGTAAGCCCGCTAAGGACGCTGCGTAAGCACGCTAAATATGTACTACGTAAGCATTCAGTGTGCAAGTGCCCGAAGTCTTAATAAAATCCAGTCTGTGAAAAGACAGTAACACAACTCATTCATAATTCTAAAATGGGTTGCATGCCGAAATGGTAATATTTTCGAAATATTGGGTTAAATAAAATCAATGATTAAAGATTAATTTCACTTGTTCCTTTTAATGCTTTTTAAAAAATGGTTTAAAATCCTCACCCGGGGATAGTTTATTGATTTTAGAGAGAGAGGAGGGGAGGGAGAGACAGAAACATCAGCTGGTTGCCCCCCATCTGCGCCCCAACTGAAGATGGAACCGCAACGTTTTGGTGTATAGGACAACCATCCAACCTACTGAGCCTCCCAGCAGGGCGTGTTATTATTAGTCACCGTCATCGTTGCTAATACCGTTGACCCTTGAACAATGTGAGCTTGAACTGCATGGGTCCACTTATGTGTGACTTTTCTTCAGTAAATATACCGGAAACATTTTTGGAGATTTGTGACAATTTGAAAAAACTCAGATGAACCTTATGATTTCCTGTATTCCATTTTCTTTTCTATGGTCTACTTTATTGTAAGAATACAGAGTATAATACACATAACTTAGAGAACATGTGTTAATGGGCTGGTGTATGTTCTCAGGACGGCTCCCCGCGAGCAGTGGGCTGTCAATAGTTGAGTTTGAGGGGAGTCAGAAGTCACATGCGGCAGGGAGTTGGCGCCCCTTAACCGCCAAGCCATTCAAGGGTCAAGTGCATTGTCCCCTTCTGCTCCTATTCAGTCTGACGCCAACGGCGATGGGGAGATCCCCCTGGTAGAGCTGCGGCAGGCCATGCAAAGACTCCTGGGGGAGAAGCTCGCCTCCTGGGAGGTCTCCGAGGTTGTCCAGGACACCGATGTGAATGGAGATGGCACTGTTGACTTTGAAGGTGAAGCCTCCCACGTCAACAGCCCGTGTGATTTCCCAAGTCGGCTGTTCCTTCTCACTCTTCCCCCAGTTTTAGGTGGGGGGCAGCAGGGTTTGGAAGAGTTTTTATTGCAGCCCTTTCTGTCCACATCATTTCAAAGACCTGAGTCTCTCACCCCTCCTTGTCCCTGCCCCTGGCTGCTCCCGCGAACACCATGTCCAGGAGCCCACTCCTATGTGTGAGCGGGCGGGACTCATGCCCACCTCACCCAGCCCCTCCTTGTTGACTGGGCACCTTTGTCATTGGAACAAAATGTCCCATCAGAAGGAGAGCAGATTGGTTAGTAGCTGAGACTCAGGGGTCAAATTCACCGGATTCGAATTCAGTCCCTTATTAACTCCATGGCCTTAACCTAGTCGCTTATTCACTGTGTCAGTTTTCACATCTGCAAAAATGGGGCAATGATAATACCTTTCTCCCAAAGTTTTGGAGGAAACTGAGAGGAACCATGCACCAAGCGCCCCTCCCTGTCCTCGCTCAGGTCACCGTTCTGTATGGAGCGCCCTTTTCTCTTTCTGCAGGCTGACTCTTAGCTATGCTCCTGGAAGGTGTCCCCACCTCGCTTACCGGGCTCGGTGACACACCTCTGCAGTAATCCTGACCCATGGCATCAGGATAGCTTACGCTAGTTTATAGCCCGTTTCCTTCTGGGCCACCGACTGGATCTTCCATCATCATGTCCCCAGTTCCCAGCACAGAGCTCAGCAGGAGCAGATCAAGTAACTGGATGAATGAAAGTTGGGAATCCCATGCGGATGGGAGCAGGGGTCATTTTTGTGGGAGACGAATAGGGATCATTTTTGTGGGAGACGAATAGGGAACATCAAGTTCTCTTTATGACGCTGATTGAAAAATCTAAGCATCTAATGGCTGCCTAAAGACCAAAGTCTATAATTCAAAGTCTCATGTTCAAGTGCATCCGTGACCTGACCCCCACCTTCACCGTATCTGCTACGGCCACTCTCTGAACTTGCACGTTCTGGCGCACACTGGGCACCTGCTCGGCTCTCCCCAACCTCTGTCCCTTTCTCCCCGGTGTGTTCCTTCCACACACCACACCTTTCCCAGGCCGTCAGTTCCTTTCCTGATCTTACCCGTCCCTCAGGAAGTCACACCGATGCAGCCTCTGCTAAGAAGCGCCCCTTCGTCCTTAGTTGGGTGTATTAGTCCCAGCTCTGGAGTCTACAGACCTTTCTCTTCCTGTCCAAGGACGCGTTCACTGCACACCTGGGTGTGTCGACAGTGTTTGCCTCCTAGGCTGTGAAATCCTGGGGTGGGGGAATTGAGGGGGGTCTTCCTTGAACCCTCCCTGCTCTGTGCGTCCCAACACTTAGTCAACATTTGTTGCATTGCTGTGACTTAGCCAGCGTTGCTGGGCGCCTGCTGGATTGGCCAGGCTCGGGGTACAAGGGGCTTCAATGAAGCCCTGGAAGAGGCAAGACATACGTCTCAGAGGAGACAGAGCCTCAGGCCCACCGCGGGCAAGGGAAGGACAGGCTGACCGCAAGATCTGGGTGGGACCAGCAAGTTCATCTGACACTGGGTCATAGCAAAGTCAGGGCAACCTGCGTTCATTCCAGGGCTTGCCATTTATCCCCCCACGTGACCTCAGGCCCGTTGGTCAGCCTCGCTGGCCTTGGTTGGCTTATCTGTAAAGTGGTACTTACCCCTCTCGGATGGGTTGACAGGATGAAGTAAGACACTCATAATTACGATTTATTTAGCACTCACTGTGACTTATAAACATTATATTGTTTAACTACCTTAAGAACCATAGGAGGTAACTTCATGTTCTATTGAAGAAGAAATCAATGCGTGAAGAGGCCAAGATCCCCTGCAGGTCCCCACATGTAGGAAGGGCTCAAAAGTTAATGTTGCTGCTCTTATGAAGAAACACCTCACCAGGGACTTTTCTTTGCAGTTTGTGAAGATGATGTCTCGCTGAGGAGGTTGTAGAAACTCCAGTCACTCCCCACCTGATGGATCAAGCATCTGTGGAGGACTGAACCCCTTAAAGGAGCGGGAGGGGTGTGGGGACTGGATCGGGTTAGACCCGAAGTGAGAGCTCTGCCGGGATTGGTGTCGGGGTGTGTGTGTGTGGGGGGGGGTGTTACATCTCTACAGCTGGATTGAGGAGAAAGTTTATCATGGAAATGTGGACGTAATCCTAAATCCCGACGACCTGCCCATCCCTTCTCCAGTGTCCTCTTCTGTTAAAATAGTCTGTTGTTAGATTCAAAAAGTTCATCACAGCCCTGGTCGGGGTGCTCAGTGCTGTTCTGTACACCAAAGGGTTGCAGGTTCGATCCCAGTCAGGGCACATGCCTAGGCTGCGGGTTCCATCCCTGGTTGGGGTATATACGAGGAGGCAACCCATTGATTCCCCTCCCCCCATCTAAAATTAATAAACATATCGTCAGGTGAGGATTTAAAAAGAAAAGTTGAACACATAGTTCTACCTGCCCCCTTCCTACTCCATCTGCTTCAGAGCCCTCCCCCTCTGTTTCTTTCTCTGGGCAGGAGGGAGGCGTGCCGATCAGCCAAGACACGGGTACTCAGTCAGACTGGGTTTGGAACTGGTTCATTAAACAGGCATCAAAGGAAGCTTACCCCCCCTCCTCCTCAATTTCCTGGAGGCTCGGTCTGCTCCCCCACCCCACCCCACCCCCCGGCTTCCTGCTTCGTTCTCCTTGTGAAAGATACTCAGGCCACTGAATTAAATCACAAATCTGGATTATCAAGGTTTAGGACAAGCTGATTCCTGGGGAATTAATCTCCTGCAAAAAGTCATCCTGTAAAGAGAGAGGAGGGGAGACGGGAGCCTCCAAATCCTCAGCTCTGCCAGGTTCCCCAAAGCTCTCTCTGGACGCCCCCTGCCCCCCTGCTACCTGCCTGGGCCACGGTTGGTGGGGCGGGGGTGGGGTGGGGTGTTCATCCTGGTGGCTGGCAGTTGCCTCCATCCTGACGCCCTGACACAGGTCCACGCAGCGAAACCAGAAGGCATCTTGCTCCTCGCCTCTACCTAGGAGCCCGACGCCTCAGGAACGCAAAGGTGCGCAAAGTAAGGAGTTCAGTTCATGCCTTCCTCTGAGGTTTTCTCATTCCTGAAACCCGTGAGGCAGAGGTTGAAAATGGCTCATTGGGTTCAATAGCCTCGTTTCATAGAATGAAAGCTTCAATTTTATTTTATTTTTTTAACAAGTGTGTTGGCATTTTTTAAAACAATTTTATTTATTTATTTTTAATTACTTATTTATTTATTTTTAGAGAGAGGGGAAAGGAGAACGAGAGGGAGAGAAACATCACTGTATGGTTGCCTCTCACTTACACTCCCAACTGGAGACCTGACGTGCAACCTAGTTATGGTGCCCTGACTGGGAACCGAACCAGTGACACTTGGTTCGCAGGCCGACGCTCAGTGGCTTGAGCACCGGCCTGCGAGCCAAAGGGTCACTGGTTCAATTCCCAGTCAGGGCACAGGCCTGGGTTGCGGGCTAGGTCCCCAGTTGCGGGCAGGAGAGAGGCAACCACACACTGGTGTTTCTCTCCCTCTCTTCCCCTCTCTCTAAAAATCAATCAATAAGTAATAAAAAATAAAAAAAGGTGGAATCAGAGCAATGTATGCCCTAACCCCTTACTGCAGCCTCTCCTTACTGTCACTCTTCACCATCCCGAGACCATTGCATTTGAAGCTTCCTACCCTCCGTTCCCTTTTCCCCTTCCTTTTCCTGTCCTTCTACCCTTGTTCACTCAACAGTGTGTAGGAAGGGCTTGCTGTGTGCCCGGCTCTCTTCCAAGCCTGGGGCTGTAACAGGGAACAAAATAGACCCAAACCCCAGGCCTGTGAGCTTCCATTATAATGAGAGGTGGAGACACCCACAAAGCAAATGAATAAGTAGATACAATCACATTTAGACTGTTAGAGGGTGGTAAGAGATATGGGGAGAAAGTGGAACAGAAACGGGGCTTGAGAGGCCCTGGGAATGCATTGGAGTTGTCATTCCACAGGGACATCAGGGGCCCAACTGGGGAGCATTTCAGACAACAGTGTAGGGTCAGGGTAAAGGCCCTGAGGTAGGAACGTGCCAGAGAGTTGGAGGAACAGCATGGGGACCAGAGTGGCTGCAGGGCAGGGGGTGGGGGTCAGGGGTCAGGCGGCGTAGGCATTACATCGTGCAAGTCTGTTTTTAGGGGTCATCTTAAGGGTCTGAGCAGAGGAGTAGGACAATCCAGACGAGTCTTCCAGGACTGACTTGTGCCTCCCGTCTGGGCTCCAGCCATTCCACCTGCACACTCGCCCACCCACTCATCCACGCACTCCCGCTCCGCGGAGGGGAACAGCCCTGAGGAGCTGCTGGACCTCGAGGAGCTGAGAGCCTACAGCCACACCAGGGTGCGGGGAGAAGAAAAAATAAGAGAAGCTCAGTTCGGGAAAATACTTCAAGGGAGATAAAGCGGGGTGGTGAGATGCCAGGAGGTTTGGGGGAGGAGCCAAGGGTGGTTGAATTAGCTGGAGTGGAAGGTGGAAGGAGGGGGAGGGGAGAAGAGGAGGCGAGGAAGGGAGGAGGAAGACACCGTGAGGCCGCATCTGGACTCAAGGGAAACAGATCTGTAATCCATTATTGATGTCCGCCAGGTCATGGGGAAGAAGAAATCACTGAGGCGGTCTTAGCAATGCATGTTCTACCCTTTGTTTACTTGCGCATTTATTTATGAATGATTTACTAAGAACCTACAAATGCTCCACCCAAGTCTGTGATTTTCCAGAACGAGAGAGCAGGCTGTACTTCCTTCCCAGGGTCCCTGGGCTGCCAGTGTGACACCCCCCGCCCCCACCAGAGTCTCACCAGCGTGGTCATGAGCGTTTCCATCCCCACACGCTCGGACCCCTCACCATCTCTCTCATTCCAGGAAGCAGGGAGGGCAGCCCGCGTTCACTGGGGGCTCCTTTATTGGCGGCCGGGCCACATGTTCCCTCTGTGTTTCCCGGGTGACTGTATGATTAAGCAAGACAGTCGACAGGGTATTTCTAAGCTTGAAAGACGCCAGTAGAAAGGCAAAGCAGGTTCCAGATGCCACAGGTCAGGCTTCCTCCGAAGACGTTTCTTGTCTCCTGGAAAATAAAATCAAAAGCCAGCGATTAGCCAACAGGTATGCATCGACTGAAAATGCAATGAGTTGTATTGATTTTCCAAACTCCGTTAGAAGCAGCTGAGTCACGATAAGCATTTAGACACCTCCCCCCAGCCTGGCTCACGGGAGCAAGTTAATCAGTGATCAGTGAGTGCCTCTACCTCACCTCAATTGTCACAGGTTTGGTGCCAGAAGAAGGTGGTTTTGCTCTGACGGATGGAAGCTGGAGGATGGGCACTAAAAAAATGTCCTTAGTCCTAGCCACGGGCTGAGGACGACTGTGCGAGTCTCTGAACGTCCACCCTGTTCAGATGGTACCCAGAACTCCAAACCCATTCCTTTGCCTCCCCTCCATCCAGCGAAGATCATTGTCACTGCCAAGCCCAAACCGAGGAGGGTCACTAATTTCGGCGGCGTCCCTAAGCCCCGCGCTTTATGGGAAGGACGGGAAATGTTGCCAGAGTTCCCACCCTGGAAGGAAGGGCAGTGGGGTTTTGTGCACGCATCTGATGAAAGGGCTTCTCTTTACGTTTAAATTCCAGAATTACGGAGTGATGCGGTCAGCTGGTTCCTGCAGGAGGTCTGGGAAGAATTTCTCCGGGCTTTAGAATGCTGAAGCCAGAAGGAGAGACGAGGACAAAGGAAGGGGAGAGCGGGGCCTGCAGAGATAGCTAACTTCTGTGTTGAAGTGGGGAGGAGCCCCGGGAAAGGAGCAGAAGGGAACCCCGACTCTCCCTCAGTCAGCCCCTCAGTGATGGGGGTAAGGGGCCAGCTACATGGTGCCGCGGCCTCTGGGGACCAGAGAAGTCCCCGCTATCCCCTTTCAAAGTAGGCTTTCCATCTCTCACGCTGCAGGCTCAAAGCTCCCAGGCCTAAAACTTGGAATGACACCCTTCTTGGTCTGAAAAGGATCGCCCCCCTCCTGCCCCTTGCTCTCCCAATTTCTTCCAGCCTTCTAATTGGGGAAGTTGCCCCAATCTCCCCACCCCCCTGCCCCGCTCCCACCCCCTGACTCCACCTTATCTCTGAGAAACAGAGCTCACCTGCCTGGAAACCTCAGCAAACCAGATATGCTGGAAGGAAGAGATCCTACCTTCACATCAACAGTGCCCCCCCCCCCCCCTTTCACATCAGCCTGGGCTTGAGCGCTGCGCCCCCGCGCGCCGCCTGCCGTACCTGTGCGTCAGCAATACACCCAGGTGCGGTCCCGGTCATAGTTGTACGAGGTCGCGCACCACAAAAGGTTCTCCTTGGATCCTTTGCTTGTGCAGTTAAAATAATTCTTGTTTTTGTAGTTGAATGGGAAGTGGCAGGGAAAGCCGGGAACCAGGGAGGAGATGCCTTGGGAGAAGGAGACGAGACCGTGGTTATCCAGCGCCTTTGCGCTACAGCGAAGCTTTGCGAATAGGGTTTTGCCGTTCAGGCCCTGCCCCGGACTCCCGTTGTGGGCGGGGGTGGGGGGAGGTGTGGAATGCTGGCCTAACCCTAAATGTGAGAGGAATTCTCCTCCTTCCAAGCTGCTCGGGTTTAGAACTTGGGGGCGGGTGGGGATAGTATTGGGGACGAAGAGCAGAGAGAAAGCACAGGGGTCCTGGAGGTGGTCGGGCGAAGGGCCCCATTGGGTCCGGGAAGGACCAGGGAGCGGAGCGGAGGCACGCAGCGGACAAATTACAGTGGGTCCTCTGTTCACCGATCCCCAATCTGTGAATCTGCGTACTCGCTAAAGATTAACTGGGACCCCAAAATCAGTCCTCGTGGTAGGTCATCTGTGGGCATGCAGAGCGGTGAACTATTCGAGTTGCGCACGGCCTCGTTCCCGGCTGAAGCCCGCACGGCAGCGCTCGGAGACGGGGTCCTGGTTGTGGCCCGGGTGGTCCTTCCTTTTTCGCATTTTTGTGCTTTTTGTTGGTGATTCCACTGTTTTAAATGGCCCGACGCACAGAGCTCGAGCGCCCACTAGTGTCCCCAGGCTCAAGGGGGCTGCTCTGTGCCTCCCAGAGAAAAGACGTGTGTTAGTGAATGAGCTTCCTTCAGGCACGATTATAGGCCGTTAGCAGAAATGATCCAAAACGTGAAGCAGGGCTGCCCTGGCCGGGTGGCTTAGCTGGTTGAAGCATGGTCTTGTACACCAAGGTTGTGGGTTCGATCCCCGGTCAGGGCGCATAACCGGAGGGACTTGGTCGATGTTTCTCTCTCTCTCTCTCTCAAATCAATAAACATATCACATATATTCAGGTGAGGATTTTTAAAAATTTAATAACTTGAAATAGGGCCAAAGTATTGCCACATGACCATTTCCTGTCATTCTAGACCAGCGTCTGTTGACAAGGTCAGGCCCCTAAGAGTCACCTGATTCTCTAACTCATTGTCAGGAAACTCTCTGAAGGGCCAGACAGTCGATATTTTCCGCTTTGTGCGTCCCTCAGTGTCTGCCACGACTTTTCCCTCCGACACGGACAATCCCTAAATAAATAGGCGTGGCTGTGTTCTAATAAAATTCTGTATATATAGACCATGTACTTCGAATTTCATGCCATTCTCACCTGTCACAAAATATGATGCCTCTTTTGTTTTTTTCAACCATGTGAAAAATGTAAAAACTATTCTTAGATTGCAGGCCGTACAAAAGCAAGCGTTGGTCCAGGTTTGGCCCGCAGCTGCGTCTGAGCTTGCAGACCAGACGGCTTGCTGCTCTAGGGAAGTAGCGTTTTGTTTGACTTCCTGTCTGCTATGGACTGGAGGCCCCGACTCTGCAATTTGTAGATTAATACCCTGTGAATAATTTTCGTTCAACAGAGATGCCAATAATTTCTGTCTGGTAGACACGACAGCCGCAAAGGTTTGCTAGCCCTTTAGATCTGAACGGATCTGGTATTTCACTTAGCAACCTTGCTTCTGCTCAGCATTCTTTTCTTCGCTGGCTGGATGCATTTCTCTTAATGCCCTTTGAACTGGCTTTTCTGCCCTTCTAGTTTCTTATTAATACACTTAAAAAAAAAGATTTTCTTTTATTATTTATTTTTAGAGAGATGGAAAGGGAGGGAGAAAGAGATGGATAGAAACATCAATGTGCGATTGTCTCTCACACGCCCCCAATCGGGGACTTGGCCTGCAACCCAGGCCTGTACCCTGACTGGGAATCGAACCTGCGACACTTTGGTTCGCAGGCTGGCGCTCTATCCACTGAGCCACACCAGCCAGGGCTAGACTTTTTTTTAAACCTTAAAAATAGTATCGTTCATACTCCCTGTTCATCAAACCAATGACAGCACGTATCCCCAGAGCCAGGCACAGTGCCTGGCTCCCAGCGGCCCCGAGTGGGCCTTGGTGGAGTGAATGAATGAAGGGGCCCGCCCACACCCGCCCAGGCCCCGCCCACACCCGCCCAGGCCCCGCCCCCAGATTACGGGTGTCGGCGCAGAGACTCCACTTCCCATCCTCATCCATGTTCTCTGTGGTTGGGCACCAGAGCTTGTTGTTTTCATCCTCGATGCACTCAGAGATGACACTGTTTCTGTAGATGGAGGGGAAGATGCAGGGCCTGCTGAAGGAGTTTCCCCCGTACTCTGAAAATGACCGTGCAAAGGTTACCGGGCGAGAAGAGACGAGGAAAGGGCTTCCGTTCACGGCGCGCCAGCTGCGGGCCGCGCTGTCTCGTGAAGGGAAGTAGAATATCGAACGCTCGCGAACAACTCCTTGGGGTGCCATTATTTTCACTTGACCGATGGTGAGAACCCAAACTATTGACCCCCACTCAGTTTACTGTCTACAGTAACAAGGCTTTACTGTTCCCCTGGGCTTCATCAACACCCTACTACTCTAGGAAATTCTTGTCCGGGAAGATAAAAATCGCAAATAACTTGATTGTTCATCCCAGGAACTTTCGGAAAAAACTATTGAAATAAACATCAGGCCTTTCAACTTTTCAATAGATTGCATCAAAAGATGATGTACTCTTTAACTGGAATTGAAAAATAAATTTAAAAAAATGTTTTAGCCCTGGCCTGGTGGCTCAGTTTGTTGGGAGCATCGTCCCATGTCCCAAAGGGTTGCGGATTCAATTCCTGGTCAGGGCACACACTTAGGTTGCAAGTTTGATCCCTGGTGGGAGTGTGTACAGGAGGCAACCAATCAATGTTTCTCTCTCACATCGATGTTTCTTTCTCTCTCTCTCCCTTCCTCTCTCTAAATATCAATAAAAACATGGCCTCAGGTGAGGATTAAAAACATTTTTTAAGACTATGTACTGTTCAAGACACTTGTATCCTTCTCAGAAACATCACCTTACCACCACCAACTCTAAACTATTATATTATTATCCACACCCCATCTTGATCACATTCCCATAATGAAGAACCCACAAACCTCATTCACATCCCGACTTTGCTCTCCTCCCTCCAAGATGCTAGCAGGACCCGGAAATGTAGCAATAATCCCAGCATAATTAGCAGGCTGCTTTGGTGGGGTTCTGGGGGAAGCCAGAATTAGACTAAGACGACTGGGGTTTAGAGGCAGAACCGTCTAGTGATTAAGAGCAAGATTTCTGAACCTCGGGCTCGCTGGAATCAAATCCCAGTTCTACCACTTAACCACTCAACATCTTCGAGCCTCAGTTTCTGCATCTCTAAAGTGGGGCCACTGGTCGGATTGAAAAAAAAATCTCCTAGGGGTTGTTGTGGCAGATGAATGAGTCACTGCATGTGAAGTGCTTGGAACAATGCCTGGCGCACAGCTAATGCTGGCTAAAAGTTCACTCTATCATAACCACTATTATTTTTATTACCTGATGTGCCCAAGGCCACACAGCTGGTAATGGCAACAGCAGGAGGCTCACTTTTTTTTTTTTAGATTTTATTTATTTTTAGAGAGAAGGTAAGGGAGGGAGAAAGAAAGGGAGAGAAACATCAATGTGTGGTTGCCTCTCACACGCCTCCAACTGAGGACCGGCAACCCTTTGATTCTCAGGCCATTGCTCAGTCCACTGAGCCACAAGCCAGGGCTGAAAGCCTGCTTTTTGACTACTGACTCAAATGATAGGCAAGGTGGAAAACTCATATTTCTTAGGCACATTGTATGTTCGCAACACCATGACGGGTCTTTTAGGAAAATGAACTCTAATCTTTACAAAAAATAACCATTTGAAGTCAGCCTTCGTGTCCTGATTTTGCAGGGAACAAACTAAGAGATGAAATAACTTTCCTAATGCCATGGAAGAGGCCAGACCTTTCCTGCCAGGACCTATTCCTGGGCATCTGTTTGGTGATTTAAGCATATTCTAATTTAGATATTAAAGTGAGAGTTAACTTACAATAAGGTTTGAGGAGGATTTAGAACTGTACACAGTGTTGTGATACTATCATAAAATTGATATCTTATTTGGTTTAGGATTTGAAAAGATCTAAAGTGATGGGTATGTGGATAGAAATAGAGCTGGTGTGGCTCAGTGGATTGAGCACCGGTCTGCAAACCAAAGGGTCACCGGTTTGATTCCCAGTCAGGACACAGGCCTGGGTTGTGGGCCAGGTCCCCAGTTGGGGTTGTGTGAGAGGCAACCACACATTGATGTTTCTCCCTCCCTTCCCCTCTCTCTATAAATAAATAAATTCTTTTTTAAAAAAAGAGTGGAAATGGAGACGAAGTTCATCTTGAATGAGAAATTAGGTTAAGAGAGAGGACAGAGTGGGAGATATAAGGATGAGGCTGGTTCAGTGTTAAGGACACAAGCTCTGGAGGACCCTGGCTGGGATAAAATGAGGCTTTATACGAGGTTAGGATTCCCTGAGTGCTAAGGGAAGAAGGTAATTAGGACTCTATACAGGAATAAGTGTGCTCATGAATAGTACCTAGCATGCGTTTTCATTTCTCTGGAGGGAAAGTAGCGAGAAAATGTGGGCCTTGGATCCTTATGGGCTTTGAATTCAAATTCTAACTCTGACATCACCTAGGAGTGTGACCTTGGGCAGGATTTCATTTTGCTGGGACCATTCACTGACCAGGGGCAAGCTAGCACCTCACAGAGCTGCCCCGGAAAGGTGCAGTGGGTTGGTGTGGACAGAGCTCCTGGGCCACAGCCTAGGACGGAGGGGGCACTGGAATGAATGGAGGCCGTCAGTAAGTTAAGCGGAGGTGCAGAATTAAGATTAGATGTTGCCCTGGCTGGTGTGGCTCAGTGAATTGAGTGCCAGCCTGCAAACTGAAAGGTCGCTGGTTCAATTCCCTGTCAGGACACATGCCTGAGTTGTGGGCCAGGTCCCCAGCTGGTTAATGTTCCTCTCACACATTGGTATTTCTCTCCCTCTCTTTCTCCCTCCCTTCTCCTCTCTCTGAAAATAAAGAAGTAAATGTCTTTTAAAAAAAGATGAGATGTTAAACTTCATTGAGATGCAGGTAGCGTTTGGCACCAGGCGACTCTGGTTGTTGCCAGTCTGGAAACAGAAATACTTGAAAACCAATATCAGGACTCCTGCCTATGGTTGTGGTTCTCAGGACAATTGGTTTTCCACGCTGGCATGGGGGATGCAGGAGACCACGGCCTCAAGACGTCCCTGTTCCCTGTGGCTGTCATGGTGGATTCTCTGAGGAGACCCTCGGTCCCTAGAAGCATTTCCCCTGGTGCTCTGCCCTCTGCCTTGCCCCCACGCCCCCGCGAGGGTCACCACTTGCCACCTGCCTGCCCACCACGAACCCCGTCCCGGCTCCGAGGCCTTACCGTTGACTTCACAGTATTTCCACTGCTGCTTCTCATCGAAGCTGGAGGTGACTGCGCACCAGAGCTTCCCAAAGAAGCTGCCCTCCGTGATGCAGCTGTGATAGGACCTGCCTCGGTAGATGAAGGGGAACACGCATCGTGGGTAATCTGTATGGAAAAGCAGTCCATGAGCGGTTTGACTCTCTGTTCGTGCGCAGGACAGTCCATCAATCACCGATCAATCAATCAATCATCAACCACCAAAGCACAGGACAAACATCAGGTTTTATACATGCATTTGACAACATTCGTTTCATCAAGCATTTGGAAGAGGAAGCCTGCCCCATATGCTTTCAAACCTTCCCCAATTGGCCCTGGCCAGTGTGGCTTGGTTGGTTGGAGTGTTGTCCTGAAACTGAAGCGTTGTGGGTTCATTTCCGAGTCAGGCCACATGCCTGGGTTGTGGGTTTGATCCTCATCTGAGCGAATGGGAGGCAACCAATCAATGCTTCTCTCTTGCATCGATGTCTGTCTGTCCGTCTCTCTCTTTCTCTCTCTTCCTCTCTCTGGAGGCAGTGAAAAGGTGTCCTTGGGTGAAGTTTTAAAAAAACAAACAAACCTCCGATAGAGTTTCCAATCTCAACCCATGGCTCCCCCTACCTGTTGAACAAACTCAGTGTCTTAAAAAAACTAATCTGTTATCATCACCAAAAGATCTGTGGAAATAAAGTCAAGACAGAAGCTTTTTAATGGTTTATGACCAACAGATGAAGTCAAGATGTTAATACACAAAAAAATGTTGAGATCACGGGAAAATGTCAAACGTGGTAAAGTTAACATGTGGGCGCTGCGATGTCCGTAAAACAGACTGAATTTCCCGCCATAAACGTAGTGCAACAGAGTTTCTGATGTTATGTTTACAGTGCGTGGATTTCCTCACACACAATAAGGTCGTTTGGGAGTGATGGAGGGGCTGTCACAGGGGGAAGGAGTGGGTGGCATTTGAGAAGGGAGCCAGCCATGCAAAAATCTGGGGGAACGACCTCCAGGTAGAGGGAATAAAAGTGAAAAGATTTAAAAGGTGAGAAGGAATATTCCAGAAGCATGACAACCACCAGAGCTGGAGGTCTGCAGGCAAGGATGGGAGAGGAAGAAGATGAGGACAGAGAAGGACAAGGTCATGTAAAGCAAACCAAGGTGAGGGGGTTTCATTCTGTCTTTTTCCTGCCTGTTGAGATGTATGAGTTCTTTATATCTTTGGATCCTAACCCCTTCTCAGGCATATGATTCGCAAGTGGCTTTTCCCATTCCATACATTGTCTTTTCATTTTGTCGATGGTGTCCTTGGCAGTGGGGAAGCTTTGTAGTTTAATGTAACCCCTCTTGCTTTTGCTGCCTCTGCTGTGGGTGTCAAACCCAAAACATCATTTCCAAGACCAGTGTCTAGGAGCTTACCCTCTGGGTTTTCTTCTGGGAGTTTTATGATTTCAGGTCTGACATTTAAGTTTTGAAAAGTTTTGAATTGATTTTGGCGTATGGTATAAGGTATGGGGTCCAGGTTCTTATCTGCATTTCCTTTTTTCTTTTCATCTTTTTATTTTGATTTCTGCATGTGGCTGTCCAGTTTTCCCAACACCACTTATTGAGGGACTCTGTTCTCCCCATTGTAACTTCTTGGCTCTTTGTCATAAATTAGTTGACCATAAATGCGTGAGTTTATTTCTGGGCTCTCTACTCTGTTCCATTGGCCTATGTGTCTGTTTTTATGCCAGTACCAGACTGTTTTGATGACCATAGCTTTGTAATGTAGTTTGAAACCAGGAAGTGTGATGCCTCCAGCTTTGTTTTTCTTTCTCATGATTGCTTTGGCATTTGGGGGTAGGGGTACAGTAGTCCCTCTCTATGTCGCAGTTCACTTATTGCGGCCTCACTGTATCGCGGGATTTTTGAAAATATTATATTTAATTATTTATCACAGATTTGTTCGCTATATTACGGGATTTTGCAGTGCTATATACATATGTTGTCAAAGTTACGTAGGTTTAAGACTGTAGAATGTGTTTAAGAACATAAATAGTGTCTATAAAAGTGCGGAAAAGGTTAATAAGGGAATGAGAAAGATTCATAAGGGACTGGGAATGGTTTATAAGTGTGGGAAGGGTTTATAAAGCCTTAAAATATATATAAATACTAAAATAAGTGTAAGGTTCCTGCTTCATGGATTTTCACCTGTCGCGGGGGGTCTAGAATGTAATACCCGAGGTAAGTGAGGGAATACTGTATTCTCCTAAGTGTGATGGTGAGGCATGGGGGGTGGGGTGGGCATGAGCAGGCAGGAGCACTGCCTACTTCACAGTCTAAAAAGGTGGCTTTGGCCGATGGGGAATAGATTGGAGGGAGGTGAAGGGAATTTGGCGCAACTAGTTCGCAAGCTTTTTGAGCAGAGTCGATGGTGGTTTGGGGAAGGGCAGAACCTGGAGAGATTGGAAGAAGCTGACGATGGGATCTATTTTGAAGGCAGTGCTAACAGGCTAGTTGGTGGATTAGACGTGGGGTTGGAGGAGAAGAAGAACCAGGGTGACACCTACGCTCCTGGTTGGAGCAGTGCTGGCACCTCATCCTTATTGAGGAAGCCTGCCAGTGTGCAAGAAGGCTCTGCACAGCACTCAGGGGGCGTTATTTGGGAATGCCCTGGGAATACCACCTCCCCTCTTCTGTGGTGCAAGGCTGAGATGTTAATGCTGTTTAGAGGTGGTGAGAAAGCTGTCCGTTATGAGTCCAAGCAGCCGAACAGATTCAGAGGCCAGAGCCGAGAAAGGAGATTCAAGGCCAAGCCTTCATCTACACAGGAGCCGCACATGGTTTGGCTGAAAGGGGCCAATTAGAAGCAGGTTGTTGAATTCTTTAAGTTGCTCAGAACAGTGATATAGTGGAAATAAGTACCTCCAGTCCCTGGTTGTGTCTGCATATCCATGTTAGGCAGAGTTTTGCCCCCTTTTGTGTGTCTTAAGAATGTTTGGGGACCTTCCCCCACCCCAGAATTAAAAAAAAGAAAATGTCTATTTCTAATTTTGAAATTCAGCTTCAACCAGTCCATCCATATTTGCATTATTGGAACTAGAATGAAAGTTTTAACAGTGGTGGTATTGCTTCCAGGTTTGGTTTTGTGTTTTTTCCATGTATGCGGGCTTTTCTTTTCTTTTTTTAGAAGATTTTATTTATCCATTTTTAGAGAGAGAGAAAGGGAGGGAGAAAGAGAGGGAGAGATACATCAGTTGGTTGCCTCACGCACGCCCCCAACTGGGGACCTGGCCCACAACACAGGCACGTGCCCTGACTGGGAATCAAACCCACGGCCTTTTTATTCACAGGCCAGCACCCAATCCACTAGCCACACCAGCTATGGCTCTTTTTTCCTTATTAATTTAGAAAATTAAGAAAGAGACAAAGAATACAATGGCTCTCTCTGGTTGACTGGGTTTTAAATCCCTCCATTCAGAGAATACCGGTTTTTTGTTTGTTTGTTTGTTTGTTTGTTTTTTAAATTCTCAGCCAAGGACATTTTTTTCATTGCTTTTAGAAAGAGGGCAAAGGAGACAGAGAGAGAGACAGAGAGAGAGAAACATTGATCGGTTGCCCCCATTTTCTCCCTGACTGGGAATCGAACCCACAACCTTTTGGTGTAGGAGAGGACACTCCAACCAACTGAGCCACACCGGCCAGGGCCAGAAAGCACCATTTTAAACACTATCACGTGAACATTAGTGCCCATTGTTAACCTTCAGTGTTCGGCTTCCCAGAGCATTTCTCTGCACACACGCATTATTACAATTTCTCTGGGAAAATCCCATTACGCACACTCGCACATTCTCCTTTGCAATCCGTCATTTCCACAAACGTGCCGACGGGCCAGTGCGCTCCACTCACCTTCCACGGAGCACGGCTTCCAGCGCCCGTCATACACGGCTCTGGTTGCGCACCACGGCGAGAAGCTGCTGCTTCGGGTGCAAGAGAAGTAAGCAGACCCCTTGTAGGTGAAGGGGAAGACGCACGGAGCCTTGGTATCTGGAGAACAGAGGGACAGAACACGGGGGCGCTAGTCACGATGCAGGAGCCAAGCACCAGTCTTGGCTTGGCTCTTGCAAGAGGTCTGAAGGCGGCGTGTGCAGTCCTAGCACCCAGCTTCCTGAGGACGCGTCCAGGTCCCGTTCGCACCGACAGCGTCGGGGCACAGTTTCATAAACAGAGAAGGCGACCAAGCTATGTCGTTTCTGGGCGTGCGCCCCACCGGTGCCGCACAGGATACATTTGGTGGGTCACGGGGTCGCCTTCGATTATGTAGGGACACACATTAAACCATTCTGAAACACAGACTGAAAAGCCATGTCCTTTTCCAGCCCTCCTGGTTATAAAGCTGCCGTGTAACGCTGGCCTTTCTCCACGGTGCCTCTGATGCTCCTAATCTCTCCTTTTAACAATGAAGAGGGCAGGCTCAGCCTCAAAGCCTTATTCGGACAACAGTGTCCGGTAGAATTTTATAACAGGATTTTGTTTTTATAGTATTTATTTTTATTTGCACTTCCTATTCACGTCAAGCAGTAGTGAATTACAGAGCTGATGTTAACTATTCTTTTAAAATAAATGTATTCAAGCCCTGGCTGGTGTGGCTCAGTGGATTGAGCACCAGCCTGTGAACCAAAGGGCTGCGGGTTCAATTCCCAGTCAGGGCACGTGCCTGGGTTGTGGGCCAGGTCCCCAGCTGGGGACACACGAGAGGCAGCCACACATTGATGTTTCTCACCCTCTCTTTCTCTCTCCCTTCCCCTCTCTCTAAAAATAAAAAATAAAATAAAAAATAAAATATTTTAAAAATTATAAAATAAATGTATTCAAGTGAAAAAGAGGGAACACATTTACAGGGGTGGGGGAATCAGTTTGTAAATTATATAAATGTCTGATCACCATGCTGTACACCTAAAATGAATATAAAATAATATTGAATATCAACTGTAATTGAAAAATAAAAAAGTAAATTTAAACGAGAGAGTGAGCACATTTAAAGAAAAGTGTTGAGCAAATAGAGCTGATGGCGCGCAGGTGCGGTAGACATTTGGGAAGCACAAGCCTTGACCTCTATGATTCTGTAGGAAGACAGGGACTTTGCCTTTTACACAACGTGTCCGCAGAACCTAAACAGTCGCTTGCTCATAGTAGAGGTTTAAAAATAACGGACAGGAGAAAATAAGTTTGGAGAGTGCCATGGGAAATAACCAGGTTTTTCTAACGAGGGGCTCATTGGAAGGGTCGGCAGGCAGGTGGGTGAGCTCAAGACCAAAACAAGTCATACAACAGTAGAGCTACACTCCAGAGACTTCACTCCTTTCCTTCTTCTCTGTCACTGAACAAGCTGAGGTAAGACAGCACTCTAGGGATGAAAGAGCAAAGAGGAGAAAAAGCAGAGTGGTGATCAACGTCCTGCTGGAACAGCTACGTACATAAAAATCCAGCCATGCGTTTCTCTGGAGCCTACCATCGCACAGATCCAAGGCAAGAATCACAGTACCCAGGGGGCGCTAGATTAACGCTAACAGAGGAATAATCGACAACACTTCTATCCCCACAAAACAAAGCATTAGCCAAGTCTGATTTTTAAAACACTGCCACAAAGTATTTGAGCTTTAAGCAATGAGAATAAATTTAACTATATGTACTCACCTAACTTAAAATTTATGGTCCTGGCCAGCTAGCTCAGTTCGTTAAGAGCATTGGCCAATACATAAAAGTTGCAGGTTCGATCCCAGGTCAGGGCACATACAAGAAAAAAACCAATGAATGCGTAAATAAGTGGAACAACAAAGTGATGTTTTTCTCTCTCTCAAGTCAATAAATCAAAATAAAATGAAATTAAATTTAAAAATTTAACTAGAACTTGGGAACAAGTCCAAACCCTACTACTTAACAGCTAGGTGATCTTGGGCAATTTATTAAACTTCCCTAGGTCTTTAAGTTTCCTCACCTGAAAAACAGGAATAATCAAACAAATCACAGTTGATGCATGTAAAGAGCCTATCACAATTCCTAGCACATAGGGAGTCCTAATAAATATTAATAAATAATAATATAATAAATTTCTAACTAATAATACAGTTTAGATGCTATATAGTGATTGGGTTAGTTTGATCAACAGAAACCAGAAACTGAGGCGCTATAGGGGCAAACAACTTAAAATCAAATGAGCAAGTAATTCCCCAAGAGAGGTATATTTTTTTATTGAAACTTTGACTCCCTCTACAATATTCTTTCTGTGGCAATTCAATTAAATGAGATTCAAAAGAAAGAGTAAAGAAGAAATAGCCTTGTAATATAAATATTTCCAGTCTTTGCCCTTTGCCCCGTACATATATATAACATCCCAAAAGGCCACATAGCATATTTTCAAACCAACATTTTTCAAATAAAAATTTCCCTCATATAGAGAGATACCATACACTACTGGTATAAAATTATAGTCAATGCAGCAAGAAGATCAATGAGTTAGGAAAGAAAAATGAGCAATTCTTTAAAGGAAACAAGAAAATTTTACTCACAAGTTTAGCTATTGCTAAGGGATGAATGTGTGTTCATAGTTACTAATAAATGCCTAAAGCATATGTAAGTACGAACATAAAAGCCAAGCAGAAACGGCTAGGAAAAGAACGTTACCTATTGTTACACATTGCCTATAAGAAATAACTGCCAAAAAGCCAAAATAAAGAGGATAGCATTTTTGCATATCATCAGAACACTATTAAATAATGGCATTGTAAGTGGCGCCTAAAACAAAATAGACATATTTCCAGTGCTTTAAAAGAGAACTCCAACATGGGAAAATTATTTCTTTATTCCAAAATTGTTTCTATATACAGAAAAATTTTCTGGAAGACATTTTAAATACCACCACAATATTAGACAAATTACATTTATCCTATTTTCTTTACTGTTTAAGATAAAAAGCCAAAGGACAGGTCTGTGAACACAAAAAGCATAAAAACAATCCCTCTGATGATACCCATATTTACAAAGAGGCATCTGAATGGCCCACTGTCCAGAGTACTCCCTGTAGCCCAGAGATGGGCATCACAAGATGGACAGAGAAGAACATTGTATTGGTCTCTTAAGCCTGTTGCTTTACATTTAGAATTTTAAGGGAGCAAAACGCTTCAAAAGAGAGTATATATGTATGAGATGTCAGGAGTTCATTATCTCAATTCTATAAACAGGAAGATCACTAAAAAGACAATCTTAGAATGTTTGAGAATCACATCACTTTCTCTTATTCTTTTCTCAGCCTTTCATTCCTTGTCCATACGGTACAAGTACTTGAACAATCGTCCAAAACATCTTCCTTCACTCTCCTATCAGTCAGTAGGACTGATCTCGTCTCTCTGATTTCCAGGCTTTTAACCTTCTCAAATCTTTTTTCTCTCTCTGTCTGCTCGTGTTAAATCCTACTCACTTTTATTGTGTAAGAAGTTACATCTGTTCATCCAACACGAATGAACTTTACAATCTAGCCACCTGATAACCAATGCTTACTTCTACTCTGAATCCTTTCCTTCCTTAAATCCTGTTTCTCAACAATTATTTCTCATTTTAGCCTTTGACAAGACAGATAAAGAATTATATGAATAAAATTAGCATTTGTCAAGCATCTAGTATTTCTCAAGAACTCTCATCACATTCAATCTCAGTGAAGTTAAATGTGAAGTAGGTTCCATGTGTTAGGGGGTGAAAGGCAAAGACAAAGTATTTTTATTACAAAGTTATTTCTTTATCCTTTCTCTTCCTTTTAAACTTCGTTCTAATTGAACTGCCATGAAAAGGACATTAATTTACTCAATCTATAGACTTATTTAAGTGACAGCTATTCCAAATGAGTACACTTCTCTCACTTCTCTTTATATATCACCTTTCTTCTTGATTCTTCTTTTCTTTTTTTTTTTTTTTTTTTGTCCTTACCTGAGGACATTTTTTCATTGCTTTGAGAGAGAAAGAGAGAGGCAGAGAGAGGGCGGGGGTTCGCAGGGAGAGACATCAATGTTCACTTCAATTGAGTGCCTCCTGCACACTCCTCAACTAGGGATCAAACCCGCAGCCCAGGTATGTGCCCTGGCCAGAAATCAAACCTGCGACCTTTGGTGTACAGGATGGTGCTCCAACTGAGCCATCCAGCAAGGGCCACTAGGAACATTCTTGAGACCTTTACTGTTTGGAAAAATTAACTGCAGAATAGTTCAACATGGCCCTTTACTAAATTTAATTATTACCAATCTAGATTCCTTTAAAGCATGTTTTCATTTTAACATTTTTAATAGAAGGTCACTTAGTTCAAAAGACAAAAAGCACAACATTTTTAAGTCACTTTTCTAACCCCAAATACAAACACCTTGTTATTCTTTATTTTATTTTGAGTAAGGTTGGGCAATTTTGTTTTGCATGTTTGAGAATTATTTGTATAGCCTTTTCCATTAATTGTTTTTTTATATCTTTTGTCTATATTTTACTGGATTAGAATCCAAAATACACAGAACTGCTATAAATTGGTAATAAAAACAAACCTAACAGAAAATTGGGCAAAGGATATAAATAGTTCACAGAAAAAAATTTTTTTAATTGCTCCATTATAAGCCTTAGGCACTATCATATCAGCAATCATCACCCTAAAAACATGTTGAATGGTGACGCTCATGGGGTTTTTGCTTTCCTTGTTCCCTCTCCAGCTACATTTCTAAGTCTCAGTTGATATATTTTCCTCTCATACAAACCCCCCCAGATTACTCATTCTAAAGTCTCCTCCTACCCCAGATAATCCTTCCTAACATTTATCATGCTCTGAATTTATTCTGTTTGACCTATTATCTGTCTCTCTGCATTTAACTGTATGGTCTTTGAGGGCAGTATACTTGTCAGTCGTGTTCACTGCTATATTTTCAGTACCCAGAAGAATCTCTGGCTCAGAAAAAGCAAGCAGTATTTACCTGATTATGACATTGTGAAAAGTTAAACTGAAATTAGAATCCTTATATACTGCAGATGGGAATATAAAATGGTGCAGCGACCTGGAAAGAAGCCTGGGAGTTCCTCAAAGGTTAAAAAATAGAGTTACCACATGATGCAGCAATTCCACTCCATAGTGTATATAACCCAAGAAAAATGGAAGTGTATGTCCACACAAAAACTTGTATATGAATATTCATAGTAGCATTACTTATAATAGACAAAAAAGTGATTAATGGATAAATAAAACATTTATTCAATGGATAATTATTCTGCAATAAAAAGAAATGAGCCCTGAATGGAAGGCTCAGTTGGTTCAAGCATCATACCATGCACCAAAGGTTGCGAGTTCAATTTCCTGTCAGGGCACATACATAGGCTATGGTTCAATCTCCAGTCAGGGAGCCTATGGGAAGAATTGATCTATGTTTCTCTCCCACGTCTTTGATGTCTCTCTGTCTCTGTCTCTCTGTCTGTCTGTCTCTCTCTCTCAACAATGAACACATCCTTGGGTGAAGATTAAAAAAAGAAAGAAGTGAAATATTGATAAATTCTGCAACATTAAAGAACCTTGAAAAAATAATGCTAAGCCAATCACACAAGACCACATATTGTATTATTGCATTGATTTGAAATATCAAGACTAGGCAAACCTATAGAGACAGAAAGTAGATTAGTGGTTACCTGGGACTCGAGGGGAAAGAGGAATTGGGAAGAAATAGGTATGAGACTTTCGGGGGAGGTAATGAGAATGTGCTAAAATTGATTATCGTGATGGTTACACAATTCTGTGAATATGTTAAAAATGAACTGAATTGTCCACTTTAAGTGGGTGGATGGTACAGTATCTGAATTATATCTCAATAGAGATGTTATTTTTTAAGAAAGTTAAACTGGACAAAATAAAAACTGGATTCTGATGCCTGACACCTGAGAAATGGATACATCACTACTACTTTACTGGAACTGATGCATGGAAACGGGAAAAAAAGAATAGAGGGAGGAAAAGAAGGCGAAAAATGCTTTCTTGAAGTTTTAAAATATTCTACTGCCTCAAAAATATTATTTATAAATAATTCAATTTAATTTTCCTTTCCTTCTCTAAAAAGAGGCTGATCTAGAACTGAAAAACATTTCCCTGATTCTCTTTTGTCCAAAACTCTTTCAGTAAAGTGCATCTGTAGCAAATGTAGAACCAGATCTCCACACACTACCTATCAGCAGGCCTAACACTGCTCCTTGGCGTTCTGCTCAGACTGGCGAGAAGCTCAGGACAAGTCAGTTTTCAGTTTGGATTGTCACACTGATGAGGCATTAGAAAGCGGGCAGAACTGCATTCTGTTATGCAATACCGTCTTGACACTTTCCTAGAAATCTGAAAGCCAAATATATTTTATGGTTACACATGCTCAAATTCCTTCATCTTTAATAAAGAATCAAGGTTCAGATACCTTTTAAATATCATTCTCAACGTTTTAAGCTAGTATTTTACAAAACAGTTTAAGACTCTTTACAGATATCTTATGATCAGTACAAGAGTTTTAAGAGCATTAACCTGAGTTGACAAGGTTGATTTATGTCTTACACCCACAACCTAAAACTTTTTGGTTTAAGGTCTCTGCAGGCTGCCTTTGACAGCCATGTTACAGAAAGTTCCTAGAAAGTAAGTACAGTATAAACAGGAAGGGCACAGGCTTGGGAGCCAGATATACATCAGTTTGAATCCAGCCTTGTCACTTGGCCATGTAACCTTAGGCAAGTTACTTAGCTTTGCTAATTCTCAGTTTTCTAACCTATAAAATTAGGATAATACAAATTTATGGGGCTATTACAAGGATTCACCAAGAAAATGTTATATATTTTTCATCACCAGCATATTCATGGCTTACTGCAGGAACTTAGTGCTGTAAATATCTTCTCCCTCTTTGCCTTTCCTCCTAATCATACCTCAATAATCAGCACCAAAGCATAAAGCTCAAAAGAAATCTTTCTTAAGCCAAGTTTCAGGCTAGAACATCACAGAGGCGATGCCATACAGTGGTTAAGATTACAGATACTGGAATTTTCAGAAATAAAAACATAGCAGTATACATTTTTTTTAAATCTCAGCAAATTTCATCAACATAACTAGACACATCAATCAGAAAACAAGAAACCACACATGACTTCTTCCACAAAAGTAGCTGACAAGGAATCCCTCTAAATTCTAGAATATAGATAGGTGTGGCCAGAAACATCCAAAAGCATCAAGTTGTGATGGCAAAGAGAAATACACAAGGGATAGCCATGAAACCCAGAACTCACCAGCACAAAATCATCCCATCAAAGAAAAGGATCAACACTATGTGGGATCCTAGGCAAGTAATGCTGAGAACAATTACTGAAACTGGAAGGAGTCATATAGGCTCCAAGCCATAGGGGAAAACAATCTTAAAAACTGAAGACTCATTAAATGAAATAACTGCCTAGCAATCTGACCACAGAACACAGTGGTTTATACATCCACAGGGAGATATAATCTGAGGACCTTCCCCCCCAAAACTGCAAAGACCTTAACTTCATTTAACAGTCTGTTATTTTGAAACCATTATAGATATAACACAGGACAAAGAAAATACATAATTATGTATCCAATTTTTAACATTAAAAAAAAGAGGGACAAATATAAGATCAAAAACATTAAATAAAAATCCTGTAATCTTAAATCTGAATTAGAATTATCAATATGAGCTAACTTCCCTCTGTTTTCCTAAATGCGAACAACCCAACAGCACTAAGCACCCATATTGTGGACTTTATATATCATTCTTCAATAAAAAGATCCATGGCTCTTTGGAGAAACGGCAGATTCTACATCTAATGCTAAGAATATACAATGCAAGATGAGTCTAGCATATTTTGTTATACCAGAAAGTAAGAAGCTATAAAAGCTAATAATGGAGTCTTGTCAAAAAGACACAGGAGCCAACTAGAAGGAGATCTCACTGGACAAATGTGGGACAATTCCAATATCAAAACGTATAATGCCTGCAACTGCACATACAAAAAGCCAAAGCTTTACAATAACTACAAGAAAGGAAGGAAGGAAGGAAGGAAGGAAGGAAGGAAGGAAGGAAGGAAGGAAGGAAGGAAGGAAGGAAGGAAAGGAGGGAGGGAGGAAAGGAGGGAGGGAGGAGAGAGAGAAGGAGGAAGGGAGGGAGGGAGGAAGAAATCAAAATTTATACACTACCAGAGAATACTTAGGCACTACCTTATTATTCTTGAAATTGATAATTAAAGGGAAAGAACTAAGCATTTTATACTGCTTTTCTAGTATGAACTGTACTTCAGGATAACCAAATAACCCTAGTGGATCAACTAAAACTCTTCTAAAGAGTTTTGGGTAATAAATGAAGAAGGAATAACATAATTGAAAATTACCATTTTCAACCCCTAAAAAACTCAGTAATTCAAGCACTGATCACCCATGGATGTAAAACCACTAAGTACAAGGATGATGAATAAGGAATTTGACAACGAAAGGAGTAGGCTGGCACTACTGAAATCAATCTTAGCATTACAAAAAGTAAGACAACGAAACTGTATGGCTGCCATGCTACAATATAAATCTAATCAAATCTTCAGATCTAATTTCCATTTCAGAGAACACAAGCATAAATGAAATAATGCCACAAGGAAGTACTCAGCAAAATCCAGAATGTGAGGTATTCTACAGGATAACCATACTGATTTCTTTAACAAGCCAGTAATGTGTGGAAAAGTGCTGGTGGCTCATGAGGGAGTTGGGAGGTGAGGGAGTCTCTCCGCTCCAGTTTAAAAGACAGTTAAGAGTTGTAACAATCCAATACAGTGAATGGACACTTTTGGATCCCAATTCAAACAACCCGACTGTACAAAGACTGTAAAAAGACATTTAGATTAGACAATCAGGAAGTCTGAATAGATATTAGATGATATTAAGATAAAGTCTTATTAACTGAAGAGCTTATTAATTTTGTGAGGTTTGATACTGGCACTATGGTTTATGTAAGGAAGAAACTATCTTTTTAAAAAGCAGACTTTAATATTTAGGGATGAAATAATGTGGTGTTTGGAATTTGCTTTAAAGCCGTCTCGCAGGAAAAAAAGGCTATGGGAGGAGATATGAGACAAGTATAAAATATTAATGGTGGTTAAATCTGGTTGGTGGTTATGTAAGAGTTCACTGTACACTCTACTTTTTTTATGTTTGAAAATCTTTAAAAAGTAAAACATACAAAATAACAAATAAAAAACAAAAATAAAGAAAAAACAGTATGAGCTCTAGAAAAAGACTGCTAGGGAATTGGATCCTAGCTCTCCCAGTTATTGACTGTGAATTTGGGTGAGTCATTTAACTTTAAGCATAGTTTTCCTTCCATCAAATAGGGGAAAGAGTACTGTCATTTATTAAGTTTGAATGAGATAATCCATATAAAGCAGACAGGATGTTTCTAATAAGTGTCCACCATTGTCATCATTACTACCAGTAGTACTATTATTGTAGAAGATGTGATGGCAAAGATTCTTGAATAGTTCTTTAAGTGAAGAGCCAATGTTTGTTTTTTTGTCAAAATTCTTATTTCTTCAAAAACACAGATAAATGCATAATACAAAACATCTATAAATATCTACATGTCCTTTTCTATTAATCAGCTTTTAAAAAATTAATGAGCAAAAACATTACTTCACCAATATAACAGCAAAAATTAACTGTTTCAAAATTTATACTATTCTTAAATTAAATTTAAGTGACAGTGTTATCGATATTTCTTCTATCATTCATGGTTCTATTTTTAAATTTAAATTTTTCCTAAAATGATACATAAAAGAAATTATCTAGATAGTAGAAAATCTAAGAAATATACAAAGCAATCTTTTTTCCACGAAGAACTAGAAATATTCTCCTTGTTTCCAAACAAATAAAATCAGTTTGGTGCTCATACCTACTTTACATAATACCAAAAAATCCCTTTTGTAAATAAAAAATTACACTGAAGTCTACAGAGCCGAAACAACTGATAAATTTTTCCTTTCACTTTTAATCAGGCTTCCTGTTGTAAGAGCTCAGCAGACAGTGACGCGAGACACTGCCTCCCAACTTCGGTTCACCTTTGCAGTTCCACAAGGGACACCATGTCAAGATTGTTCAGCTTTTTTGATGAGTGCTGCGTGGGTAACTAATGTGTAAATGCAGATACGTATAGAAAGCGGTTTTGACAGTGATGTATTGCAACTGGTTCCAGATGTCGGTAAGGGATGCCTGGCCAGGCATCTGGGGCTCCACTGCCACAAAGCAGCGCCAGGACCAAGCCAATCTTCAAAAGACCATGGCACTTTAAATCTTCAATTAGAATCTTCTTAAAACAATTAACTCTGCTTCCCCTCTTTCAGGGAAACACTAAATATTTCTACTTTGTTGCTTGCTTTTTAATTTAAGGAAAGAGAGGTCGAAATATTGAGTATCATAACAGTTTGGCTGCAAGGAAAACTTCAAAGCAAACTGCTGAGGTATTCAAAATTAAGCACCTATTCATGACATATAATGAGAATTTTAACCAAATGGCACAGAAACTTGAATATATACAGAAGTTTAAGCAGCCCATGATTAGCAAAGCAAATGTCAAGATTACTCATCTAATGATATTAGAATTCCTAAGAAAAGAATATCAACATTAACATGGTACATATATCACAATAATTGTAAGTCAAATCATCAAGCTTATCTCTCTCCTTTTGCTGTCTATGAACTTGACAAGTGTATTTAGCTGAAGAAAATGTGCTGCAGTTGCACTGACTTTAAGATAAAAGATAAATTTTATAATAATGTATTTCCAGAATAAAATTCTAGGGAAAAAAATGGACTAACAAGCAGAATGTGAATAAATGAAATTTCTGGTCCACTGGCTAATGAAGTGCAATGCAATATATACAAAAATTTCAAAGTAGAAATACATTATTATAAGCATGCAATGAATAGCCTTTAACCTTTAAAACTGATAAAGTTGCACTTTCTACATGAAAAACATTGTAGCACAGCTCCAACATAAGCACTTGGTCTAATGGGAATTTTTTTTTCAAACAACCTGTCTGTCTCCCTCTTCTTTCAATACCAAACTTCCAGCTCCAATCAAAAAGTCTCTCAGGGGACCACCTACAGCTACATTCTCTCCGTGTGGTTTTGCTATAAGGCATTTTCTCATTGATCAAGGGAACTGCAAAAAGCATGCGTTCTGTTTATCCTAGAACAAAGAAGGTGACTTATGTTACTGATTTTCGGTATCAAATCAAAGGTTTTGAAATACTTTTAATATAAATAAGGGCAAACAAAACTGTCAGAATGATGTTTAGAACTCTATGTTCCTTTTGATTTCCTAATAAATTGAATAAATTGAACATTCTAAATATATTACAAAACTTTTAATGTGAGAGAGAACCTTGTGGTCAATAACTTCCTGTTAAAAATAAGTTGTTTAACTACAGCCCAAAGCTGTTATATTTGGTCTGATATAACTTGATATGCTAATTGAAAGGTCAAGAATAGTTTTAATAACTGACCAATTTTATTTTTCCAGATGAGTCATCAAATTTATTTCTAACCTTGATTTTAAATGATCAACCAGTAAAATTTTATTAGTTTTAAATACATTAAAGCAGTGATTTTCAACCTTTTTCATCTCATAGCACACATAAGCTAATTACCAAAATTCAGTGGCATACCAGAAAAAAATTGTTTTTGCCAATCTGACAAAAAATAGGTATGATTTTGACTAATTTGACTAACTGAAAAAATAATAATAGTAACTACCTACCCTTTTTGCTCTAAAGTGACTTTTAAAAAAAATCAGGTGCCCATATTTGTTTATAAGGATTTCTGGTACCAAGAATTAACCTATCGGACATAACCTTATTATGTGACGTGACCAATAAGTCCGTTTGGGCTGGTCTGTTATGCAGCGATCGCACAGAGAAGAAATGGGATGGAAAGCAATGGTGGTCAAATCATGGAAACAGGAGCTGCTGGGAGTGTGTGCAGGGAGGCACAGACAGGCAAAGCTTGGAAGGATGCATGAGAAAGAACCGAGGTGCCCGAGCCCGCATTCTCACGTGGTCCCTGACCTCATGGTCATGCAGCTTCACCATATGCATTTAAAGGGACTGAAAAGGCAAGACATCTGCCTTTCGGAGAATGAAGGATACTAGGCTCCTTTCAGGCCCCAGCCCAAGGCCTCCAAGCAAGGAACACGTGCAAAGGAAGGAACGGAAATCACCTCATGGCTCTATCCTGAACTGATGCCAATGTCTGTTGGAGAAGAACTTTAATTGTTCGGTGTACATTTTGGGCAAAAGAAAGAAAACTGGACATTTTGTGAGTTCTGGAAAACCAAGGAAGCATTATTTGTTGCAGAGAAGTTGGTGAAACATAGAAGGATTCGAATGGAGGCTGTTTAAAAGATTCCTCAAGATCATGGTGATTACTTCTTCCCTTTCAAATGCAGAGTATATTGAAGTTTCTTTTAAAAATTCATATAGGAGAATCAGTCTATGCAGCTACAGGATGGAAACTGTCAGACAACATTCCCAATTCAATATTATATTGTGCTTCAAGAAAAGACTTCCATATATTCTAGATTTAAAAAGCCTCATAAATAAATAATAATCCAGTGCATGCTGTGAAAAATGAAAAAAATAATTTTGTGTTTGCATTTTACTCCACCAAGTAAAATTTAATCTCTCTTTTAATATAGCATGCTTTATATAAAGAGGTAAAAAGATGTAACCTTATGAAAATTGATTTTTTTACATGCTTAAAAATGTCCCTTGCTGTACTTATCTAGGCATTTTCCAGCTGGGAGTATAGAGAGGCGTCGCACATTGAAAACCTCACCAGGTGGGGTTAAAAGTAAATGGCGCTATCGTGATTTGATTTAATGAAGTTTTTCTTCATGGTGTTAAAAATAATCAAGACCAGGCAGTGACTTTATCAGTATGCTCTCCATTATTCAGGTCAGGCTTTTAAAAGGGCATCATGATCTATAATAGTGGCAAGCACATGGTAGGTGCTTAGCAAATATTTGTCAAATGCTGGGCTTAAGGGAAGTCATGGAGAAAATCAAAGGCCCCGGTCTGAAGCTGATATCACAGGCTATTTGGATGGGCTGAAATCAGACCATCTGGGTCTCCGTGCAGAAATGTTCTTCGTTTTCTGAGCACTTCTCAGTGATTTTATAAAGTATAGGATTGATACCATGTCCTCAGGACACGTGACATTGTGAAGACAAGCCTGTCACAGTCCACTGCCCTCTAAACAAACATGTCCTACACACCTATTATGATCAGTAGTATTGGAAAGACCCTAATCTTCAAGGGTCTAACAACTCTCATCTGAAAAGCAAGCAAACAAACAACAGTTTTAAGTGCTGCCAGGCCCTCCCCTCCAAGGGCAGAACTAGTCTCAGGTGAGATCTTGCCTGAGGAAAAAATGGGAGTGATACTGCCCGCCACCCCGTGACTAATTTCTCCAACACGCCAATCCGTCCCACCAAATGCACCTGCCTACAACGCCATCTTTACCAGGCCTCTCCTGGGTTCGAAAGCACACGCTGAGGCCCAGTGTCTCCCCGGGTGCAGGGTGGGGTGGGCGTGGTGAGAAGGAGACCGATGTCTGAGCAGAGGCACACAGGAGAAGTGCTGGGAAGTTTTTTCTCTCAAGTGGAGTGATAGGTAGCTAGGTAGTCATTTTATTTATCATTATTTAAAATATACATAAATTACTTATGTGAACTCTTATGTATGCACATGGCATAATAATTGAAAATTTTAAAATGCTCTGGCATCTTAAAGCTGAATTAGAGGTCAGACGCTTGGCTTTTGTTTTTTCGTATTTTGTGTTTCATTCACTCGCTTTTCTTCATAGTTTTAGCCCGTATCCTTATATCTTCAAAAGATTTGTTTAGTTTTGCCTACATTCTGAGCTTCAAGTTAAATCACACTGTGAACAGCCTCTGCGTAACTGCTGTTTAAATTCCACACTATGTTTTTAGGCTGTTTCTATGTTGATTCAGGTTATGGTAATTGATGTATGTTTACTGCTCTCTAGAATATCACTCTATGATTATACCCCTGTTTATTTCCCCCCTTTAATATGGAAATCTATTTTGACCATGGACAAGTCATTTACCTTTCTAAGCTCTAACAGGCACATAAAAAAGCTGTATAATTGACACAATAACACACACACACACATACAAGATTACCTGAGTTCCTAACACCTAGAAGCAGCCCCTTCCTCCCCTATTGGGTGTTCAGAAATGTACATTTATTTATCTTCTACTTTGAATATATACAGTCTTCCCAAGCCCCTTAGACCCAAAGAAAGGATCAATATTTCATGTCAAACACAGGCCTCAATTTAAAATTTAAAAGTCACAGGGCACATGGACAAGCGTCCTCTCACGGTCAATGCTCTCTCTTCAACAGCACGTAAAGTGCGCCTGGACAAGGGCCTTTTCACGCTCAGTTCCTTCTTCCTGGCACACTTTTCCTCTGGCTCCTTCCATTGCTGGCTCCTTCTCACCTGTGAAGCCTGAACTTCGGTGTCACCTGGCCATCGCTTCAGGAGCAGCGCTCCCTGGCCATCCTGTCTGGCACAGCGCCATGTCTGCTTGCTGCCCCTCACATGTCACTGTGGGAATACAAGTTATCCACTCATTTCCTTGTTTCTTGCCCAGTTCCCCCACTGGAACGTGAACTCTGTGAGGGGAGGCAAACTCCGGTTTGTCGGGAAGGTCACCCATGTGTCTTAGCACCGGACATCTAGTAGCAAGGTGGTAAACAAACAATTGCAGCATTAGCTCATCTACCACCATGTGGCAGAACTGCAGATTTCTATGGGAGTTTCCATGTAAATAAGACACGTGGACACCAGATCCCTCATCCAATTGCTTCTCTCTCCACCTGAGCTTGCTACACAGTTCAATTTCTAGGAAGGCAAATGGGGCCACAGGTCTTCCCTGCATGCTCACCTGCTTCCCCTTTATTGTAAGCATCCAATGGGAAAGTTATATGAAGATAAATCAACACAAAGATGCATTTTCCTTATCTTTAATGCACCTGACTGTTTGAGTTTTAATCTCACCAATAACCATCCCATCGCAAGCTCTTAAGGATGGAAACCATCTCTTCTCGTATTTGAAATTCAAAGAGGAAGCTCAAAGAGCACCATATGACAGGAGGTATGGATATTTATGATCAAGCAGGATGATCAGCTAGAAGCTGTAGCTTGTCAATGAGGTCACATCATATTACGAATATGGTTTATTACCAGCTCCCAAAGATAGGCCCTCTCTTTGGTCAATAAGAAAAGGATAAAAGGTTCAAGGTAAGGAAAAGGCACTTTATAAATGAAAACGTTCACTAATGAAATTAGTATCGTTATTGCAGGAAGTGCTAATTTTCCTGCTCACTGAGAGTTTAATAAAAATGTTATGTCTACTCTATAACTGTGATTAATCAGTGTGGTATTGAGAAGTGCAGAGATTCTTTTTCAACAAGGCAATTTTCAAAATTTGAAAGGGTGTAAATTTCATGCAAATTGCTTCATGATCATATATATACAAAATGGAGCTGACAAAATTGCAGTTAGGAAAGAAATCATTAACATTTAACATTTTTTTATTCCAACTGCTCCTTAAGAGATATATTGCAGGTGAGAAGATAGGACCGAGTGAAAAGCCTACAGGTGAATGTCAACAAAATGAAAATAATTTTAAACAAACTGAAATGTGGATGTCGAGTCCAAACAGCAACTTGAAATAGGAGGTTTTATAAAGGGAATATCGCTCGAACGCAATGAGAATGCACCCACTTGTTTTACTCACAATGTAGAGGCGATGGAGCACCTTTCTATTTCTGACTGTCCGCAGTGGGAAACAGTAACGTCCGCTTACATGATTCCTTTCAGAAAAGTCCCAAGGCCCCTTGTGATTTCAAACAATAGCTTGCACACCTGGGGGCCCCTCAGACAGATAAAGTGCCCTCTTTCGTAACCCCTCTGCCCCTGGGAGGCCGACACCAAGCCCTCCCATCTCACTGTGCCTGGAATCCGCACCCAGCACTATCTGGGTAAATCCAAGGCAGGTTACTCATCGGTGGGCATAGCTAAGAGGAGGCTAATAAGACCTCAAGTGTAAATATGACAGCGTTAAGATTATTAGACGCTTCGACGGATGGCCCTTAAAATTTGTAAGAAACAAGCAGAAAACAAAGCTAACTATGTTCGCAGACACTAGTGAGAATATTGTGACATATAACTAACAGCCAGCTGTTTCTGGAGTTTTAGAAGTCGAAAGCTTTTTTCTTCTTCTTATTTTTTAAATATATAACTTAGAAAGAAATGGTTAGCAATTTCTAGGCAATAACTCACAGTGATTCTCAATGTTCTAAGTATTGCCACGGTTCCTTGCATCGGGTGGATTTTTTTTTCCAAGCAGGCATTTGGAGGGACAATGTAATGATAAGTAGGAACCATTTTCCTCCCTCATCTTCATCCCATACCTCATACATTTTCTAAAATTATGGCCGTACTCAAGGCAGTTATTATGTGATGTGCAAGCAGCTGGCCAGAAATTTTCAAGGGAGAATGCCAAGTTTCAGAAATCTAGAGAGTAACCCCAAAGTCACGCCCACACCCTCCACTCTGTGCCTTAGAGTATCACTCACTGCACTGAAGACACTTCAGGTGCAGGGACAACGCCAGGTGAAGATGTCACTCAGCAGCACCATGGGCTGCATGATCTTGACGAAGGTAACTAAGGAAGGGATGGAAGGAAGTGCAATGAGTGGCGGTGACTCTCAGGTCTGCAGGGACATCTGTGCCTGCCACCGCCCACCCCCAATCCTCAACCGACGGTTATTCAGTATAGTCTCGTGTGTTCCAATTTTCTCCAGGGGTTTCAAATTCAGTTCTCATCGCTCAGCCTGCAAATAAACTCCAAGTGTGCGTCAGAGATTCCCAGGCTGATCGGATTTTGTAATCGCTCCCACATACATGTGGTGCAACTCTTGTACTTCATTGAAAACAAGAAACCACGTGCAATTAGATCTTAAATACAGATCAGCTTGGAGGAGGGAGAGAACTAAATTCAACCACTGTTCACTGAGCACCTGTTTGGTGCAGGCCGCGGCTAGAAATGGAATGACACGTGGTCCTTTTCCCCAAGGAGCATTTCATCCAATGGGAAAGATGACCGTGCAATTGGACAAGCATGACACAGAAGTGCCCGTGGTGTCGGGCAGCTGGAGGGAGGAGGTGACCAGTTATCTAGATGAGTAAAGGTCTGGGGAGGCTTCATGGAAGACAAGATGCCAAGAGCTGGGTTTTGATGGATGAAGAGCAGTTTGTCAACAGACATGTGGATAGAAAGCAAGAGAGGGAACCTGGGGAGAGGGTTAGCACAGTTGGCACCGATGAGTCACCCTGGTGAGCTCAGTTCAGTTTGGCTGGAGAAGGGGAAGCAAAGGCGGCCAGAGCAGTTCCCTGAAGCCAGGTCAGGGGCTCGTGAGCCAAGCTGAGGAGCTCACGGCGACTTTCACCTGAGCTCGTTGCTGCTTTTATCCTGTGAGCCCCTGCTAGCGAGTCCTGTTTTGCAATAGAGCAAGTGGTAATGGGGAAGGTTCTTTGAGATATTTCATTTGCTCAGTAACTGAGTGTTTAGCTTGGAGGTGAGAAGTGAAGAGTTACCTGGTGAGGGAATGCCCATATTTGAAGAGTCATAATGAGGAAAACAGGAGTTGACTTCGTTTGCTGTGGGATATAGAACTGAGAGCAAAATGATTAGATATTCAAAGGGATGCTTTCCGATTCAAAGAAGGCCACCAGAACAATTAGTGGGACTATCACTTCCTTTGGCCTTTTGGTCTCTGCACAAATGTCTTCCCTCTTCTCTGATTGAAATTGGTCTAATGTCAGAAAGAACTGAGTGTCCATGATCTTCTTGTGGAGAGTATGAATCAATTTATAGGAACTACAGCAATGAGCACAAGAAAACCCCAGTGATTATGGTTGCCAAAGGAGCCCACTGGCGTGACTAGAGACAAAAGAAGCCACTTAAATGCATGAACACACACACTAATGACAGATCAGGTCACTTTAAAACAGACTAATTTTACCCAAAAGTTAGTACAATGCCAAGTTATTCAATTGTCAAATGATACTGAGCATTTTCAGCATGCTCCCATTAGTTCATGGTTGATGATCATCGTGACCATATATTATCACCTAGCTATTTCCCTGTGTCCTTGACAAGGAAGACTCAATCCAAAATAAAACTGAGCCCACACCACAACTAAATGTTTTTTTCCTAACATGAACACATCGTTTAGTGTAAAAATAAATAGAACTAGAAATTGTCTTTAATAAACTAATATTAGTCTCCCCAGAGGGTTAATTATGTCGCTGCATATTTAAGAAGAATGTAAATAGCCAGTTTCAACAGATGTTCTTTTAAAAGGATTGGTTATCTGGGAAATGATGGGTCTTTGTTAGAGCTTACCCCAGTGGAATATAAACATTAAAATCATCCGACTATCTGTCACCTGCCCCTCCCACTCCTCCAACAAGTGTTATCCACGCCGATTCACCCTTTGGTTATCAGCAGCTTTAGTGACGAGTGCTCTAACCAGAACTGCGGCCTCAGATATCAGGCGACCTGTTCTGATGATTTCCAAGCTCCCCTTTGACCATTGCAAAGACCCCAGAATGGCACCTGCCCATCATTACACGTCTCAGCTTGGATGCTCATTACATGGTCATTTTCAGCCTATTATTTTACCCTGGAGGGCAAGATGATGAGTTTAAATATCTGAGTATGTGAAATGCATGGTACATGCATGGATACCTATTTGAAAACTTCCAAGGGAAGAATGAGAATTTGTAAAAGTCATTAGAAGAAAAACGAGGCCACAGATTTCTCTATTGTTTACTCTCACGTGGCATTTTGTCATACTGAATTGTATGTTATCAGGTTCAGAGTGAGAGCTTCGGCTTAGCTATTTGGCCAAGTATGGACAGAAGAAAAATCCTCAGGGTGGCAGTTCATTATTCCAGGCAGAACGACGGCTGCTGACCTGCGGGTGTGGAGAGGACAGGTGTTCCGCTCTGACCTCACAGCCCGTCCTGGGTGTCTGCCAGCCTCACTTGGCCTAACTCTTCATTATCATCCTGGTTAGACTCCCTTAACAGATAGGGAAACTGAGGCTGAGGGAGATTTACGACTCCGATGGAAAACGTAACAGAATGTACGTTCACGATTGATCTGCTAGTAACAAGCATAAAATTTCATCTCAGCCAGAAAGGTAAGCAGATAACTATTGATCTCCTCAACTGCTTCTGAAAAGGCCTGCTCCACGTAGGAGTAAGGTAATGAAGAGATGGGGCAGTTTTATGTCCTGTAGACCAGAAGGGACAAGGCAGCCTAGTGCCATTACTTATGGGAATGACCTAAAAGACAATAAAAGCAAAAGAAGAGCAACGACAGATGTGGCCACAGAGCTGAGCTGAGAGAGATGCTTAATGTTTGTTATTTAATCGCTCCACTACTTTGTCATGAAAATATCATGTCCGTTTAACAGATTAAAAAACTGAGACTCAGAGAGGGGAAGTACCCTGGCCCGGGATCACACAAGCCCTAACTGGCCCATAAGAATATCCCGGGCCCACGCGACTCAGAGCTGCCCGCTTCCACTGCACTCACTGTCTCAGGCAACGCTGGCTGGGCACAGAACTCTCACCCCACCCACCACAGCAGCACCAAAGCCTCTCAGATTAGCTGCCCGAGGACCCAGGGGCAAGGCAGGGCCAGCAAGGTATCAAACCCGTCATGCCCACATGTCATACTGGCAGACCCAGCTGATAAGTCAGAAAGGCTTGTTTGCAGAAGGGAAGATGAAAAGCTCAAACTCAGCCCTCTTGAGCCTGAGGAAAGGGCTCCGGCGTACCATTGTGTGGCTATCATGATCTAATTCCAGGGGGTGCCCTTCACCTAGAGCTGAGCTGTGCAAAGCTCGCTTTGCTGTTGGGAGGGGGTCTAGAGCATCCCCAAAGCAATCCTAAAATTCACCCTGCAGAAACCGCTAAGGCTATGCCACATGAAAGGGTGTTGCGATAAAGACCCGTCTCCCATATTCCCTCCATTCCCAGCCAAGGGCAGTGGGGGCCTTTCAAGTCTTCCATTGGGCATGCTCCCCAGTGCCCAGTGAAATACCTGCTCATTCCACAGGTTAGAAACACGTCTGTAACTGCAGCAGGCAACAGTCTGAGAAAAAGAAGGCCCCAGCTCCACCTACGCTGGAAACCCCGTTCCTGATGCTATCTGCAATTCTTAGGGAGCCTAGGAAATGTGAAATTGCGGTTGTTGGGTAGAAATACTGCTTTTCCCCCTCCAGTCCAGGCCCCTGGGCAGAAGTTGATTTGGTGAAGGAAGACTGCCTTATTCCCAGTTCTTATGGTTTGGGGGGTGAAGGTTCCTGGAAGCCAGGTAGAGAGAGGGCTAACTGCAGCTGCCATATTTCCTTTCTTGTACACTTTAAGTGGTTAAGAAATGTGGCTCTAGAACACTGGTTCTCCACCTACGGCATTTTTGCCTCCCAGAGGGCATTTGGCAACATCCAGAGAGTTTTTTTTATTATCCCTACTTCAGGCGAGTGCTTGCTAGAGGCACCTAGTGGGTCGAAGGAGGCCGGGGATGCTGCTCAGCATCCTGCAATGCACAGGACAGAGCCCCGCAACAATGACGTAACAGTGCAACACTGAGAAACCCTGGACTAGAAGGCGCTTCGACATTAAGTCCCGAATACATAGTACCAGGTGAGCCATGACTTTGAGTTTTCCAAAACATCAGAGCATGATGATCCTGATGCTATAATGCCATGCAAAGATGTCATATTAATTAGTGACTCCCTTCAAAAGCGTGGGCCGGTACTTAATAGATCTCGTTAGTTCATATTAGTAGATGGGATGCAGACTTGTGGAAACAATTCCCAGGGACTCAACTCTGCTGATGCATCTGATTTTTCTTGGGGGTGGGGTGGGGGGAGGTAGGGAAGTAATAACCCAATCCTTGCTTTAGTCATTCAGGATAACCTAGCACCTGTCTATATCAACATGTTCAAGATGAAAAAAAAAAAAAAAAAAAAAAAACCCTGAGAAAAAAAGATAAATTATTTATCCAGCATAAATATTAAAGAAAATTGCAAAACATAGTCTGGTGTCACCATGCTGTTGTCACAGAATCATCTCGTTATAGCTTCTGGCAAAATACTGTTGTCCTTAATATCAGTACAACAGAATCGTCTGGGATGTACCAGCCCGGGTACATGTGTCTGCTGGCTGTCGAGGACACTTAGTGGCATGCCAACCAGCTCGTCACACCGCAGTGGAAAATTGTGCATGGACAGCCTGTTAGGAATGAGCCTGAATCAGGAATAGCTTGTGAACTTCATCCGCACACAGGATGTAACTTAAAACTGGCAGTCAATCAAACATACACCGTGGCGTGCTGCAGTCAGGGGAGACCGGCTTGAGGGCCACCTGCTAAATTTCCTGGAATTTGGAGCTAGTTGCTGGGCACACCCATCATTAAAAATTAAATTATATGGCATCATGATTAAATAAACTATAAAAAAACAAAGGTAAGAAGTAATCAAAACTTAATACTTCTGAATAATGTTAGTAGTTTTGACTGTGATCTATGCTACTAAGGCTGTTTATGTTTATTCTGTCTGCATACTGGAGATACACTCCCCCCACCCCTATGGTGAGCGAAACCACAACTGTGTTTCATAACTTCCCGTTGGCCACGGTGTATTTACACTGCAAATCAGAGTTTGTTGTGCTCCTTAAGAGTCTGCTGTAAGCCATTCACCGGTGGTGCACACACTCCCTACTCAGACATCGCTGTATGGGGCGGCAGGCACAGAGGGTTTTTGTTTTAGAACAAAACGTCTATTATTCAAAATTTAGCAAACTCTTTACTGCAGCTCCATGGGCTCCTAGGTAACCAAGAAGTTTAATAAATCTGTACCATGGTAATTAAACACTATAAATAATTTATCTGCTGGAGCTTCCCGGTTGGTCCGTGAGGCCCTTGCGGAAAAGTGACCCATGCTGACTTTCTGAATAAAGTTGGCCAAACAAGGGCAGGGAGGGGTGTCCGTGGAAAGTGGGTTTGCTCTCAATAATGGATGATTCCCCACGCTGGGGAGAGGGATCCTAGGAGAAGCGGCTCCTAGCAATCTGCTCTTTCGTCTGCAGCGCTGCGGAGGCGAAGGTGCTGCCCCGAATCAGAAGCACAACGGCTCACTTGTGAGCAGATGTCCCTCACGCGGCAGGCAGCGCTCTTTTAACACAGCTGAGCAAATGTGCGCTGCAAGACAGGCCCCCCTCCCCGTGATCGAAAGAACACAGTAGATATTAATTTAGCAGGTTGTCGAATAATGTTTGAAAGGGGCATTTATGAAGTAGAAAAATCACGCGGCGAGGCAAAATGTCTTCCCAACCAAATGGGGTGACGAAAGGGGGTTCAGCTCCCAGGGAAGATGAAGTGGAGTCTGACAGATCCCCACTGCCACAAAGGAAGCCGGAAAGGGGCTACCCGAGGAGTCAGAAATAGCCCAGGGGGCAGGCCCAGTGCAAAGCCATAACTTAACATCCACCACCCAACCGGTGTCTTTCACTGAAAGGCAGTTTGATTCTAAGTGCTCGTGGGTGGAGGGGGCTTGTATGTGTGAGGCAGGAGGGATATATGGGAATTCTTTGCACCGTACATTCAATTTTGCTCTAAAAAATAAAGTTTATTAATACTTTTTTAGTACAAGTAGCCCGAAGCCCTGAATTCAGCGGAATAATTTGCTTTTGGCTTGGGGGTCCACAAGGAAGGTCTTTTAGCAGTTACCCCAGTGTTTTGTGGCGCAAACTTGGTTCTAGCGCATTACTGTAAATTGTGCCCCTTTTTCATCCTGTTCAATAATAACCAATTGTAGCTCGTTCAGACATATGTTTACACTGACCTTTGCCTGTGTTTGTAAGTGAGAAATGTATTCAGTTTAACTTGGATGCTCAGTAAGGCTTCCAACTTCACACATCCATGCTGGTCGGTCAGCCTCGCAGGAGGGCAGCTACACGAGCTTCGTGGTGTGACTACACTCCCTGAAAACCCCGTGGAGTGAACCCCCTTCCCGCACGTAGCTGTGACAGAAAAGGAGACAAAGGCAATATCCCCTTAAGTTCCTCCCCTACTGCCCCCATCCATCTTCCAGAACGGCGGAGCCGGGACAACTCTGGCAAACTCCATCCCTTCTTCAAGGCTGACAGAATTTGGTCCACGGCCCATATTTCACTTTTGAGGCAAGAATTATCTGTTTCACCAAGGAAGAGTAAAAGCAGCAATCTGCTTAATGAGTCCCACCTTTAAAGCCCTACAGCCACTCAACTTCCGCACACGAATACTATTGTTTTCCACCTCAATAATTATTAAATTGTAATGTAAAATGCAACTTCTGCTTAAGTATGCGTGATTATTAGACTACAAGTCAATTGTGGATAACACCCAGATATAAATGCAGCTAATAAGTCTTACTGTAACGATTAATCAATTTATGAATACATTATTTAAACTAATAGCTCAGGTAGGGTATCTTAAACAAGTTACAGAGTACATCGACCAATTCAAATACCAGCTGCAGGATCAATAGCAAACTGTAAGTAAACTCTGGGGAATAGGTATACTTGCAAAAAAAAAAAAAAAAAAATATGTGAACAAAAGGGTCTTGGATGAAGGAAATGTAAAACAATTTCAATTTTTAAGATAAATGTGGAGCACTTTAATATATGTCAAGGCTTAAAGGGAAAGTTAAAAAGTATTACTGCAAATTTTGCTCCTTTTCATCCTATTCAATAATATTAAGGGCAGCTCATACAACAAACACATATGTTTACACAAACCTTTGCATATGTTTGTAAGTAGATAATATATTAAAATTAATTTTTATTCCTTAAAATTTATACATTGGGTTAATTTCCTTGCAAGGTACCATATTTACCTATTTATCTATAAATTTCCTTTTAACAGAAAAAAGAAGTGCATCTAAAAGGTAAGATTAGCAGTTATCCTGAAAGGGCCCAAGTCCAAAATGAGACTCCGGGGGACATTCTGATAGAGCCAAAAGAGGTCCCCTGAACTATTAACCCCAAGGAAGTTTTTGTGAGCTAAGCTTTCTCCCTTTCCAGTTTTTAAAAAAATGAAGGATAATTAATGTGCATTTACTAAATAAACAAAAAGGGCCTTTATTTCCAAAGGTGTGATATTTTATCACAGCTTCAAGTGATGCTGCATTAAAAAAAAATTAGTATCTTGTGAGCTTGGCCACACATTATTGAGTAAGGAACAGCAGCTAAGTGAAACAGATGAAATATTGGTAAGCGATGCAGCCCACAGTATAAGTATGTGAAGGGGGTCAGAGGTTAATCCCTATCGATTTTCCAAGTCTGCGTACAGCACTGATCAGTGTCACTTACTTCCTTCGCTAAAGACCATTAAGAAACTACTGGAAAAAAAAATCTACCCAGATGTAGGCAGGAAGGAAAGCATTTTAAAAGTCTCCATGTCACAGCACAGTTTTGAAGAAGGAGGACATTCCTGAAAGCAGAGGCACCCTTTCTGGGAGCTGGTCTCTCTCACAGAAGGCAACATGCATAAAGACATAGCAATTTTCACACCACTGCAACACCACATCGAAATGGTGGAAGTAGCTTTCACGTTTGAGTGGATGAAAAAACAACAGGAAGAAAAATGACAAAGTCAAACACTGTCATGGAGAGGGGCATTTCCAACTTGGTTTTGCGAAATTTCGTTCTTGACACAACCCTGAAGGTAATGAAGAGTAAGCTTTAGGGGCCATCAAGTCCATGGGCTTCTTCTAAGAGCCTGCACTGAATGTTTTACTCCTTTTCCTAAAGTGGGTCTCCAACATACAGAAGCTTCGGTCCTCACATGCCTGGACGCCCACCTCCAACCTACTTCCAGGAACGTCTATGAACGACCGTTTCTTTTTCATTTCATTTCTTTCTTTCTTGTAACAGACTGTGCCATGTACCTCCTGCGCACCTGGCCCTATTGCTAGGCACAGCCAAATGGACGAGTAAGACAGGGCCCTTCTCTAGAGAAAGGAAACACGTGGTCTTTTTCAAACCATCAACTCTCATTCAACATGGTTCTGGCGAACACTCTTGGTGCTAGTAAGTGTCCTGCTACTGACCAGCTGTGGGACACTAGTAGCCATTTCATAGGGTGGTCAGGAGATTAGAAATCACATGTAAAGCACTTAGTGCAGAGCCCGGTAAGCACTTAAGAAATGTTGGTCAATTAAAAAGAAAGTGACATTGGGAAAAACAAGTGGCCTCCCTCAACCTCTGTTTCACTGATGGGGGTCATGGGATTGAGATGTAAGAAGATATGGAGCCATGTGATCTGCCATTCCACCCAAACAGATGAATCGTACCCACCTACTTCTCAGAGCAGGCATGACAATAACAAGTGTGTTCTAAGTTATTCGTTAGAAACAGATTTTCCTAAGCCCTCCAAAAGCATATGAAAGAAAAACATATTAGAAATGTAGATGTTGGGTAGCTCAGCATTAATGAGACACAGAGTTAAGAAATTGTTGGGCAAAGAAGGGTTCCCTTTCTGCACTGAAATTAGATATTTTATTTTAAAGCACTAGCACCAGCAAGATGAACAGAAAAGGTTTATAGATATGTATTCTTCCGGCACAGTTTTCACAAACCAGTCCTCCTATCACCTTCACAACTAACTCTCTCTCTCCCCCCCCCCCCCCGCCCCTCCCCGCCTCCTCATCTCCCCCCTGGCCCTGAGTAACAGTGTAAGAGTTGCCATGCTTTTAAAAAGTTCTAGAACAGGGCCAGAATGCTAAGAAAAACCTCTATCCTTGCAATTTTTCACACTTCTATCTACTAGGCTCAGGGCAATTATGTGCTGATATCAGGATATACTTTAAGAATTTAATGCCTTTAAATTAAGGGGTAAAAGGTGGGGACAGCTCTCCCACGGTGTAATGATAAACAAAAGCATATTCAGCCACGTTTCCTCCAAAAGTTCAGCCTCTGCCATGACTTTTTGTTTCCATCAATGGGTTTTTTTTTTTTTCTTTTCTTTTCCTTGCAAAATAGCTTTCATTTTAGCATTTTCAGTTGAAAACTATCGAAAGGATGTTCATCCGTAGGCAGAAGATAAACAGAGCAAAACCCAAACCAACAGCGAAAGCCAAGACAGGCAAAGGTCACAGATTCTTTTTAAACTCCTCAAGGCTCCAGACTGTTTTAATTGTGTATCTTCATCAGTTAGAAAAGTCCAGGGCACAGACCTCAATATATGTCTGTTTATTGTAAATTATAAACATGTATGACTCTCCTAGCCAATATATCAAAGCATGGTATAGGGTTAGAACGACGTCCATCATTAAAATTCGGGCATACAGTTTTACATCCCTTTGCTAATTTAGATGTTTACTTTTTGATGGGCTTCTAAGACCTGATCAAATTTTCATAGAACAGATGATAGGCTCATATTAGGAGGAGCTGAAGTGGCAATGTTGCTGTTTCCACTTTGCTTGCTTGTGTTTACATTGTAAGTATTCAAATGCTGTTCTCTTTTGCAGAAATCTTTTAAGCTTTTTGTTCATCTTGTGAGAGATGTTTTAGTTTAAACCAGATACTCTAATGTCTCAATCCATTTAACTGAGCATATAGGAGAAACTACAATGCATTTTCTAATGTGGATGCAAGTCCACAAGAAACACAGGCTCCACCATGAACTCCCTGCTTGGGGAGACAGCCAGCCTTACTTCACAGAGCCTTGCATGTCATACGTGGCCCCCCAACCATCTGAGGACTTGAGAGGGCACCCATCTCCACGTCTGGGCACTATTTGTAAAGATCAATGTTTCTTAATTGAGAGTCAACATCATATAGAGGTTAAAAGTGAGGATCCTGGAGCCAGACCACCTGAGCAGGAATCGCAACTCTGCCACCTCCTTTACGCCTGTGTTCTCATCTGTAAAGCATGGATAATAGCACTAACTCAGTGCATATTTGAAAAGATATTTGAAAAGATGATGTGTATAAATATAGGAAGCACTTAAAACAGTAGCACCTGCCATCTGATATGCTGATATATTTAATAATAAGTGAAAGTTTAATGGATAAATACAAGTTGTAATGTTTCCTTTTAGAACCCCAACAGGTCATGCTTCACACTTTGGAGACTTCTGCTTCAGAGCGGCACTGTCCAACACAGTGCTCTGCTGTGGCAGAAACACTCTCCATCGGGGCTGCCCAACATGGTCGCCACTAACCACACACACGTGGCTACTAAATACTTTAATGTGGCTAGAGCAACGGAGAAACTTAATTTTTATTTACATTATTTTAAATTTAAATAGCCACCACTTTTAACAATGAATCTCCAGAAAGTTAACTATGTCTGCTACTCTGTGAGAGGGGACTCAATTTTGTAAGCCATCGATTTGCCTCAAAGAAGGTATAGCTGCTTAGATGAGATCAAAGAAGCCTGTTTCTGGGCTCTGAGCCCCAGAGAATCATCACCTTTAGCTTCTCGGTTCTTCTGTCTCTAAGATGCTCAATTTCTCTGTTATTGGCGCCATTGTCCTCAGGAACGGCCAGGGATTGGGGTACTGTATGTCAGCATTATCAGAGACCTCTAATTTGTGCTGGCTGGGCTTTTCCTAGCTCAGCTGGGCTTTTACTTCTGGTTTGGGTCTTGCATCTTGGCTCAGGGAACTCTGAATCCTGCCTCTGACCACTGTCCAAGCTCCCCGGCCACATTCATGCACCATTCCCCTGTCCTCAGCTTGCAGATAACTGCCCACACTCTACAAATCAACCCTCTGTGTTGACTCTCCCTATGACAGTGGCCACGTGATTCTCTGAGGGCAACCAGACTGGTGCCAATCAGTTGTAGAGAATGGAATCATCTCGTCTCCAAGCTCACTATGTAAAATATCCTCTTGTATATATGGTCATGCCACAGAAGACTTCATTCTAAAACCATTATCTTCATAGTATTCAATATCATAGTATACTCATATACCTCCAATAATTTGTTTTATAAATTATAAAGTCCAAATAAACTATAGTCATAAGTAAAAAAGCTTTTAACATTATAATGAAAGCCTTTTCTAACCCAAGGCTGAGTTTGGTCTCTGCGTCTACACCTTAAAATTATTTGCATATGTCTTTGTCTTCTGCACTAGATAATGAGATTCCTGAAGGCACTAAGTGATCCAAATTCAAATTCTTACTGTCTGAAGTAGTGCCTAACACACAATATGTACTCAATACATATTGGATGGATGGATGAGTAGATAGATGGATGGATGGATGGGTGGATGCAGCTAGGTAGTGTTGAACCGTATGTTAATCTAAATAGAGGAATAGGAAAATATTTAAATACTCTGCCCTTCTTCCCAAGTTTTTTTTTTTCTTTTTCTTTTACAAAGACTCTGAACTTATAAGAAGCAAACAGAGCATTGCTAAATCCTACTTCTATTTTAGGAAGGCAGGATACCCAAGTTCATGACTGCACGGAACTGTGCCCCATCAATCACAACGGGCTAGAGGCTGCTCCAGAAATGACAAAACCAAAGGGAAAAAAGAAGCTACAGCGGAAACAACAAAAGCAGATGAAATGCTGAAAATAAGTTAATGAAATTACATTACAGATTCAGCTTCCTCAGAAAGGACTTGTCCAAGGGAAGGAGGGGGAAGCTCCCCACCAGAACCAGCTGTCTAGTTTGAACTGCTAGATTGCTGAGCACACTCTGTATGCATATTCATAGGTCGTCGTCGTCGGCAGCCGTCCGTCTCGAGAGACGATGGTGTAGCTTCTTAGGAGTCTATCTGCACCGCCGAGAATGGCTGTGCAGTCCGACTCGGGAGTGACACGGTATCTGTCTCCTCCCGTGTTGAATCGACATCTTGCGATGACGCTGGAGTGTCCTCTCCAGTGAAGCTGAAGCTACAGAGCCTGGGCAGGGTGATATGGAGGGTCTGCTGTTGCCCATGCAGCAGACCCCCCCTCTCTTCGCAGCTGAAGGGTCCAAGGGAAAGACGGAGTCAATACAGCTTGGCTTCAGGTGCGCCGCAGGAGTTGCCGGTGTTGACTACAACGTCGAACCGCCTTAGGGACTCCGGCTCCGGATTTTCTGTCGGGGTTTACTCCCTTAGCCTTTCCCCTGAAGAGGTATGCCGCAAGGCAGCGGAGGTTTTTTGGAGTCAGAGTTTTCCTTCTCTGATGTACCCTGACTGGAAGATCGAACCAGCGACACTTAGCTCGCAGGCCGACGCTCAATCCACTGAGCTAAACCAGCCAGGGCAAGGGGGAGGAGATCACCACAGTGAAAAGGGCGCAGTTCGTGCTGTTAAGCTTATTAGCCATGGAGATTTAAAAGAAAAGGTCGGACTACCTTGTTCCTGAAATCTATGCAACTATCTTTTGGAGGACTCAGGAGGAGATCTGGAACAGACCCCAGAACCTCTCTTGACGGTAGCAGAGCACCAGGTGTTGATTTTGAAATGCCTTTGCCTAAGAATCTTGCAATTTTGTGGATGTTGAATAATTCATCCTCAAATGCTCGACTCTTAAATGCCTTTCAAAGGTGCTGTGGTTATCTGCAGAGTCAGCAGCCCGCCTCTCAGACTTCATTATCTTCTGTTTAATGCACGATAGTATTTACCTGCGTGGCTTGGTTGGGCGTCGTCTTGTAAATCAACAGGCAGCCGGTTAGATCACCAGTTGGGTCGCCGGTTGAGTCGCAGGTTGGGGTGGGTGCGAGAAGTAACGATCCATCGATGTTCTCTCTCACTTCCCCTCTCTTCAGATTAAGCTTCCGAGGGGAGACGTGCGCCGCGGTGCGATCCCCACGTCGCGGCTCCGCCCGCAGGGGTAGATGCAGGCCTTGCCCGTATTCATAGGTACCACAGGGAATAAAGCACCTTTGGAACCAGCATTAGAACTCTCCTGCCAGTGAGTGAAGTGAACCAATAACTCAACAGCCCCCTTGTGGCCCGGAAGAATGAACGCAGCTTCCAAAGGTGTGAAGGTTCTCCTTGGGGTGGCCTGGGTCACGGGGAGTGGGCAGGGAGCCCTGTGAGGGGAGGGGCTGAACTACTTGTAAAGGCGTCAGATTTGGCCCTGTTTTGTGGAGGGAGGGCAATGCATCATCATGATCAACACTTTTTCTTTCCAGAGTCTGAAAAGGAACCCTAGTGTACACGCCTGTTCAAACGAATGTGTGCTTAAAGAAGAAACAGATCAAATGAGCTCAGTATTTCCATTTAAAAATATCATTTAAGGGAATTTTAAGCTGTCTGAGAAGATGGATACCCTGTTTGTTTTCTACATTCATGAGCTATAAAAAGAATGCAATAGGCCATAAATACAGTATTTTGTAACAGCCTTTACTAAAAATGCTACTACTTGTGTTTATCATTTATATCCTTGTATACAACCTCAAAATTGATTACACTTTAAACCATACATAACTTGCTGTGTTTTTCATTTTGTGCTATACTACCAACATTTTTATAACTCAGTTAATATATTCCATATTTTGTGTTCTTATTGATTGTGAATATTTCTTTAGGGAATTTTATTGCCTTTAAAATAACAAATGTTAGGTATTAAAAAAATAAAAAAATCCTATTGCAGCTTTTATATTTTTCTTTCCCCTGGTAATTCTAATACACACATTTTAACACAACCATAGCCAGAATATCTTCCTCTGTATCTTTTATACTTCCTCGCACTAAAATTAAAAATCTACTAACATAGTGTATAGCAAAAGAATCATATTTTCAAAGGAAACCCACTATTTAATGTGTTTGATTTGAATCCATAATCCTTTCCTTCTACAATTAAAATATTAAAGTGCCAAAAGATTATCTACACGTAACATGATGGTTTTACATCAAGTATATATTATCTTTTCCTAATTGCCATTTCAGATTATAGGCTAAAATATGATTTATATATATGATATGATTTCACTATTAATTATCAGATTGAAAAAATAAAATCTCACATTATAAATTCTCTCCTGGAAATTAGTTTTATTATTTTTTCCATAACCCTATCACACAAGCTGTAAGTGTACTACGGCATGAACACTGTAATTTTCCAGCTAGTTTTAAGCAAGCCCAGAGTTGAGGTTTAATTAGAATCAATGGCACTTTATCTGGGACAGGGCCTCTTCACAGCATGCAAATTACACAGTAACACTTAAAAAAAGAAATAGATTTAATTTTTAAAAAATGTAGAATCACAGGCTCTGGAAATTCAATTAAAGGATTTATGCAAAGGTTTGCTAGGTTTTTATATGCAGTTACTGCTTACATAATGAGCTTTTCATATTAAAAATCAATAGGTAATCTAGACTAGAAGATCATCCTCTTAAATACATTTTTGAAATCAATTTGAAAAATAGTCCATCAACTGCTGTGACTACTCTTGCTGCTTCGATTACACTAAAAGCAATATTTAGATTGTAAGACGTGCTATGGAATATCTATGCTTGGATATTGCTTTCAAGGGCTCTTATACTTTTGAGTGCCTAAGATGATCACCTAGTAATTCAAGATTGTGTTAAATGTATAATTTACTTAATTACCAGCAAAAGCCTACAGACACAACTCCATCATATTTATAATGGTTAAATGAAAGAAGAAAAAAAGAAGAAGGAACTGAAGGAGGGAGAGAGGAAAGAAGGAAGGGAGGGAAAGAAAGAAGGAGAGAGAGAAAAAGAAGGAAAAGAGGGAGGAAGGGAAAGAAACAGAGAACAAAACAGAAAAGAACAGACCCGCCCCTCCTAAATTAGTCTTCGCTGTCTCTGTCGCCTATTGTGAGCGGGCTGCTTAGCACTTGGAGATATGCATTTTACTTTAAAACTCATTTCGGTCTTCCACTAAGGAAGCAATTAGCTAGCTTATAACTTAAGCAGACTTTCCATCCTCCCCGAGACCGAGACCGAGACCGGGGGACAGGTCTTCAAAACAAAAGCTGATGTTCCCGTTATGTCCAGTAAGTTCATCATGTATCTCACAGCCGAGATCGGCCTGGACTTGGTAACAATGAGAAGTCCAGACAGGTTTCCATGACCCTTCCTGGGAAACTGGAAAATGATCATCATCCAGAGAAATACACTGGGAGGGGCAAAGGGAACCAAGAACCCAGGTCCAAGTCTGAACTGCTGCCATTTGCGCAGTAAATTAATAAGAGAACCATCCTTCAATACTTTTTTTTCTTACTTTCACTTAAAAGGGTTCTTATTCTAAAAGGTGTAGCGAGCACTCTGTGTCCATCAAAATGAAAAGCGTGGCTCAAGTTATCTTCAACCAGAGAGAGCCCTGTAAAAAACAGCCCTTGCTCTCTTCTGTAAAACTCTGAGAAAAAAGATAAACAAAATATTTAAAACCCAAACGTAGCCATCTACCAAAAGCTCCTGTCTCAGGAACGGTTCTACCTTAGGAAGGAGCTGGTGCAGCCAAGCTGGGTAACCAGGAAGAGCCCAAAACTGCGCGAGGGTGTCCCTGTTCTCCATACACAGGGCAGAGAAGATGAAGACAAGGAGAGAGAATCACCAGCTTCTGCTGTTTGTGACATTGCTGGTGTTCACGTTACATTTCCTAAAGCACAATTCTGAGCGTAGTGCAACATGAGCCAGCCTTCCAGGTTGTGCCCACCTCTGTGCCAAGGGAGGTTTTGGGGCCCACATAATTAACATTCGCTTTATCAGTCGTACCTCTGTATGCTCAGCAAGCACCTGCAGAACACCCGGCATGTGTTAGGCACTGCCAGCCGCTGTGATGACCACGAAGATGCATCCAATGGATCTCACGTGCCTGAACATGTTAAATATTTCTGCACACACATTTACTCTTTTACATGTCACATGTAAAAGAAAAACTAAAAAGGACCTGAAAAATAAGGAGTACCTTGAAAACATGGTGCGAAGTACAAGAAAACAGTCACAAAGGACCACAATTGTATGACATGTCCAGGATAGGCAAGTTCATAGACAGAAAGTAGGTTAGTGGTTGCCTAAGGCTGAACAACGGAGTGGCGGTTTGAGGAGGTCATTATTATGGGGGTACAGGCTTCCTTTCGGGGGTACTGACAATGATCTAAAATTGAGTGTGGTGATGGCCGTACAACTCTGTGCATACACTACAAGCCATTGGGTTGTACACTAAATGAGTGAACTGCATGGCATGTGGCTCAATATCGCAATAAAGCTGTTATAGCAAATAAGGGGCATTTATGGACTGCAGTAGCTTGAAGGAAAAGCAAACAAGAAAATCTGAAAAGTAAGGAACCAGGTAGGGAAAAAGAATCTTTGTTTTCCACGAACCACACTAATCTGACAAAACATGTACACTTTCTCCATCTCTGCAAAACCCCTTGTACGACAATCAGTTTATAGAATGCATCAGGGTAAGATGTGCAAACATAACACAGTGGCTTCCTGTTGAAAGGTGCTGAAATCAAAATAAGCAGAACCTTCCAATCACATGAAATGAGAGCTTCAGCACAAAATGTCCCAGGTTAGTATGATCAAAATGTCAAATACAAAACCATTTGTAACAATGTGAGAGGTGTCAGTAATGGAAGTTTGAACAATGTTAACACTTAAAATTTCAGCAGAACCATTTCAATCCATAAATGTATAAAAGTCATTTTACAGTGTGCTTAACAGCGAAGACCAAGGGCTGTTATAAAAGTAGAGACGCCCTCAATGTCACTTCATTTTCTTTTATTCTTATTATCACATTTAAATCTCTCTGTAAAAGTGGTCTTGATAGGTAACTTTATTACACATTTCAAGACAATTCATTCTGAACAGAACTTCCTCCGAGGAATTAACAGATAAAGCAAGACCACATTCCCCTCAACATCCCTAAATTATACTGTAAGGAGAGAAGAGTGGAGCTGCAGGGTGTGTGCCCCAAGGACTTGGACCCCTATGCCACACAATGGCTCGATAATCTTAGAGGTGACTCTTTTTAGCCTGCAGAGAACCGCTGGTTGGTGACAGTGGTCCTTAGCTAACACTCTGCTGTTTGCCTTGGAAAGACCTGGGAGTAAAGGGTGGGGTAGACAGGGAAAGTCAGGGTTGGGACTTGTGGAAGAGAAAGAATTCCAAAAAGTAGCCATCACATCCACAGCATCAAGGACAGAACACATTCTGACCTTTCCTCAGTTCATTCTTAGAGGAGAGGCAAAATCTCCCCTTAATCGCCTCTGCTCACAGGGAAGGACGTGTACTAAATTAGATGCTGGCAAACTTGTCTGTAAAAGGGCAGATGGTAAATACTTCCAGCCTTGCAGACCATACCTTATCTGCAGCAACTCTGCTTTCATAATGCTACAGCAGCCACAGACAACAGGACAATGGATGGGTGAAGCTGTCTTCCAATAAAACTTACTTAGAGATAAATGTAAATTTCATATAGTTTGTATGTATCACCAAATATTTTCTTTCCTCTTCCTTCCTTCTCTCTCTCTCCTCTCTCCCTCCCTCTCTCTCTCTCTCTCTCCCTCCCTCCCTCTCTTTCTTTCTTTCATTTAAAATGTAAAAAGAATTCTTAGCTCACCAGCTGCACCAAAACAAACAGTAGGTCAGATGTCACCCGAGAGTCGCACTAGCATCCCGGCAGCTGCGGTCTTCGGCGGGCAAGTTGGAGGGCGGTGAGGCTCCGCCCCTTCCCCTGCCAATGGCGACGCTCTCTGCTCCCTGCGTAATCCCGGAGTGGAAGGCACGCAAGCCCGCAGGAGGGAACCGCCAAATCTCGTGTGCGCGGCCTGCACCGCGGGAACTAGGTACAGCCTCTCGGCGGCGCTCCCCCAACGCTGCGTCCTGCGCGCACGCGCCGCGCCTCCACCTGCCCTGGTGACCTTTGGCTGTAATGCCCTGCCGCGCCTTCTCCGCCGGGGACCAGCGCCTCGGGCTTTTGAGGCGTTTTCTAGGCGCGCGCCAGCGGGCCCGGATCACGTGGGCCAAGGCTGCCTCGTGGTCCCCAACGGCAGCTGAAGCGGGAGGACGGAGCTGCGGCCAACGCTCGCCCTCCGAGTGCGCCCTAGGGTAGGTACGGGGATGAAAACGGCGAAGTGGGGGTAGCCGGTGGAGAAGCGATGGGGCGCGCAGGTGGGGCGGTCATTGGGACCTTCTGACGTGGACACCGGGTGGTTCTCCGCGCCAGTTTGAAGCGGCGGCCTCGGGCCGGCACCCACTAGGTGTGATCACTGACTCCGTCGGCCGCCGAGCCCCGCCGGGAGTCGGAGGCAATGGACGAACAGAGCGTGGAGGTGAGGGGGTGTGAGAAGGTTGGTGGTTGGTCTGCCCCTGCCACTCGGGGAGGGCTTTTTAGTCGGGTCGCCTGGCCCTGGTCCTCTCTCTGGTCGGGCGCCCGACTGGCCGCCGCGGCTGTGGGGAGGGCCGGCGGGGTGCGAAGGACGTCGTGCTGGTTCCGCCGCGCTCTGGTGCCGGCGCTCGGACCGTTCCCGCGGCCGGGGTGCGTACCCGGCGTGTTCAGGCGGTCTCCGCACGGTGCGCACGCGGCGTCCTTCCCACAGCACAACTGCAAACTCATCAGGGGGACGTGCCCTTCCACCCGCGACCAGTTCTTGCGAGTTCCTGCGCGGATCCAGCTCTCCCTCCGAACGGATAAACATTCCTCCCAGCGGTGCAGTTTTATACTTCTGCCTTTCCTGTGAGTGAGCGGGTGCTTGGCTGTAGTTTGCTAGGACAACTATTTATATCTGACACTTGTAAGCTGTGATTTTAAATGTGTGTATTTACGTAAAGGCTAGGAACATTTGTTTTTAAAGGATTGGTTATTGGAAATAACTGTATAATGTCTAATTTTGAACCTTTCAAATACTAAGTAAATTTTTGTTTCTTAGTAAGGGCAGCGATGTCACTGGGCACCCCACTTGAAACTAGTCCATCCAATGGTCTTACTGTCCACACCTCCCGGCCCCCCCAGCATCTGCACGTCAGAGGTCCTTTCTGGCCCAGCAGAGTCATGATTAGACTCCAGGGATTTTCTTCTTAATTCTTTGTGTGAAGATATTATAAAGGTTTGATAACTTTACCTTGGTTTTAGGAGAGTTACATTCTCCTACAATGGAGGAAAAATAAATGTACCGCAATAATAAACTTAAAATATGTAAGAACTTACATTTAGTTATATCTGTTTTCTTGTCAGTTACTTCCTAAGTTGATTCACATGAGATTTCTTGCAAAGATAACAGTGTTTCTTCTATTTACATGATCTTTCCTTCTTCCCTAAACATTGGCAGAGCTGCCACCAAAAATCGCAATAGGCTCAAGTAAGGAGCTACTTGGTTGCAGCATCAGGGCAGAAATTCACATTTCTGGATTCTGAATTCGTTTCTTTCTTGACCAAAGTACACTGCTATTAGGACATACATCTTTTAAAAACTTTTACAATATTATAAAAGTAATTCATCCCCTTTGGGAAAATTACAGAAAAAGTAAAAAGTCCATTTGTTCCTTTTTTTTCTTACTGTTAAACATGGGCTGCCCCCTCCTCCCATATCATTAAATAATTCCTTAAATATTTGCAGTGACTGTAAATTAACTGAGACAGTTTAATTAATATTTGGACATTTGGGTTAGCCAGATTCTTGCCATTCTAATTACTGCTTCCGTGAAGATATTTGTGCGTAAGTCTGCCTGTTTGCATGTCATAGCCTTTCCTTAGAATAGGACCATTGTGAAGCTTAGATGTTCTCAGGTACCCTGGACCTTAACTGACCAAGTCCTGATATGGAATAAAGTTAGAAGTAAAATGTTATCAGGTGAGTTATTTTAAGCATGCTTTTTACTCTTGATTCAGTAGCCTAATCTGGTGGACTTTACATCTTTAATTATTTTCAGAGCATTGCTGAAGTTTTCTGGTGTTTCATTTGTATGGAGAAATTGCGGGATGCTCGCCTGTGTCCTCATCGTTCCAAGCTTTGTTGTTTCAGCTGAATCAAGGTAAGTTTTTTTTTGTTTGTTTTCGTTGTGTTTTTTACATGTATTTAATATATGTAAGATATATTGTAAAAATCATTTTCTGTATTTTTTAAACATTTTTCAAACTGTTTTTCTATTACAGTTGTCCCGTTCTTTCCCCCTGTATTTTTTTCTTATTTTAAATTTTGTGTCCTTTTAAAAAATGGCTTAAGTCAATATTCCTTAATAGGGAGACAATCACTGTATATTGCTTAGTGCTGTGGAGATGAATAATCATCAAGTGATAACTGCCCTGAAATGTCTGGAAACCATAACCCACTGTAATTTTCGTATATTTGTATTATTAAATCACTGCACATTTAATCATTATTAAATCACTACACATTTAACAAATATTTACGAAGCGCTGGCCTGCATTGTATTTGAGGTTGAGGAAGATGAAGATAGATGATGAAGTGCCTGCCCTGAAGGAGTTTAAATCTAATTGAGGGAATGGATTCTGTGTTTATATTGAAGAATGTGTACTGTCATAAAGAGGCACTAACAAAATACTGTGAGACCCAGAGGAGGGAGAGTTTATACTTGTTTGGTGGGTAAGAACCCCCAAAAAGAAAAGAAAGGTAATGGATTCAAAGGCAAAGAATGAAATCATATCATCTTATAGTTACAAGAGACCTTAGTGGTGAATATAATCCAGTGACTTTAAAAACCAAATGTAGATGAACTTTAATAAGATTACAGGGAGGCTTAACAGGTAAGAACTTAGTTTGGTTGGGTATGAGGATTCAATAGGACATCTGCAGACCACATTACCCTTAGTAGGTTATTTTCTTTCCTGAAAAAAACCAAAGCATCTCCCATGGTCTTCACCTCAGGATTTCTCTGTGGTTGCTTATTTCTGCCTAAGGAAGATAAATATCCCCTTGTGAAGAGTAATATCTGTAATACATAAATCATTTGCTTCCAGTCACAGCTAGCAAATGGTGGAGCTGGATTTGAACCCAGGAAGTCTGGCTCGAGATCCTGTGTTCTTTGCCACTCTACCACGTGCAGAAGAGCTAGGGTATATACCGTGCTAGTTCTCCCACTCATAAACTGAGACTCAACCTCTCTTAGCCTTGTTTCCTCAGCTGTAGGAGGTGGATAACAAGATCTTCACAGGGTGGTTGTGGCATTAGATGAGATAAGCTGAAACTCATTTAGAAACTACAAAATACTATCTCGTAAACTGTTACATTGTTAAAATAGCAACTAATGCACATCTTTGTTTTAAAACTTTTTATGGATTTTAGAGAGAGAATCTTCGATTTGTTGTTCCCCTTATTTATTTGTCTCTCCCTTCCTCCTTTCCTTATTCACTGGAGGACAGTTTTCATTGCTTTGAGAAAGAGGGAGGGAGAAAGAGAGAGAGAAACATCGATTGGTTGCCTCTTGTAGGCTCCCCACCCGGGGAATTGAACCCGCGAACTAGGTATGTGACCCAACCAGGGATTGAACCTGGAACCTTTCATTGTATGGGATGACACTGCAGCCAGCTGAGCCACACCAACCAGGGCCATTGGTTGTTTCCTTGGGTGTTCTCTGACTGTGGATCCAACTGCAGCCTTGCTGTATCTGGACGATGCTCTAACCAATTGAGCTACCTCGCCAGGAATTTGTTTATGTTTTATAAATGGTAAAACTGAAACTAGAGAAATCAAGTCATTGGCCTCTCTCACTGTAGTTAACTAGTGATAGAGCCTGGATATGGACTCAGCCCTTTGAAGAAGGCTCAGTAGACATGATCTCTGGTTATTACCTTATGCCTCGGTGATTCTTCATTTCTTCATTGTTACCTTCTCTTCCTCCTGTTCCTTACAGGCATATATTGCTTAAATATCGCTGCTGGCATGCTGTACCCCTAGGTTTCTGGGAAGGTCTTATCTACTTTAAGACACTTAATGGCAGGGCGGCGGGTGGACGTGCACGTGGGCACGCGGGGCCACACCGACAGCGGCAAGCCCGCGCGGCGCGGGCGCTGAGCACCAGGGCCTCCACTGCCGCCTCCGACAGGCAGCCTCGGAGCCGCGGGCGTGGCGTCACCCTGGGCCTGGGCTTCCCGTGCTTCTTGGTGCCGCTCCCCGCGCGTCTGCGGTGCGCGATTCCCGAGCCCCAGCCGCGCCTGAAGCCAGGTCCGATCCTGGCGAGCCCCAGCTTCGGTCACGCCGGCCGACTGCCCCGGGCACGCCTCCCTCATCCGGACCGTCCCTGGCGGTGAGCGCGGGCGGGGCGGGAGCCGGGCTCGCTGTTGGCACAGGGAGAGCACCTCTCTTACTAAGTGGGGCCGCCGGGGTCCTGAGAGGCGGACCTGAGTCTTCCAAGGTCCCTCAGCAGGTGAACGGGGTTTGGGGGCTCGAACTTGGAAGCTTTCCCCACCCAGCACGATCTAGTAGGAAGGTACTTTCCTTAAAAAAAAAAAAAAAAAAAAGGAAAGAAAAGGAGGACACTTGATTTACTGTTGCGGGTTTAACTTTCATTTCTGTGAGCAGGGCTCCCCAGTTTTTTCCTTCAGCATTGACCTCTGATTGTCCTTCCTGTTCTTTTCTGAAATTGACTTTTATGACTTCTTTCTTTTTATTCTATTCTGCCGGTCAACCGTGACATCTCTTACACTAATGGTTTTTAAGTCCTGTCAGGTATCTCCTGGTGTCGCTTCTGTCTGTCCTACCTCTCTTCCTTTCATTACCATCATAATAGGTAAATACAGACATTATTACCTTGTGCTCAGGTTATTATAATCATCTTCTAACTGATCCCTCTGTCTTGAATCTTTTCTTATCTCTAGTCTGTTCGGTATCCTGCTGCCATATCGATGTTTTCAGGTGATGTCATGTTTTCCCTTCCAGGCCTGAGATTGATTGCCTGAAGGATAAAGTAAGAATATTACCCTTGTAGGCAGACCATCTGGATGAAATGGTTCTCATCTTTCTTTCTAGAGATGTCTTGATTCTTAAGTGCACTAGTCATTTGTTTATTCATCAAATATTAGTTGCATGGCTGCCTGAAGTTAGGCATTGACTTCCCAAGGAGCTGACTCAGTAGTTGGGATATGGTCAAAGAAGTGTGATGGTAGCTATTGAAAACTTGTGAGTGACAGAACATAATGTTTTAGAAAATGCCACTCTGGTTCCTGTGTGGAAAGTGGACTGTCAGCTGCTGGGGGAGGACGTGAGGCAATCCGTCAGGATATGCTTTATTAGTGAAAGGGGAAGGGTGGGTTAGACTAGAAAGGTAATAGTACAGGTGGTGAAAATAGGGCCGTCCTGGATGTGTTTTGAAGGTAGAGCTTACAGACGGTATGTGAGGAAGTGCATAGCATCTGGATGGTATAAATGGTATTCCATTCTGGGGTAGAAAAACCTTGTGGAGGAGCACATTTGGGTAGGCTGTAGATGGGAAAGTTTTCTTTTTAAGTATGTGGAGTGTATGCCCTGGCCAGGTATTCAGTTGTTTAGAGCATTGTCCCGGTTTGCTAAGGATGTGAGTTTGGTCCCTGGTCAGGGCACATATAGGAAGTAACCAACAAATGCATAAATACGGGGAACAGCAAATCAATGTCTGTCTGTCTGTCTCTCTCTCGTGCGCTTTCCCCCTTCTCCTCTTTAAATATATGAAGTTTGAGATGTTTATTATACATGTAACGGGATGTTGACAGCTGGAAATATGAATCTGGAGTGTGGAAGGGGACTTTAGAGAGATTGAATTGTTAGCATATAGATAGTATTTAAAGCCAGGGGGGTCAGTTGAATTCATCAGATTACCTCCTGTGGGAAGGTGTTTTTTGGTCTGAACTGTGGGTTGCTCACATTTAGAGGTCAGAGGCGGAGGCAGATTCAGCAAAGGATGACAAGAAGGAGCCATGAGTGAGGCATCACAAAATTCAAGTGAGAAGCATGTTTGAAGAGGAGTAAGGTAGCTGTGCCATATGGTTCTGGGCTGGGAATTGACCGTTGGACCTGAGAATGTGTGCATCACCGGTGGTGACCTTGCTGTGTAGTTTTAGTGGGAAGAGGGGGAACAGAAACTTGCTGGCAGAGAGCGGGAGGAGTGAGACAGCAAGTAAGAAGAGCTCAGAACTTCGTAGTAAGTAAAGAGGAGTCAACATTTCCCCCCATTTTTGGAGAAGATGTATCTCTTGCTTTGACTGAACCAGTAAACAGAATAATTAATGATGCTGGAGAGACGGAGGGATAATTACAGGAGCAAAGTCCTTGAGAAGCTGGGCACTCCGCCCAACCAAATTGCAATACTCATTTTAATGACTTTCCTTCTTTCATCCCATCTCTGGTCACTTGACTGTGGAAATTTAGCTGTCTGTGAAAGTGCACATACTCGTGCCCACACCCGTGAGTAAATGTGTCCACAGTCACCTAGTAGTTGGTGACAGACCAGGATTGGACTCCCGTTCCAGTGCTCTGTCTATGACCCTGGTGTGCACACGTGCGTGCACACATGCGCACACACGCGCGCGCGCACACACGCCCCTCAGAAGCTGGGAACGTTGTCTGTTTTCAGGCCAGGTCTCCTTTAACTATCTAACTACACTGAGTTGATTCTCTCTTATTACCTATTCCCTTTTATTTGTATTTACAACTCCCATTTTTGTCTCCATAATTCTCATTTTTTTTTTGTTTTGTGTTCTTTTTTTTTACTTCTTCCCATATATCCCTCCTGCCTCACACATACAAGCCCCCTCCACCCACGAGCACTTAGAATCAAACTGCCTTTCAGTGAAAGACACCGGTTGGGTGGTGGATGTTAAGTTATGGCTTTGCACTGGGCCTGCCCCCTGGGTTATTTCTGACTCCTTGGGTAGCCCCTTTCCAGCTTCCTTTGTGGCAGTGGGGATCTGTCAGACTCCACTTCATCTTCCCTGGGAGCTGAACCCCCTTTCATCACCCCATTTGGTTGGGAAGACATTTTGCCTCGCCGCGTGATTTTTCTACTTCATAAATCCCCCTTTCAAACATTATTTGACAACCTGCTAAATTAATATCTACTGTGTTCTTTCGGTCACGGAGAGGGGGGCCTGTCTTGCAGCGCACATTTGCTCAGCTGTGTTAAAAGAGCGCTGCCTGCCGCGTGAGGGACATCTGCTCACAAGTGAGCCGTTGTGCTTCTGATTCGGGGCAGCACCTTCGCCTCCGCAGCGCTGCAGACGAAAGAGCAGATTGCTAGGAGCCGCTTCTCCTAGGACCCCTCTCCCCAGCGTGAGGCATCGTCCATTATTGAGAGCAAACCCACTTTCCACGGACACCCCTCCCTGCCCTTGTTTGGCCAACTTTATTCAGAAAGAAAGCATGGGTCACTTTTCTGCAAGGGCCTCACGGACCAACCAGGAAGCTCCAGCAGATAAATTATTTATAGTGTTTAATTACCATGGTACAGATTTATTAAACTTCTTGGTTACCTAGGAGCCCATGGAGCTGCAGTAAAGAGTTTGCTAAATTTTGAATAATAGACGTTTTGTTCTAAAACAAAAACCCTCTGTGCCTGCCGCCCCATACAGCGATGTCTGAGTAGGGAGTGTGTGCACCACCGGTGAATGGCTTACAGCAGACTCTTAAGGAGCACAACAAACTCTGATTTGCAGTGTAAATACACCGTGGCCAACGGGAAGTTATGAAACACGGTTGTGGTTTCGCTCACCATAGGGGTGGGGGGAGTGTATCTCCAGTATGCAGACAGAATAAACATAAACAGCCTTAGTAGCATAGATCACAGTCAAAACTACTAACATTATTCAGAAGTATTAAGTTTTGATTACTTCTTACCTTTGTTTTTTATAGTTTATTTAATCATGATGCCGTATAATTTAATTTTTAATGATGGGTGTGCCCGGCAACTAGCTCCAAATTCCAGGAAATTTAGCAGGTGGCCCTCAAGCCGGTCTCCCCTGACTGCAGCACGCCACGGTGTATGTTTGATTGACTGCCAGTTTTAAGTTACGTCCTGTGTGCGGATGAAGTTCACAAGCTATTCCTGATTCAGGCTCATTCCTAACAGGCTGTCCATGCACAATTTTCCACTGCGGTGTGACGAGCTGGTTGGCATGCCACTAAGTGTCCTCGACAGCCAGCAGACACATGTACCCGGGCTGGTACATCCCAGACGATTCTGTTGTACTGATATTAAGGACAACAGTATTTTGCCAGAAGCTATAACGAGATGATTCTGTGACAACAGCATGGTGACACCAGACTATGTTTTGCAATTTTCTTTAATATTTATGCTGGATAAATAATTTATCTTTTTTTCTCAGGGTTTTTTTTTTTTTTTTTTTTCATCTTGAACATATTGATATAGACAGGTGCTAGGTTATCCTGAATGACTAAAGCAAGGATTGGGTTATTACTTCCCCACTTCCCCCCACCACACCCCCAAGAAAAATCAGATGCATCAGCAGAGTTGAGTCCCTGGGAATTGTTTCCACAAGTCTGCATCCCATCTACTAATATGAGCTAACGAGATCTATTAAGTACCGGCCCACGCTTTTGAAGGGAGTCACTAATTAATTAATATGACATCTTTGCATGGTATTATAGCATCAGGATCATCATGCTCTGATGTTTCAGAAAACTCAAAGTCATGGCTCACCTGGTACTATGTATTCGGGACTTAATGTCGAAGCGCCTTCTAGTCCAGGGTTTCTCAGTGTTGCACTGTTACGTCATTGTTGCGGGGCTCTGTCCTGTGCATTGCAGGATGCTGAGCAGCATCCCCGGCCTCCTTCGACCCACTAGGTGCCTCTAGCAAGCACTCGCCTGAAGTAGGGATAATAAAAAAAACTCTCTAGATGTTGCCAAATGCCCTCTGGGAGGCAAAAACGCCGTAGGTGGAGAACCAGTGTTCTAGAGCCACATTTCTTAACCACTTAAAGTGTACAAGAAAGGAAATATGGCAGCTGCAGTTAGCCCTCTCTCCACCTGGCTTCTAGGAACTTTCACCCCCCCAAACCATAAGAACTGGGAATAAGGCAGTCTTCCTTCACCAAATCAACTTCTGCCCAGGGGCCTGGACTGGAGGGGGAAAAGCAGTATTTCTACCCAACAACCGCAATTTCACATTTCCTAGGCTCCCTAAGAATTGCAGATAGCATCAGGAACGGGGTTTCCAGCGTAGGTGGAGCCGGGGCCTTCTTTTTCTCAGACTGTTGCCTGCTGCAGTTACAGACGTGTTTCTAACCTGTGGAATGAGCAGGTATTTCACTGGGCACTGGGGAGCATGCCCAATGGAAGACTTGAAAGGCCCCCACTGCCCTTGGCTGGGAATGGAGGGAATATGGGAGACGGGTCTTTATCGCAACACCCTTTCATGTGGCATAGCCTTAGCGGTTTCTGCAGGGTGAATTTTAGGATTGCTTTGGGGATGCTCTAGACCCCCTCCCAACAGCAAAGCGAGCTTTGCACAGCTCAGCTCTAGGTGAAGGGCACCCCCTGGAATTAGATCATGATAGCCACACAATGGTACGCCGGAGCCCTTTCCTCAGGCTCAAGAGGGCTGAGTTTGAGCTTTTCATCTTCCCTTCTGCAAACAAGCCTTTCTGACTTATCAGCTGGGTCTGCCGGTATGACATGTGGGCATGACGGGTTTGATACCTTGCTGGCCCTGCCTTGCCCCTGGGTCCTCGGGCAGCTAATCTGAGAGGCTTTGGTGCTGCTGTGGTGGGTGGGATGAGAGTTCTGTGCCCGGCCAGCGTTGCCTGAGACAGTGAGTGCAGTGGAAGCGGGCAGCTCTGAGTCGCGTGGGCCCGGGATATTCTTATGGGCCAGTTAGGGCTTGTGTGATCCCGGGCCAAGGTTACTTCCCCTCTCTGAGTCTCAGTTTTTTAATCTGTTAAACGGACGTGATATTTTCATGACAAAGTAGTGGAGCGATTAAATAACAAACATTAAGCATCTCTCTCAGCTCAGCTCTGTGGCCACATCTGTCGTTGCTCTTCTTTTGCTTTTATTGTCTTTTAGGTCATTCCCATAAGTAATGGCACTAGGCTGCCTTGTCCCTTCTGGTCTACAGGACATAAAACTGCCCCATCTCTTCATTACCTTACTCCTACGTGGAGCAGGCCTTTTCAGAAGCAGTTGAGGAGATCAATAGTTATCTGCTTACCTTTCTGGCTGAGATGAAATTTTATGCTTGTTACTAGCAGATCAATCGTGAATGTACATTCTGTTACGTTTTCCATCGGAGTCGTAAATCTCCCTCAGCCTCAGTTTCCCTATCTGTTAAGGGAGTCTAACCAGGATGATAATGAAGAGTTAGGCCAAGTGAGGCTGTCACAGACAGACCGCCAAAGGGAAGAACCAGACAAATCACACAGAAATCATTTCTTTTGCATGAGTACACTTTTCTACAACGTTATTTTTGTAACCCCCAAATTAGTAACTTATTCGAAGCGACTTGTGACGTTATCTGGTTTGAGGAGAGTATGAAGAATTTGAAGTTAAAATTCAGCTCCTTGGTGGAAATGGGGAGAAAATGTGGAGGAAGAGCAATGTTCTGTGAAGAGTTTTTATAGTTATTATTAATTTTATAATACCATTTGTTAGGGCATATGAGTTTAATGATATGACAATCAGCGATTGCCCATATTAGAGTTGGTTTAGTGTATTTTTAAACATTATTATTTAAAAGCTTTCGTGGTCATTTTCTGTTTTTAACTACTGTTGTATGCCCTTAATGCACAGGAAATGGCATGGTATAACAAGTATTTTTAAAATATTTACAATTTTCATCTTATAAAGGAAAAAGTTATGTGTGGTCATTTGAACTAATTGCTAAAATGATACTACGTTAATTAGATGATTAAAGGTCTTGAGCATGTGGCTATTGTATTCATTGGGCTGGAAGCCAGTGTTTTCTGTAGCTGAGAAAATGGGTGAGCATCATCCAATATCCGCTCGCTGCCCCCTTTTTCATATGCACAGATAATACAGAATGAGTCTTAAATCTGGATTGGACAAACTAACAGGATCTGGTTTTATTTTAATTGAGTTTTAAAGCACTTCTGGGCCATTGCATTGTCTTTATAGGTTAACCCTTTGCCGCTGTGACCTCCTGCCTGCCTGCTTGCTCTGTCACCTCACACATTCATTACACAGATTTTTTTCTAGATTTATTATTAACCCCTAAGACTATGTTCTTTACAAATGAATTCCTTGAAACATGAAACCGCAGTCTCCCTGCCCTCTGCCCCGCTCCTCACCGAGAATAAGTGCTACTTGTGGCTGAAGTAGTTCATTACAGTACATTTTCTCGGTGCCTTAACTTATCAGGGTTATTTGTCAGGAAATTTATCTCTTGTAACACCAGGTTCCCTACCTTTAGATGACAGGACTTAATACAAAAGTTTTTCCCATACCAACTATTAGAGTAAGTTGATTTCATATCTTTTTATTTTATAAAGTTTTGCTTATCAGGTTTGTCATCCTCTATTTGAAATTAACATGTGTGGTCTTCAGATGACCTTAAAGTAACTGACCCCCAAATCTAATCACTCCCAGCGTCTGCAAAAATTGACAGACATGTCAGGTATGACTCAGGGCATCAAAACATTGTTTTAAATATTTCATTTGTACGCAAGACAGGATCATTTTCAGGTTAGTCCTCTGAGGGGGGAACGCTCAGCGCTTGAGCACACCTTTGGTTTCTCTGCTCTATAATCAGCACTCATCAATGGGTTTGTATGAGCAGAAAATGTACAGTTACATGTTCTGGATTTACAGCCAGAAGAATGTTCCTAAGTGGTCAATATACAGCCAGAGTATGTCAGGTGAAGGTAAAAATAAAGTAAGATCTATACTTTTGATAGCAATTGCCATTGGGTGATGTTACACTTGTCATCTGAGGTTACTGTTGGATGTAGAGAATAAATGTTAATTATATTAATATAGAAGAAGAAGTGGAACCAAAGCATATTTCTTATAAATAGGAACTATCTATGTTTGCTTATCTTTGAGATTTATTTTGCCAAGAAAATTATTCTTCATGAGCTGATACTGATTGGCTTGCCAATATTGTCTTTTGGTGTATAAGGACAGTTTAGAAATTTGGATACATTTAGTTTCAATAAAAACTATATGCAGTTTTTGCATTTCTAATTCTTTATTGTCCAATGACAACTTCACAAAAATGTCATTGGTTCATTGGTGGCTGATTTGTCTAATCTTAGCCTGATATTATCACATCATTGCTAGTAGATGACTGATGAGCCATGCTCAGTAGTAAAGTTGTTACTATGCAAAGTTATAGATATTAGAAATGACTTCACCAAACTGAGCTAAACTGTGGCTCCCAGCTACTTCCACCCAAGGATTCTTATCTCTTCCCTTATTACAAAATGTCCTGGTAACCTCTTACTTGGTGGGTCAGTTAGGAGAGGACATGTCATTGACGTTGAATGGGAACCCACTGTGCATTGTTGCTCTGCCAGTTCTGTGGACGTGGAGATGCTGAAAAGAAGAACCTCACCATGGAGATCCACAATCTTAGGCAGAAGCTCAGTGCGTGCCATCCTGCACACATTTAACCTACTCCATTGCAACTTTAGACAAGCACAGCAGGGCTTGAAGAACATGCAAAATCTTCTGTTCTTTGAAGTCTTTGTCCTTGCAAGTCTCTTAGAGGGAGCCTCTTGTCATGTGAAATGTTTAAAGGTGTATATTCTGTAATGGCCTGGTCTGTAAACCCAGGCAGCTGCTTTACCTGGTGGTTTAACCAAAGGACCAAGGCCAAGCTGGTGCTGGAGCAACAGCTGGCTCTCTTGACCCTGCTGAGGCAGCTCCAAAGGAAATTTCAGCACATCAAGAGTAATTCTGACAATATTCAGCTTTGTGCAGCCACGACAGAACCTAGCCTAGTTGGTGTAAGATGAGATGCTCCTCTAGCATCTTCAACGGAATTTGGAATCACAATGAATCCATTAAGGGGAGTTTTGTGTTTGTTTTTTTCTGAAGCAGAATCTCAGGTCATAAAATGAAGTATAGATTGCAGGTTTCCTGGGAAGAGGTACTTGGCAGCGATTCCTTGAAAGGAGGCCTGGAAATATCAGGGCCCCTGAGCTCATCTTCCCAAGCTGCAATTGACTCAATGATAACATAATGATGATACAAGTGCCTTCAGTGTCAGAGCAGCAGGCAGGGGGTGGTCTGGCCCAGGAGCAGATGCCTTGATTGGTGTTGGTAATCCAGAGGTTTTTGAGTTAAGTGCTTCTGACATGCAGAATCAAGAGTCAAGGACGAAGCTGCCTTTTAAATGCTCTTTCTGAAGAGTCCACTGCAGATGTAATTGAGCCTCTCAGGTGAAGAGCTTTATTAGAGCAAAGCTGGTTAGCATTGCATACCTATTTGGGGGAATATTTTAGGCGTCTTCAATAACTGCTATGTGACATTGCTGAAGGTCTCCGGCCTTCTTGTTCTCCAACATTTCAAAAAGAAAAATGTTGTCTAAGCCTCACCATGCGCCATGGCCCAAAGCAACCCATCCCTTCCCTTCCTAGTCAGAATTTATCATTATGGAGTTATTTATGTGTTTATTATATATATCCTTCATACCAGGCTATAAGATCTAAGATCCATGAGGCCCAGGACTATGTCTGTCTTCTTCTGTCCTGCTTTCCCAAAATTAATACAAGGCCCTACGTAATTATCATTATCCCCTTTATCTTCATCATCACCACAGCTAATATTTATTGCCATGTACAGCATGTCAGGCACTGTAAGAAGGGCTTTATGTGAATTATTCCCAACCCCAGAGTCAAGAGTCAAAAGCAAATTGGCCAAGAGGAAAGAATATGGATTTTGGAGTCCAAACACTTGAACCCGTGATCCCAGTATGCTAATTCCCAGCCTCGGGATTTTGCCCTCAGTCACTTAATCCCTCCCTCTGCTCACATTTCCTCAGCAGTAAAACTAGAATAATGATTCCCATCTGCCGAGTTTGCAGTGAGGATTAAACATGAGGATTGCTCTTGAGCCCAGCACACAATGGGAGCCCAAGACAAGTGAGCAGAGGTGCTATTTATATACGCATTATAAAGTCTGACCCCTGGCTGGTTTGGCTCAGTGGATTGAGCGTCGGCCTGCGAGCTAAGTGTCGCTGGTTCGATCTTCCAGTCAGGGCACATCAGAGAAGGAAAACTCTGACTCCAAAAAACCTCCGCTGCCTTGCGGCATACCTCTTCAGGGGAAAGGCTAAGGGAGTAAACCCCGACAGAAAATCCGGAGCCGGAGTCCCTAAGGCGGTTTGACGTTGTAGTCAACACCGGCAACTCCTGCGGCGCACCTGAAGCCAAGCTGTATCGACTCCGTCTTTCCCTTGGACCATTCAGCTCCGAAGAGAGGGGGGGTCTGCTGCATGGGCAACAGCAGACCCTCCATATCACCCTGCCCAGGCTCTGTAGCTTCAGCTTCACTGGAGAGGACACTCCAGTGACATCGCAAGATGTCGATTCAACACGGGAGGAGACAGATACCGTGTCACTCCCGAGTCGGACTGCACAGCCATTCTCGGCGGTGCAGATAGACTCTTAAGAAGCTACACCATCGTCTCTCGAGACGGACGTCTGCCGCCGCCGACGATTTATCCCGCATTCAGTGTCTTTTTCATTTAGACACCGTAGTTTTTAATCCCTAGCTTCTTGGAGCAGGCACTATTCCTAACACTGGGTGATATCCAGTTATTCTTCTCTCTAATCCTTTTAAGTGGTTCTCTTCCTGGGCTCAAACAACTCTTCACACACGGGCTCCAACCAGTACTTTGTTGAATACTCAAGAGATCTGTCTGCATATCCCCAGAGGGCTTGTCTGTGCACCTCTTTTCTTAACTAGTATTCTGCTTTGTGCATTCTAGTCACCTTGGTTTCCCCCGACTCTCATATCCATCCCCTAGGGAGTTAACCAGTCTGTGTGTGGGTTTTTTCTTCCTTACATCATGACCTGGAAGCTCAAGAGCAGTAAGCTAGAACAATGCATCACAGGGCTTACTTAATTTGTTTCCTATCTCTTGGGAGTCACTGTCCTTCATTATCTGAATTTCAATTTCTTGAAAACTGTCGTTACATATATTTTGTCTGGTTTTTAAATTGTTTTAGGCAGGAGGTTAAATTGATCCCACCTTGGTCTAAAGCCAGTTATATTCTCCCCCCTGCCAAAATAATATTTTTTATGTCTGTTTTGTTTTGATCCAGAATCGAATCAAAGATCAGGCATCACATATCTTTGTTTCCTTTAATCTAAAACATTTATCTACCCTTTTTATTTTTTGTCTCTTATGACACTGGCATTTTTGATGTGTCTTAAGATGGTTGTCTTATGAATTGTCCCATAGTCTGGATTTGTCTGTTTGCTCATGATTAGATTCAAAGTAAAATATTTTGGAAAGAATACTACACAGGTGATGCATCCTTTCTACCTCATCATTTCAAGTGGCCTATAATGCTAAATTTGATGATTTGGTGAACATGGTATTTTCCAGATTCCCCCCATTGTAAAGTTATTTTTCCCTTGGTAATTAATAATCTGTGGAATGATGCTTTAAGATCAGTGACCATTCTACTCTTTTAACATTTTACCCAACTGTGCATCAGTAATAATTTGTGTCTGATCTATTACTACATTGGTGGTTACAAAGTGACACTATTTTTCTAATTGTATTATTCCTACTACATTTATTAGCTGAAATTATTCTATAAATAGTTTACCTCTTTTATTTTTGAGTATCATTGTGAACTCTTGTGCTCTTCTTTAAATTAATTATGTTATACTTTATTATCATTATTCTTTTGAATGTTCATATTGCCCAGATTTGCCCAATGCAATCTGCTCCTATTTAACTACACCATGTTTTTCTTTATGCCCAGAGTAATTTCTAATACATTTACCACTCACAATTAGGGATTTATAAGTTGCGGACTTATCCAGAGTCTTCTTAGAAGTTTTCCCCCTCCTAGTGTACTCTCCACCCAAAGTGAGACTTCTGGGTTGGGAGAAGGAGATACATCTGAATTAAAACTACAGATCAGTGTCATCCGATTCTAGTGCCTATCACCTTTAGTCTAGGCATACTATACCCACTGCCATTCTTACTCTTCTGTCCTCTCCTCAATTTATTGACAATATTCAAGAAGAACAAATAGTGCCCTGGCTGGTGTGGCTCAGTCAGTTGGAGAGTCTTCCTGTAAACAGAAAGGTCGCGGGTCCATTTCCAGCCACCCTAGGGTTTGGCTGACATTCCCAGTTAGTTTCTCTCTCACACAGATGTTTTCTCTCCTTCTCTCTCTCCCTCCCTTCCCTTCTCTCTAAAATCAGTAAGCCTGTTCCCCAGTGAGGATTACCAAAAGAATCACCAATGGCCAGCTGATGCTCACCACGCTGTTCAGGTGATCAGCCCCCACTGCTCTTCTTTGCACAGCCCTCTGGTAGCCTCTGCCCACCTCTTCTACCCGCTCAAATAACTTTTCTGCCAATAAGTTAATTTTCTTTCTTTCCATGTATAGGGTCCTCCCTCATGATCTGGCCTGCTGCCTCTGCGAATTCAGAGATAACATTGAGCGCGTCGGCCAGAGAGTGAAATTGCACTGCCCCGCTGACTGTCAGACACGCCCAGCTTGTGGTGAGTCTGAATTGCCCAGTGGTAAATTCTTTAATTTTCATTTTATTTGTTTTCATTTTTAATTGATGATGGTAAGTATTTTTCCTTTGGAAATACCTTTTGAAGGTTTGCTGTTGTTGCTGTTTTTGTTTTTTTCTTTTTAAAACTGTTGTTCTATTACAGTTGTCCCAGTGATGGTAAGTTTTTAAACAAATAAGGTCACCGTGTTATTTTTATTCATTCATCCAGAGTTTAACTCCCTATATTTCTGAGAATTGCTTCCTTGCTAAAAGTTAGATGAAGGAAAAAGAGAAAGGAAGGGGGCAGGGGATTAACAGTAATGAACACATGGCGCACGCTGTGCTCAGTTTGGTGCTTTCCGTCCAAATGAGAACTTGCTGGTCAATGTCACAGTTTGTAAACGCGTTTTGGATGTGTTAGGCCTCATTTGTGCTTTGCCTCATTGGACAGGTAGAGATGTGTTTTTATTTTGTTTATATTTGCAATTTTATAAAAAGAGTTTGAGTGATGCTTTTTAATGAAAATTTTATTTGGAAACTGAGAGTTTCTGGTTTTATTAGCAGAAGCTACTACCAAATCCTTGTACCGGGTGGGAGGCCTCTTGTATTCTTAGACTGTCTAGCTCTGAACTTGCTCCGAAGCTCACGGTTTTCTATCCACCAAACACTTGGGTGCTTTTAGGTATTTTTCTACAAATTAGGCTTATTGGCACCTATTTGATAACTTCCAAAATGTGCTTTCATGCCTAGACAGCGTGAATGTGGGTCTCTGGCAGTGATCTGGGGCGCATCATAAATAATAACGCTGTGCTACTTACATAAAGAGTGTGTGGCCCATTTTTCAAATACAACTTTTTGGCCCATTATATTACTCCCCTCTACCCCAAAGGTGGGCAGAATAGGCATTTTAATCTCCTTTGCCAGGAGAGTAAAAACAAAATTAGAGAGTGTTCAGGGCTGTCACCTAGTGCCCAGGTCTCTGGCTTTCATTTTGGGGCTCCACAAGCTCCCCCTTTGGGGACCCTCGACTCCTTCTTTGACCCTCACCTTCACCAGCAACACTTTCATTCTTCTGGAATGGAAACCCAATTGCACAATGATACACTTGACCTTTATGCAGTCAGAAGCTTTGGATGGTTCCCCAAGTAAAGCCAAAAATAGAAGACAAGACATGAAAGTTAAGGAAAGTAGGCATCTGACAACAGCTGCCTTTTCCCTTCTGTACTTTAGGACCCCAAAGTATTACTCCATAGATGTATTGAACAATCCACAGTGGCACACAACCTGCCAAGTCTATTAACCCACATTCCAGATGCGTGCCTAAATGTAAGCACAGAGCAAGAGTTATTTTTCTGTATAGAGCCTTCTGTTCTGGGGGCGGGGATGTATGAAAGCAGTGACCAAGCTGATGCTTTGGTGGGTAAGTGGAGAAGGGCATGTCCAGATGAAGACCTGTTAGCCGTGCGTGGGTTTTAATCATGCTCACCCGTGATGGTAGCAAGAACACGAGCACACGAAGAGGTGGAGGGAGGAAGCCTTGTGCTCCCTCTGCATCTGAGCAGGACAGGATGGGGACCATGAACGGGAGGAATCGCAGTAGATCTGCAGAGTGTAACTGAGTGGGGTCTTCCAGCCTTGGTTTTTCTTCAGTACCTGGCAATGGGCCCCTGGGGATCAAGGGAATCATCCTAAATATAGTTGCTCTATCTCACACTATGGAATGTTCTGAGTCAATAATGCCCTTTAAAAACATACCTTTTCTCCTTTTGTTGTGTCGCCAATCAGGTTTAAGTTGGGGGTTATTTTTCTCCTCTCTCAACAACACTGATATTTGCTGATTCCCAATTTATTTGACTGGGATGTAGGGCTTTGGACTGACAGAAAGCTGTCCCATGAGTCCTTCATTATCAAAAGTGGTCTCTTCTTTTTTGACAGATGAACATTTAACAAATGCAGAAGGCTCTATCATAAGAGCATTACAACACCGAAATAAGAACGCCAGCACTGAGCTGACAATTGAGCTGGGGAAGGCCTCCTCAGGCCAAAAGGAGAAGAAATTGTCAGCCACTCTGGGTAAGCAGCTAGACTTTAATGATAACCGTGATGCCATTAGGGCACTACAGTACAGACTGCCTTATTTCTTGGAGATTAAAAAGCAGATGTAAAATCAATGTTATTACCATTCATTAAAGTCCCTTTTTCAAATGTACAGGATGGAGGTATGCCCCTGAGTCATTTGAAAAACAATAGAGGGACCTTTCTTAAACCTAAATTTTACAATTCAAGTTACAAAAATAAATTGAGGAAACTATTTTTTGGAACAGATCTATTAAAAGAGCTTTTTACTGTGCAACGAAAAACAAACATCTCCAACGCAGATTGGAATATGAATGAATGGAAAGTTGAGAAGGGAGGAGCCCAGGGTGAAGAGGAAGAGCAGGAGCCACATGAGGTAAGGACAGCTCCTGAGGCACAAGGCCTGGGCCTGAGTCAGTGAGGACCTGCCATGAAAGCACTGAGGTAGGAAGACCAGAGGCGCCCAGACTGTCTCGTCTCAGCCATGTGACTTTGGCGAACACTGCGCATTTAGACAGTGGTGCCACTGTTCCTGGGGTCAACGCTAAGAGAACCTAACACACAAGCTAAATAAATTGCACAAGAAAATGCTAACACTAAGATTGCATAACACGTTAGATACGGTATGCTCTTTAAGAACCTATACAAGAGGGAACCCCAAAAAACCCAGAATTGTCTTCTGAAAGGGCGGTCCCCTTGTAGTACAGGTTTCTTCCACTAGGGGAGTATTCTAGAAACCCATCTGTAAGAGTGTACCAGCTGGTTTTGTTGTGAGAGACTGTGTTAGGCTTTACTGAATTTTTTTTGAAGACTTTTTCAGCATCGTTGATGGGTAATTTCCAAGCGCACCTGCCCACACCTTGCTGCGTGTTCAGCCGCTCTGGGCAAAAACGGCATGACCCCCGCACCCCACACCCCGTATTCACCCAGTCTTGCCCCGAGTGACTTTTTGTGTTTCTCTGGATGAAAAATTCCTCAAAGGGATTTGTTTTGCCAATGTGGAATCGATGAAACAAAAAAACGGCAGAAGCACTAAAAGGCATCAAAATCAACGAGTTCAAAAACTGTTGTGAGCAGTGGAAAAAACGTCTCAATAGGTGCACTGCATCAAATAGTACTCTGAAGGGGACTGAAGTTTAAGCATGTAAGGATAAATACACAATATTTTATAAATATATTCTGGGTTTTTTTGGGGGTCCCTCCTCACCATTCACCTGAAAGAGTGGGATTTTAGAGTAGTAAAGGATAGTTAGCTATTTAGCACAGGCTTAAGAATAGTTATTTTTATCTTTTCCATCTCTTTGGTTTTTTAAAATTCTTGTTTTTCTCTTTTAAGGTCATCAAAAATGTGCCAGGATATGGCTACAAGAAGAAACGCCTTTTGGCCATTACTGTTACTAGTGTAGTAGTAACATTACATATTCTAATTGCCTGTCTCATTTTGGTAAGACAACGGTTCATTCAGCTTCCCAAAATACAGTCTGTCTTTAGAATAGAGTCAGAACCCACAAACTGAAAATCAAAGCCACTTTCCCACCTACTCCTCCTTGATATTTTCCTTTAGTCATGAATGCTGAGATATGCTTTATTATTTTATTACACATTATATTCCAGAGATTTTTAAAGGAAGCCCACTCCCAGAGATCTCTGTGGAACTCAAATCAAGATAACAAGCCACTGTGCTATTTTGAGAACTCATGATAGGCCAGAGTTGACATGACAGCAAAATTTCTTCAACTCAAAATGGATGATGTTGATTTGATGTATTACCAATCACTCTCTTTCTACCACTGATTTCTTTCCTTGGCTGAAATGAGGAGAGATATAGAATCTCCACCTTCGTAGTTATGTCATCCTGGCAAAAAGGACATGGCTAAAAGATGGAAGTGTGATCCTGTCAATTTATTATTTTACTTAGCAGCTTTCTTCTCCAGTGTGTAAAAAGCATGGTGTAAATAGGTTCAGTTACAACACTGCAAACTAAATCCTGCATCAGGCCTCTCTAAAGCATGTCGTATTTACAGTCACCTGTTCCTGGAGCTTGCCTGTGTGCCTTTTCTTCAATTACACAACGGTTTATTTTCCCAACAGGCAGGAGCTAACATTAAAAGTGATATAACTAGCTGACAGTCTTGACTACCCTACTAACCCAACCTAATACCTTGTTTACATTTTCAATGGTCATGGCAGTCCCCCACCATAACCTAGCCACAGCATGCCCATTTCTACTTTTGTTTCTGCCTTTGCCCATCTAAAATTCCCTTATTTTGCTCCGCCTGTGCTCCAAGTCCTATGAATCTCCCAAAGGCAGCTCAAGTTCCTATTTCAGCCCTGGTAGTCCTACTTCTGTGAGATTTATCACTCTTCTGGGGCGTGGGCAGTAGTGAGCCATTCCCCTCCCCTGAGAACTTAAAAATATGGTAAGTTTTTATAAGGTGGCTCCCCAAGAGAGAAATACCAAGTCAAACACATCATACAGCAGAACAGAGATGGGTACGGACCAGTTGGCGTCCTGGTCTACCAGACTTGAGTAAAACCTGACTGGATGTGTAACTGCTAATGGCTATCTGCGGAAGGTCGGTCAGCAGTAAAGGCAGAGAAAAGGTGAGGGAGAGTCTGACATGGGCACTGCCCACCCTAGCAGTGCCTAAGAGTAGACATGGCAGCTCAGGCAGCAGATGTGCAGAGTCCGGCCCACTAGCCAGGCTGTGCCTGTTGGGGAGACGCATGGACGCAGCTCATTCAGTCTTTTCTTTTGAACACAGGATTCAGCTGATTCCTAGTGTTCTAATTCTGGTCTCCTCAAACAGCCTTCTGACTGTGCTTCTGTGTGCCACGTGGCCTAGCTCCACAGAGCGTATTTCCCTGATCGTGTAGGCACAGATGTTGTCTGCGGAGCACATGTAATTCTCTTGGTCAGGCCATAATCTTGGCATTCCGATTTTTTATTAGCACTGCAGTACTGACAAGGTGAGACTACCCCGATCGGAAGAAGTGAGCCCTCTCTTGGTGAAGAGTCTGATTTCTGAGCCTAGGAGCTGGGGACTAGCATGGGGGCAGCTTGCCAAGGCCTCTGGGAAGAAGTCACTGGCCATTGCCCAGACAATACCCTCTACATCTCCAGGGGGCATATGGCCTTTTGTTTTTTTGGAATTTCTGTAAACTCCTATAATGCATTTAATTTCTATGTAGTTTAATCTCACATTTGTGTTTGATTATGTGGTTTAATTATTTCCTCTCCCCACTGAGGTGATAAGCTTTTTGAGGATGGTTTGCCTGACTCTTCTGTCTGCTTAAAGACAACAACACTGAGGAATATCTGACATTTTGAAATTCAATGAAAACCACTGAAGGGATGAAGATATTTAATATCAAAGGACTTCCATAAGTCAACAGGAAGGAAACAAACAAGGGGAGAAGAGGGCAAGGGCTGTGAGGAGCAGGATGTGTGTTGACAGTCTGTCACCCTGTCTGCCAATCATCTCATGGCTTATGGGGTATGCGTTTCGTTAGCGAGCCCTTTACCTCATGGCATGAAAGTAGTCTCTGATATTGTCTTTTAGTCCTTTTTATAATATTTCTTTTATTCATAATTTTTAAAAAAATCTGTCTAGTATTGGTTTTGTTTTTAGTGTGGTTGACTGTTTTCCCCCTACATGAAGATGAAATCGTTTTAAAATCTTCTATTGAATGACTCATTCTTTCTTTCCTGATCTAAAAGGCTCTCTTTGGACTCTAGTCTGTTGATCTAGTGATCTTTTTTTTTTTTGGTACCAGTAGCAGTATCACTATGTAACTCCACTTTCTTTATAACACATTTTGATGTCTGGTAAGGTAAGCTCCTGCTTTTTTATCTTCTTTTTCATACATTTTGTAGCTATTCCAGCATATTTTCTTTACCAAATACCAGCTGGCCAGGTTTTGTTTAAAAACTCTCTTGGAATTTGAATAGATTGCATTACATTGGTAGGTCCATTTGAAGAGAATGGACATCTCTACAACATTCTAGGAACACAGTATCTTCACGTCGTGTATTCTTCCTAATGTCCTTCAGAAGAGTTTTAATGTTTTGATCACATAGGTCTTACATATTTTTTGTTAAGTCTGTTTTTAGGTACTTGGTGCATTTTTATTGATATTGTAAGTGGGATCTTTCTTTCATTTTTAATTAGTCTTTTCTAGTACGTGGGAAAACGCTTGAGGTTTGCGTATTGATCATTTGCTTTTGGATCTACTTACTGAATTGTCATCTTACTTGACATTAAAATTTTAGTCGACGCTCTTGGAGTTTTAGATTTGGAATCATCTCCTATGCACATGCGTTTTGTCTCTTTCCAGTACTTCACTTTTCTTATTAAATTGAGTAGGACCTCCTCAACAATGATGAATAGTAGCAGTAATAACAGGCATCCTACTCTTGTTCTTGACCTTAAAACAAAGCCGCTGTGTTGTTTCTGGGAGACATTTTTCTTTTATTTTCCTACTTCTAAGAGCTTTCATTAGGGATTACCCGCTGAATGTTATCCAAAGCAGCCAATGAAACACACTGCCAGCTCCCTGCAAGACCCTAACTTAAGGCCTATGGAAGGAGAGTCAAAGGATATTCAACAAATCCATGTCCTCAAGAAAGTTATCACCTTACTTAGAAGGGAACAAAGAAAGATTTAGAGACTGTGGTCACTGTGATGAATAACTGTGATGTTGTTGTCTTCCTAAAACAGATTTGTTGCAGAATATCTAAGGACAATAAGAAAGGAAAGCCACGGTAAATATTAGTCTGACAGTTTTTAAAGTAGGGTTTTAAAACTAGAGGAGCTTCTTCCTGGAAGTGGCCTGAGGTGACCTCTGAAAATGGTTCACTACTCATTTGACACAGAAAACCCCACACAATCATGCACATCAAGAGTTTTAAATATTCATGTTCACATGGAGAACACTTGGGAAACTGCCAGGCCATCAAGGGTATGTGTCTCTGAAAAGCCACCAAGCAGCTAAAGGATGTTACTTTACAGAAGCAATGTGTGCCATTCTGTTTACAATAGTGGAGTTGGTAGGTGTGCCCAGGCCAAAGATTGGGGCTGGGTGCAGTCTGGTGCCCCCCAAAAGTGCTGCGTTTTTGCTGCACATGCTTAAAATGCAGAGTAGTGCGAACTTAAGGGCTGAGGTGCAGACTCTGGGCGTTGAGCACACCCAGGTGAGCAAAGCTCCCAAGATGCATCACAGAGCTTACGGCGTTAACCCACACACGGCTCTCAGGCCTGCCGCACTGAGACGCTCCTCCCTGAAAAAGAGCAGATTGGTCCTGAACCAGAAGAGGAGGTTGCACAGAAAAGAAAAGATAAAAAAATGCCGGAAGAAACTGAAGAAACAAAAACTTGGGAGTAAATTTATCATAAAATAAATGCTAAGAAAAGGTAAAAGGAAAGAAAGAAAGAACTAGAGGAGAACTTAGAACTCTACCTCAGTCTCATTTTACACTGAGGAAACCACTAAGTTTGGAAAGAACACTTGTTAACTCTGATGCTTTGCCGGGACTTTGCAAAATGAGCTCCGTAGCCAAAGCTGATAGAGCGTGACCGGCACAGGTGCATCTGCTGTCACTGGTCCTTTAAGGAAACAGGGAGCAAAGGGGGAGGTCTTGGTTGTACCTGTTCCTGCTGGTGGTGGGAGCTCTGGGGAAGGGACAGGGAAAGCCACGTGGCCTTAGGGTGAAGGCGCTGGTCTCCTTCAAGGCTGACGAAAGGCAGACTGTGTGAGTCCTTCCTGTAAGGTGGCAGGAAACTTCCCTTCCCGTCCTCCTGGTTTTCAGGCCCCTACTCTCTCTCTCGCCTTCATCCCAACCTCATAGTTTTAACTGGGAGAGACCTTACACAGTAGTTTGTCTTTTCCTTTAATAAGAAGGAAACAGAGAAGAGGTCACAGTGCTAGTGAGTGTCAGAAAGAAGATGGTGCCTTTCCAGCTGGGGACTCTCCATTGATGACCCCGTGCTTGGGCTGTGAGCTACGCTTTATGTCAGAGCTCAGTACGCATGTCCCACACAGACATAAGTCGTTTCTAAAACAGAATCATTATGCACTCTGATATTTTTCTATTCTGTTTCAGTCAAAAAGAATATTTTGTATTCTAGTGCTGGTTGTGACTTCTAAGCTGATTTCACAACTCACTCAGCAGTGACAGCCTGCAGTACGGAAGTCAGCAAGCTAGCTAACTTAGCTAACTTTGCTATTTGCACTCAGGCATTTAGTTGTGTGGTTTAACTTATACGATAAAGCAGTAGAAAGTTAAAAGCACCTTCTTACCTGCACCCTCACCCGCAGCAAAGGGTACATGTGGGATTAAGTCTGAATGGGACGGATGTGAAATGCTTCTGGAGAGAGTAAACTGCTTCTGCCTAACATGGCAGTGCATTTTTCCCCCGAAACATTTCAGGGCGCTTGGCCAAGGGCCAAGAAAGTGAGTGGGGCTGAAAACCCTGCCTGTACTCCATGCCAAGCCGCACACAGAGGTCACCCCAGAGACATGGCAGGGACATTTTAAACAGACACAGAGAACCCCTGGAAGCCCAGTGTCCAAGGAATCATTTCCAAGGTCCCAGGTCTGTAGTGATTTTGCCTGTGAGTGTGGACCCAGGTACCCATTTAGTCCTAATAAGGCCAGGGATAAATCACTAATTGTTGGTATGCGTTTTCCTCCAAGGGGCTTTTTCTCGGGACTGCTGCGTAAGGCCCGATCGGAGGAAAGCAAGATGGAGGTAAATGGCAGGAGGATCAAGCACTGTGGCGGGACAAAGCGGGTGACAGAATTCACGTTTCCCTGTCTGTTTTCTAGGAGGGCGTTTTCTGGAGCCGGCTGAGGGGTGCATATGGCCCTTTTGAGAAAGAGGAGGCACAGAAGCTGCATGCCGAGGGTTCCTCTGCTGGGGAAGAGCTTTCAGACAACATGTAAATGACTGGGAACTATTTAGATTTTCTGTCTAAAAGGGGGAAATAATGAATAGTTTCCTTGTCCCTTTCAAGAGGAAAAGCTTTGACCTTCTTCTTCCCTCCCCAGGGAGACGGAGGAAGCCTCCAGCTCTGCAGCCTTGGATTCAGTTGCAATAGAAAGTGAAACCTGATACTCCTGCCAGAGTGAACCAGTCACCAATAAATTTTTTTCTCTTAAAATGTGTACATTCGTAACCACCTCTAGCCATGAGGGAAGGAATTAAAATGTAAATAGATAAATAGATATATACACAAATAGCACGAGCCATAAGCAAGAAAAGCAAGGCTGAAGCAGGACTCCTGGGGTAGCCAGCACTTCCTCAAGCAGCAGTGTGGTCAAACAAGGGTGAAGAGGGGCTCCTCTGCCCCGTGACCCCCAATACTGTCAGTCCCCGAGAACTGGAAAACACATCCTTCTCCAGGGCTGTGGGTTATTAAGTCAAATAACAATTCATCTGGGTGCTCTGGCCCCTGGCTCACCAAGTGCCAGTTATGTACAACATCCTTGACCCCATTGGGGCCCCCCATCATCAGGTCTTAGGGCTGTCAGAATATTTGGAGCCCTGAGCCTGCCTTCACGGTGGGGTCTGTCTTCTCCCTTAAACTTATGCGCAAATGTGTGCCCTGTCTTGGTGAAGCGGGTTCTCCACCCTTACCACTTAGTTATTTTGTTTTTATCTTTTTAATTTAAAAAATTCCCAGCTGTTGCCTAGGAAGCAGGGAGATGCTGGAGAGACAGAGCAAAGAAGAACGCATGAGAGCAGTAATCGCTTCAAGGTTCTTGTACCTTCACCGTGTTAAGGAATATGACGGTGCTCCTTATTCGAAGAAAACAGGTTAAAAATCGTAAAGATAAAATACAAAGCTATGGGGGTGAAGAGGAGCCCCCCCCCCCAAAAAAAGTGACGGACCTCAGCTGATGCCCCCCTCGCCCCTTTCTTACACACACACACACACACACAGATCTCTAGTGCAGAAATCCTCTCCCACGAGCTGCTGTGTGCTGCGCTGCCCGCCTTCCACACGTTCACCTATGTGCACAAGCAGCACCCACCTCAGACCCTCCGACCACGTGGCTCTGCCTTGCCCTGGAGGTCTGATGCACCAGAAACACCCATTCCTGCTCCTCCTGTCCTCAAAGATTTGTTCGACTCCCAGAGTGTCACACCTGAAGCCCATCCACAGCTTAAGGTTTGGAGTCACGGGGAAGCAGCTCTAGAGAAGGCACCACTTAAGAATTTAATGTGTGCTGTTTCTTCCTTATCTTGGAAGGAAACATCTCTTCCCAGGCTGTGGACTTGAATTAAAATAAACTTCGCACTTCCATAAGAAACATTACCCTTAGTCTTCATAAGCAACAGCGGTGTTCCCGCAAGAGTAGGGAGCTGCACTCCTTTAAAGATGCATTAAAATCAGTGTTCCAAACCACTGACTTAATCTGTACAATACTATTGGTTAAGAAGGTATGAAAATGTTCAGCATATTTTTAAAAGCTTTCCAACAAAAATTTGGTTCTTTCAAATGTGTGATTTAAAAGTAAATCCTTAGCTCTTGAAAATGACTAAGCCCTAGAGTTTCACAGTCGGACTCTGCCTACCCCTCTCATACATGTGCATACACTGTGTTACAGTAACACAAATTACTTTCTCTTCAACAAATAACCTTTGCACTTAAAACACTCCAACAAACTGGTAGAGGTTTCTAGGCTACTGAACATCAAAGTAAGAGTAAACCATCTTTTTCTATATTCAATTTAGACAATTCCACTTGGAAATTATGGTCTTCATGAAGCCTGCAAAACTAAGTCCATTCACAAAGATGTAAACTGTACTTCACATGGATCAAACTGTCAATTACATATACAATTTACAGGGCAAATCGTATTTAAAAAAAACCTCTTTCGGAACAAATGCGAAAAAAAGCCTTTCAGGCACTTTGACGTTTTTGCACAAAACACCTTTGATAATAGAAAATAATAATAGAAAATGAATTTGATTAATGTCATTTTATGACTTACAACGAAAAATCAATTTGCTACAGAAACATACTATATTCCAACAATTAGATGATGTACTTGGATTAAAATATGAGTTCTTTGGGGAACCACACAAAAAAGGAAACCACGTTGGTATTTTACCTGTGGGCTGCAACAGTGAAGCAGGTGGGCGAGGCTGTAAGCCCCACAGGTTTTCCATACTGCTCCGGTCCTTTAGGTCCAACAAACGTATTAAAATGAAGGGATCAAGGTCTAATAAAGCAGTGGTAGCAGCGGAGCATACATGTGCTCTTCTCGACATTCAGCTACTGGCACCCACATAGCCCTGGTTCTTGCCTGCAAGAGAAAGACAGAAAATGCATGCTACATACTTGCACAAACTTAAGTAGGCTTAACAGACAAAGCAAACACGGATCTTCTCCAGGTCTTTGGACAGCAAACTGTATAAAAGACCTGGAGACTTTTCCAGCTTGTTCTATCACCTATACCGAACTAAGCTTTAAACCAAGGAAACCACCTGACTTTTCTCTAGTGCCTCCTACAATGCCTAGCAAATAGTAAGTATGAAAATATTGGTTAAAATTGACCTTTATTAAAGCAACTTAAATATACTCTAAAGAAACACAACATTTAAAATGTTACCCAAAGAAAAGTCTTAAAAGTAGGCATTGTAACAATAACATAAAATAATTGAGTTCTGACTATTTATGAGTGTTTCAAAGAAATGCGACAGGAAGCAACTTAAGAGAAAAGTTTGATTATTCAGAAGATTCAGGCTAAATATTTACTGACATGTTTTTCATCTACAGTCACATCCTCATGATGTCCCCTTTTCCTACTTCTTCCTCTTCTAAGGATACTCGTTCCATTACCAATCTTTCTTCCCAGCCTCAGTACCCACCAGAACTCCTGTTAAAACTGGCCAAAAAACCTTACCTGTCTCACAGGGCTCTTAGGAAGTACAACCAGAGTAATCTGTGTGGAAGTGTTTAGAGAAGTATAAAATTCTGGAAAAGTATAAGCTGCTATTACCGAAACAAAGATGAAAGGGTCAGGGCTTCAGGAATTAGCCAATCAAATGAATACTACTTCCCAAAATGAGGTAGCCTCTTCTCATTCAGTAATGACAAGTGAAGAATATACACTTTGATCACAAGCTCTAGAGACCATTTATAAATGGAGAGGAGCTGAGTCATCTTATAGGCTGCCTTGTAGTGCCTGCCTTGGGAAACCGCCTACCTGCCTTGGGACTTAGTTTCTATAAGAGTATCAGAGGGCCTTTGAATTCTGATCTTGTAAATTTATATTTTGAAAGGTCTTTGAAACACTGAATTGACTGAACAAAGATATCATGGTTTAATTGATTCAAACATTGCTCACCATTATCCTTAGTGACACCTCAGTAGCATCAAACTCCTTTGGGAAGGTGTTTTGTTTCAGTAAGACTTATGTTAAAAGAAGTAATATAGTTTTCTTTTTTTAGTTTTGACAAATAAGAAAAAAAACACCTTGGATTATTTTTTTCTGATTATAAATATGTTTATTGTAAAACTATTTAAATGACATACAAAGTTCTAAAGTATGAAGTACATATGACTCATGACATTTCCACTGAGACGTGATCAGTATTATTACATTAGTGACTCTACTTCCAGATCTATAAAAAATGCATGCACTTTCTAATTAGCTTACTGCATTTTAACATTATCTATACTCTTGTAATATTTGCATCTGTTGTATATATATCGTGAAAATGCTATGTAATGATAGCTGCTGTATATCTCTTCCCAACTCCACATTCAGTGATGTCATTTTAGTAGCTTGAAATGAGTAATGTTGGGAGTATTTGCCATAAAAGTCGGTAAATAGGACTCCCACTCTGTCTCACCTGAAGGCCAGTTGTTAAATATTTACCAGCACACAAGTGAAAATATTTCCTCAAGACCTACCTTTGTTTCCCTCATGATACTGTATTTGGAAATATCCAAACACAGTAGAGACATTATGTTTGGATATCATCTATTTATTCACACTAAGCATCATGCCAAAGCAAAATCAATCACAATCTATTCTTAAAAGAATGCACACACACTCTCAAATATGCATTTTTTAACAAAAAATGGAGTCATTTCATTTATACAGTTTTAAAAGCTGACCTTTCTATTATATCTAAAATATGGATATATTTTCCTTTTGTTAATTATAGCTCCACATAACCATTTTAATATTTAAATTGTTTTGTTTCTTTTTAGTGTCTAAATTTTGGTATTTTAATGATAGTTTAGCTAAATGACCAGAAAACACACTTAAGGAATTAACACTAAACCAGAAAGGGATAAAATAAATGAGCTTCTCATTAATGTTAGCTACATTGTGCTTGAATGAACCATGCTATATTAAGCTAATCTTTCATGTTGCACACTTAGGTTATTTCTAAACTTTTGTCTATGATGAACAACTTTGTACATGGATTTTTACCTGTTTGTCAGACTGTTTCCTTAGGACGAAGTCCTAGAAATGGTGTTGCTGCATGAAAGGGGATGTGTGTTTTAAATTCTGATTGTTACATAATGCCAAATTGCCCTCCTTAGGATTGTGGTTGCATTAATTTATATGTTGATTACCAATTTTTTTTTTTAGAATACTTGCTTTCTCTACTATACTTGCCAACATTAAGCATTATCAATCTTTTGAACTTCATCTCATCTGGTATGTGAAAATGATACCTTATAGATGTATTATATTTATATTTTTTTGAATTGAAGTTGAACACAGGTCTATGTTTGTTGGCATTTGTACTTTTTTGACTAGAATCTATTAATATAATTACTGATGGTTTAGTAAATAGTAGACTGGGTGACTAAATAGGGATTGTGGAATGGCAAGAGAAACTTTTTTTAAAAAAATTTTATTTATTTAGTTTTAGAGAGAGGAGAAGGGAGAAAGAGAGGAAATAAACATTGATGTGTGAGAGAAACATTGATTGGTTGCGTCTCGCATGTGCCCCCAAGTGGGGACCTGGCACACAACCCAGGCATCTGTCCTGACCAGGAATTGAACTGGCAACCTTTCAGTTTGAAAGATGACACCCAACCCACTGATCACTGATCCACACCAGTCAGGGCAAAACTCTTCTTCTTTTTTTTTAGTGAGACAGAGGGAGGGGAATGGAGGGAGAGAAGCATTGATGGACTGCCTCTCATACACACTCTGACCAGGGACTAAACCCACAAACTAGGCATTTGACCTGACTGGGAATCAAACCAGCAACCTTCTACTTTGTGAGAGAATGCCCAACCAACTAAACCACACCAGTTAGTAGGAGAAACTCTTTTTGAACATCTATGTCATCTCTGAGAACAGCAAAAAGTTAGTACTGCCACTGATGCAGCAGGGTGGTGTGTGGTCTTTGCCACATTGGAAGTCTTGTCCTGCTTTCAGCATAAGCTAGGGATATCTGTTCCCCCGAATTATTTGGCTCACTTTGATAGCTGAAGTTTATCTTTTCTTCTCTAACATCAGGGAGCAAAAGCACCTCCCCCACCTCGATAGCCACTTATTTATTATGCTCTATGAGCACCTCCTAGTTGGTTGCCAATGTTAACTAGTGAACCCACAGATCTCATAGTGGAGGAATTGTGTTCATACTGAGACATTTTGTCAGTTGAAATGTTCAGGAAGCTGGGCCAGTGGCCAAGTCTAGTGTCTTTATTTTCAATTCATTGCTGCAAAACTCCCATGAAGTCAACTCATCTTTGACAGAAACTCTTAAAAGGGTAAGATTTAATTGCTTCTAGAGAACAGGGACCCTGCTTGGTTCACCTTCCTATGGCTTCCCCCTTCCCTTTCCCAGTATCCCCCAAAGATAGCACAATGTTTGGCACAAACACTTTGGGCATATTCTATGATACTGCTATTGTAAGCTCCATTAACCAGCAATTTAGAATTTTGAGAAGAACAAGAAAGCAGCAGGGCTCAAGGGAGAAACAGAGCAATTTAAGGAGAAACCTAGGAAAATTTACGTTACTTATTTGAGAAAGTCTGTCATCTTGTGAACTTATCAATTGTCTCCTCTCTTCTGCAAAGCATAAACAAAGCTTATTTTTCAAAGTTAATTAGCCATACTACACTATTTTCCTATGATATTCTTTATCCTATCCTTTCATTCATTCATGTATAAATTCAACAAATATTTACCAAACCCTTTCTCTATACTAGGAGTCCTCTGTTCTAAGCAAGAAGAATTTCAAGTGAATAGCAAATAGCTTCTGTTTTCAAAAAGTTCACAGTTGAGTAGGCAGGACTGAGAACATACTTTGTGGGGCCCAGTGCAAAATGAAAATGAGGTGCCCCTTGTTCAATGAGTACTAAGAATCTCAGATGGCTGCAGCAGGACACTAAACCAAGCTCAAGGCCCTTTTGAGGGAAGGATGCTATGTGACTGCACAGGCTGCATGCCAATGAAGCTGGCCCCACAAGGGGGGAACAAAAGGGTACAATGAAATAGGTGTCATTTGGGGAATTATGCATACAGAACGATGGGAGCACAGAAGGAGCAACTCAGTCACAGACAACATCAAGGGGAAAGATGTCACTTAATTTCCCTGGTGGGTAGTTGAGGGTCAGATTGTGAAGGATTTATAAGACATCATTATGAGTGTACATTTTATCTTTTTCAATGATTCCCAAACATTGGTCCATGCAGAATCTCAGGAGTATATGAAATACAGATTCCCAGGACCTGTCCCAGACCCATTGAGTTAGAATCTCTGACGGTTAGGCTGGACTTGGTCAGAATGATTGACACAAGCTTGGTGAACACAGTAGGGAAGCTGCTGGAGGATTTGAAATGGTGAATGTTCTGGTAGGATGGTAGGATTTGCCTTTCCAAAGGATGTTATATCACAGGGTAATAAAGGTCAGTTGAAGGAGAAGAGAGCAGGAAGAAGGTGTTTGAAATAGCCTAAATGAGGCAATCAGGATGAAACTATACTCTTGTCAGATAGGAAACTGAATAGAGAATGGACTTAAGAGATATTTAAAAATGAGAGTTAAAAAAAAGCTTTGTAAATCATAGACTGTGGGGTAAGAGAGAAGGGGCAGTTATTAAGGATGTCTTTAAAGTTCTTAATTTGCACAATGGGAGAAGATGATGCTACCACTTAATCCCACAGGAAAAATTCAGAACAGGTTGGGAGGGGTATGGCAATAGTAATAGCAAATACTTATATGGTGATTGATCAGGACTAAGAAATTTTCTCATAGTAATTTATTTAATCCCCTCAGCATCCCTATGTGGAAGCATCATCTCTTTTCTACATGCGAGGAAACTGAGTAATACAGAGATTAAGTAATGTGCCCATATTCATTTGGCTGAGTAAATGGCAAGCTATGCCTTAAATCCCTAATTTAACCATAGTGATTTACAGCCTCTTAGTTTTGCTGAATTCTGAATGCAATACTTTCTTTATTAATAGTGGCAAAAATCGCAGGTATAATTGGAAAAAACAAAACAAAACCCAAAACATTAGGAAGCTGGAGACCAGCATTTTGGTGTTGGCTTTGCCATTATTAATGCTTACAACCTTAACGCGAATCATAGTCATCTCATTTGACTTCACCTCATTTACAAGGTGGAGATAATAATATATTATTGGTTTGAACAAAGGACCAATGCAGATGGTTTTATGAGGTCCTCTCCAACACCCACAAAAATATGATTTAAAGGTTTTAAAATAGGTAGATAAAATTGTGGTGAAACACCTTACAAATTTAAGTGATACTCTTGATGTTTTCAAAGCATTGTGAAATTTCTTCAGTCAAGTAAAGGAGAATATATCTGGAGACATTGCATAAAGTGGGAACTGGAAACTTATGGCCATTGCCATGTGAATTATTCACAAATAAAGGACTAAAGAATGAATCTAACAAGAAATGGTAATCAATGCTGAACCCTATAGAGTCCTCAGGCCCACAGAAGACGTAAAGCACAGGGATCTGGCCTTCAGAAGAGTTGGTGATCTGGTAAGGTGTCCAGAGGAGATGCATTCTCGGGTGCCAGTTTCAAATCTTTGTGGCTATTTCAAAGCTTTGTAAAGATGAGCCAGAGTGAGACCGTCTACCTAAATGGCTTACAGCTATCCTTGGACGCCCATCATGTAAACTTTGGTGAGTTGCCTGAAACCACAGCCTGGGAAGAGTTGAAAGACAGCTCAGAACACTGCCTTCTCAACTCCATCATCAGCCTAAGACAACTCTTATGGACAATGAGCACGGCTATTCCCAGGATGCTCCCTTAGAGGAAGAACAGAGAGGAGGCTCAAATAAGCCTTGTGCTTTCTAGAGAAATATTACGTCCGCCAGGCCAGGACATTTTCTGATTTTAGTTGTTGCACACAGGGCCTTGGCTGAGACACTAATCATCTTGGCATTTTTAGAACTTATTAGCTTCTTGTGGCAGCCATGGTTAGAGAATTTTGAAACTGGTACTAAAGTCTCGGAAACAAGTCTCAGAGGTCTGTTCACAAGAATTAAGTTTGGGTAGATGAGTGGTTATTTCTAGGTGCTTTTCAATGAAAAAGTAGGTTTAATTTTTATGGCACATATTTATCTACAACTCTGCTCTCTTTTGACTTGGAATCACAAAGCATAATAAGGATCTTTCAGATCATGGGCCAAGCCACCCTGTGTGGGTTTTTCCTTGGGCCAATTCCAAGAGATGCTTTTCTGCTTCACATCTTCTCCAACCAGTCAAATGTGGTCTGCTTGCTCTTGCCAGAATATATTACAAACTTTCTCTGCCAGATATGTCTTCTTGCTGATGCCTGCCCATCAGAATTCTGTGTATCTATCAGATCCCACCTTAAGTCTGACTTCCTTCATTAAGTCCTCTGAGAACTGCTGGGCCACTATTAATTACTTCCTTGTCTAGAGTAGGTTTGAATGCCTATCACAGCTCTTTTCACTAGGTTTTACAGTAGAGTCATACATCTATCTTTCTCTCTCAGCTGATTGTGAGTTATTATTTGCAGGGACTGTATCTTTTTTCATGTCTATGTCTTCTATGTAACATCGAAATTACTTAACATGTTTCTGATAAGGCGAATTGAAGATTTTTATGCCAAATATTACAAGTTTTTCTATTTTTTTAACTCAATTGGTTGTTCATCTCAATTTTACAAAAGGAAATATTGAGAAGTTATATAGCTTGTCTAAATCTGGAAGCTAAGAAGTAACAAAAACAGACCCTAAATCAAGGCTGGTTGACTTCAAGGCTCTTGCTCTAACTCAATAGTTATACTACCTCAGGCCTTTTGACACAGCCTTCTGCTACCACTAGCAAAAAAGCTGCCACCACCGTTACTCCTGCTTCTACTACCAATACTACTACCATTACCACCACTGCTACAACCAGTACCACTAGTACTACTATTACACTACTAACCCTGCTGCTACTACTACCACCATAACTATTACTACTACTACTACTTCTATGACTATTATTGCCACTGCTGCTGTCACTATTATCATTATTACAATATTGCCACTACTTCTACTAGCACTATTACTACTCCTACCACTATTTAAGCCCAAGACAGGGTGAATTAGTTTAGCAGCTGTTTTATAGTTTGGGATCATTTTGAGCTTTGAAAAACAAAACATCCAGGTCTCATTTTATAGAAGTCATAGCTCTCTGATCTTTTGGGAGAAGTGAATAGGAACACAGGTGCTGGAATTAGATGGCCTGGATACCCCTTCACTTTTCAGCCATCCATGCATGCCTGTGTCACAGAAGTGGTCTTTGCTCATGTTCTTGCCCCTCTCCCAGAGGGGCCCATTTTGGCTTGTTACTCAGTGCTGGCTTCTAGTAGTGGGGGAGAGAGTTATCTGTTGCCATTGTTGTTCAGCTTAGTCTTAGGCTGTCTCTTGGTAACTGAGATTGGGGAAGTGGTTTTTGTCAATATAACTGTTCATCCTCCCCATGGCAGACAGCCACCTCTGTCATATCTATAATTGGCCTTAGGCAGGAGTTCCCTGCCCCTCCCCTGGCAGTTATGTGGGTTGATTTTATAGAATTCTGGTTTCAGGATGATAAATAGAAAAGGGTTTTTGCTTCTATTCTTCATCCAGGGTAAATGGATTTTTGCTTAAGTCCTGCAAGAGGATTCCTACTTAGAAGTAATTGACCTTTGTCAGCTGGATCACACTGGTTTTATTCTCAGACTTCACATGGGGAATTCTGATAACTTTAGGTTTACATACCCTTATGCAATATGTCAGTGAAGAAAATAATTTGTGTTTCTTTCAAAAGTCTCAGCAAAATAGTCTTAGTTCCACACTCACTCCTAGAATTGGAGTCAGGGTCACATCAGCAGCGGACTGTGAAGAGGATGGTTTGACAAGAAAATTGGGTACTGGGTACTGTCACCTGGAGTGAGATAAATGGTGATTGGGTGGTCTAAACAAAAATACAAATAAACAAACATACAGACAGAATTCAATCTGAGAGTTAGTAAATAATAGTTTAACTAAACTGAACCAACAATGTTTAAAGTGGTCAAGTTCCCCGTGTGATTTTCTTTACAAGGAAGAATATAAAAGATAGAGCTTTCTTGCTGGTATTTTAGAAAACTGTCAAGAGGTAGAAAAGGGCTTTTTAAAACAATGTATTTATTTTCTGGTTTTAAAAGTGAAACATAGTTAATGATTGAAGTGTGTACAATATATAAGTAAAAGAAGAATCACGATGATGCCATCACCCAAGGCAAATGCCATCAGTGTTTTAGTACATTTATCTTCCAGTCTTTTTTGTTTGTGCCTGACCATTTTTCAATTAAATTGGAAATCATACTGCATAATTTTACGTTGTTTCTCTTCACTTAATATTATTTCACATATATTTTCCCCATATTATTAAAAAAACTTGATAGACATAACTTTAATGGCTATACAATATTCTTTAATGATTATCCTATTATTATATACATAAATTGCTTTCTATTTACTACTACTAATAATATTGCAGTGAACATCTCTGCATATAAATTTCTTCTGGGTTTTGTGTAAACTGGAGGGTATTTTTTAAAGAGTCTTTCTTAGCGGCCTTTTGGTGTCTACACATTTGTAAGGCTGCAACAGTTTTCAACATCTGTTTCAGGAGTAGAGATCATGACCAAGGAGAAATTTCCATGAAGGCAAAAACATCTTTTTTGTGTTTCCACATCTTTCTTTTATTTTTATTTTTTAATTTATTATTATTATTCTGTTACGGTGTCCCAGTTTTCCCCCTTTGCTCTCCCCTGCCCAGCCCCCCCTTGCTCACACAGTCAGTCCCCACCCTGCTGTCCGTGTCCGTGGGTCATTCATACACGTTCTTTGTCTGGTCCCTTCCTCTTCTTTCCACCATTATCCCCCTCTCTCCTCCCCTCTGGTCACTGTCAGTCTGTTCCATGTTTCATGTTAGCTAATTGGTGAAAGACAAATACTATATGATCTCACCTATAAGAAGAACCTAATGAATAAAATAAGCTAACGATAAAATAGAACCGGAGTCATAAAAGGATACAGTTTTGATGCTCAGTAATGCCATGTTTGCCATTCTCTGTCCCAGAGAACCATGAAGGTGGAGTATGTAATAGAAAGTTGTAAAGCTTCTATTTATTTAAAGGTATTTTAGGCAAAAGGTGTCATGCATATCCATATGTAAAGGATCAATTCAAACCACAGAAGGTTCATAGTACAGATGCGAACGGGGCTTTAGCAACAAACTAGAGGGAGCTTCATATCTCATTTCAGAAAAGTTTCTTACATAGCTCCCGCCTTGCTATATCTACCTTATAAAGAATAAACAAAAGCTAGAATTCCTGTGATCTTAGTATCAAAATTTATTCCCTGTAGTCACAGCTAGAGTAGCTATTCTTCAATAAAGGCCTGATTATGGAGGCTTTGAAACTTATGGCAATAAAAACCCAACCCCCTTCTTTCTGAACTTTTACACAACATTCCAAAGCAAAAAAATTTTTTTTGAGTTTTAACATCATTGCAATAACTGCCTGTATAAATAATTTGGTCAATTGAGAATAGCAAAAGAATGTGTGAATAAAAGTGGAATATTTCATTACATTCAAGGAGGATATATTTTTCTAGTTAATTTTTAACAGCTTTTTAAAAGCCAACTACTTACTGCTAGAGTTCCAATGCTTAGTGAAATGCCTGGCATATAGTAAGTACACGCTATATATTTTTTTAGAATACACAAATAAATGAATGATGGAACATAGCTAGTTACAATTATATTACAAAATTATATGAAAGCATATAAATCTAAAGGTAGATATGGATTAGAGTTTAGAGATACAGATCACTGATTTATTGTACTTTGTTTCACCTATTCTGTAGAATCATAGATTCTCAGGCGAGAAGCTTCTTCAAAGTTTGTGACTTTCTCTTGCTCCTTACGTCACCCACCCAACCTTTCCTGAATTGTCTTAAAGAAGAACGCTCGCCATAAACTAAATCATTTGTAAGACAGAGCTGACTATTCACACATTTCTTCTTCGTGCTGAACTGAAATATGGTTTCATTAACTTGAATGTATTAGTCTTATTTCTTTTGCCTTTTTGGGTCACCTGTCAAAACTCAGGCTTCCATTTCTAGAGCTCAGGCATTTAAAAGTTGTTCTTATATGCCCCCCCATCCCACCCCTCCAGGCATGTCTTCTCCAATCTAAGCAACCCAGTTTCTTCTACCACTCCTCATGTGGCACAGTTCTTGGAAATTTACCTCAGAAAATCTTAGAAAGATATTTTCTATGATAGTTTAAAGAAGCCATTCTCTCTTGGTGTGATTCTTTCTTGAAATCCACAGGGACTCTGGGATTCTACAGGGACATCTACCAGGAGGAAGGACAGCAGCCACTTACCACCCTGTTACAAAGGTTGTTGATGATAAGAGTTCAGACCTGCCTATTTAGATCCAGACAGGCCTTCAATTAGAATGATTCTTGTCTAGTAAGAGTAATGATTAACATCTATTGACTCCTTACAAGGTCCTATGCCTATTGCTAAGCACTCTCGTGTGATACTTAATTTTAAATTCACAGTAACCCCATCAGGCAGGCACTGTCGCTCCATGTGCAAACGCTAGATGCTTCTGTTGTTTCTCTGTGGCAGGGGTCTGCAAACTATGCACTGTGGAGGAAACCTGGCCTACCGATTGTTTTGCAAATAAAGTTTTTTTGACAACAGTTCCCTGCATTCCTTTACAGATCGCCTCTGGGTGCTTTTCCTAGACAGCAGCAGAGCCGAGTTGTGAGAGAGACCGTAAGGCCCACAAAGCTGAAAATATTTTTTGTGTGGTCCTTTACAGGAAAAGTTGGCTGACCTTTGCTCTGTATGTTTTCTTTTTGGCCTCATTTCGTTATTTATTTATTTATTTTTTCCTTTTCCTTTATTGTCGTAGTAAAATGTTAGTTGTTAGGATTGTCTAGGTGTCTAAGTACTTTCATCTACTAGTCCTGGTTTAGTAGTGTTCTGAAAAGACTTGGGCTGGGTGATACGTAAGGGTTTGGACAGGTGAAGGTCAGTAGATACTTACAAACTGGACTGGATTCTTCTTCATATGGATTCTTCCATTAACCATTCATTTTGTGTGAGGAATTTTCCCTTGTCTGGCCTCTGGTTTTTTTCCCATCTCCAAATAGATTAAGATCCGTAGGCTCTGTCTGATTTAGTTACACATCTTTTTTTTACACACTCAGTTGCATTCCTCATTCTGATGCTGTTCAGAGCCTTACTTACCATCAAGAACACTAGTGTCCAGATCTGTAAGAAACTGCACCTGCTGAAAACAGTGCTGCTGTTTATAACATAGAGCTGGTGGATCCTTAGAACCCTCTCTCCCCAAATCATGCAATTTTAGTATAGAAAATCATTCTGAGATAATTTACTCTGACACATTCATTTAAAAAAAATTGTTTTTGTAAAGATAATTGTAAATGTACATACAGTTGCAAGATATAAAATACACAGAGATTCTGTGCACCCTTTCCACACTTTCCCCTGTTGGTAATAACTTGCAAAACTATAGCACAGTATCACAATCAAGAAATTTTCCTTGATACAGTCAAGATAGCGAACGTTTCCATCACCACAAGGATCCTTCATTTTGTCTTTTAAATAGTCACATCCATTTTCTTTCTACCTGCATCCCTTCTTTAATTCCTGGCAACCACTAATCTGCTCTCTATTTCTCAAGAACATCATACTAATTTAATTATACAGTATGTGAAGTTTGGGATTGCCTTTTTAAAAAAATTCAGCATAATTCTCTGGAGATTGATCCAGGTTGCTGTGTATATGAATAGTTCATTACTTTTTCTTGTTGAATAGTATTTTATAGTATTACATGATGCCATGATTTATTTAATCATTCACGCACTGAAGTTGTTTCTGATATTTGGCTGTGGTAAATAAAGCTACTAAACATATTTGTATACAGCTTTTTGTATACATATAAGTTTTCATTTTTCTGGGATAAATATTCAGGAGAGCAATAACTGGGTTGTATGGTAGTTACATATTTAATTCTTTGTTTACCTACCAAAATGTGTTTTAGAATGGCTGTGCCATTTTATGTTTCCATTAGCAATGTATGAGTAATCCAGGTTCTCCACGTCCTCACCAGCATTTGCTGTTGGCACTATTTTTTATTTTAACCTTCTGATAGGTATGTAGTGATATCTCATTCTGGTTTTAGTTTGCATTTCCCTAGTAGGTAATGACTTTGAACATCTTTTAGTGTGCTTATTTGCTATCTATGTCTTCATGTTTTTTGTCAGTTATCTAATTGAATTTTTTTAAACTCAGTTTTGAGTGTTTTTTATATATTCTATATACGAGTACTTTGTTGGGTATGCGGCTTGCAGATATTTTCTCCCAGGCAGTAACTCCTTTTTACAAGCTTCTTCACAGACCAAAATTTTAAGTTTTTGTGAAATCCAACTTATCATTTTTTTCCTTTCATGGATAGTGATTTTGATGTCAAGAGCTCTTTGCTTAGTTCTAGGTTTCAAGATTTCCCCCCACTTCTTTTCTTAAAGTTTTATGTTTCACATTTAAGTGTGCAGTTTATTGTAAATTAATTTTTGTGTATAAGGTGTGAAACTTAGTTTGAGGGTTTTCTTTTCTTTTCTTTTTTTTGCCAATGGACATCCAGTTGCTTCAGCATCATTTGTTGAAGAAGCTATTTTTTAAATTGAATTATTTTTGCACATTTGTCAAAAATCTGCTGGGCATGTTTATGTAGATCTATTTTGGGGGGTCTAGTCTGTTAAGTTAATCTATGTGCCAATATACCCAGTCTTGATTAAGGTCTCTATAATTATATAATAATTTGAAATCAGGTAGACTGGTTGCTCCCACTTTATCTTATTTTTCAAAAGTATGTTAGCTGTTATAGTTCATTTACTTTTCCATATAAATTTTATAATACTTTATATATATCTATAAAAAGTCTTACTGAGATTTTGATAGAAATTATATTAAATTCATATATCAAATTGGAAAGAAATAAAATCTCTGCTATGTTGAATTTTCTAAACCATGACCATGGCACATCTCTCCACATATTTAGACCTTCTTTGATTTCTTTCAACAGCATTTTGTAGTTTTCAACATGTAACATGTTTTGTTAGATTTGCACCTAAGTATTTCATTTATTTAAGTGATTGTAAATGACTTGTATTTTTAATTTGGTATTGACATGTTCATTACTAAAATATATACATGCAATTGATCTTTGTATGTTTATCTTTTATCTTGTGACCATGATGAACTCACTTATAATTTTTAAAAGTATTTTTTGTAGATTCTTTGGGATTTTCTATATAGAAATTGTATCATACACAAAGAGAAAGCTTTGTTTCTGTGTGCTGTTTCTTCCCTTTTCATGTCTTGCTGCAACTTTAGTGCTATATTGAATGAGCAACGAGAATGGACATTCTTGTCTTATTCCTGATCTTAAGGGAAAATTTAGTCTTTCATCATTAAATATAATATTACCTGTAGGTTTTTAAAGATGCTCTATATCAAGTTGTAGTTTCCTTGCATTCCTATTTCTCTGAGAGCTTTTATCATGAAGGGGTGTGAAATTTAGTCAAGTATTGTTTCTGCATCAATTTATATAATGATGTAATTTTTTCCTTCTTTAGTCTGGTGGATTTCATTGATTTCTGAATGCTGAAGTAGCCTCATATTCCCAGAATAAATCCTGTTTGGTAATGGTGCATAATTCTCTTGACATATTGCTGAATTCTTTTTGCTAAAATTCCATTGAGGACTTTTGCTTCTGTATTCCTGAGGGATAGAGATCTACAGTTTCCTCCCTCCTCTTTCCCTCCCTCCCTCTCTTTCTTTCTTCTCCTTCTCCTTCTCCTTCTCCTTCTCCTTCTCCTTCTCCTTCTCCTTCTCCTCCTCCTCCTCCTCCTCCTCCTCCTCCTCCTCCTTCTTCTTCTTTTTCTTCTTCTCCTTCTCCTTCTTCTCCTTCTTCTTCTTCTCCTCCTCCTTTTTTTTTGTACTGTCTGTGTAGTTTGTTATCAGGGCAACACTAGCTTCATAAAATGAATTGGGAAATGTTCCACCCTATTCTGTTTTCTTGAAGTGATTGTGAAAAATTGATCATTCAATTACCACAGATTTCCATTTTTTTAAAAGAATTTTAAAAGTATGAATCGATTTTTTAAATTGTTATAAGGTTATTTGAATTACTTAATTCATTTAGAATGAATGGTGTAAGGTTGTGCCTTTCCAGGAATTGGTTCATTTAATCTAAGTTGTCAGATTCATAGTATTTTCTCTTGTTTTTGGTATCTTTATTCCTGATATTAATAATTTGTATATTCTCTCTCTTTTCTCTCTCAGCCTTGCTAGAGTTTTGTCAATTTTATAGATCCTTTCAAAGAATGAGCTCTATTGTTTTTCTGTTTACAATTTTATTTATTTCTATTCTTTATTATTTTCTTTGTTCCACTTGTTTTGAACTTTTTTGCCCTTCTTTTTCTAGGTTGTTGAGGTAGGAATTCCCTCTTTTATAATAAAAGTTTCCCTTTCAGCATTGCTTAAGCTGCATTCCAAAATTTTTGATATGTTGTGCTTTCATTTTCATTCAGTTCAGGTATTTTAAAATTTTTCCTTGTTTTGGGCGCATGAATGATTTAGAAGTGTGTTGTTTAGTTTTCAAAAGTTTGGACATTTTCTTTTTATATTTATGTTAATAATTTTCAGTTTTATTCCATTGTGGTTGGAGGACAACATGTAGGACTTTAATTCTTTTAAATTAGTTCATATTTGTTTTATGGCTCAGAATATGGTCTACCTTGGGGTATGTTCTATGAACAATTGAAAAGAATGTGTATTCTGCTGTATTGAGTGGAGTGTTTTATAAATATCAATTTGAACCTGTTAGTTGACTATGTTTTTGAGTTTTTAAATATCTTTGTTAATTTTCTGTTTAGTTTTTCAGTGAATTATTGAGAGGGGGGTATTAAAGTCTTCAACTATGGTTGTGGATTTATCTATTTTTTCTCCCAGTTCTATTAGTTTTTGTTTTACATATTTTTCAGCTTCATTGTTTGATGTATATACATTTAGGATTTCCCTGTTTTCTTGGTTGTTTGAATCTTCTATCATTATATCATGTTCCTCTATGTTTCTGGTAATTTACTTTGTTCTGATGTCTATCTAGCTGATATTGATATGGCCATTCTGCCTTCTTTTGACTAATAATGTTTGCCTGATACATTTTTTTCCATTTTAAATCTCAACCTGCCTAATAGAAAATATAGCCAATAATATTGTAATGACTATATCTGCTGCCATTTGATTAATGGAAATTTCAGGGGAGATGCTTTGTAAAGTATATTATTGTCTAACCATTATTCTATACACTTGAAATAATATTGAGTATAAACTGTTATTGAAAAATATTTTAAATTTCAACTTGCCTATATTGTTACATTAAAATGTTTTTGTAGATTATATATATAGTTGGGTCATGTTTTTTAATCCACTTAGATGGTCTCTGTCTTTAAATTGTTGTATTTAGACCATTTAAAATTAGTGTAATGATTGATATGTGAGAAAATATCTCTGCCATTTTATTTTTTTGTTTTGTTTCCCCTGTTTTTGTTTGTTTCTCTGTTTTTTTTTTAAGTCTTCTTGTGGGTTACTTAAAGAATTTTTAGAAGTCCATTTTGATTTATGGATACTGTTTATGAGTGTGTTTCTTTGTATTGCTTTTTTAGTGGGTAAGTACTACACTGTATATACATAACTTGCCACACTTTACTAGTGTTTTTTCTTTATCAGATCAAGTAAAGACTATTAACTTTTTTATCCTTTACCCACCCTTGTTTATAATTTTCTTAAGTATTCTACATACATTTAGAACTATACCAGCGTTACAATTTTTGCTTCAACCATCAAATATAATTTAGGAGACTCAAGAGGAGAAGAAAAGTCTATTTACTCTTACTTCTGTTTATCATTATTTCTTTCATTTATCTCTTTCTTCCTGATATTCTGAGTTTTCTTCATTTGTTTATTTTCTCTTTTGAAACTATTTTATTTGTTATTTTTTAGGGTTGGTGTTTTGGCAACATGTTCTCTTAATTTTTTTTTTAAATCTGAGATATCTTAATTTCCCCTTCATTCTTGAAGAATATTTTCACTGGACATAAGATTCTACATTGACAGATCTTTTCTTTTAGCTCCTGAAATGTGTTGTGCTACTTTATTCCGGCCTTTATGTTTTCTGATAAAAAATCTGCAATCATTCCAGTTGTTTTTCCCTTTATTGGTAGGTATTACTATTTTTTTTGGCTGTCGTGAAGACTTTTATCTTTGCCTTTAGTTTTTACGAGTTTGATTATTATACACGTATTTATTTCTGTGAATTTCTTTAGGTTTATTTTGCTTAGGGTATGCTCAAGTTCTTGAATTTGCAGGTGTATGTCTTTGGTCAAAATTTGGACATTTTAGCTATTGAGTACTTTTTAAGTCATGCCCTCTTTTTATTTTCCTTACAGGATTCCAATGACATGATCTTTTCTTATAGTTTCTGAGGCTCTATTCAACATTTTTTGACTATTTTCTCTCTGTCACTTAGATTGGGCAATTTTCATTGTTCTGGCTTTTATTTCACTGACTCTTTCTTGTCTCTCTATTCTACTGTTCAGTTCATCAATTGAGTTTTAAAACAATAATTCTGATTACTGCATTTTAAAATTTCTATTTGGTTCCACTTTATATTTCCTATTTCTTTGTTGAAATATTTCGTATTTTATTTTTTTAAATGTGATTTGTTAGAGCATTTTTATGATGGCTGCTTTCAAATCCTTATCAGATAATTTTTCCATCTCTCTTATTTTTGTGTTGGCATCTATTGATTATGTCTTTTCATTCAGTTTAATATCTTCTTGGACTTGGTGAAACTATTTAAAAGTTAAAATCTGGACACTTTAGTTATTATGTAATTAGGTATTATTATAAGACTCTGTATTTTATTAGTTAGCCTCTGTCAACAATACTCCAATAGAGTAAGAGTAGGGTAGGTACCACCTCTTACTGTCAGCTGGTGATGAAAGTCCAGGTTGACCACTCAACCTCCATTGACACTTGAGGAATAAGAGGCTCTTCATTATTGCTGGTTGAGTGGGGAGTTCCATCTTTCCACTATATCTCAATCATACCTCTCTGACTTGGAGGATTGGGAGTGCCTCACTACTCCTGACATGGCCTCCACTGATGCCTTGGGATGGGGTAGTAAAAAGTCTTGAGTCTCTGTGAGGCTTCTTCTAACAACACCTTAGCATGGGGGGTGAAGGAAGCTTTGTTACTGCTGGTTGAGAGTGTAGAGCAGGGTCCACATGGTTTTTACTGACACCACAGGGGGAAGGGTGCTTATTGCTACTTGGTGGAGGTAAAAGCCCCAGAACCCTACTCAGACCTCTCTGATATCATCCCTGCAGTAGATTGAGGTGCCTCTTTACAATATGATGAGAAAAGCAGTCTGTACTCCCCGCTTGTCAGTATAGCTGAGGTGGAGCCACAAATTATTTTTTTCTTGGTGACCTTTGAACCCTTTCTTGTTCATTTGGCTACAGATCAGGCTGTGTGTGTGTGTGTGTATCTGTGTTTTGTCTGCTCCTGTTTTCAGGTTTGCCAGTTTATGTTACTTCAAGCCATAGATGAGACAAAACAAACAACAAACAACCCCCCCCCACAAAAGCCCCACAAACACTTCCACCAAACCAGGGAACTCACTACTGTGTCATTAGTTCCTTAGTACCTAAGCTCCCTAGCCAATCTATTTTTTCTTCATCATTCAGAGTCTTGATTTTTTTCTATATAATATCTAGGTGTTCTCATTGAATTTATTGGGAAGCACAGGAAAAAATAAATTTACTCCATTTTTCTAGAAGTGAAAGTCTTATTTACTTTTAAAAATAGTATTACTTCCTGGCTGTATTTTAAAATATATTCTATTGTATAAGTTTTTGAAAGCATAAAATATTATCAGGAAATAAATATCACACTATTTTTGCTAATATCTGGTGTATTTTCTGCTCCCTTCTTTTTCTATAAGTTTCCTTTTACATTATTGGACTCAAACTAAAAATGTTTTTATTTACTTAATGAATTATAAACATTTACCTATATCATTAGAATTTTATTGCAAACTTCAATTTGATGATGAAATGACATTCCATTTTGGGGTGGTGTCATATTTACCTGATCATTCTCCTAATACCAGACAGTTAATTTCTTTTCGGCGCATATTCACATACCCCTGTGTATAAAAATACCTGTAGGATTTTACCTTTTCATTTCATATTATTTTCTTAAGAGATATTCCTAGAAATAATAATTGTATTACTGCAGTAAAAATTATAAACCCCTTTAAGACTCTTAAAAAATCTGCTGAATTCCTTTCAAGAAAGTTTGTGCTTTATGGAAGGATTCTACCAACATTGTACAAGAATGAATGCCCTTGTAACTCAGATCAGCTATCAGTACTTATCAAAGATCTTGGCCAATTTAAGTAACAACGACATTATGCTTTAAGTTTTTCCTCTAACCTTAATCAAGATCAAATTTTTGTGTAATTCAATTTGTTGGGGCCTATTATTGTTAAGTTCTTATGCTGGATGCTAAAATGCCAAGGTTACTATAAGGATGAAAATGGTATGTTCTTTTCAATCAGGAACTCAAAGTCTAGAAACAGAATTGGTTAATAAAATTATACTGAAAACTTGCCATACATTAGGTATTGTATAAGTGCTTTATAGGCAATGTATTATTAAATTGTTACATCAACCCTATGAGGCAGTCATCGTTATAATACTTTTTTTAACAGAAGAAATATTAGTTGTCCAAAGGGTGAGTCTTCTTCACTACATCGATCAGCAGTTCCTGAATGCCAGTGCATAAAAGAATCAGCTGGGATACTGATCTGGAAATGCCTTGTTACTCTGGCCATATCTTCAGAAATTTGGAGTGGTGGCCCCTAAAATGCTTATGTGATTCTGATGTATGTGGTTGGTAGTCTAACATTTAGGCATATTGATATAGATATTTAGTTATGGCTTGCAAATAGGGACTATATAATCACTGAGCAAGGAACTTTTTTCTCTCAATAGACAGAGAACCCAGTTGAGGGTACAGCTGCTTTAACAGTTTCCAGTACCTAATTTATCAATAGATAGAAAATCCCAGTTCTCTACACTTCTATTTATTTAGCAATGAAGTGGTTTCCTCCTAAGAGAAAAAGTGACTGCTGTAAAGGTAACTACATGGCAGTCACACTCAGGAAGAGGTACTACTCAGTTATCACCTCCGGACCACACTTGCATATCTTCAGTCTCTCTTGACATGTTCCCCAACAGACACCTTCAGGTCACTCCATCTTTTCTGTCTTTGACAATAACCAGACTATATTCACTGAACAAATGTAATGAGTCTCTGCAGTGTGGATGCTATGGAAATAGGTAAAGCTGGGTTCTTGACTTCAAGGAGCTAACATATTCAAGGAAGCAAATATTTTATTTGACTAACTCAAATACCTATAAATTCCACATAGAAGGCAAACTGATCTAGGGAAATGAGCTTCCTTCCTTCCTTCCTTCCTTCCTTCCTTCCTTCCTTCCTTCTTTATTGAGCACTTATTATGTGTGAGTGCCTGTGCTAGGTATTAGGTATACAAAGTAAAGTCGTGGAGCTCAATACCTGGTAGAGAATAGAGTTCAATGGGCTAATGCTATGACAGCGGTACATGAAAGGTGTTGTGAGAACGGCCAATTCCTGGATGATTTCAGTAAATAGTGCCAATAGGAAAGAAGTGAGATGGATGCATAGGGATTTACCAAGACCTTCATAAGGCAAAGGGCATTCTAAATCAGGGAGACACAACGTACAAAGGTACTGAGATGTAAAGGAACAAAGCACATTCCATTCGGAGAACTGAAATGTAGGTCGGCAAAGCCGGTGCACAAGGTGTCTGCATGTATGTAATGGAGTGGGACCGGGAAAACAGAGTTGAGGCTGAAAAGATAGTGTGGGGAAGATGAGTAAAATTTGTCTTGCCATTCTGAAGGAATTTAAGAGTTTTATGTATGTGACCAACAATCCTGGTTTGCCTGGACTTTCTGGGCACTAGCTCTGACAACCCACATCTTAAGAAACCCCTCAGTCCTGGACAGACCAGGATGGTTGGCCACTCTATAAGAAACTGAAATTGAATGTCCTTTTATAAAGGTAACTTTATAGCAGTGTGGACAACATCGTAAACAGAGATGGGACTGGAAGCAGTGGCTCTTGCAGTGATTTTAGAGAGAATACAGGTTAAACTAAGCAGGTAATAGTATCAGGGATGTATTAGAGGAGACCAATTTGAGAAATATCAAGGAGACACACTCAATAGATCTTAAACTAATTAGATGTTGAGAGAGGAGAAGGAGAATAGTAAAGGGAATTTTTATATTTTTGTGTCATATTACTGGATGTGTAGTGGTGTTGGTGATACAGAGAGAGAGAGAGAGAGAGAGAGAGAGAGAGAGAGAGAGAGAGAAGGGTGTGGATAGATGAGATTAATTCTGACTGAGGAGGCTTCATAGAGAAAGTTTAATTAAATAGTGCTCTTAAAAATTGTTAGGGCAGCATTTGCAAAGCAAACACAAAAACAAAAGCAAGTAAATAAAAAACCTGCTGAATAAAGGCATACTGGTGGGTTAGATAGAATATTTCTGGGAATAATGAGTAGTGTTAGGACATACTCATTTTAGGCACAATTTTGCCAGATAATGACTGATTAGATTGAAGGAAATAAGAAAAGAGAAAGATATTGCAGGATAAGGCAAGTCTGTCCAACTGGGCTCCATGATGGCCCTGCGGATTTTCAGCTGTGTGGTTCTTACAGGAATGTCAAACTCTTGATCCCTCCAGATTTAAGCAATCTTGCCTTTTTACCTGATCTGCACTATGCAATGTCGTCACAATATGGGTGTCATTAAATGAAAAAAATTGGATGCACTGTGCTAAGAAAATCCCTTTTATTTGGTTTACTGTCAAACTTAAATTGACATAAAATTACGTAAAAATTTTTAGAATACAAAATAAAACAAAAATTAAGTCTTTTTACTCATAGGCTTTATTTTGTTTGGTTTTATTGAGATATAATTGACATCTAACACCGTGCAAACATAAGGAGAAATGATGAAGTTCTTTATTAAAAATAAAAAAATTTAGATTTTAAAAACATTTCCCAGAGTATAAATGTTGCTACAAAAAATGAAAATAGAAACAGCTGGCGATTAGGTTATTTGTTGTTTTTGTGTGGCATCTGAAATCAGTGGAGCGTGTAGCTATTAGCATGTGGACTCTTACAAGAATGACTGGCCCTTCCATAAGTCATTCTCATGAAATAAGAAAAGAGCTCTGTTAAAAGAATCAGCCAAAGTACAATAATAAGCATATAAATCATATAAGAGTGTGTGACACTTTTATTGTGAAATGTACGGTATTGTTGTATATATTGATATTATATATTATACATATAGAAAGCGTTGTAGTGGATATTAGTGGATCCATTGGTGAAATCTGAATATGATTTGGCTATTAGCTGAGATAAAAACTCACTGACCTGGAAAATGAAAGCCAATGAATGAAAAAGCAGATTATAAAATAGCATTTATTGCTTGGTTTCATTTCAGTGAAAAAAATAAAAACATATTCAGCAAGTTGTTGATTGTGCTGATCTCTGGGATGTGGGAATGTAAAGTTTTGATTTGTATTTTAATGTTTTAATCTGTAAAATGTTTAATATATTACTTCTGTAATAATAAATAATAAAAAACCCTTGAGGTGATGTCATAACTGTTTGGCCCAGCACTTCATGTCTTGAATTACCCTGTTTGGGTGTGGCATCCCAGATATTTGAAAAGTGTAGAAATTCTAGTCTTCCTTATGGCCCACTATGCTCCCAATTTTCTATTCTTAGTTAAGTCACCATTTCCCTATCACCTATTCTAATTTCACTATCTGCCACTTCTGTTCATTTGCTTGAAATTCTCTAGCAGATTAGGGGATTCCTTTTCTATCTGTCAAAGCCAGAATCACGCATGTTGGCTTGATTTTGTCATCTTACAGAATATGAGAAGCCTTCCCCAAGGCCATGCTCAAGTCTAAATACTAGTTATGGAAATGAATCAAGTCGTCTTTTCACACTGGGAGATTCTAATGCTCAGTTGGAAAATATGGCATAGTGGCCAGGGAGTTGCACAATGCCATGTTAGCAATCATTCTTGGGGTTAGGCATGGGACTTCCTGAATGTGGCATTCTCAGTTCTTCCACAGGGGCTGTCCAATAATTCTCAAACAGGTGTTCCGCAGATTATGTCAATACCCATTTGCACAAATGATGCATTAGAGACCCCTGTTATTTTTTCTTAAAGGAATGTTGAAACTTGAGTGAAGGCTATTTGGACATGGCCTTTGAAGTGGAGCAGGCATCTTCATGGAAGGGGTTTATGACCTTAGATGTGCACCCATGAAAGGACTGTAGGCTATCACATAGGTGATATTTGGGAGGTTTCTATTGTTACAAGAACTATGGGTATCAAAATTTAGAGGGACTCAAGAGATAATATACTTCAATCCTCTCGATTGCAGATGGAGAAACTGAGGCTCAGAGAGGTGAAAGAGATTGTTTAATAGGACCAGAGTTCAGACTAGGACCCAGGATTCCTTATTTCTGAGCAGTGCTTGCAAATTTGTGGGCTATGACTAGGTAAATCTTAGGGTTATTGCTATTGGTCCAAGGACTTATATGCCCAACAAGCATTGATATAGCTCCCATAAGCAGAAGTAGTAGTATATCATTTGATAATATATGGCATTTTTGAATTATGTAAATGTGCAAAAATATATTTAAACTATTTGATAATAAATCAAAACCCTTATTATCATTGCCTAAGTTGAACATAGAACTCTGCTAGCATTCCAGAACTTTTCCTGGGGTCCTCCCTAACTACAACTCATCTCTGTTGCCCTCCTCCAACCCAGTGGTAACCTCCTCCCAACTTGATGTTTATGATTATCATTTTTGCCTTCAAAAGAGTATTTTTAAAAAATTTGTATTTGCATCTAATAACAATATTTTTAAAGTATATATAATTATAATCATCATTGATTATATTATTTTGTTTTGTTTCTCCTGCTTATATTTGTGTAATGTGTTTATATTATTGCATAAAATTACAATTATTTTTATATTTATTGTGTCAATATATTAATGTAAGACTATACTTTTTTTAAAAAGTCAATTTCATTGTTGCTGGTCTTTTAGATTGTTTCCAGCTTTGACTTTTTCTTTTCTGCATCTCTTGGTGTACATGTACACACATTTCTGTAGAGAAGATATAAACAAAATTCCTGGATCACACAGTAAGCATTCATTTAGCCTAATTATATAATGCAAAACTGCTTGCTAAAGTGGTTTTAGCAACTTATCTGTTACCAACAATATTGAGAAAGGGCTCCTTATTCTAAAAAGACATGGAACTATTGTTCTATGGCATGCTTTTCTTCTACTTCCATTATATGAAAAAGATTCCAGGCCTTCTCAAAATAACTTTTATCTACTCAGGCCCTTGCTTAGATGTAAACTTGTAATGGAACATCAATATATTTACATTGATTTTATGTTGCTTTCACAGATACAGTGGTGTTCTGGTGGAAAGAAAAGCGTTTATTTGTGGATATGCATGTGTTTAGTGGGAGTGTGCTCTAGCCCAATGACTGGCATGTCTTGTAATTATTAAGAGGTTCTGTCTGAAAATGGTAAAGGCCTGCCTAGGAGGTAGAGTTTGCTTCATTGGAAGTGTGAGAGTTTCATGCTGTAAAAGACGTGCAGGACCAGATCATCTTTGTTCCTTCCTTCCCTCAGAGTCTATGATAGCATCCTCCTTCCTCTAAAATCCTATGGTAAATGACAAATCCTGTGGTAAAGGAATAAAGACAGATAATACTTGGGGATACAATTTATTGCCAAAATAATTCTCCATTGATCAAAGAGTGGAAGTATGACTTTGGAAGTAGATCATTGCTTTTCCTATGCTTTCTGTCTAAGTGTTCCTATTTGAGAGTATCTGTTTTTTTTTCTCTACAAAATGATGTTTGACTGGGTGTTTGTTAAGTTCTACCAGATGCGAACAGTCTATAATAGTCATTGTTTGCCCTCTCTGTTTACCAGTCTCACAATATTCTGATCTTCCTTAGATTGGAATTCCTATAATGTAATCTGAGATATTTGTTCACTCAAAAAACACGTGTTGGCCTACTATGTCCCAGGAACTGTTCTAGAACAGAATTCAGCAATAAACAAGGCAGATCTAAGCTCTGCTCTTGTGAAACTTACATTCTAGTAACAGTTCCTGAAAAAATAAATAAGAAAAATATCAGGCAGAGATAATGGCTTGTAGAGAATTAAAATAGCAGGATGTGCTACAGAGTAACTGGGTAGCTACTTTATACTGTGTGGTCAGGGAAGCTGATCTGAATAAGGAGGGGCCAGACACACCAGGGTCTCACTGAGGGTTTATCAGTCAGCTTTTAGTCTAATTGCCCTCATAATGACAGCTTATATTTGAATAACACTTTCACCATTGTTATCCCATTTCATTGTCATAACAATTTTGTGAGGTAGGCATTAGTATTCTTATTTTTCAAGTGGGATAGTGATTTCCACACGATAAAATTATTGTTATTAGAAAAAAAAAACTTTCTTGTTTTATTTTTTCCAACACCATTTATCTGCCTATACCTTCGTCCACCTCCACCTACTCCTGCAAACACCACACTGTTGTCTGTGTTCATGAATTTCTTCTCTTTTTTCTTCCTTGATCAATCTCTCCACCCCTCACCCTTCTACCCCAGATCTGTCAGCCTGCTCTCTAACTATAAGTCTGTCTCTATTTTGGTTGTTCTTTCACTTTGTTTGTTAGAGTCCATGTATAAATGAAACATATGGTACTTGTCTTTCTCTGACTGGCTTATTTCACTTAGCATAATGTTCTCCAGGTCTATCCATGCTGTTGCAAAAGAACAATGTGTTCTTCTTATTTTAATGCCTGAGTAATATGTCTTTGTGTAAATGTACCATAGCTGTTTTAGCCACTCATCTACTGATGAAACTATTAAGTGTCAGAATCAGGTCTTGAATCCAAGTGTTTCATCTTTAAATGTGGCCTTTTCTCTTGCTCTGATCTGTCTCAGGGTTTTAGTCTGAGAGTAAGGTCCCAGGCAGGATGGTAGTCTCAGATACTGACCTGTCTGTGCTCTGACTATCTCACATTTCTCAGATTGCTAGGTCAGAAGATCAAATGTTGCCTGTAGAAACCACCATCTGGTTGCTGGGTGGAGTCCCTCTGGCGCAGATCCTCTTACTCTGCAGTTTGGATCTTGTGGAAACTTGTTGAAGGGAAGCCTGAGAACTTGTCTGGGCAGTAAATTCATTATTAGTTCAAATGTACGCAATCAACGAGAGTTCAAGCACTGTTCCCCATGACACCTGCCAGATGACAATATTAGAAAGCCGAAGAGGGAGTGTCTTCTTGAGAGGTAGCCCTCTTGGGCAGAAGGAGTTAAGTGAGAAGAATCTGGCTCTGTTACCTACCAGCTGGGTGACTCGTGGTACATTCCTTAAGTTCTTTGAACCTCACCTCTTATTTCTCACCCATGGCTGATATTACCTTCCTTATAGGATTGCGAGGATTAAAGCAGAATATGGAAAAATATACTTTTAGGGTGAGTGGGACATAAAAAGAAGTAATTATTCACATGAACTCTGTGTTTTCATGAGCTTTAGCCAAGTGGACAATTACCCATGGGGCAAGGTGTAACCCTGCCTGCCATGGAGGGGTGGGTAGAACAGGTTGCTTTTCTGCCAGCAAACCTCTGTGGGAACCTCCTGGGCTAAAAAAAGGAAACACTGATTTGTTAAAGGACACTAATGTCCCAAGCACGTATGTTCATCTTGCTTCCATAACCAGACTGCTGCCTAGTCAGAGTGGCCAGAGGCAGGTCCCTCAGCTCTGGACTTCTCCAGAGGACACCAGCTTTAGGGAAGCCATGAGAGGCCCACCTGCTGGTTGTAGAGGGAGGAAATGGAGGTGCTGTTTTTAAGGGCTGAGCAAACTCCTTTGGCCAATGGCTAGCTGGAGAAGAGTATGTGTTCTAGAATCCCAAAGTGGCACCCACAGTTGCATTATCTGGCCGTATATGACCGGGTTCATTGTAACACAATGGTACATTGACCTGTAATACTTCAAACTGATCTTTTGTCCTTAAACACACTCCATGTTTTCAGATTTTGCACCTTTGCACAAGGCTAGTTCATTTGGCGTGCCCTCTCTCCTACACTCCTTTTGCAATATTGAAATTCTAACAACTCTTTTCAAGTTCATCTCAGGTCCTGAAAAGTTTTTTCTCATCATCTCGGTAGGATATCTTCATCATTTAAATCTAATAACATTTCCCCCCTGAAAACATATGACACAATGTTTTCTGCTCTGAATTATATTTTTCAATTTATCATCTTTCCTGTCAGACCCTTGAGGGTGGGAAATTTATCTCCAGCAGTCCTACCTTACCCGGGGCCTTAATACAGGAGGCAATTTGAATTGAACTGAAGCAAAGACACCGTGAAGACTTTACGCCAGGGATGCAGCATATAAGGATTTTTATAAAGAGTTTCTTTCTTCTGGACCAGACATTTGACACAGATGTCATTTCACTGTTTTCTGTAGCAATTGCATGAGGTAATGCTGTCGCAAGAGAATGGGACTCAATGGCCAGAGAGGTGGGATTCCAAAGCTAGGAATGAGAGGGAAGTGGAATTCCAAAGCCAGGAATTAAATTGAGTTAAATGACACTGTAGCAGTCTGCCATGGGACCGAGAATGGTGTCCAGGTCACTCAACTCCTAAGGATCCCCTCAAGGCTCACTCTTGCCACCACTCAACAGATGTCAACATTGCTCATGGAAAATGGGACAGAGCTGTTAAGTAGTCATCACTGGAGAACTTTTAAACAATAATTTCTCTTGTAAAGCACCTTATAAGACTGGGAAATTAGCGCAGCTCACAGACATCTTTTGGTCTAGAGAAGGAGCCTGGGCAGCAGATGTCCAAATCAGTTTGTTCCTTCCAGCCCAGACTCTTGGTTAATCTCTGTTGAAGATAAGAGTTGTGAGACAGATTATAAGGAAGAAGAAAAAGCACTTGCTCAAGGAACCTAGCCTTACAGATTAATTTGAGTGTGGTGCAAATGATGAAACTAGTTAACATTTCCAGATGACCAGCAGAGAGCTGTTTTTGGGAGTTGCTTATATTTCCTTACTCCCCTTCCCCAGTGGACTGATTAAATTTTTAGAGTGCCCAAGAAAAGGACATAGTTAAGCTTGTTGAGCTAGGAAGAAGGAGAGTAAAGGCTTATTAATTTTCCTTCCTTCCTTCTCTCTTTCCTCTAGTAGAGTTGCTCATTTATTTATTCACTCATTCAGCAAATACTTACCAAGTGTCAAGTATATACAGATAATGTACTAGGTGATGGCCAAACAGCATTGGAGGAAACAATCTTGACTGGATCCTAAACTGATGGAACATAAAATCTTGTTTGTGGGGGACAGAAAAGAGGAACAGTTAGAAAAGTAAGGAAAAAAATACTAATTGTAAATTGTGCAAATACTTAAAAAGTGTAAGGAGTGTATGAATCAAGTGCTTAAAATTAAAATATAGGAATGAAACCTGTCTGAGAAAGAAACATTTAAAGGACACTTAAAAAGATGAGACGTAGCCAGCCATGGGGAGACCCTGAGGCAGGAAAGGGTTCCAGGAGTTCAGGGAATGTCTTCATGGCTGGGGCAGAGTGAAATAGAGTGGCTGAGCTTGGGGAGGGAGGCAGGTGCAGACCACGTGGGCAATCTTCTTTCTTTCTTAGCACTTCAGTACCCTCAGCTGCAAAATGAGTTGCTGTGACCACTGCTGATCTTATTGGTCATTGGCATTACGTGTAAATCTTTTTTTTTTACTACAGGTTTCCATATCAAAATGTTATACTTCTTGTCTGGACGATGAGGATAGCATCCTTGGCACTTGAACCTAGAAACCTACTTAGGCTAGGTGGGGGAAACTCAAATGCCCACAGCAAGCTTATCAACCATGGCATTATTTTGAACCAGATAACTTTTTGTTGTAGAGGTTGAGAAGCATCTGTCTTCTGCATTGTAGGATATTTAGCAGTAGTATTATTGATCTCTATCCATCAGATGTTAATGGCACCTGAAACCCAGTTGAGAGTGACCAAAAATGTCTCCAGCCATTTCCAAATGTCCCCTTGGGGGCAAAAATCACCCTTGGTTACAAAACACTGGCCTATGTATAGGATGAGGCAGTAACTCCAATGAGCAGGCCTGGGATGAGCTAAGCAATGGAATCTGACGTATGGCTTCAGTGTTGGGAGAAAAAAAAAAGTGTGGCAAAGGCCATGGGAAAAGGGAGAACCCTTGCTCATTTCTTACTTGCTCTGGTTGATTCTATCTTTCTTGTTTTCCTAAGACTTCAGTGCTCACAATGAAATTGTCCATATCGTTGGTTCATGACATATTGTCGTTATTTATCCATGCTTTGTGGCACTCATCTAGTTAATTAGCCATCTAGAACAATGTAATGATCCAACAACCCCAAACCAAAGCTAGGACTTTGACAACAACCTACATTTGACAATGTGGCCCCTCGCTTCCCTGTCTAGCCCCACTACAGGTAAGCATCATCTTGCTTCATGCATTTATTATTCCCTTGCTTTTCTTTCTATGGAGCTTCCTTTTACCTAAGAGTATCCTAAAAATATATTTTAAATTTTAGTTGCTTTTAGCCTTATTAAAAGGTTATCATGTTGATGGAATCTTTCTCACTGACTCGTCTCACTTGCTACTTATTATATTACTGAGAGTCGTCCGTGCTGTTGGGTGTTGCTGGAGCTGATTTGTTTGCAGTGCTGTGTAAGGTCACACTGTGTGACTGCGCCTCATGCTCTCTCTCACTGGATGCTGTTGGTTAGTTCCAGGGTGACTTTGCACATCTCTTGGTGCTCTCTAGATGATTCTTGCAGTACAAGAATGTGCACACAGTGTTGTCACAATTTCTGATTTATTTTAAAGAAAAGGTAGAAATCAGAATTTTTACAGGAAAATAACGGGAGGACCAATTTAAAGTTTTAAGAAACACTTAGCAGGTCATCAAGAAGTCTGTGCAGATCATAATTTTTAAGCCTCTAATTTAAGATTTCTGGATTATGTCGCTCAGGTTAAAAATTTCTCACCTGGATTTAGAAGTCAACTTACAGGACACTTAGGAAATTGTCCTTTAGCAGGAAAGTGTGTGAAATAAGAAACCACTGAGGTAGAAATTTGACAAAGGTTTGGGGTTGGGATAAACAGTGAGGTGAGTTAGTTCCCTTAGCATGATTTTTTGTAGTGCATGGAAATTTTTAGTAAAACTTTTCCTTCACACCCAAAATGAGGGAAAAGAGATTATCTTTAGGGAGGTAAACTTTAAAAAACAAATTATTGAAACTTTCAAATATTTAATGAAGCCAGTGGAGAAATGCAATATCATCTTAAAGAGAATAAATGGCTCCCAGACTAACAGAATTTATGATTGCACTTTGGTGGAATGAATTAATGTGTTTAGAGACATGTCACTCTGGGTGGCAGATGGTCTGATATGACTTCAGAGCCCATTTTATTTTTAATTTTTTTGAAAATTTTATTTACTTTTTAGAGCTGGGGGAAGGGAGGGAGAAAGAAGGAGAGAAACACTGATCACCTGCCTCCTGCATGCCCCCAACTGGGCCCTCAATCCAGCCACGTGCTCTGACTGGGAATTGAACCTGCGACACTTTGGTTCCTTCACTTGTTCACAGGCTGGCACTCAACCAACTGAGCAACATGAGACAGGGCTTGGAGTCTATTGTAAGCACTATGCTTGCTTATGGCTCCATGGCAGGACAGTCACAACTATGGCAATGTTGCCATTGGGGAGAAAACAAACTTTTAATACCTACCCATATATTTATCTGGTTGGTGGATAGTTATATACATACATCTCACTCACTCATTACTCTCCATCTCTGAGACCTGGTTAACTTGAGTCTTCCCTGCCAGCCGGCCATGGGAGGAGAAGGCTGAGAGCTACCCTCAGGACTTGTTGAGTTCCAGGTGATGACATCAGCATATAAAGATTCTTGGAATCAGTCACTGACCTGCTCTTACTGTCACCCTCACCTACATCTGCATTTCCATGAGCCTCTCTCTTACCTCTACATTCACTAAGTGTTTACTTACTGTCAGGCCCTAAGTTAAGTACAGAGTCTAAAATCTGATGGATCAGCTTTGGTTCAGCCTTAGGAACCCTCTGGGGCAGGGTCTTTTCTAGACTCTGGGAACCTCCTGGATCTCTATGGAGAGGTTTATGTATATGCGTCTGTGTATTTTTCTAGGGATAGAATCTATAGATTCTTCAGGGATTCTGTTGGCTTTGGCAACTTTTTGGTAACAAACTTTAAACCATTGTTTTGGGGAGCACAGTTAGACTTCTTGATTATAGGGTCTCTGCTGGGGAGAAGGCCTGTACACCTTGAAGCCAAAGTTGAAGCCCTTAGTGAGGTAAAAGATCTAGATGCCCAGGGACAGAGGGAGAAGGAGAATCTGTGGGTTGGAAGGGGATAAAGAAAGAGACAGTGTGCAATTTTATAATGCATGTAGACTGCCATGAGTGTGACATTCTTTTGACATTTTCCCAATATTCTATTTTTGGCTGATTGATTCCTTTCTTGTGGGAGGTAAGGGTGGGTGGAGTGTGGAGTAGCTGGGATAGTTCCCTCAAGCATTTTCAGAGACATGGAAGGCACTCCACAATGTAGGATGTAAATTGCTGCAGGGTGATAAAAACAGCACCATGCTCATTTTTGCGATTTTAAACCCAATATCTATTAATGGCCCTTGCAATGCAATTCACTTTAAGTTAGTACAATTCATTTAACTTCAACAAACAGTAATTGGAAATTCCTATTCCACATAATTTCAGTCTTTCTACTGAAAATTTGGTAGTGGATTATGAGTCATGAGCTACTAACTGGTGTTGTGGAGCCCACAGGCCTGAGAGCAGGCAAGCTTTTAGAGTGATACACTGATATAACTAGGGGAGTATTTACTGGAATTGCCTGGGACACTTCTGATCTCTCCTTGTTGTTCCAGTGTTATTAATAGGACCTCATTTAGATGACAACTTTTATATTCACCCTCTATATAATGCTTTTATTTCTCAAATTTTATCTAATCTTATCTATTTATGTGTCTCCCTTCCCATTAAACCAATGAGCTAGCTGCTTGAGGCTGGAGACATGGTCTCTTTCATCTCTTGTTTAACACACGCCTGCTATTTGAGGGACACTTAAAAATATTTGTTAAGTTGAACTGAAATTCAAGACAGAATGAAAAAGAGTAAGAATGGCCTGCTCACAGTATCTTTCATGTGCTGAAAAGGTCTAGACTGGGAGCTCAGTTTTGAGTTAAGGATGTGCTTGGGAAACTTATTTAATCTTTTTTCTTTTAAACTACATGTGTAAAGTGCTTGGTGAAGTACTTTTAAGTGCTTGATTAATGTTAGCTGCTGTCATCACCAGACAGTTGCTAATCATAATTATTACATATAGTAACTTTAAAGTTTAGTTTTTCTTAGCTGGAAACTGAAGATAATAATTCCTGCTTACTCAGATTTGATCATGAGCATGAAGACACTTTGAACTACAGAGGGCCCTCATTGCATAGCCTGTGAAAGAATGCATGGTGACAAGGAGGTTTGTTCTATAGAACGGACAGATTAGATGGAGCTCAATGGCAATATAGGGAAGCTTTTAAATATAATATTTTTAAAAGTTGATAAAATGGCTCAGCTGGAAGGTAGAAGCTGATCTATTTAAAAGTGTCATAACATAAAAAAGCACACGAGAAAAGATGGTTGATGAACTCAGGACAGGTATGGAATTTAGGGTGGGAACCCCACACAATGTGGGACCATCAAAGCATTGTTTCAGGTATGATGAGGGAACAGAGCCATTCCAGTCTTGACATCTGGAGAGCAGCACTTGAGCTTGGTATGAAAGAGTTTTTATACCAGGATAAACATTCTATTTTGCAAGCTCAGTCAAGAGCTTGTATTTCTGAATTATTGTGAACATTTTATTAAAGGCATACTAAATGTGGACAATACCCACAAAGCCATTCAGCACCTGCATGTGCTGCTAATGAGAGGGAGGAGCCTAATAATTGTACATGAAAGCAACTTCCAGCCAAGGATCACAGAACCTTTTCTGATAATGTAATCTTCATCAAGGGAGATAGAGAAGCTGGTGGATTTAAAGTTGCATATTCCAGCTTCCTGTTATCCTAGCTGGCAATTCTAACAAGAGCAGAACTATTGATGCTAGGAATTCTTAGATCTAAATGCCAATAAACAAGGGGGTAGCAATTCAGGTCTGTGTTTGGGGAGATGGTAGAATAGTAGTAGTAATACCAACAGCTGCAGAGTAAATGCTTTCATAGCATTCACACATATTAACTAATCTAAGCTTTACAGCAATCCTATGAGGTGGGTACTATCAGCACCCTCATTTTATGGAGGACAGCCTGAGGAATAAAGAAGTTAAATAACTTCCTCAAGGTCTCACTTAATGAGTAGCAGAGTTATGCTTTGAACACAAAATATCCTGGTCTAGAGAATGTGCTTTTCACCAGGACAGTTAACTTTTTAATTTGAGCCATTCTAACGAGTATAAATTGTACCTATGGCTTTGTGCGATATAGCTGTGAAATTGAGGTCATCAACTTCAGGAGTGGTTTTCTATTCTGTCCTAGGCTTGACTTGGAAGGAAGAAGTTGGTCCAAATTATAAATTTATTACTAGTAAGACTCCTATCTTGTTCATATTTGTATCCTCTAGGGCCTCACATCCCCTAATGGCACATAGCAGGTGCTGAAGAGGCATCAGTCAAAATAAATCAAATAGTATCTATAATTTTTCCTTCTTGCTGTAAAATTCTTTGTTAGTGGAAAGAGAGGAGGGTGTGAATGCATAGCTCTACCTGAAACGCCCAAAGGCAAGTTGGCATTTGTTTATTCATCCTCTTGCAGTTCAACACTTTCACCAAATCCTAATTCCATACTCAAGGCCTGGCTCAAGTCCATCTCACCTGAGAGGTTGTTGGTCCCAGCTGAGGGAACCACTAGTTGCTGGGGTCACTTAGTACTCCTTGCACATGTCTCATGGTCATGTCTATGAAGACTGTGGATTTTGCTCCAGAATTACCCAGTCCTAATGATTCGTGCTTTAGAGGCCATTGTAAACATGATGCACAGAGGAAGCTGTGGAAGACAACATTGTGGAAGGCTTTGCTTTGGCTCCTGCAGTGTGACAAGGGCACACCCTGCAGATGTCAGGAGCACCCAGGACAGTCCCAGCTAATATCTAGTCTGGATCAACTTGATAGGCAGCTTGGCTCGGATGGCTGATTGCTTCTGAGATGCCTGGAGTCTTGGTGTGAACTTTACTCACAGGTTCTTCTGCTCTTTGTATAGCAGGGTTCCCATCTCTGCCCAGGTTGGGTTTTATCCCCACAGTGCTTGACTGGGACTTCTCTTTTTAAAAAGTTTTTCATTGTAGACATTGCCAAACATACACAAGAGAGAAGAGTGTATGAATCATTCTGTACCTATCCTCCAGCCTCAGAGCCTACCAACATTTGCCAATCTTATTTCATCTATCTCTTCCATGTTTTTTGAAGGGAAGGAAGAATGGCTGCTAGAGTCTTTCAGAGCATATCCCAGACACCCTATCCTTTCACTCATTAATACTTCAGTATGCTGGTGTGGCTCAGTGGGTTAAGCATCAGCCTGAGAAGCGAAAGGTTGTGGGTTTGATTCCCAGTCAGGGCACATGCCTGGGTTGTGGGCCAGGTCCCCAGCTGGAGGTGTGTGAGAGGCAACCAATTGATGTTTCTCTCCCTCTTTCTCCCTCCCTTGCCCTCTCTCTAAAAAATAAATAAAAACTTAAAAAAAAAAATGGGGGCACGAAACAAAGTTATGCGTGCCCCAACAGGCAAAGCAAGCTGGCTTTAACCTAATGCAAGTAAACCCCCCTGACCCCCCTCCCTCCTCCTCCGTTTTTCCATGCTGGATAGTCTGGAGTTACAGTCTAACGTGATTAATTAAATTAACTGAGGGTGGTAATTAACTAAGGGTAATCTGTTTATAGGTCTGTCTCCAGCTCTCCCTTGAAGATTCGCTGACCTGTTTGCTGAGCTGTCTAGCTACATTTTCCCATTTCCCTGTGTTTGGTGATGAACATCTTCCCCCCTTTGATCTCAAGAGACATTTGTGATGAGCTGTGGAATGTCACTTCCTGACTTGTATGGATGCTGATACTGTTGACTCGGAGACCCCCTAATTCAAGATTCAATTACATTTGCATGTGAAGTTTGATATCGAGACTTTATTGCTGACAATTCCTGTAAGAGTGTAACTGAATTTTTCTATATCAGGAAAAAATATATATATATTAAATTGTGGAAATGAAAAATTAAACTTCTTTTAACAATTAAAATATGTACAACATATTCTACCATCCATTTAACAAACACTGTGAATATTTTATTATGCAATTGTGTGACAAGAATGGAGAAGGAGCCCTGGCTGCTGTGGCTCAGTGGATTGAGTGTCGGCCTGCGAGCCAAGTGTCGCTGGTTCGATTCCCAGCTAGGACACATTACTAGGTTGCATGTCAGGTCCCCAGCTGGGGACGCGAGTGAGAGGCAACCACACAGAGATGTTTTAAAAAAAAGAATGGAGAAGGGGAAGAAAGAGAGAAGTAGAAGACCTAGATTCTATCCTCAAAGAATTTAAAGCCTAGGTACAGAAGTACAGCACAGGGAATGCAGTCAATAATATTGTAATAACTATGCCCGGTGTTCTGTGGGTACTAGAATTACTGGGAGGATCGCTTTGTAAATTATATAATTGTCCAACCACTATCCTGTACACCTGAAACCAATATAAAATAATACTGAATTTCGCTATAATTGAAAAATAAAAATTAAAAAAAAATAAAGCCTTCGTATAGAAATAGTCCACAAGAAAGCAATTAAACATCAAATAAGGTCATTTTAAATGCATAGTGTTTGATACACAGTTCACAACAGTTAATTGCATAGTATTTCTAAAATACAATTTTAAATGCGATTCGGAAGATGATAAAAGGAACTATATTAATTTGTTGTTAAAGAATATGACAATGGGAACCACTTATAAAGTTCTTAAACACTGCCATGGGGCTAAAGTATATATAAATACCAATTCATTGACTTCATTTACAATAGCCAAGTGCTGGAAATAGCCCAAGTGCCCATCTGTAGATGAGTGGATCAAAAAACTGTGCTACATTTACACAATGGAGTACTATGCAGCAGAAAGAAGGAAGGAACTCCTATCGTTTGCGACAACAGGGATGGAACTAGAGAGAATTATGCTTAGCGAAATAAGCCAGGCAATGACAAACAAATACCATATGGCATCACCTAATACAGGAAACTAATGAACAACACAAACAAGCGAGCAAAATTGAACCACGGGCATGTAAACAAGGAACAAACTAACAGTGACAAGAGGGGAGAGGGGAGGGAAAGAAGAGGGGTAAGAAGGGGAAGGGGCTAGTCAAGGAACTAGTATGAATGACCCACGGACACGGACAGCAGGGTGGGGACTGACTGTGTGAGCAAGGGGGGGCTGGGCAGGGGAGAGCAAAGGGGGAAAACTGGGACACCGTAACAGAATAATAATAATAAATTAAAAAATAAAAATAAAAGAAAGATGTGGAAACACAAAAAAGATGTTTTTGCCTTCATGGAAATTTCTCCTTGGTCATGATCTCTACTCCTGAAACAGATGTTGAAAACTGTTGCAGCCTTACAAATGTGTAGACACCAAAAGGCCGCTAAGAAAGACTCTTTAAAAAATACCCTCCAGTTTACACAAAACCCAGAAGAAATTTATATGCAGAGATGTTCACTGCAATATTATTAGTAGTAGTAAATAGAAAGCAATTTATGTATATAATAATAGGATAATCATTAAAGAATATTGTATAGCCATTAAAGTTATGTCTATCAAGTTTTTTTAATAATATGGGGAAAATATATGTGAAATAATATTAAGTGAAGAGAAACAACGTAAAATTATGCAGTATGATTTCCAATTTAATTGAAAAATGGTCAGGCACAAACAAAAACGACTGGAAGATAAATGTACTAAAACACTGATGGCATTTGCCTTGGGTGATGGCATCATCGTGATTCTTCTTTTACTTATATATTGTACACACTTCAATCATTAACTATGTTTCACTTTTAAAACCAGAAAATAAATACATTGTTTTAAAAAGCCCTTTTCTACCTCTTGACAGTTTTCTAAAATACCAGCAAGAAAGCTCTATCTTTTATATTCTTCCTTGTAAAGAAAATCACACGGGGAACTTGACCACTTTAAACATTGTTGGTTCAGTTTAGTTAAGCTATTATTTACTAACTCTCAGATTGAATTCTGTCTGTATGTTTGTTTATTTGTATTTTTGTTTAGACCACCCAATCACCATTTATCTCACTCCAGGTGACAGTACCCAGTACCCAATTTTCTTGTCAAACCACCCTCTTCACAGTCCGCTGCTGATGTGACCCTGACTCCAATTCTAGGAGTGAGTGTGGAACTAGGACTATTTTGCTGAGACTTTTGAAAGAAACACAAATTATTTTCTTCACTGACATATTGCATAAGGGTATGTAAACCTAAAGTTATCAGAATTCCCCATGTGAAGTCTGAGAATAAAACCAGTGTGATCCAGCTGACAAAGGTCAATTACTTCTAAGTAGGAATCCTCTTGCAGGACTTAAGCAAAAATCCATTTACCCTGGATGAAGAATAGAAGCAAAAACCCTTTTCTATTTATCATCCTGAAACCAGAATTCTATAAAATCAAACCCACATAACTGCCAGGGGAGGGGCAGGGAACTCCTGCCTAAGGCCAATTATAGATATGACAGAGGTGGCTGTCTGCCATGGGGAGGATGAACAGTTATATTGACAAAAACCACTTCCCCAATCTCAGTTACCAAGAGACAGCCTAAGACTAAGCTGAACAACAATGGCAACAGATAACTCTCTCCCCCACTACTAGAAGCCAGCACTGAGTAACAAGCCAAAATGGGCCCCTCTGGGAGAGGGGCAAGAACATGAGCAAAGACCACTTCTGTGACACAGGCATGCATGGATGGCTGAAAAGTGAAGGGGTATCCAGGCCATCTAATTCCAGCACCTGTGTTCCTATTCACTTCTCCCAAAAGATCAGAGAGCTATGACTTCTATAAAATGAGACCTGGATGTTTTGTTTTTCAAAGCTCAAAATGATCCCAAACTATAAAACAGCTGCTAAACTAATTCACCCTATCTTGGGCTTAAATAGTGGTAGGAGTAGTAATAGTGCTAGTAGAAGTAGTGGCAATATTATAATAATGATAATAGTGACAGCAGCAGTGGCAATAATAGTCATAGAAGTAGTAGTAGTAGTAATAGTTATGGTGGTAGTAGTAGCAGCAGGGTTAGTAGTGTAATAGTAGTACTAGTGGTACTGGTTGTAGCAGTGGTGGTAATGGTAGTAGTATTGGTAGTAGAAGCAGGAGTAACGGTGGTGGCAGCTTTTTTGCTAGTGGTAGCAGAAGGCTGTGTCAAAAGGCCTGAGGTAGTATAACTATTGAGTTAGAGCAAGAGCCTTGAAGTCAACCAGCCTTGATTTAGGGTCTGTTTTTGTTACTTCTTAGCTTCCAGATTTAGACAAGCTATATAACTTCTCAATATTTCCTTTTGTAAAATTGAGATGAACAACCAATTGAGTTAAAAAAAATAGAAAAACTTGTAATATTTGGCATAAAAATCTTCAATTCGCCTTATCAGAAACATGTTAAGTAATTTCGATGTTACATAGAAGACATAGACATGAGAAAAGATACAGTCCCTGCAAATAATAACTCACAATCAGCTGAGAGAGAAAGATAGATGTATGACTCTACTGTAAAACCTAGTGAAAAGAGCTGTGATAGGCATTCAAACCTACTCTAGACAAGGAAGTAATTAATAGTGGCCCAGCAGTTCTCAGATGACTTAATGAAGGAAGTCAGACTTAAGGTGGGATCTGATAGATACACAGAATTCTGATGGGCAGGCATCAGCAAGAAGACATATCTGGCAGAGAAAGTTTGTAATATATTCTGGCAAGAGCAAGCAGACCACATTTGACTGGTTGGAGAAGATGTGAAGCAGAAAAGCATCTCTTGGAATTGGCCCAAGGAAAAACCCACACAGGGTGGCTTGGCCCATGATCTGAAAGATCCTTATTATGCTTTGTGATTCCAAGTCAAAAGAGAGCAGAGTTGTAGATAAATATGTGCCATAAAAATTAAACCTACTTTTTCATTGAAAAGCACCTAGAAATAACCACTCATCTACCCAAACTTAATTCTTGTGAACAGACCTCTGAGACTTGTTTCCGAGACTTTAGTACCAGTTTCAAAATTCTCTAACCATGGCTGCCACAAGAAGCTAATAAGTTCTAAAAATGCCAATATGATTAGTGTCTCAGCCAAGGCCCTGTGTGCAACAACTAAAATCAGAAAATGTCCTGGCCTGGCGGATGTAATATTTCTCTAGAAAGCACAAGGCTTATTTGAGCCTCCTCTCTGTTCTTCCTCTAAGGGAGCATCCTGGGAATAGCCGTGCTCATTGTCCATAAGAGTTGTCTTAGGCTGATGATGGAGTTGAGAAGGCAGTGTTCTGAGCTGTCTTTCAACTCTTCCCAGGCTGTGGTTTCAGGCAACTCACCAAAGTTTACATGATGGGCGTCCAAGGATAGCTGTAAGCCATTTAGGTAGACGGTCTCACTCTGGCTCATCTTTACAAAGCTTTGAAATAGCCACAAAGATTTGAAACTGGCACCCGAGAATGCATCTCCTCTGGACACCTTACCAGATCACCAACTCTTCTGAAGGCCAGATCCCTGTGCTTTACGTCTTCTGTGGGCCTGAGGACTCTATAGGGTTCAGCATTGATTACCATTTCTTGTTAGATTCATTCTTTAGTCCTTTATTTGTGAATAATTCACATGGCAATGGCCATAAGTTTCCAGTTCCCACTTTATGCAATGTCTCCAGATATATTCTCCTTTACTTGACTGAAGAAATTTCACAATGCTTTGAAAACATCAAGAGTATCACTTAAATTTGTAAGGTGTTTCACCACAATTTTATCTACCTATTTTAAAACCTTTAAATCATATTTTTGTGGGTGTTGGAGAGGACCTCATAAAACCATCTGCATTGGTCCTTTGTTCAAACCAATAATATATTATTATCTCCACCTTGTAAATGAGGTGAAGTCAAATGAGATGACTATGATTCGCGTTAAGGTTGTAAGCATTAATAATGGCAAAGCCAACACCAAAATGCTGGTCTCCAGCTTCCTAATGTTTTGGGTTTTGTTTTGTTTTTTCCAATTATACCTGCGATTTTTGCCACTATTAATAAAGAAAGTATTGCATTCAGAATTCAGCAAAACTAAGAGGCTGTAAATCACTATGGTTAAATTAGGGATTTAAGGCATAGCTTGCCATTTACTCAGCCAAATGAATATGGGCACATTACTTAATCTCTGTATTACTCAGTTTCCTCGCATGTAGAAAAGAGATGATGCTTCCACATAGGGATGCTGAGGGGATTAAATAAATTACTATGAGAAAATTTCTTAGTCCTGATCAATCACCATATAAGTATTTGCTATTACTATTGCCATACCCCTCCCAACCTGTTCTGAATTTTTCCTGTGGGATTAAGTGGTAGCATCATCTTCTCCCATTGTGCAAATTAAGAACTTTAAAGACATCCTTAATAACTGCCCCTTCTCTCTTACCCCACAGTCTATGATTTACAAAGCTTTTTTTTAACTCTCATTTTTAAATATCTCTTAAATCCATTCTCTATTCAGTTTCCTATCTGACAAGAGTATAGTTTCATCCTGATTGCCTCATTTAGGCTATTTCAAACACCTTCTTCCTGCTCTCTTCTCCTTCAACTGACCTTTATTACCCTGTGATATAACATCCTTTGGAAAGGCAAATCCTACCATCCTACCAGAACATTCACCATTTCAAATCCTCCAGCAGCTTCCCTACTGTGTTCACCAAGCTTGTGTCAATCATTCTGACCAAGTCCAGCCTAACCGTCAGAGATTCTAACTCAATGGGTCTGGGACAGGTCCTGGGAATCTGTATTTCATATACTCCTGAGATTCTGCATGGACCAATGTTTGGGAATCATTGAAAAAGATAAAATGTACACTCATAATGATGTCTTATAAATCCTTCACAATCTGACCCTCAACTACCCACCAGGGAAATTAAGTGACATCTTTCCCCTTGATGTTGTCTGTGACTGAGTTGCTCCTTCTGTGCTCCCATCGTTCTGTATGCATAATTCCCCAAATGACACCTATTTCATTGTACCCTTTTGTTCCCCCCTTGTGGGGCCAGCTTCATTGGCATGCAGCCTGTGCAGTCACATAGCATCCTTCCCTCAAAAGGGCCTTGAGCTTGGTTTAGTGTCCTGCTGCAGCCATCTGAGATTCTTAGTACTCATTGAACAAGGGGCACCTCATTTTCATTTTGCACTGGGCCCCACAAAGTATGTTCTCAGTCCTGCCTACTCAACTGTGAACTTTTTGAAAACAGAAGCTATTTGCTATTCACTTGAAATTCTTCTTGCTTAGAACAGAGGACTCCTAGTATAGAGAAAGGGTTTGGTAAATATTTGTTGAATTTATACATGAATGAATGAAAGGATAGGATAAAGAATATCATAGGAAAATAGTGTAGTATGGCTAATTAACTTTGAAAAATAAGCTTTGTTTATGCTTTGCAGAAGAGAGGAGACAATTGATAAGTTCACAAGATGACAGACTTTCTCAAATAAGTAACGTAAATTTTCCTAGGTTTCTCCTTAAATTGCTCTGTTTCTCCCTTGAGCCCTGCTGCTTTCTTGTTCTTCTCAAAATTCTAAATTGCTGGTTAATGGAGCTTACAATAGCAGTATCATAGAATATGCCCAAAGTGTTTGTGCCAAACATTGTGCTATCTTTGGGGGATACTGGGAAAGGGAAGGGGGAAGCCATAGGAAGGTGAACCAAGCAGGGTCCCTGTTCTCTAGAAGCAATTAAATCTTACCCTTTTAAGAGTTTCTGTCAAAGATGAGTTGACTTCATGGGAGTTTTGCAGCAATGAATTGAAAATAAAGACACTAGACTTGGCCACTGGCCCAGCTTCCTGAACATTTCAACTGACAAAATGTCTCAGTATGAACACAATTCCTCCACTATGAGATCTGTGGGTTCACTAGTTAACATTGGCAACCAACTAGGAGGTGCTCATAAAGCATAATAAATAAGTGGCTATCGAGGTGGGGGAGGTGCTTTTGCTCCCTGATGTTAGAGAAGAAAAGATAAACTTCAGCTATCAAAGTGAGCCAAATAATTCGGGGGAACAGATATCCCTAGCTTATGCTGAAAGCAGGACAAGACTTCCAATGTGGCAAAGACCACACACCACCCTGCTGCATCAGTGGCAGTACTAACTTTTTGCTGTTCTCAGAGATGACATAGATGTTCAAAAAGAGTTTCTCCTACTAACTGGTGTGGTTTAGTTGGTTGGGCATTCTCTCACAAAGTAGAAGGTTGCTGGTTTGATTCCCAGTCAGGTCAAATGCCTAGTTTGTGGGTTTAGTCCCTGGTCAGAGTGTGTATGAGAGGCAGTCCATCAATGCTTCTCTCCCTCCATTCCCCTCCCTCTGTCTCACTAAAAAAAAAGAAGAAGAAGAGTTTTGCCCTGACTGGTGTGGATCAGTGATCAGTGGGTTGGGTGTCATCTTTCAAACTGAAAGGTTGCCAGTTCAATTCCTGGTCAGGACAGATGCCTGGGTTGTGTGCCAGGTCCCCACTTGGGGGCACATGCGAGACGCAACCAATCAATGTTTCTCTCACACATCAATGTTTATTTCCTCTCTTTCTCCCTTCTCCTCTCTCTAAAACTAAATAAATAAAATTTTTTTAAAAAAAGTTTCTCTTGCCATTCCACAATCCCTATTTAGTCACCCAGTCTACTATTTACTAAACCATCAGTAATTATATTAATAGATTCTAGTCAAAAAAGTACAAATGCCAACAAACATAGACCTGTGTTCAACTTCAATTCAAAAAAATATAAATATAATACATCTATAAGGTATCATTTTCACATACCAGATGAGATGAAGTTCAAAAGATTGATAATGCTTAATGTTGGCAAGTATAGTAGAGAAAGCAAGTATTCTAAAAAACAAAAAATTGGTAATCAACATATAAATTAATGCAACCACAATCCTAAGGAGGGCAATTTGGCATTATGTAACAATCAGAATTTAAAACACACATCCCCTTTCATGCAGCAACACCATTTCTAGGACTTCGTCCTAAGGAAACAGTCTGACAAACAGGTAAAAATCCATGTACAAAGTTGTTCATCATAGACAAAAGTTTAGAAATAACCTAAGTGTGCAACATGAAAGATTAGCTTAATATAGCATGGTTCATTCAAGCACAATGTAGCTAACATTAATGAGAAGCTCATTTATTTTATCCCTTTCTGGTTTAGTGTTAATTCCTTTAGTGTGTTTTCTGGTCATTTAGCTAAACTATCATTAAAATACCAAAATTTAGACACTAAAAAGAAACAAAACAATTTAAATATTAAAATGGTTATGTGGAGCTATAATTAACAAAAGGAAAATATATCCATAATATTTTAGATATAATAGAAAGGTCAGCTTTTAAAACTGTATAAATGAAATGACTCCATTTTTTGTTAAAAAATGCATATTTGAGTGTGTGTGTGCATTCTTTTAAGAATAGATTGTGATTGATTTTGCTTTGGCATGATGCTTAGTGCAAATAAATAGATGATATCCAAACATAATGTCTCTACTGTGTTTGGATATTTCCAAATACAGTATCATGAGGGAAACAAAGGTAGGTCTTGAGGAAATATTTTCACTTGTGTGCTGGTAAATATTTAACAACTGGCCTTCAGGTGAGACAGAGTGGGAGTCCTATTTACCGACTTTTATGGCAAATACTCCCAACATTACTCATTTCAAGCTACTAAAATGACATCACTGAATGTGGAGTTGGGAAGAGATATACAGCAGCTATCATTACATAGCATTTTCACGATATATATACAACAGATGCAAATATTACAAGAGTATAGATAATGTTAAAATGCAGTAAGCTAATTAGAAAGTGCATGCATTTTTTATAGATCTGGAAGTAGAGTCACTAATGTAATAATACTGATCATGTCTCAGTGGAAATGTCATGAATCATATGTACTTCATACTTTAGAACTTTGTATGTCATTTAAATATTTTTACAATAAACATGTTATCTTTTTCATCAGAAAAAAATAATCCAAGGTGTTTTTTTTCTTATTTGTCAAAACTAAAAAAAGAAAACTATATTACTTCTTTTAACTTAAGTCTTACTGAAACAAAACACCTTCCCAAAGGAGTTTGATGCTACTGAGGTGTCACTAAGGATAATGGTGAGCAATGTTTGAATCAATTAAACCATGATATCTTTGTTCAGTCAATTCAGTGTTTCAAAGGCCTTTCAAAATATAAATTTACAAGATCAGAATTCAAAGGCCCTCTGATACTCTTATAGAAACTAAGTCCCAAGGCAGGTAGGCGGTTTCCCAAGGCAGGCACTACAAGGCAGCCTATAAGATGACTCAGCTCCTCTCCATTTATAAATGGTCTCTAGAGCTTGTGATCAAAGTGTATATTCTTCACTTGTCATTACTGAATGAGAAGAGGCTACCTCATTTTGGGAAGTAGTATTCATTTGATTGGCTAATTCCTGAAGCCCTGACCCTTTCATCTTTGTTTCGGTAATAGCAGCTTATACTTTTCCAGAATTTTATACTTCTCTAAACACGTCCACACAGATTACTCTAGTTGTACTTCCTAAGAGCCCTGTGAGACAGGTAAGGTGGAAAGGACCGCTCCTATTTCACAGCTAGGAAAACCTGAAGCTAGAGCAGGCAAGTGGCTAGCCCAAGGCTACTGAGAGTCAGGGGGCTGGTCTGGTCTTGGCATTGTTTGAAACAACGCATCTGCTGCTGCTGAAGCCCTGTGTCCCGGTGATTTAACTGTGAGCGTTTCTCACAATAAGAACTAGTGAGAGGGGAAGGAGGGTGGGGAATGGAGGGAGGTCACCAAACCAACTGAAGGAAGGAACTATAAAAAAAAGTCAGTTACAGATGCTTTCCAGACTTCTCAGTCAGAATACCATCTTCCTGCTTTTGAGACAGTAGAGGGAAACCCTCTATTTCAGTTGCAGTAAGGTGTATGACTTTTTCATTTAATCCGTGTGAATTTGGGGCAAATGGTGGCTTGATCAGCCAAACCAGCTGGGCCATTCAATAGCCAAATGTGGCTATATAAATTAAAATTCAAGTAATGAGATCAAATGAAAAATTCAGTTCTTTATGTACTGATAGGGCAGTGCAGATAGAGAATAGTGCCAGCATCACAGACAGTTCTGTGGGACAGCAGTGCCCTGGAGATTCTAATTCTGTAGTTAGTTACATGGGTGTTCTAGCTTTGGCAGTGTCTGTAGAGATGGCCTAAAGCAGTCCCCTTACCTGCAGTTTTGCTTTCCCCAGTTTCAATTACATGGGGTTCAAAAATATCAAATGGAAAATCCCAGAAATAAGCAATTCATAAATTTTGAGGACTTCCAGCCAAGATGGACCCAGAGAGGACCACACCAAGACACATCATGATTAAAATGCCAAAGGTGAAAGATGGAGAGAGAATCCTAAAAGCAGCAAGAGAAGCGGAGAGTTGCCTACCAAGGGGTGCCTATAAGACCATTAGCTGATTTCTCAAAGGACACTTTCCAGGCAAGAAGGACTGGCAAGCAGTATTCAATGTGATGAAAAGCAAGGACCCACAATTAACATTACTCTATCCAGCAAAGCTATCATTTAGAACAGAAGGGCAGATGAAGTGCTTCCCAGACAAGGTAAAGCTAACGGAATTCCTCATCACCAAGCCATTATTGTATGAAATGTCAAAAGGACTTAAGAAAAAGAAGATCAAAATTATGAACATTAAAATGACAACAAACTCACAACTACCAACAACTGAACCTAAAAAAGCAAAACAAAATCCAACTAAGCAAACTGGAATAGGAACAGAATCACAGGTATGGGGATCATTTGGAGGGTTATCAGCCGGGAGCGGGGAGGGGGAGAAATGAGGAAATGGTGCAGGGATTAAGAGGCATAATTGGTTGGTACAAAATAGACAGGGGGAGGATAAGAATAATAGAGGAAAGGGTGAAGCCAAAGGACTTCTATGCACGACCCACAAACATGAACTAAAGGGGGTGGGATTGCTGAAGGGAAATGGTGTACTGGGCAGAGGGGAGCAAAGGGAAAAAAGAATTCGGATTACTGTAACAACATAATCAATAAAATGTACTTAAAAAAGTAAAGTAAAAAGAAAGTCCAAATACTCCCTGACTGGTGTGACTTGGTGGGTTGCGCATCATCCTGCAAACAGAAAGTTCCCTGGTTCAGATTCTGATCAGGGCACATGCCTGGGCTGTGGGCCAGGTCCCCGGTTGAGGCCGTGCAAGAGGCAGCCTGTGGCTGTTTGTCTCCCTCTCTTTATCCCTTCCCTTCCCCTGTCTCTGAAAATGAATGAATAAAATCTTTAAAAAAAAAAAAAAAGGTCCAAATGCTTTGATACTCAAGAATTTTATAGGTTTTGTTGATTCTGTACAGGTGCACTCTAGGTTGGGCAAAGTGTAATAGCTGTTTGCAAACAAACCAGAAAGAAAAAAATTAAATTCAGATAAGAACCTGACGCAAGTCCTTTGTCTCACACCTTCAAGTCCAGCAATATTTAAGCATCTCCTATACTAGAAAATTGTAGACAGCAGCCGCCAATATAGGAAAGCTGGATGCAACTGATACCCATTGGCACTTCGTATAGTCCCATGGCGACAGCGCACCTCAAGCGACAAGAAATGCAGGTGTGCTGTGGCACTTAGATCCACACAATTTATGGTCCTGTCCAGGTACCCCCGAATGAAGAAACTCCACCGCTCCAGTTTTCGCAGTCTTGAGCTTCGGCAGTTTTAAAAACCTGAGACTCTGGGCTTCCAGAGAAAAAACTACTAGCTAGGGAACCTTTGCACCACGGTTTCGCAAAGGGCGGATCATAAACCACCTGCCAAAATCACCGAGAATGGTTGTTAAAAACGCGGATTTGGTGGGGCCCAGGCCTCTAGAATCATGGAAACCAAGTACCTAGGGATGTGGCTCCGGAGTCTGCAGTTCAGCACTGACTTCCCGGCAGCTGCGGTCTTCGGCCGGCAAGTTGGAGGGCGGTGAGGCTCCGCCCCTTCCCCTGCCAATGGCGACGCTCTCTGCTCCCTGCGTAACCCCGGAGTGGAAGGCACGCAAGCCTGCAGGAGGGAACCGCCAAATCTCGTGGGCGCGGCCTGCACCGCGGGAACTAGGTACAGCCTCTCGGCGGCGCTCCCCCAACTCTGCGGCCTGAGCGCACGCGCGCCTCCACCTGCCCTGGTGACCTTTGGCTGTAATGCCCTGCCGCGCCTTCTCCGCCGGGGACCAGCGCCTCGGGCTTTTGAGGCGTTTTCTAGGCGCGCGCCAGCGGGCCCGGATCACGTGGGCCAAGGCTGCCTCGTGGTCCCCAACGGCAGCTGAAGCAGGAGGACGGAGCTGCGGCCAACGCTCGCCCTCCGAGTGCGCCCTAGGGTAGGTGCGGGGATAAAAATGGCGAAGTGGGGGTAGCCGGTGGGGAAGCGATGGACGAGCAGGTGGGGCGGTCGTTGGAACCTTCTGACGTGGACACCGGGTGGTTCTCCGCGCCAGTTTGAAGCGGCGGCCTCCGGCCGGCACCCACTAGGTGTGATCACTGACTCCGTCGGCCGCGGAGCCCCGCCGGGAGTCGGAGGCAATGGACGAACAGAGCGTGGAGGTGAGGGGGTGTGAGAAGGTTGGTGGTTGGTCTGCCCCTGCCACTCGGGGAGGGCTTTTTAGTCGGGTCGCCTGGCCCTGGTCCTCTCTCTGGTCGGGCGCCCGACTGGCCGCCGCGGCTGTGGGGAGGGCCGGCCGGGTGCGAAGGACGTCGTGCTGGTTCCGCCGCGCTCTGGTGCCGGCGCTCGGACCGTTCCCGCGGCCGGGGTGCGTACCCGGCGTGTTCAGGCGGTCTCCGCACGGTGCGCACGCGGCGTCCTTCCCACAGCACAACTGCAAACTCATCAGGGGGACGTGCCCTTCCACCCGCGACCAGTTCTTGCGAGTTCCTGCGCGGATCCAGCTCTCCCTCCGAACGGATAAACATTCCTCCCAGCGGTGCAGTTTTATACTTCTGCCTTTCCTGTGAGTGAGCGGGTGCTTGGCTGTAGTTTGCTAGAACAACTATTTATATCTGACACTTGTAAGCTGTGATTTTAAATGTGTGTGTTTACATAAAGGCTAGGAACATTTGTTTTTAAAGGATTGGTTATTGGAAATAACTGTATAATGTCTAATTTTGAACCTTTCAAATACTAAGTAAATTTTTGTTTCTTAGTAAGGGCAGCGATGTCACTGGGCACCCCACTTGAAACTAGTCCATCCAATGGTCTTACTGTCCACACCTCCCGGCCCCCCCAGCATCTGCACGTCAGAGGTCCTTTCTGGCCCAGCAGAGTCATGATTAGACTCCAGGGATTTTCTTCTTAATTCTTTGTGTGAAGATATTATAAAGGTTTGATAACTTTACCTTGGTTTTAGGAGAGTTACATTCTCCTAGAATGGAGGAAAAATAAATGTACCGCAATAATGTAGGGGCACCAAATATTCCCTGTAAAAAGTTTCAATATGTAAGTATGTAAGGGCTTTAAATGTTCTTTGTAAGAAGTAGCAAGGACTTGCTAAAAGGCCTTGGAAAAAGGAATGTAAGAAGGAGTGTTATAGCAATTAGTGATTTACAAGCTAAAAGGACTTCAGCCTCTATCACCTCCCATTTGCTTGCTTGTGTCTGGTTTATAGCATTTGTGAAGGTTGTGCTTTGCAGAATGTCTAGCCCTTTGAAAATAAATTGCCTCACAGGGAGTTCGTCCCTGGCTGAAGAGCTGTGTTGCCGTCGAAGATAACCTTTAGCCTTGCGAATTTCTGTTCCTGTTACTGCCAAGACATTCCTGCAGTCCTGCCCAGCCCCCTCTTCCTAAGGCTGTTTCCCGCCAAAGAAGAAACAAAGAGACTGCACCAGTGTAAAAACCCAGCGTTTAGACTCCATTGTAGGTTGGAGCATGTTAGAGACCTGCTCAGGGTCTGCCCAACTCCTGGCCGATATTAAAAATCCTTTGCTTAACTTTATACACCGCTTCAGAGTGTTCAATCTCGCCTATGTAGCCGTAACAATAATAAACTTAAAATATGTAAGAACTTACATTTAATTATATGTTTTCTTGTCAGTTACTTCATAAGTTGATTCACATGAGACTTCTTGCAAAGATAATAGTGTTTCTTCTATTTACGTGATCTTTCCTTCTTCCCTAAACATTGGCAGAGCTGCCACCAAAAATCGCAATAGGCTCAAGTAAGGAGCTACTTGGTTGCAGCATCAGGACAGAAATTCGGATTTCTGGATTCTGAATTCGTTTCTTTCTTGACCAAAGTACACTGCTATTAGGACATACATCTTTTAAAAACTTTTCCAATATTATAAAAGTAATTCATCCCCTTTGGGAAAATTACAGAAAAAGTAAAAAGTCCATTTGTTCCTTTTTTTTCTTACTGTTAAACATGGGCTGCCCCCTCCTCCCATATCATTAAATAATTCCTTAAATATTTGCAGTGACTAAATTAACTGAGACAGTTTAATTAATATTTGGACATTTGGGTTAGCCAGATTCTTGCCATTCTAATTACTGCTTCCATGAAAATATTTGTGCGTAAGTCTGCCTGTTTGCATGTCATAGCCTTTCCTTAGAATAGGACCATTGTGAAGCTTAGATGTTCTCAGGTACCCTGGACCTTAACTGACCAAGTCCTGATATGGAATAAAGTTAAAAGTAAAATGTTATCAAGTGAATTATTTTAAGCATGCTTTTTACTCTTGATTCAGTAGCCTAATCTGGTGGACTTTACATCTTTTATTATTTTCAGAGCATTGCTGAGGTTTTCTGATGTTTCATTTGTATGGAGAAATTGCGGGATGCTCCCGGAGGAGGGAGAGTTTATACTTGTTTGGTGGGTAAGAACAAAAAGAAAAAGAAAAGAAAGGTAATGGATTCAAAGGCAAAGAATGAAATCATATCGTCTTATAGTCACAAGAGACCTTAGTGGTGAATATAATCCAGTGACTTTAAAAACTGAATGTAGATGAACTCCTTTAACAAAATTACAGGGAGGTTTAACAGGTAAGAACTTAGTTTGTTTGTTTATGAGGATTCAATAGGACATCTGCAGACCACATTACCCTTAGTAGGTTATTTTCTTTCCTGAAAAAAACCAAAGCATCTCCCGTGGTCTTCACCTCAGGATTTCTCTGTGATTGCTTATTTCTGCCTAAGGAAGATAAAATATCCCCTTGTGAAGAGTAATATCTGTAATACATAAATCATTTGCTTCCAGTCACAGCTAGCAAATGGTGGAGCTGGATTTGAACCCAGGAAGTCTGGCTCGAGATCCTGTGTTCTTTGCCACTCTACCACGTGCAGAAGAGCTAGGGTATATACCGTGCTAGTTCTCCCACTCATAAACTGAGACTCAACCTCTCTTAGCCTTGTTTCCTCAGCTGTAGGAGGTGGATAACAAGATCTTCACAGGGTGGTTGTGGCATTAGATGAGATAAGCTGAAACTCATTTAGAAAGTACAAAATACTATTCTCTTGTAAAGTGTTACATGTTAAAATAGCAACTAATGCACATCTTTGTTTTAAAATTTTTTATGGATTTGAGAGAGAGAGAGAGAGAGAATCTTCGATTTGTTGTTCCCCTTATTTATTTCTCTCTCCCTTCCTCCTGTCCTTCCTCTCTGGAGGATATTTTTCATTGCATTGAGAAAGAGGGAGGGAGAAAGAGAGAGAGAAACATCGATTGGTTGCCTCTTGTAGGCTCCCCACCCGGGAATTGAACCCGCGAACTAGGTATGTGACCCAACCAGGGATTGAACCTGGAACCTTTCATTGTATGGGATGACACTGCAGCCAGCTGAGCCACACCAACCAGGGCCATTGGTTGTTTCCTTGGGTGTTCTCTGCAGATCCAACCGCAACCTTGGAGTATCTGAATGATGCCCCAGCCAACTGAGCTACCTGGCCAGGGCCTCATAGGTTGATTCTTATATGTGACGGGACTGGGGATCAGACTCACAACCTTGCTGTATGTATCTGGACGATGCTCTAACCAACTGAGCTACCTCACCAGAAATTTGTTTATGTTTTATAAATGTTGAAACTGAAACTAGAGAAATCAAGTCATTGGCCTCTCTCACTGTAGTTAACTAGTGATAGAGTCTGGATATGGACTCAGTCCTTTGAAGAAGGCTCAGTAGACATGATCTCTGGTTATTACCTTATGCCTCGGTGATTCTTCATTTCTTCATTGTTAGCTTCTCTTCCTCCTGTTCCTTACAGGCATATATTGCTTAAATATCGCTGCTGGCATGCTGTACCCCTAGGTTTCTGGGAAGGTCTTATCTACTTTAAGACACTTAATGGCAGGGCGGCGGGTGGACGTGCACGTGGGCACGCGGGGCCACACCGACAGCGGCAAGCCCGCGCGGCGCGGGCGCTGAGCACCAGGGCCTCCACTGCCGCCTCCGACAGGCAGCCTCGGAGCCGCGAGCGTGGCGTCACCCTGGGCCTGGGCTTCCCGTGCTTCTTGGTGCCGCTCCCCGCGCGTCTGCGGTGCGCGATTCCCGAGCCCCAGCCGCGCCTGAAGCCAGGTCCGATCCTGGCGAGCCCCAGCTTCGGTCACGCCGGCCGACTGCCCCGGGCACGCCTCCCTCATCCGGACCGTCCCTGGCGGTGAGCGCGGGCGGGGCGGGAGCCGGGCTCGCTGTTGGCACAGGGAGAGCACCTCTCTTACTAAGTGGGGCCGCCGGGGTCCTGAGAGGCGGACCTGAGTCTTCCAAGGCCCCTCAGCAGGTGAACGGGGTTTGGGGGCTCGAACTTGGAAGCTTTCCCCACCCAGCACGATCGAGTAGGAAGGTACTGTCCTTAAAAAAAAAAAAAAAAAAGGAAAGAAAAGGAGGACACTTGATTTACTGTTGCGGGTTTAACTTTCATTTCTGTGAGCGGGGCTCCCCAGTTTATTCCTTCAGCATTGACCTATAAATGACCTCTGATTGTCCTTCCTGCTCTTTTCTGAAATTGACTTTTATGACTTCTTTCTTTTTATTTCTATTCTGCCGGTCAACCGTGACATCTCTTACACTAATGGTTTTTAAGTCCTGTCAGGTATCTCCTGGTGTCGCTTCTGTCTGTCCTACCTCTCTTCCTTTCATTACCATCCTAATAGGTAAATACAGACATTATTACCTTGTGCTCAGGTTATTATAATCATCTTCTAACTCATCTCTCTGTCTTGAATCTTTTCTTATCTCTAGTCTGTTCGGTATCCTGCTGCCATATCGATGTTTTCAGGTGATGTCATGTTTTCCTTTCCATGCCTGAGATTGATTGCCTGAAGGATAAAGTAAGAATATTACCCTTGTAGGCAGACCATCTGGATGAAATGGTTCTCATCTTTCTTACTAGAGATTTCTTGATTCTTAAGTGCACTAGTCATTTGTTTATTCATCAAATATTAGTTGCATGGCTGCCTGAAGTTAGGCATTGACTTCCCAAGGAGCTGACTCAGTAGTTGGGATATGGTCAAAGAAGTGTGTTGGTAGCTATTGAAAACTTGTGAGTGACAGAACGTAATGTTTTAGAAAATGCCACTCTGGTTCCTGTGTGGAAAGTGGACTGTCAGCTGCTGGGGGAGGAAGTGAGGCAATCCGTCAGGATATGCTTTATTAGTGAAAGGGGAAGGGTGGGTTAGACTAGAAAGGTAATAGTAGAGGTGGTGAAAATAGGGCCGTCCTGGATGTGTTTTGAAGGTAGAGCTTACAGACGGTATGTGAGGAAGTGCATAGCATCTGGATGGTATAAATGGTATTCCATTCTGGGGTAGAAAAACCTTGGGGAGGAGCACATTTGGGTAGGCTGTAGATGGGAAAGTTTTGTTTTTAAATATGGGGAGTGTATACCCTGGCCAGGTATTCGGTTGTTTAGAGCATTGTCCCGGTTTGCTAAGGATGTGAGTTTGGTCCCTGGTCAGGGCACATATAGGAAGTAACCAACAAATGCATAAATACGGGGAACAGCAAATCAATGTCTGTCTGTCTGTCTGTCTCTCGTGCGCTTCCCCCCTTCTTCTCTTTCTCTAAAATCAAGAAATAGGAAAAAAATAACTTAAATATATGAAGTCTGAGATGTTTATTATATATGTAACGGGATGTTGACAGCTGGAAATATGAATCTGGAGTGTGGAAGGGGACTTTAGAGAGATTGAATTGTTAGCATATAGATAGTATTTAAAGCCAGGGGGTCAGTTGAGTTCACCAGATTACCTCCTGTGGGAAGGTGTTTTTTGGTCTGAACTGTGGGTTGCTCACATTTAGAGGTCAGAGGAGGAGGCAGATTCAGCAAAGGATGACAAGAAGGAGCCCATGAGTGAGGCATCACAGAATTCAAGTGAGAAGCAAGTTTGAAGACGAGTAAGGTAGCTGTGCCATATGGTTCTGGGCTGGGAATTGACCGTTGGACCTGAGAATGTGTGCGTCACCGGTGGTGACCTTGCTGTGTAGTTTTAGGGGGAAGAGGGGGAACAGAAACTTGCTGGCAGAGAGCGGGAGGAGTGAGACAGCAAGTAAGAAGAGCTCAGAACTTCGTAGTCAGTAAAGTGGAGCAACAAGGCTGTGGTTTGAAGGGGGATGTTGAGAGTCAACATTTCCCCCCATTTTCGGAGAAGATGTATCTCTTGCTTTGACTGAACCAGTAAACAGAATAATTAATGATGCTGGAGAGACGGGGGGATAATTACAGGAGCAAAGTCCTTGAGAAGCTGGGCACTCCGCCCAACCAAATTGTAATACTCATTTTAATGCCTTCCCTTCTTTCTTCCCATCTCTGGTCACTTGACTGTGTAAATTTAGCTGTCTGTGAAAGTGCACATACTCGTGCCCACACCCGTGAGTAAATGTGTCCACAGTCACCTAGTAGTTGGTGACAGACCAGGATTGGACTCCCGTTCCAGTGCTCTGTCTCTGACTCTGGTGTGCGCACGTGCGTGCACACACGCACACACGCGCGCGCGCGCACACACCCCTCAGAAGGTGGGAACGTCGTCTGTTTTCAGGCCAGGTCTCCTTTAACTATCTAAGTACACTTAGTCGATTGTCTCTTATTACCTGTTCCCTTTTATTTGTATTTACAACCGCCATTTTTGTCTCCATAATTCTCATTGTATTTTTTGTTTTGTGTTCTTTTTTTTACTTCTTCATTTTCAACACAAGTAGCATTTTTATGTTTGCCTATAATTATTGACTTCCTTTTGTTTTTAATTTTGCAGCCTTTTTAAAATGAGGTATAATTGACATTCATTAAATTGCCCATATTTAAAGTGTGTGGTTTGATAAGTTCTGATATGCATATACCCGAGAAACCGTCACCACAGTCGCGATGGTGAGAACATCTGCATTCCCCCAGAGTTTCTTCGTGCCTTTTGGTAATGCCTCCTTCTGCTCGTCCTGTTCCCAGGCAGCCACTGATCTGCTTTCTGCCACTGAAGGGAAGTTTGGATTTTCTGGAATTTTATACAAATGGAATTTTACAATATGTACTCTTGTGTATCTTTTCTGTTTGTTTGTTTAATACTCAGCAAAGTTATTCTGATATTTATCTACATCATGGTGTGTACACAGTATTCCTTTTTATTGGTCAGTAGTAGCACTGCGCTGTGTGCATATGTCATAATTTGTTTCTCCATTCACCTGTTTTTGTTTTTTTGTTTTGTATGAGGTATAATTACATATAAAACATTGTATTGGCTTCAGATGTGCAACACACTTTTACATTTGATATTTGTATATGTTGCAAGACGACTACACTAAATCTAGGTAACATCTGTCAGCATATATAGTCAAAAATTCTTTTTCTAGTGATGAGGATTTTTAAGATCTATTTTCTTAGCAATTTACAAATCTGCAGTATATTATTAACTCGTCGGCAGCCGTCCGTCTCGAGAGACGATGGTGTAGCTTCTTAAGAGTCTATCTGCACCGCCGAGAATGGCTGTGCAGTCCAACTCGGGAGTGACACGGTATCTGTCTCCTCCCGTGTTGAATCGACATCTTGTGATGACGCTGGAGTGTCCTCTCCAGTGAAGCTGAAGCTACAGAGCCTGGGCAGGGTGATATGGAGGGTCTGCTGTTGCCCATGCAGCAGACCCCCCCTCTCTTCGCAGCTGAAGGGTCCAAGGGAAAGACGGAGTCAATACAGCTTGGCTTCAGGTGCGCCGCAGGAGTTGCCGGTGTTGATTACAACGTCAAACCGCCTTAGGGACTCCGGCTCCGGATTTTCTGTCCGGGTTTACTCCCTTAGCCTTTCCCCTGAAGAGGTATGCCGCAAGGCAGCGGAGGTTTTTTGGAGTCAGTGTTTTCCTTCTCTGATGTGCCCTGACTGGAAGATCGAACCAGCGACACTTAGCTCGCAGGCCGACGCTCAATCCACTGAGCCAAACCAGCCAGGGTCATATTATTAACTATAGTTACCATATTGTACACATTCACTTGTTGATGGATACATGGGTTGCTTTTAGTTTTTGGTATTTACATAGAAAACTGCTCCAAACATTTATATACCAGTCTTTGAATAGAATCTAGTTTTCATTTCTCTGGGTAAATATTTAGAAGTGGAGTGTCTAGATCATATGTTAGATAAGTGTTTAACTGTTTAATAAATTGTCAGACTGTCTTTTAAAATAGTTGTATCATTTTGCATCCTCACCAACAGCTTATGACAGTTCCAATTCTTCCACATTAATGCTAACGATTGTTTTTTTCAGTACTGGTTTTTAGCCATTCTCATAGATATGGAGTCATAATCTCAGCTTTCCCCTTACGATCAAGAAAACGACAAGGATGTCTGCTTTTATTACTTCTATCTATTGCCTTCTCTCCCAACTCCCGGTAACCACTATGTTTTCTGTCTCTACAAATTGGACTAGTAAATACCTCTTATAAATCCAATCATCCAGTATTTGTCCCTTTGTGTTTATTTCTGGGCTCTCTATTGGTCTCTGTTTCTGTCCTTATGTGAGCACCAATCTAATGATGACTATAGCTTTGCAGTGAATTGAAATCAGGAAGTTGAACATAGTTTTGGCTATTTGGCGTCCATTGAGATTCTATTTGAATTTTAGATTAGGTTTTTTGACTTCTGTAAAAGGCACCATTGGGATTTTGATAGGAATTGCATTGATTCTGTAGATTGCTCTGGGTAGTATTGTCATCGTAACAATATTAATTTTTAAATCCATGAATATGGGATGCCTTTCCATTTATCTAAAACTTCTTTAATTTCTTCATTTCTTTCAGCAATATTTTGTAATTTTCTACCAATAAATGTTTCAGTTCCTTTGTTAAATTTATTCCCAGGTATTTTACTCTTTTTGATGCTATTGTAAGTGTATTGTTTTCTTAATTTCCTCTTCGGAGTCTTCTTTTCTAGCGTATGGAAATGCAAGTGTTTCTTATTTGTTGGTTTGTATATCCTGCACCTGTGGTGAATTTCTTAGTTTTAACAGTTTCTCATGAAATCTAGGGTCTTCTACCTATAAGATCATGTCATCACAAACAAATGTTTTTTTTTTCTTTTTTTCTATTTTGAATAGTTTTCTTCACTTTTCTTCCTTAATTGCTCTGGTTGAAATTTTCAGTATTATATTGATTAGAAGTGTTAAAAGCAGGTATCCTTGTCTTTCCCCTAATCTTAGGGGAGAGTTTTCAGTCTTTAACCATTAAATATAATGTTTGCTGTGGGTTTCTAAAATAAGGACTTACTAAGTTGAGAAGGTTCCCTTCTATTTTTCTTGAGTGTTTTTTATCATGAAAGGATACTAGATTTAGTCATATGTCTTTCCTGTATCACTTGAGATGATCAGATGTCTTTTCTCTTCATTTTATTATGTGCTGTATTCCACTGAATGATTTTTGTATGTTGAACTCTCAGTGAATTCCAGGAATAAATTCCACTTGGTCATGTGTATAATCAAGGAAACTTGAGCTCAGTCACTTGTCTAGTGTCGTGTGGTTAGGATTCATACTGAGGTCTGAATACTGTCTGAAGCTAATGATTCTTCCATTTGGTGGAGAGAAATTAATTATTTAGTTGAATGTGGAGAAAATGCTCTAAAGATTTTTTAAAATGTTGTGCATTACTATTGTTCAGTGGTTCTTACCTTTGGTTTTGGTTTGGGAGAAACATTGTTTTTCCCAAAGTATTAAAATTGCCGTATTTATTTTTTGATTAAGTGAGATTGTAGAATACAGGGTAAAAAATGCCACATATATACAGAGAAGGGAAAGGTCCCCAGTGTGGGATAGGCAGGAAAGTTTCATGGATATAACCAGTGGACATTCCCATGTGACAGCACATGTGGGGAAGGAAGGACTGTGTAAACAGGTACACAGACTTGATGCCGAAAGTTGGGTACGAGGTCTGTCCAGAAGGTATCCAGCCATGTAATATGAAAAATAAAGACATTTATTGAAGAAGATGGAAGATACAAACAGCATTGTACATAGCACAAGCCTCAGTCCCCTTCAAAGTAGGCACCGGGGGACCTCACGCAGTTCTGCCAGTTACCGCTAGCTGCCCCGTTGTATTTTCCTCAATCTCTTCAACAATCTGAAATCTATTCTCCTTCAAAGGTGATTTTAGCTTTGGGAAAAGCTGGAAGTCACAGGGCACCAAATCTGGGGTGTAGGGGGACTGAATCACCTGGGTGATTGGACGTTTTGCAAAAAAACTGCATGAGAGGTGATACATGAGTGGGTGCATTGTCATGATGAAGCTGCCAATCACCAGTTGCCCATAGCTGTGGCCTTCTGAATCATAGAGATATTTTCCAGGTGAAATGTTCAAGCTTAATACAAAATTCGATGGAGATTCATTGTTCTGCTCACTCAGGGATTTTTAATGCGACAGCCAGACAGTACGTGTGCTCACTCAGTGGTGTCTACGGCCCCCACTGACTAGTACAGTGAAGTCATCATTGTTCACGCATGTGCATTCCAGTCCACTCCTTGGCTGCCAGGTTCCATCGATGCCATGCAAACCGTTCTCGTTATATAACTGTAGAACTCACGAGACATAAAAGAGGTTTTACTATATTGCTAATTCATATCTTATATGTGTATAATTTATGTGTGTATAAATTCATGTACTTTAAAATTAGATTGGTTTTCTAAAAAGGAAGTTAGTAGTACCTGAAACTTCCTCGGGATTTTATGGGTGGTTAGGTAGAAGCACATCACCCCTGTGCGTATGTCTGGAGATGGCAGCGACAGTACCATTATTTTTGTGAAGATTATGCACATCTTCCCTGTGAGACCCAAGTAGTCGTAAGATCACTTCCTTTCCTATGAAACAATAGCTTCTTAACTATTTTGAAATGAGGTCCGTCTCTGGAAAGTTTGTCCTGATCATGATGATAATGAGAGGAAGAGGGTTGCTTAACTATTTCTACAACATAAATATCTCTATCATTAATGCAAGCACTAGAGAGTTAAACTCATTAAATATGGTACATAAGTATTCAAGATATACACATTAAAGAAATGGTGTTTCTGTAATCAAAATCTTTTTTGTTTGTTTTCTTCCTCAGTGCTGGCTGACACAGAGAGAGCCCAGTGTCCTCATTGCCGGTAAGTGTTTTGCTATGATTATTTGTGAATTTGGAAAAATAATAAGGTGATAGAGCTAGAGCGAGCCAGAGCAGTAATAGAATTCTTTCTGCAATCTGCTGCATTTCTCCTCTTTGTAAATACGGCTGAAAAGAGAAGTAATGTTTATAGATAGAGCAATGCAAACTAAGTTATCTGACTCAGAATTATATAGAATGCATTATATCGTTTACCTTCTTTTAGAAAATCATGTGTAACTTCTTAACTTACCTTTTATCTTTCTAACCTTTTATAATGAAAATGAAAAAGGTTTCTGGTTTAAAAAATCTTGATAGTATAAATATAAAATACAAAGTCTTCTGATTCTGTTTCTCCTCTCCTAATCTTCTCATGAAATAACAGTTTCAGATGAAATTGTTGGGTTTGGTGTCTGTTTTTCTCAACGTTTTTTTCTATGTATATACTGATATGTATACATATAATTTTTTTTTACAACACAAATGATTAAATACTGTTCTACTTTTTGCTTTTTAAATGAAGAATATGGTGGTACTTTTCTTGAAGTAAATATAGGTCATTCAGAAAATGTTTGTATAATCTGTTATGCGACCATACGTTGATTTATTTACGTTTATATTGAGAGACATTTAGATTGTGTCCACTTTTGGTTATTTCACATAATGTTGGCAGGCTGCACTGAAGGATAGTTTTTTACCATTTTACATTCCTAGTAAAAGATACGAAAGTTCCTTTTCCTCACATTCCTATGAATACTGTCTATTACCAACCATCATTTTTTAAAATATAATTTATTTTTAGAGAGTGGGGAAGGGAGGGAGAAAGAGAAGGTGAGAAATATCACCGTGAGAAACATCTATCGGTTGCCTCTCTTATGTGCCCCAACCAGGGACCGAACCTCCCCCCCTGGCTCGTACCCTGACCTGAAATCGAACTGGCAGCCTTTCTCTTTGCAGGACGACACCCAACCAACTGAGCCAACCAGTCAGGGTAGTCTATCATTGTTTTTGTCATTCTGCTCAGTGAAAAATTGTATCTCATTTTTAACGTTTTTTTAAAAATGATTGAAACTGAGCAACTCTAGAAATATTTTTACACCTTTATACTTGTTTTTTTCTTAAACTACCTCTTCACATCTTTTGTGCATTTTTCTTCATCTATTATCTTTTCATACTCACTTTTAACAACTGTACTATCAAGTGGAACTCTGTAATGATGGAAAATGTTATATAACTTTGCTGCCCCACTCCGTCAGCTACATGTGGCAATTGAGCACTTGAAATATGTCTGGTGTACCTGTGTAATGAAGTCTTATTTTAATTAATTTAAATTTTATTTTATTATATTTTAATTTATCCTAAGCTGAGGGCATTTTTTCATTGCTTTTAGAGCTAGAGGAAAGAAGGAAGGGGGGGAGAGAAAGAAAGAAACACCAATGAGAGAAACATTGATCGGTTGGTTGTTCTATTTTGAGAAATGTGTTTTCCTTTAATTGACAATTTCTTTCTTTTCAAGCTTTATTGAGATACACTGTAATTGAAAAAAATTGTAAGATATTTAAACTTATGATTTGATATATGTATATATTGTAAAGGGATTCCCCTCCATCAAGTTCATTAACAGAACCATCACCTCACGTATTTACCTTTAGAATGTGTTTATTTTAGAAAATAATTTCAGGTTCTTTAAAGTGTGCATATGTATCTTCTCTCCAGCGCTCCACTCCAGCTACGGGAGCTAGTAAACTGTCGCTGGGCAGGAGAAGTAACACAGCAGCTTGATACTCTCCAGCTCTGCAATCTCACCAAACACAAGAAAATGAAAAGGACGAGTGTGTCTTTGATTTCTCTGTTTCTGTTTTAATAGAGGTTGTTACATGTTATTTTAATGAAACTACAGAAAGCCTTTTTTTTTTTTTTTAAGTTTTGTAGGGAAACACTTTTTTTCTGACATGGTGGGGGTATTACTCTCTGGAAGGGTCATTCTAACTTTTTAATCCTCACCAAAGGACTTTTTTTTTTTTTTTTTTTTGCTTTTAGAGAAAGAGGAAGTGGGGGAAAAGAGAGAGAAACATCGATCAGTTGCCTTCTCTTCTGTGCCCTGACTGGGGACTGAACCAACAAACCCTGACCAGGGATTGAACTGGCAGCCTTTCAGTCAACGCTCTGGCCAACTGAGCCACACTGGCCAGGGCGATGCTTCTTTTATCAGAGCCTTTCATGAAAGTGGAAGTGCCACAGTTGCTAATCTGCTAATCTCTTTTCTTAGCCCCTCAATGCCTATTGGCTTCCTTTGGGTTTGCTGAGGTGCCTATAAGTTACTGATTAGAGTTGTTCTGATAAATTCCTTATATTTTAAAAGTTATAGCCTACATTAGACGGTGTGGAAATCATGCTAAGTGAGCTTCCAGACAGTAACTAATATACCGTTTCTTCATACTTTTATTAATTTTCTGTTTGATACATAGATCACTTATGAGAATAAAATGTGGACCTATATAGGTGTTTTCTCTAAGCCCAGTGTACTTCAGTGATGAGCAGAACAAAGGCAACACTGTGTCTTTTAAATGCAAGAGAAAACTTAAAAAAATTTTTTTTTAAATTTTGGTAAAATGCACGTAACATAAAATTTATTGTCTTAACTACTTTTAAGTGTGTAGCTCAGTAGTGTTGAGTATGCTCACACTGTCCCACGGCTCATCTCCACCAGGGCTGCCGTAACAGAACAGCACAGACTGGGTGGCTTAAACAGTGTAAGTTTACGTTCTCACCGTTTTGGAGGCTGTAAGGAAGTCCAAGGTCAAGGTATTGTCACGTTTGGTTTCTGGTGAGACCTCTGTCCTCGACTTGGATGAGGCTTTTCTCTCTGCGTCCTTACGTGGCCTCTTCGCTGTGTGTACACACTTCTGGCATCTTTCTTTTCTGGTCAGGACGTCAGTCCTGTTGGGTTAGGCCTTCAAACTATGGCCTCATTTAATATCCTTAAAAACCCCTTTTCCAAGTACAGTTACATCATGACCTTCAACGTAGGGATATGGGGTGTGGGGAATGCAGTTCAGTTTTTTACCAGGTCTATCTTCATTCTTTTGCATGTGGATACCCAACTTACAGGAAAACTCTTTATTTTTTAAAATATGGAACACTTCACAAATTTGTGTGTCATCCTTGCACAGGGGCCATGCTAATCTTCTCTGTATTGTTCCAGTTTTAGTATACGTGCTGCCAAAGCAAGCACGGGAAAACTTAAAAATTGAGTTCAATTTTCATTAGGATCTGGTACTACTTTGTGCAGTTAACACGTGTCTTATTGTTAGCATTGGCCACGTTTAGAAAAAGTATTTGTGCGTGCATACAAGCTCACGTAATCTGATTTGCCCAGAAATGTAGTAGCAGGCTAGAATTTACCTTCTATGGCAGTGATTTCAACCGGTCTGCCTCGGCATACTGGTGTGCTGCAAGAGTTTCTAAAACATGCAATACCTGACTATTTATTTAGGGACACAGCTTCTTTGTCCGTAGTTTGTCAAATAAAGGGGCAACAGGCAACAAATAATAGCTGTTCGGTGTGAAAGAATACAACTTAGAACTATTGTTTTTTTGTCAAGTCAGCAAACAATGTATGTTTTGGTGTGCCACAGAACTTTGTGGTTAGCTCATGTGTGCCATGAGATGGAACAGGTTGAAGATTGCTCATCTCTAGTGACGCTAGGAAATGTCATATTTGTACATTATGCAGAAACTGGACTGCATTTTTCATGTTGTTATAAATTCTTACATATTAATTGAAACAATATTTAAAAAGAAATTGTGTTCCAGTGTAATTCTTAGGTTAGTTTACAGAAGCCATGAAATACATGTTATATTGTTTTCCGAGGTATGATGGTTTAAAATTGGTCAGCTTTCCCCAACTTAGGGATTTGTTGAGGTAATTAACAAATTAATTTATTTCATTTGTAACTATTTCTTTTCATATTTTGTAGATGTGAAAATCCCCATGGAAAACTTAGCATATTTTGCTAGAGTTGTAAGAAGTGTATCTGCCATCGGTGTGTCCAGGCACGTGCCCCAGCCAGGAACTGAGCCAGCAACCTTTCAGTTTGCAGGCTAATAGTCAATCCGCTGAGCCACACCAGCCAGGGCTTCAAAATTCATTCATTTTGAAATTGCATGGTGATAAATCTCAAAGGAAATGGCACAATTTTTACATGTGAGGAAATATAAGTAATGACTATATGAAATAATATATAGCTTTGCTAAAACAAAACAAAGTAACTTTGGAAGTACTGTTTTATGCAAAATTTTTCATTTATCGAGGAGACGTTTTATACCTGCTATGTTGACGAACATTGAGAGGAGGGAAGGACCCGGTGCCAGCCATTCACAATGCTGCTGTCTTTGTAAATAATACAATTCTGATGGAAGAAATGTAATTGTATATATTGATAAGTTTCTTCTCAGGTAACTACTTAATGAATCTGGCTTTTATTCTGGTTTACCAACTATATTCATGCTCTCTTCTTCAATTTGAGATATGAATATCGTGTAGAAACGGTTCATTAGTCCTGCAGTGATCCTATGAAAAACATCCTTCGAGAGCCTGCATCTGACTTTGAGGTTGGAGAATTCTGGGGCTATAATAGCCTTTTTCGTTTGGACTTACTTGCAAATGAAGGATATTTGAATCGACAAAATGATCCAGTCATTTTAAGGTAGGAAAGATTTGATCCTGTGGCTTTTGTCAGGAGGAAATAATGTCACCTACCAGAAGTTTATTTTAAAGTTTATACCTTTAACAAAGATGAATATTGAAATGCATACTAACCATAACCATACTATGTTCTGAACCATTTCATTTCAGGAGTCCTGTGCAGTTAAGTAAGTCAGTCAGAAATGTGTTTGACATCTAGTTAGTAATTCCATAAAAAAGAAAGTACTTCTAATAAGTACAGTAAGTTCCAATTTATCTTTTAAACTTCTTGCAGCCTCACTATTTGAAAGTCAAAGAATAGTGAAAATCACATACTTGTTTTTTTCACTTGACATTGTTCATATTTGGGTGACTGACTGGTTTTACAAGGTTAATTTTACAAAATGATTTTCAGATCCTTCTAGATAATAAATTAAAAGTAAGGGAATAGAGACAAAAACTGACAAAACAAAGTGAAAGAGTTGGTGTGTTATTTTCAAGAAAAGACAAGACAAACTCTCAAATCACAAAAATCCCATCGTTGGAATAAACTACACGTCAGAAGTTTCGGTCATCATTACAAGGTGTTTTAATTTGATGATAAAAAATGATGATAAAAATGAGGGCTTAAATATTTAAAAGGTCGATTCATCCCTGGCCAGTGTGGCTCAGTTGGTTGGTGTGTCATCCCGGTAACTAACCCGAAGGGTTGCAGATTCGATTCACGGTCAGGGCACATGCCTCGGTTGCAGGTTCGATCCCCGGTCCGGGTGTGTATGGGAGGCAACCAGTCGATGTTTCTCTCTCACATCAGTGTTTCTCTTTTCCTTCCTCTCTCTCTAAAAGCACTGAAAACATGTCCTCAGGTGAGGATTAAAAGAAAAGATTCAAATGTGTTTTGAACTGAGAGGTTTCAGAGTGTTTTAACAGTACAGAAAGTGTTCTTCAAAACAATTTTGAAATCCTTTTTCCTTGGAGTGATTTGATAAACTCTTAAATGTCACCTATTCTGAGCTTTGTTCTTGAGCATGCTGGGTGAGCTGCTGTTGTATCAACCTTTACTATTCTGTGTTCTTCGGAAGTTCTCTGGGAGAGTAAAGAAGTGGAGAAGGAGATCATTGCGTTTTTAATGTAGGAAAAAAGCATGTTTTTGTCCGCTTTGGGGGATTAGTTTAGTTCCATTTTAAAACCTTTTAATTATTTTTGTATTTTAAAAACATAATTCAACAAAATAAACACTTTGTTGCCTTTTCACATCAATCTTACCAACCTACGAAAGAGCTGTTTTATACCCTTAGTTCTCTCTTTATTGGAGTATTAGTAATGTTGAATCTTTTTGGTGGGAATCTGTGAGTTTCCTTTTTAATGCAGTTTATCCTACCTCTAGTTTTTTATTCAGGCCATCCCTGATTATAACAACTTTTCTCATACTTAGTACAGAAACAGATTCCTGTTGTGGTGTTTAATTGTCCCTTATTTAGCAACATTTACTGAGTCTGTGCCTGGCATTAAGCTAATATTAAGAGAGAGGAAGATATGGTTTTTGTCCTCAGGAACCTCAAGATGAAAATGGGCAGATAAAAACAATATTATTCTATAAGGTAGTGCGGTCATAGCAGTGTCAATAAATTGCTGCGGGATCATGAAGGGGAAGCTTTTAATGACCTTGTTATTCATAATATTTATTTAATGACAGATTGTTCAAGATTCTGATGGAGTTTTATATGTACATACTAGAAAGGTACTTAAGGCTTTTCTGTAACTATATATAAAGATATATCTATTTTATTAAAAAAGAACGTTAAAGAATTTTATCTTGTGCTTGCTTTTGTTTTAATGGCAGAAATACTAAAAATGTGCAAGGTTGACCATGGTTTGATTAGTCATTCAAAGATACTGCTCTTGAGAAAGTCTTACTAATGTCCTGTTAGTGTATACTGTCTGGGCGGTGTGCACTCAGGATGGTGGTTGAGTAAATCCCTCCTGCCCTCTGAGGCAGGAGTGTCCTTACGAAAAGCGGATACCTGCCGCAGATAACTGCTAGAAGGTCAGTAGATCCTTACACTAGGAAGAAAAGTGGAATGGTAGCTAACATAAGGCTGGCAAGACTGGGACTAGGATTTAGAGACTTGCAAATTAGTCTTGCCTTTTATGACTCTTTAGAAACCTCTATACGTTACTGTAATTTTTTTTCACTGTCAGTGGAGTCATGTTTGGCTGTGTAAGAAAGTTTTTTTTTTTGTTTATTGTTTGCTTTTGCTTTAATAAGTATTCATTTTTTAAAAAACTACTGATAACTCCTGTCACTTATCCATTCATAGACTTTAATATAGATACTTTTTTTCCCCTTAACTATAGCTGACATATACCATATTGTGATATATGGAGAGTTTTGATTTTTAAGCTGCTGTCCGGAGGGGTCGGGATTATAGGTTATTGAAAACACGAGACTCTTTTGGAGACTGTAAAGCAGTCCTGGGTGGCTGACCTTGTAATTGATCTTTTTCCTGAGGAGCAGGGAATGTGGGAATGTGAGATGCAGGAAGGAGGGGAAAAGAGCAGGGCCGAAAACACAGCACCTGTTTTGCTCGGGTCTGACCTAGTTAAGAAAAGGGAAAGGGAGCGTTAGCTTCCTCCCTCCTGCGTAGTTGGTCCTGTTCTTCCCGACTGGTGATCAACATTGAATTTCTGCCTGGTTATTGTAATAAATAGGCTTTAATAAGTTAACCATGATGGGTAATGTTAAGTCTTTAGAAAACTACAGTTTAAGTTTAGACGGCTGACTTAAAGATGACTTCAGAACGTAATTTTATTATGATTTATGAACTATAGTATAAATGGCGAATATGAGGAGCTCTGAGTTCATTTTTAACTTTGGCCTTACAATGCAAAATTTTAGAATTTGTAGTTATAGATTCAAGGCTTGGTTGATATATTTTACTGTTTTATTTTTCATGTGCAGCTATTCTTTTAAGGTTACAGGTTCGTTCACCAACTTTCTTTCAAAGATGCTGGGACCAGCATTGGTGTATTACTCCACTGGAGGCTGCACAAACTCGCTATGTCCAACAAATCAGTAATCTTAAAGAGGTAAGCAGAAAATATGTATTTTGGTGGTTTAGTGTTTCCTTGTCTTCTTGGCCTGTTTAGCTTTGTGATTAGATTTTGGATATTTACTGCTGTTTGTAATTTTGTAGAAAAATCCAGTTATCTTGTTCTTCACGCTCACCCTCTCTGAACCTGTAATTCTCTACTGTTCAGTAGTCCCCAGTCACATGTGGCTGTGTAAACTTAACTAAAACAAAAAAAAGTCAGTTCTTTCGTTCCACTGGCCACATTTTAAAGGCGTGAATTGGGCATTGCAGGTACAAACACGTGCCTCGCTGCGTACCGTTGTGTGGCCGCGCTGCTGCAGTGCGTCCCTGCGCTTCTCTCGTGCGTCTGTGTCCCCCCCACCCCCGGGGCTGTCCTGAGTTTAGGGGACTCAGCGTGGTGGGAACCTGACAGTTACTGTCTTCAGTGCACACCGTTGGTGAATTGAACCCTGGGGAGCATCAGGTAATTAATTTTCGTTTTACAGCGTTGGACTAAATTATGTAGGAACATTCCTTTCTGCCAATGGAAAGTGAGGTGGGGCGGAAGGTTGGAAGTGCCAGGGGCGGCTAATAGGTGACGGAGGAAGGTGTGAGTAAGCACGTGCTTTCGGGGATGTTCCCGTTAAATGTGCTGTTTAAAGCCCCTCTATTTATATAGAGTTTACTAACTGTATGTGTACGTGGGGCCTGGTAGGAGAAGGATGAGAATAAATTGGGGAGTTTTGCACTGTCATAGATCCCCCGTTAGCAAAAGGCAGCAGGTTGTGAGGGAGATGGTCCAAGAAATGGTTTTACGAACATACGAATATATTGTTTTATTTAAGTATTCTTTTTGCCCTGGCTGCTATGGCTCAGTGGATTGAGTACCAGCCTGCGAACCAAAGGGTCACCAGTTCGATTCCCAGTCAGGGCACATGCCTGCGTTGCAGGCCGGGTCCCCAGTTGGGGACGTGCAAGAGGCAGCCACACATTGATGTTTGTCTCCCTCTCGTTCTCCCTCCCTTCCCCTCTCTCTAAAAATAAATAAGTAAAATCTTAAGAAGAAGAAAAAAATCAAGTAGATCAGTGCGACATTTTAGCAGGATTAATCTGGCCTGGCGCAGGAAGGGAGGAGCCTGTAACTGATCCATTTGCTTTGTTATGAGATGTTTGATATTTTCTTCGTGTGCTTCAAGAGCAGTTATCTGCTTTTAAGTTTCAGTAGCTTCACTCTTTATAGCCCAAAGCTCTTAGCAGCCCAAACTCTCTCCCCGCAGAATAAAGAAATTGGATATATTGCCTGGTAATGGATTCATGGTGGGCCCGTCTCTGTGGGCCTCTCAGTGCACCCAGGCCAGAGCACATCGCAGCCTCGAACCGCTGCCCAGCCTCCGTATCTGTGGGCCGTGAACACCGAGGGAGGTTGTGCAGTGTGAGAAATGAAAAGAGTAAAAAATTAAAAAGAAACTGGATATAGTCATAGCCTAGGATGCTGCATAGAAAGATAGATGAATCTTATAAACATAATGTTAAACAAAGAAGCCGGATATAAGAGCACATCCATACCTTACTTTACGTTTATATAAATTTCAAAAACAGGCAAAAATAACCTATGGTATTGAACTCAGAGATTACCTTGGGGAGGAAGGTTAACGAGCAATTTGAGGTGTGGGGGAGGTTCTGTGGTGCCAGTTCTTGGGGAGCACTCATTAGGCTGTGTACATTGGTCTCAGACACACACCCACACCCCACACCCCACAATGATGGCAGCTTTAGCTCCGAGAGAGGGAGACTGAAACAGATGCTAAAGCCTTTGATGCCCGTGGGTGAACAGCATAGTGGGTAGAGAGGATGGGGACACGGGAGTGAGGGCGCAGAGAGGGCTTAAAGCACAAAGGAAAGGAGTTTTTGCTCGTCGGTGAGAATAACGGCCTGGAAGGTACTGAGGAACAGGGGACTGGTGGCGCTCCTTTCTGTACTGGGGGTTCATTTAACACAGACAACTCCTACATTTAAAGACCCAGGTATCAGGTCTGACCTTACTTACTTACTACTCAGAGTCACCTGAGCAGGTTTTTGGAAAAAAAGGTCCTGGATCTCACTCCAGTATTTTCATTCAATACATCTGATGTGGAGCCCAGGAATCTCTAATTTAAAAAACTCCTCCAACTGATTGATATGCAGCCTGATTTGACAACTCCCTAAAAAGGAAGTGTTAAGAAAGAGTTTTGTGGTGGAAGGAGATTTTTTTGGCCAGTTTTAACAGGAGTTCTGGTGGGTACTGAGGCTGGGAAGAAAAATTGGTAATGGAACAATTATTCTTAGAAGAGGAAGAAGTAGGAAAAGGGGACATCATGAGGATGTGACTGTAGATGAAAAACATGTCAGTATTTAGCCTGAATCTTCTGAATAATCAAACTTTTCTCTTAAGTTGCTTCCTGTCGCATTTCTTTGAAACACTCATAAATCAATAGTCAGAACTCAATTATTTTATGTTATTGTTACAATGCCTACTTTTAAGACTTTTCTTTGGGTAACATTTTAAATGTTGTGTTTCTTTAGAGTATATTTAAGTTGCTTTAATAAAGGTCAATTTTAACCAATATTTTCATACTTACTATTTGCTAGGCATTGTAGGAGGCACTAGAGAAAAGTCAGGTGGTTTCCTTGGTTTAAAGCTTAGTTCAGTATAGGTGATAGAACAAGCTGGAAAAGTCTCCAGGTCTTTTATACAGTTTGCTGTCCAAAGACCTGGAGAAGATCCGTGTTTGCTTTGTCTGTTAAGCCTACTTAAGTTTGTGCAAGTATGTAGCATGCATTTTCTGTCTTTCTCTTACAGGCAATAACCAGGGCTATGTGGGTGCCAGTAGCAGAATATCGAGAAGAGCACATGTATGCTCCGCTGCTACCACTGGTTTATTAGACCTTGATCCCATCATTTTAATACGTTTGTTGGACCTAAAGGACCGGAGCAGTATGGAAAACCTGTGGGGCTTACAGCCTCGCCCACCTGCTTCACTGTTGCAGCCCACAGGTAAAATACCAACGTGGTTTCCTTTTTTGTGTGGTTCCCCAAAGAACTCATATTTTAATCCAAGTACATCATCTAATTGTTGGAATATAGTATGTTTCTGTAGCAAATTGATTTTTCGTTGTAAGTCATAAAATGACATTAATCAAATTCATTTTCTATTATTATTTTCTATTATCAAAGGTGTTTTGTGCAAAAACGTCAAAGTGCCTGAAAGGCTTTTTTTCGCATTTGTTCCGAAAGAGGTTTTTTTAAAATACGATTTGCCCTGTAAATTGTATATGTAATTGACAGTTTGATCCATGTGAAGTACAGTTTACATCTTTGTGAATGGACTTAGTTTTGCAGGCTTCATGAAGACCATAATTTCCAAGTGGAATTGTCTAAATTGAATATAGAAAAAGATGGTTTACTCTTACTTTGATGTTCAGTAGCCTAGAAACCTCTACCAGTTTGTTGGAGTGTTTTAAGTGCAAAGGTTATTTGTTGAAGAGAAAGTAATTTGTGTTACTGTAACACAGTGTATGCACACGTATGAGAGGGGTAGGCAGAGTCCGACTCTGAAACTCTAGGGCTTAGTCATTTTCAAGAGCTAAGGATTTACTTCTAAATCACACATTTGAAAGAACCAAATTTTTGTTGGAAAGCTTTTAAAAATATGCTGAACATTTTCATACCTTCTTAACCAATAGTATTGTACAGATTAAGTCAGTGGTTTGGAACACTGATTTTAATGCATCTTTAAAGGAGTGCAGCTCCCTACTCTTGCGGGAACACCGCTGTTGCTTATGAAGACTAAGGGTAATGTTTCTTATGGAAGTGCGAAGTTTATTTTAATTCAAGTCCACAGCCTGGGAAGAGATGTTTCCTTCCAAGATAAGGAAGAAACAGCACACATTAAATTCTTAAGTGGTGCCTTCTCTAGAGCTGCTTCCCCGTGACTCCAAACCTTAAGCTGTGGATGGGCTTCAGGTGTGACACTCTGGGAGTCGAACAAATCTTTGAGGACAGGAGGAGCAGGAATGGGTGTTTCTGGTGCATCAGACCTCCAGGGCAAGGCAGAGCCACGTGGTCGGAGGGTCTGAGGTGGGTGCTGCTTGTGCACATAGGTGAACGTGTGGAAGGCGGGCAGCGCAGCACACAGCAGCTCGTGGGAGAGGATTTCTGCACTAGAGATCTGTGTGTGTGTGTGTGTGTGTGTAAGAAAGGGGCGAGGGGGGCATCAGCTGAGGTCTGTCACTTTTTGGGGGGGGGGCTCCTCTTCACCCCCATAGCTTTGTATTTTATCTTTACGATTTTTAACCTGTTTTCTTCGAATAAGGACCACCGTCATATTCCTTAACACGGTGAAGGTACAAGAACCTTGAAGAGATTACTGCTCTCACGCGTTCTTCTTTGCTCTGTCTCTCCAGCATCTCCCTGCTGCCTAGGCAACAGCTGGGAATTTTTTAAATTAAAAAGTTAAAAACAAAATAACTAAGTGGTAAGGGTGGAGAACCCGCTACACCAAGACAGGGCACACATTTGCGCGTAAGTTTAAGGGAGAAGACAGGCCCCACCGTGAAGGCAGGCTCAGGGCTCCAAATATTCTGACAGCCCTAAGACCTGATGATGGGGGGCCCCAATGGGGTCAAGGATGTTGTACATAACTGGCACTTGGTGAGCCAGGGGCCAGAGCACCAAGATGAATTGTTATTTGACTTAATAACCCACAGCCCTGGAGAAGGATGTGTTTTCCAGTTCTCGGGGACTGACAGTATTGGGGGTCACGGGGGAGAGGAGCCCCTCTTCACCGTTGTTTGACCACACTGCTGCTTGAGGAAGTGCTGGCTACCCCAGGAGTCCTGCTTCAGCCTTGCTTTTCTTGCTTATGGCTCGTGCTATTTGTGTATATATCTATTTATCTATTTACATTTTAATTCCTTCCCTCATGGCTAGAGGTGGTTACGAATGTACACATTTTAAGAGAAAAAAATTTATTGGTGACTGGTTCACTCTGGCAGGAGTATCAGGTTTCACTTTCTATTGCAACTGAATCCAAGGCTGCAGAGCTGGAGGCTTCCTCCGTCTCCCTGGGGAGGGAAGAAGAAGGTCAAAGCTTTTCCTCTTGAAAGGGACAAGGAAACTATTCATTATTTCCCCCTTTTAGACAGAAATTCTAAATAGTTCCCAGTCATTTACATGTTGTCTGAAAGCTCCTCCCCAGCAGAGGAACCCTTGGCATGCAGCTTCTGTGCCTCCTCTTTCTCAAAAGGGCCATATGCACCCCTCAGCCGGCTCCAGAAACCGCCCTCCTAGAAAACAGACAGGGAAACGTGAATTCTGTCACCCGCTTTGTCCCGCCACAGTGCTTGATCCTCCTGCCATTTACCTCCATCTTGCTTTCCGCCGATCGGGCCTTACGCAGCAGTCCTGAGGAAAAGCCCCTTGGAGGAAAACGCATACCAACAATTAGTGATTTATCCCTGGCCTTATTAGGACTAAATGGGTACCTGGGTCCACACTCACAGGCTAAATCACTACAGACCTGGGACCTTGGAAATGATTCCTTGGAGACTGGGCTTCCAGGGGTTCTCTGTGTCTGTTTAAAATGTCCCTGCCATGTCTCTGGGGTGACCTCTGTGTGCGGCTTGGCATGGAGTACAGGCAGGGTTTTCAGCCCCACTCACTTTCTTGGCCCTTGGCCAAGTGCCCTGAAATGTTTCGGGGGAAAAATGCACTGCCATGTTAGGCAGAAGCAGTTTACTCTCTCCAGAAGCATTTCACATCCGTCCCATTCAGACTTAATCCCACATGTACCCTTTGCTGGGGGTGAGGGTGCGGGTAAGAAGGTGCTTTTAACTTTCTACTGCTTTATCCTGTAAGTTAAACCACACAACTAAATGCCTGAGTGCAAATAGCAAAGTTAGCTAAGTTAGCTAGCTTGCTGACTTCCGTACTGCAGGCTGTCACTGCTGAGTGAGTTGTGAAATCAGCTTAGAAGTCACAACCAGCACTAGAATACAAAATATTCTTTTTGACTGAAACAGAATAGAAAAATATCAGAGTGCATAATGAGTCTGTTTTAGAAACGACTTATGTCTGTGCGGGACGTGCGTACTGAGCTCTGACGTAAAGCGTAGCTCACAGCCCAAGCACGGGGTCATCAATGGAGAGTCCCCAGCTGGAAAGGCACCATCTTCTTTCTGACACTCACTAGCACTGTGACCTCTTCTCTGTTTCCTTCTTATTAAAGGAAAAGACAAACTACTGTGTAAGGTCTCTCCCAGTTAAAACTCTATGAGGTTGGGATGAAGGCAAGAGAGAGAGTAGGGGCCTGAAAACCAGGAGGACGGGAAGGGAAGTTTCCTGCCACCTTACAGGAAGGACTCACACAGTCTGCCTTTCGTCAGCCTTGAAGGAGACCAGCGCCTTCACCCTAAGGCCACGTGGCTTTCCCTGTCCCTTCCCCAGAGCTCCCACCACCAGCAGGAACAGGTACAACCAAGACCTCCCCCTTTGCTCCCTGTTTCCTTAAAGGACCAGTGACAGCAGATGCACCTGTGCCGGTCACGCTCTATCAGCTTTGGCTACGGAGCTCATTTTGCAAAGTCCCGGCAAAGCATCAGAGTTAACAAGTGTTCTTTCCAAACTTAGTGGTTTCCTCAGTGTAAAATGAGACTGAGGTAGAGTTCTAAGTTCTCCTCTAGTTCTTTCTTTCTTTCCTTTTACCTTTTCTTAGCATTTATTTTATGATAAATTTACTCCCAAGTTTTTGTTTCTTCAGTTTCTTCCGGCATTTTTTTATCTTTTCTTTTCTGTGCAACCTCCTCTTCTGGTTCAGGACCAATCTGCTCTTTTTCAGGGAGGAGCGTCTCAGTGCGGCAGGCCTGAGAGCCGTGTGTGGGTTAACGCCGTAAGCTCTGTGATGCATCTTGGGAGCTTTGCTCACCTGGGTGTGCTCAACGCCCAGAGTCTGCACCTCAGCCCTTAAGTTCGCACTACTCTGCATTTTAAGCATGTGCAGCAAAAACGCAGCACTTTTGGGGGGCACCAGACTGCACCCAGCCCCAATCTTTGGCCTGGGCACACCTACCAACTCCACTATTGTAAACAGAATGGCACACATTGCTTCTGTAAAGTAACATCCTTTAGCTGCTTGGTGGCTTTTCAGAGACACATACCCTTGATGGCCTGGCAGTTTCCCAAGTGTTCTCAATGTGAACATGAATATTTAAAACTCTTGATTTGCATGATTGTGTGGGGTTTTCTGGGTCAAATGAGTAGTGAACCATTTTCAGAGGTCACCTCAGGCCACTTCCAGGAAGAAGCTCCTCTAGTTTTAAAACCCTACTTTAAAAACTGTCAGACTAATATTTACCGTGGCTTTCCTTCCTTATTGTCCTCAGATGTTCTTCTGCAACAAATCTGTTTTAGGAAGACAACAACATCACAGTTATTCATCACAGTGACCACAGTCTCTAAATCTTTCTTTGTTCCCTTCTAAGTAAGGTGATAACTTTCTTGAGGACATGGATTTGTTGAATATCCTTTGACTCTCCTTCCATAGGCCTTAAGTTAGGGTCTTGCAGGGAGCTGGCAGTGTGTTTCATTGGCTGCTTTGGATAACATTCAGCGGGTAATCCCTAATGAAAGCTCTTAGAAGTAGGAAAATAAAAGAAAAATGTCTCCCAGAAACAACACAGCGGCTTTGTTTTAAGGTCAAGAACAAGAGTAGGATGCCTGTTATTACTGCTACTATTCATCATTGTTGAGGAGGTCCTACTCAATTTAATAAGAAAAGTGAAGTACTGGAAAGAGACAAAACGCATGTGCATAGGAGATGATGCCAAATCTAAAACTGCAAGAGCGTCGACTAAAATTTTAATGTCAAGTAAGATGATAATTCAGTAAGTAAATCCAAAATCAAATGATCAATACGCAAACCTCAAGCATTTTCCCACGTACTAGAAAAGACTAATTAAAAATGAAAGAAAGATCCCACTTATAATATCAATAAAAATGCACCAAGTACCTAAAAACAGACTTAACAAAAAATGTGTAAGACCTATGTGATCAAAACATTAAAACTCTTCTGAAGGACATTAGGAAGAATACACGACGTGAAGATACTGTGTTCCTAGAATGTTGTAGAGATGTCCATTCTCTTCAAATGGACCTACCAATGTAATGCAATCTATTCAAATTCCAGGAGAGTTTTTAAACAAAACCTGGCCAGCTGGTATTTGGTAAAGAAAATATGCAGGAATAGCTACAAAATGTATGAAAAAGAAGATAAAAAAGCAGGAGCTTACCTTACCAGACATCAAAATGTGTTATAAAGAAAGTGGAGTTACATAGTGATACTGCTACTGGTACAAAAAAAAAGATCACTAGATCAACAGACTAGAGTCCAAAGAGAGTCTTTTAGATCAGGAAAGAAAGAATGAGTCATTCAATAAAAGATTTTAAAACGATTACATCTTCATGGGGGAAAACAGTCAACCACACTAAAAACAAAACCAATACTAGACAGATTTTTTTTTAAATTATGAATAAAAGAAATATTATAAAAAGGACTAAAAGACAATATCAGAGACTACTTTCATGCCATGAGGTAAAGGGCTCCCTAACGAAACGCATAAGCCATGAGATGATTGGCAGACAGGGTGACAGACTGTCAACACACATCCTGCTCCTCACAGCCCTTGCCCTCTTCTCCCTTTGATTGTTTGTTTCCTTCCTGTTGATTTATGGAAGTCCTTTGATATTAAATATCTTCATCCCTTCAGTGGTTTTCATTGAATTTCAAAATTTCAGTTATTCCTCAGTGTTGTTGTCTTTAAGCAGACAGAAGAGTCAGGCAAACCATCCTCAAAAAGCTTATCACCTCAGTGGGGAGAGGAAATAATTAAACCACATAATCAAACACAAATGTGAGATTAAACTACATAGAAATTAAATGCATTATAGGAGTTTACAGAAATTCCAAAAAAACAAAAGGCCATATGCCCCCTGGAGATGTAGAGGGTATTGTCTGGGCAATGGCCAGTGACTTCTTCCCAGAGGCCTTGGCAAGCTGCCCCCATGCTAGTCCCCAGCTCCTAGGCTCAGAAATCAGACTCTTCACCAAAAGAGGGCTCACTTCTTCCGATCGGGGTAGTCTCACCTTGTCAGTACTGCAGTGCTAATAAAAAATCGGAATGCCAAGATTATGGCCTGACCAAGAGAATTACATGTGCTCCGCAGACAACATCTGTGTCTACACGATCAGGGAAATACGCTCTGTGGAGCTAGGCCACGTGGCACACAGAAGCACAGTCAGAAGGCTGTTTGGGGAGACCAGAATTAGAACACTAGGAATCAGCTGAATCCTGTGTTCCAAAGAAAAGACTGAATGAGCTGCGTCCATGCGTCTCCCCAACAGGCACAGCCTGGCTAGTGGGCCGGACTCTGCACATCTGCTGCCTGAGCTGCCATGTCTACTCTTAGGCACTGCTAGGGTGGGCAGTGCCCATGTCAGACTCTCCCTCACCTTTTCTCTGCCTTTACTGCTGACCGACCTTCCGCAGATAGCCATTAGCAGTTACACATCCAGCCAGGTTTTACTCAGGTCTGGTAGACCAGGACGCCAACTGGTCCGTACCCATCTCTGTTCTGCTGTATGATGTGTTTGACTTGGTATTTCTCTCTTGGGGAGCCACCTTATAAAAACTTACCATATTTTTAAGTTCTCAGGGGAGGGGAATGGCTCACTACTGCCCACGCCCCAGAAGAGTGATAAATCTCACAGAAGAAGTAGGACTAGCAGGGCTGAAATAGGAACTTGAGCTGCCTTTGGGAGATTCATAGAACTTGGAGCACAGGCGGAGCAAAATAAGGGAATTTTAGATGGACAAAGGCAGAAACAAAAGTAGAAATGGGCATGCTGTGGCTAGGTTATGGTGGGGGGCTGCCATGACCATTGAAAATGTAAACAAGGTATTAGGTTGGGTTAGTAGGGTAGTCAAGACTGTCAGCTAATTATATCACTTTTAATGTTAGCTCCTGCCTGTTGGGAAAATAAACCGTTGTGTAATTGAAGAAAAGGCACACAGGCAAGCTCCAGGAACAGGTGACTGTAAATACGACATGCTTTAGAGAGGCCTGATGCAGGATTTAGTTTGCAGTGTTTTAACTGAACCTATTTACACCATGCTTTTTACACACTGGAGAAGAAAGCTGCTAAGTAAAATAATAAATTGACAGGATCACACTTCCATCTTTTAGCCATGTCCTTTTTGCCAGGATGACATAACTATGAAGGTGGAGATTCTATATCTCTCCTCATTTCAGCCAAGGAAAGAAATCAGTGGTAGAAAGAGTGATTGGTAATACATCAAATCAACATCATCCATTTTGAGTTGAAGAAATTTTGCTGTCATGTCAACTCTGGCCTATCATGAGTTCTCAAAATAGCACAGTGGCTTGTTATCTTGATTTCAGTTCCACAGAGATCTCTGGGAGTGGGCTTCCTTTAAAAATCTCTGGAATATAATGTGTAATAAAATAATAAAGCATATCTCAGCATTCATGACTAAAGGATAATATCAAGGAGGAGGAGTAGGTGGGAAAGTGGTTTTGATTTTCAGTTTGTGGGTTCTGACTCTATTCTAAAGACAGACTGTATTTTGGGAAGCTGAATGAACCGTTGTCTTACCAAAATGAGACAGGCAATTAGAAAATATAATGTTACAACTACAGTAACAAGAATGGCCAAAAGGAGTTTCTTCTCGGAGCCATATCCTGGCACATTTTTGATGACCTTAAAAGAGAAAAAAGAATTAAAAAAAACCAGAGATGGAAAAGATAAAAATAAGTATTCTTAAGCTGTTGCTAAACAGCTAACTATACTTTAGTACTCTAAAATCCCACTCTTTCAGTTGAATGGTATATGAGGAGGGACCCCAAAAAAACCCAGAATATATTTATAAAATATTGTGTATTTATCCTTACATGCTTAAACTTCAGTCCCCTTCAGAGTATTCTCTATTTGATGCAGTGCACCTATAGAGATGTTTTTTCCACTGCTCACAACAGTTTTTGAACTCGTTGATTTTGATGCCTTTTAGTGCTTCTGCCGTTTTTTTTGTTTCATCGATTCCACATTGGCAAAACAAATCCCTTTGAGGAATTTTTCATCCAGGGAAACACAAAAAGTCACTCGGGGCAAGACTGGGTGAATACGGGGTGTGGGGTGCGGGGGTCATGCCGTTTTTGCCCAGAGCGGCTGAACACTCAGCAAGGTGTGGGCAGGTGCGCTTGTAAATTACCCATCAACGATGCTGAAAAAGTCTTCAAAAAAAATTCAGTGAAGCCTAACACAGCCTCTCACAACAAAACGAGCTGGTACACTCTTACAGATGGGTTTCTAGAATACTCCCCTAGTGGAGGAAACCTGTACTACAAGGGGACCGCCCTTTCAGAAGACAATTCTGGGTTTTTTGGGGTTCCCTCTTGTATAGGTTCTTAAAGAGCATACCGTATCTAACGTGTTATGCAATCTTAGTGTTAGCATTTTCTTGTGCAATTTATTTAGCTTGTGTGTTAGGTCCTCTTAGCATCGACCCCAGGAACAGTGGCACCACTGTCTAAATGCGCAGTGTTCGCCTCAGTCACATGGCTGAGACGAGACAGTCTGGGCGCCTCTGGTCTTCCTACCTCAGTGCTTTCATGGCAGGTCCTCACTGACTCACGGCCCAGGCCTTGTGCCTCAGGAGCTGTCCTTACCTCATGTGGCTCCTGCTCTTCCTCTTCACCCTGGGCTCCTCCCTTCTCAACTTTCCATTCATTCATATTCCAATCTGCGTTGGAGATGTTTGCTTTTTGTTGCTCAGTAAAAAACTCCTTCAATAGATCTGTTCCAAAAAATAGTTTCCTCAATTTATTTTTGTAACTTGAATTGTAAAATTTAGATTTAAGAAGGGTCCCTCTATTGTTTTTCAAATGACTCAGGGGCATACCTCCATCCTGTACATTTGAAAAAGGGACTTTAATGAATGGTAATAACATTGATTTTACATCTGCTTTTTAATCTCCAAGAAATAAGGTAGTCTGTACTGTAGTGCCCTAATGGCATCACTGTTATCATTAAAGTCTAGCTGCTTACCCAGAATGGCTGACAATTTCTTCTCCTTTTGGCCTGAGGAGGCCTTTCCCAGCTCAATTGTCAGCTCAGTGCTGGCGTTCTTATTCCGATATTGTAATCCTCTTATGATAGAGCCTTCTGCATTTGTTAAATGTTCATCTGTCAAAAAAGAAGAGACCACTTTTGATAATGAAGGACTCATGGGACAGCTTTCTGTCAGTCCAAAGCCCTACATCCCAGTCAAATAAATTGGGAATCAGCAAATATCAGTGTTGTTGAGAGAGGAGAAAAATAACCCCCAACTTAAACCTGATTGGCGACACAACAAAAGGAGAAAAGGTATGTTTTTAAAGGGCATTATTGACTCAGAACATTCCATAGTGTGAGATAGAGCAACTATATTTAGGATGATTCCCTTGATCCCCAGGGGCCCATTGCCAGGTACTGAAGAAAAACCAAGGCTGGAAGACCCCACTCAGTTACACTCTGCAGATCTACTGCGATTCCTCCCGTTCATGGTCCCCATCCTGTCCTGCTCAGATGCAGAGGGAGCACAAGGCTTCCTCCCTCCACCTCTTCGTGTGCTCGTGTTCTTGCTACCATCACGGGTGAGCATGATTAAAACCCACGCACGGCTAACAGGTCTTCATCTGGACATGCCCTTCTCCACTTACCCACCAAAGCATCAGCTTGGTCACTGCTTTCATACATCCCCGCCCCCAGAACAGAAGGCTCTATACAGAAAAATAACTCTAGCTCTGTGCTTACATTTAGGCACGCATCTGGAATGTGGGTTAATAGACTTGGCAGGTTGTGTGCCACTGTGGATTGTTCAATACATCTATGGAGTAATACTTTGGGGTCCTAAAGTACAGAAGGGAAAAGGCAGCTGTTGTCAGATGCCTACTTTCCTTAACTTTCATGTCTTTTCTTCTATTTTTGGCTTTACTTGGGGAACCATCCAAAGCTTCTGACTGCATAAAGGTCAAGTGTATCATTGTGCAATTGGGTTTCCATTCCAGAAGAATGAAAGTGTTGCTGGTGAAGGTGAGGGTCAAAGAAGGAGTCGAGGGTCCCCAAAGGGGGAGCTTGTGGAGCCCCAAAATGAAAGCCAGAGACCTGGGCACTAGGTGACAGCCCTGAACACTCTCTAATTTTGTTTTTACTCTCCTGGCAAAGGAGATTAAAATGCCTATTCTGCCCACCTTTGGGGTAGAGGGGAGTAATATAATGGGCCAAAAAGTTGTATTTGAAAAATGGGCCACACACTCTTTATGTAAGTAGCACAGCGTTATTATTTATGATGCGCCCCAGATCACTGCCAGAGACCCACATTCACGCTGTCTAGGCATGAAAGCACATTTTGGAAGTTATCAAATAGGTGCCAATAAGCCTAATTTGTAGAAAAATACCTAAAAGCACCCAAGTGTTTGGTGGATAGAAAACCGTGAGCTTCGGAGCAAGTTCAGAGCTGGACGGTCTAAGAATACAAGAGGCCTCCCACCCGGTACAAGGATTTGGTAGTAGCTTCTGCTAATAAAACCAGAAACTCTCAGTTTCCAAATAAAATTTTCATTAAAAAGCATCACTCAAACTCTTTTTATAAAATTGCAAATATAAACAAAATAAAAACACATCTCTACCTGTCCAATGAGGCAAAGCACAAATGAGGCCTAACACATCCAAAACGCGTTTACAAACTGTGACATTGACCAGCAAGTTCTCATTTGGACGGAAAGCACCAAACTGAGCACAGCGTGCGCCATGTGTTCATTACTGTTAATCCCCTGCCCCCTTCCTTTCTCTTTTTCCTTCATCTAACTTTTAGCAAGGAAGAAATTCTCAGAAATATAGGGAGTTAAACTCTGGATGAATGAATAAAAATAACACGGTGACCTTATTTGTTTAAAAACTTACCATCATTGGGACAACTGTAATAGAACAACAGTTTTAAAAAGAAAAAAACAAAAACAGCAACAACAGCAAACCTTCAAAAGGTATTTCCAAAGGAAAAATACTTACCATCATCAATTAAAAATTAAAACAAATAAAATGAAAATTAAAGAATTTACCACTGGGCAATTCAGACTCACCACAAGCTGGGCGTGTCTGACAGTCAGCGGGGCAGTGCAATTTCACTCTCTGGCCGACGCGCTCAATGTTATCTCTGAATTTGCAGAGGCAGCAGGCCAGATCATGAGGGAGGACCCTATACATGGAAAGAAAGAAAATTAACTTATTGGCAGAAAAGTTATTTGAGCGGGTAGAAGAGGTGGGCAGAGGCTACCAGAGGGCTGTGCAAAGAAGAGCAGTGGGGGCTGATCACCTGAACAGCGTGGTGAGCATCAGCTGGCCATTGGTGATTCTTTTGGTAATCCTCACTGGGGAACATGCTTACTGATTTTAGCGAGAAGGGAAGGGAGGGAGAGAGAGAAGGAGAGAAAACATCTGTGTGAGAGAGAAACTAACTGGGAATGTCAGCCAAACCCTAGGGTGGCTGGAAATGGACCCGCGACCTTTCTGTTTACAGGAAGACTCTCCAACTGACTGAGCCACACCAGCCAGGGCACTATTTGTTCTTCTTGAATATTGTCAATAAATTGAGGAGAGGACAGAAGAGTAAGAATGGCAGTGGGTATAGTATGCCTAGACTAAAGGTGATAGGCACTAGAATCGGATGACACTGATCTGTAGTTTTAATTCAGATGTATCTCCTTCTCCCAACCCAGAAGTCTCACTTTGGGTGGAGAGTACACTAGGAGGGGGAAAACTTCTAAGAAGACTCTGGATAAGTCCGCAACTTATAAATCCCTAATTGTGAGTGGTAAATGTATTAGAAATTACTCTGGGCATAAAGAAAAACATGGTGTAGTTAAATAGGAGCAGATTGCATTGGGCAAATCTGGGCAATATGAACATTCAAAAGAATAATGATAATAAAGTATAACATAATTAATTTAAAGAAGAGCACAAGAGTTCACAATGATACTCAAAAATAAAAGAGGTAAACTATTTATAGAATAATTTCAGCTAATAAATGTAGTAGGAATAATACAATTAGAAAAATAGTGTCACTTTGTAACCACCAATGTAGTAATAGATCAGACACAAATTATTACTGATGCACAGTTGGGTAAAATGTTAAAAGAGTAGAATGTTCACTGATCTTAAAGCATCATTCCACAGATTATTAATTACCAAGGGAAAAATAACTTTACAATGGGGGGAATCTGGAAAATACCATGTTCACCAAATCATCAAATTTAGCATTATAGGCCACTTGAAATGATGAGGTAGAAAGGATGCATCACCTGTGTAGTATTCTTTCCAAAATATTTTACTTTGAATCTAATCATGAGCAAACAGACAAATCCAGACTATGGGACAATTCATAAGACAACCATCTTAAGACACATCAAAAATGCCAGTGTCATAAGAGACAAAAAATAAAAAGGGTAGATAAATGTTTTAGATTAAAGGAAACAAAGATATGTGATGCCTGATCTTTGATTCGATTCTGGATCAAAACAAAACAGACTTAAAAAATATTATTTTGGCAGGGGGGAGAATATAACTGGCTTTAGACCAAGGTGGGATCAATTTAACCTCCTGCCTAAAACAATTTAAAAACCAGACAAAATATATGTAACAACAGTTTTCAAGAAATTGAAATTCAGATAATGAAGGACAGTGACTCCCAAGAGATAGGAAACAAATTAAGTAAGCCCTGTGATGCATTGTTCTAGCTTACTGCTCTTGAGCTTCCAGGTCATGATGTAAGGAAGAAAAAACCCACACACAGACTGGTTAACTCCCTAGGGGATGGATATGAGAGTCGGGGGAAACCAAGGTGACTAGAATGCACAAAGCAGAATACTAGTTAAGAAAAGAGGTGCACAGACAAGCCCTCTGGGGATATGCAGACAGATCTCTTGAGTATTCAACAAAGTACTGGTTGGAGCCTGTGTGTGAAGAGTTGTTTGAGCCCAGAAAGAGAACCACTTAAAAGGATTAGAGAGAAGAATAACTGGATACCACCCAGTGTTCGGAATAGTGCCTGCTCCAAGAAGCTAGGGATTAAAAACTACGGTGTCTAAATGAAAAAGACACTGAATGCGGGATAAATGGTAATGGGGGAAAGATGCAATAAATAAATAAATACAAACACCAAAAACAACAAGAAAAAGACACTGGGTAGGATTACTGGCGTACTAGACACTGCAGAAGAAGAAAAGACCAGTGACTTTTAAAATGTAGCAATACAAACTATACAAAATGAAACGCAAAGAGAAACAAAATAACAAAGATGAACAGAACCGCAGTGAGCTGTGCAACAACAGGTGGCCTAATGTATGTGCGCTTAAAGTCCACGGAAGGGAGGAGACATAAAAATCTGCATAAAAGCCCCAAATTGTTCCAATTGGTGAACACCGAACACTCACAGATCCAAGAAGGGCAATGAACTCCATGCATAAGAATTATGCCCAAAACTCTACGGAAGCACATCGTAATCTTATTGCTCAAAACAAGCAATAAAGAGAAAATATTAAAATCAGCCCAAGGGGTGAGGGGAAACTATATAAGAAGAACAAAGATAAAAATTACAGATTTTTTTTTGTTGGAAATAATGTAAGCCAAAACTCCCAGTGCAAAAAAGTCTTTGAGGTAGTCAAGTGGGGAAGGGGACCCGACAACTATCAAGCTAGAAATCTCTACCCATGACCTTTCAAAAGCAAAAGCAAAATAAAGACTCTCAGACAAAAGCTGAAGAAATTTACCACTAGTCGGTCTGCACTGTAAGAAATGTTAAAGGAGGTCGTTCTCAGCAAAAGAAAAATGTTACCAGATGGAAATACAGATTATTACAAGAGACTGAAGAACACGTGAATTGTAATGACTTAGGTGAATATGTAAGATTTTTCTTATTAAATATCTTCATAGATAATTGACTATTTAAACACAAAATATAGTGTGGCGTTTATAATGTAAGTAAAAGTAAAATGTATTGAAAACAATAGCAAAGGCCAGGAGGGACAAATGGAAGTACACTATTGCAAGGTTCTTATACCACCAATGAAACTACAAAATATCATTGGAAGATAGACTGTGATAAGGTAAAGATGTATACTATAAACCATTGAGCAATCACTAAAATAACAAAATCTGAGCTATAGCTTTCTAGCCCACAAAGGAAAGAAAATACGCAAATGTACTCAATGCAAAAGCACAAATGAAAAGAAAGAAAAAAACAACAACAAGCAAACAGATGGGACAAATAAAAAATAGCAAGACAGTAGATTTAAATGTAATTGCATCCATCATTACATTAATTGGAAATGGTCTAATACAACTTCAATAGAAAGAAACACATAGGCTAAAAGGATAGAAAATATACTATGCTAACACTAACCAAAAGAAAGCTGGAGTGACGATATTTCCATAAGACAAAGTCAATGTCAAAGCATATTACCATGGATAAAGGAGGCTATTTCATCAAAATAAATATGTCAAATAATGAAGACATAACCTAGAAACTTATATCCCCGATAACAGAGCTTAAAAATAGATGAAGGAAAGTGAGAATGACCAGGAGAAACAAACAAATCCACAATTATAATTGGATACTTCAACATTTTTGTTTCAGTAATTGACAGAACAAGAAGATAGAAAATCAAGGATATAGAAGACTAGAAGAACACTATCCACCTACGTGATGTGTATAAGACACTCCTCCCCAAATCAGCAGAATGTACACTTTTTTTAAGTGTACGCATAAGATTTGCCAAAATAGACCATATTCTGGCCTACTACCAAAATTTACTGGCTATAAAATCAGTTTCAGTACATTTAAAAGGATTTTACTCATTCAATATACGTTCTCTAACAAAAGTGCAAATAAATCAGAAATTAACAGATCTATAAGAAAAAAGCCCACAATTTTGAGAACTAAAAAACACGCTTCTGAATAACCCTGTGGGTGAAAGAAAAAAATCATAAGGGAAATTAAAAACTATTTTGAACCGACTGATACGGAAAACATGAGATGTCAACATGTGGGATGTTGCTAAAGCAATACTCAGCTTCTGCAGCTTCCATCTTAAGAAACCAGAGAAAAGACTTCAGGTCAAGTTGGATGTATAGGTAGACCTGTTTCAGCAGCCCCTTGCACGAGCATAAGAAAGATCACAACTATCCTCAAAACAAAAAACACCCAGAACTGTCAGAAAATTGAACTGCATGGAAGTCCGACAACCAACGATTTAAAGGAGCCATATTCATCCAGATGGGTAGGAGGGGTGGAGCCGGGGAGCCAGGGTGGAAAGGACACAGTGTGGTACCGGTGAGGTGGCACCAGTGGTTGGCAGAACAGGCAGTCCTACATTCATGTGTGGCGCATTAAGATCGGGTGATCCCTGTTCAAGGCCAGACTGCGCAGCCCAGGGCTCCAGCACCAGAAAAATAAAGCCTAATAATTTCTGGCTATAAATACCAGAGCGGGTTGGGTGGCAGAAGAAACCATCCATCATTCAGGAGAGTCTGCTTAGAGGGCCCCCACAGTCCTAGAACGCACTCAAACCCACCCACTCTGGGAACCACCACCATTGCAACAGGTAGAGGGGTGCCAGTGGGTGAAGTGACTGGAAGCAGGGTGAGTGCAGAGCAAGCCTCCAGCAGCCAGGCAGCGGCGTTGTCCCCTCTCTGACACCTCCTCCACAAAGAGAGCCACAAAGTGGTGAAATGGGTTGCCCCGCCTGGGCAAATACCCAAGGCTCCGCCCCATACAGCTTAACAGATGTGCTAAGACACGGAGTCAAAGCAGCTCTACCTAATACACAGAAACAAACAGGGAGGCTGCCAGATTGAGGAAACAAAGAAATATGGCTCAAATGAAAGAACAGAACAAAACTCCAGGAAAAGAACTAAACAAAATGGAGATAGCCAACCTATCCGATGCAGAGTTCAAAACACGTGATCAGGATGCTCAGAGAACTCAGTACAACAAAAGCATAAGGGAAGAAATGAAGGCTACACTAAGTGAGATAAAGAAAAATCCACAGGGAATCAACAGTGAAGGGAAGGAAGCCAGGGTTCAAATCAACAATTTGGAACATAAGGAAGAAATCAACAGTCAACCAGAAGAGAATGAAGAAATATGGAAGTCAAAAAAGTGAAGAGACCTGGCTGCTGTGGCTCAGTGGATTGAGTGTCGGCCTGCGAGCCGTGTCACTGGTTCGATTCCCAGTCAGGGCACATGACTAGGTTGCACGTCAGGTCCCCAGTTGGGGGTGTGAGTGAGAGGCAACCACACAGTGATGTTTTCCTCCCTCTCTTTCTCCTTTCCCCTCTCTCTAAAATTAAAATAAACAAATAAATAAATTATTATTATTTTAAATGAACAGAGAATAAGAAAACTCTGGGACACCTCCAAAAGTACCAACATCCGAATCATAGGGATGCCAGAAGCAGAAGAGGAAGAGCAAGAAATTGAAAGTCTATTTGAAAAAATAATGAAAGTAAACTTCCCTAATTTGGCAAAGGAAATAGACATACAAGTCCAGGAAGCACAGAGAGTCCCGAACAAGTCGGACCCAAAGAAGACCACACCAAGATACATCATCATTAAAATGCTAAGTGTTAAAGGTAAAGAGAGAATATGAAAAGCAGAGTTACCTATACAGGAGTTCCCTTAAGTCTGTCAGCTGATTTCTCAAAAGAAACTTTGCAGGCAAGAAGGGACTGGCAAGAAGTATTCAAAGCAATGAGAAACAAGGACCAAAACCAAGATTACTCTATCCAGCAAAGCTGTCATTTAGACTGGTAGGACCAAAAAAAAAAAGTAGAAACAACTCAAACGTACATTAACTGATGACTGCTTAAACAGACTGGTATCTTCACACAACTGGAAAACTACACAGCAATAAAAAGGAATTAACTACTCATAGATGCAATAACATGAAGGAATTTCAAAAGGATTGCGCTAACTGAAAGAAGCCAACACAAAAGGCTACACTCTGTATGATTTCATTTATAAGAGACTCTGGGAAAGGCCAGACTATTGTGACAAGAATCAGATTGGTACTTGCCAGGGACTAATGGTAGGAGGAGGAACTGATTGCAAAAAATCATGAGGAGCCTTTTCAGTATGACAAAAGTATTCTGTATCTCAAATATCACGGTGGCACATAACTACACATTTCTCAAAACTCACTAAACTGTATACTTTAAAAGAGTGAATTTTATTAAATAAAATCCGACTTGAGAAAATAAGGCATACCTAAAAGAACTAAGTGAAAATAAATATAAGAAAAATCAACTTAGTTTTTCCAAATTAATATTCATCATGAGGATGCTCTCAACTGTTGTAAGTGGCACATATGTTTTTCCCAGGTCTCTGAAGGAGAAAGTCCAAATGTGCATCGAGTGAACCCAAAGACAAAATTCTGCACTTAAAAGGACACTTAATATCTGCTTACTTCAGTTCTGGCTTCTTTGTCAAGCCAGCTCAAAAGTTTACTTGCCATAGATCATAATTTCAGAGAGCTCTTCTTGAAGATATTTAAATTTACTTGCATCATCAAACTAATGATGTTGGTGAACAGTACAATCTTTTTTTTTTTTTTTTACCATTATTCTACTTCTCATTCTCAGTAGCATTCACTTCATTACTCTTTAAAAATATATATAATGTACTAATTATTCCTTTTTCCTTTCTGGGATCAATGGCATTTCTCCATGCTTCTCAAGTTACATATCAGTATGTGTTCTTTAACACTGCTCCCTTTCTCTGCTGGCTACCTGCATTCTCTCTTAATCGTTTTTCTGTGCCAATAACTTTGTTTTTTTCAATAGGGAAAGATTTTTTTTTTTAATATTTTAAAATTTATTTTTAGAGAGAGGGGAAGAGAGGGAGAGAAACATCAATTTGTAGCTGCCTCTCACGCAGGCCCAACTGGGGACCTGGCCTGCAACTCAGGCATGTGCCCTGACTGGGAAGAGCCGGCGGCACTTTGGTTCTCAGGCCAGTGCTCAATCCACTGAGCCACACCAGCCAGGGTCACTGTGCCAATAACTTTTATGCAATAAACCAGTTATGATTTAAATTACGACTTTTTAGTCAAAAAAAAAAAAAAAAAGCAGAAGTCATCTCATGAACCAAGAGATTGTTGCAATACTTACAGATGTTCTAATGCTGGCAATTTAAAAAGATAGGGATCGTCAAGACTTGTCAAAGGATTATCACTGAGGATTCTGAAAAAAATGCAATAGAATAAAAATTATCTGCATTTTCAATAATTACCATGAAACTTTATATTCATTTTGTTGGTACAAAACTAGAAGGTTAAAAAATATTACTTTCTGTCTTTGCTTATAGATCACCCAGAGAATCTGTAAAGCACTCTTTCTTGGGAACTACCCAGGTCTCTAAATGATAAAGTGGGGAAGAGAATTTTAAAAACAAAGAAGAAGAGGAGGAGGAGGAGGAGGAGGAAGAAGAGGAAGAAAAGTGGACAGCAAAGAAAAAAATATGCCAAAGACCTTTCAGATGGAAAACCCTGGAAGTGACTATGCTGACAGGAGGCTCTTGCTCTACAGAAAATACCTACTGTAGCATCCTCGATAATTCAAGTTGCTTTTCTTTCATGTACAGAAATTTTTTTAAATTCCAGTATAAACCACCCAGTTAAAAATAAAAAGACAAACTCCTTGGGTGTAGAGCCAAAGAAGGGAAAAGTCTAAGAGGAGCTGGTGAAAACCACACTCCCATCACATACTCCCATGTGTATTCTTGTATCACAAGCTTCCTTACATATCATGTAATCACCTGTTTACCTGTCAATGTCTTGGACCGTTAGTGCCGAAAATTTTCTAGGTATTTAATAAATGTTTGTTTAATAAATAAATAACATTTTAACTACATATGAATAAAATGAACAAGTGTGTATTTTGACGAAACTTTTTTTTCCAAATGCTGAAATAAATTTTATTCTCGACTATTTAAAACAGGCAAAACAAACAAAAATAAGAAAGAAAAGAAAGTCTGATTTTAGGTTAACTCTTCTCAAGAATCATTAGTGTAACCCTCACAATAATCTTACTGATAAATATTATTACCCGATTTTACAAATGGGGAAACCGAGGTACAGAGAGGTTGTATTACTGGTCCTAGGTCATCAAGCTAGTAAGAAGCAGAGGTAGCATTTGAACCCAATTCTGACTCCAAAGCCTGTTTAACTTCTATGAAGAAAAGGGGTTTAAAATAACTGGTAATTTAACTTTACTTATGAGACCACTAAATAAAGAAATACATTTTCAAATTTCATGTACCCATCTGGGAGACCCTCAATGAGAAATTACATGTTCTGTTTTTATTTGTTTCCTAATCATCGCCCACGATTAAATATTTAACTAACGTATAGTCAAGTTTAAAACCATGTTGTAGGCAAATTAGTAAAAATGGTGAAGTAAGGACACCCAAAAATTCATTTCTAAAAAAGCAACAAAAAATACAACTGGAAAAAATACTCAATTTTTTTTTAACTGAAAAATTTAACCAGCAAGCTTGCAGGAATCCAGGGAACATTTATTCAAGAAAAGTGATTAGTTTCTGTAAGATCAGTGATCTGTGTTGCTTTAATTCTTCTTAGCCCTTTGTTCTCCATCCCAGGAGTAACCTCGAAAAACAGCCGACATGACCAGTACCACAGGGAGCAGAATGGAATACAATCTCATTCCCAAAGAACTGTCTGGTAGTTCCCTGAAGACTCACTTAAAAGGTTTGTCTTTGACCTGACTGAGAGCTAGGTAGCGCCAAAAGCCTCTGTCCTCAGGGGCAATTTTGTGAAAACAATTGCAGGTAAATGTTTTAACAGGGCAGCTGCTGAGGCAACAGATAACAGTTGGTGCAAAATTTTAAAAAAAGCCTAACAAAAAAGCTTAAAAGTCAAAGCTGAGAAATGAGATGTCCATAGAGACTCCGGAGGGCTTCAAAATATGCTCAGGAAATTGGAAGACCATGGGACACATTCCTGAGAATCTAGGAAAGAACTATTAGAGCTAATAAATGAGTTCTGCAAGGTTGCAGGATACAAGACCAATATGCAAAAATTAGCTGTATTTCTCAACACTAGGAATGAGTAATCCAAAAACGAAATTAAGAAAACAACTCAATCTATAACAACATCAAAAAGAATGGAATACTTAGCAAAAGAATTTACCCAAAGAAGTGCATGACTCATATACTAAGAACTACAAAACACTGTGTAGAGAAACTTTTAAAAGACGTAAATAAATGGAAAGACATGCTGTGTTCATGAATCGGAAGATGACACTGTTAAAATGACCCTCCTCCCCAAATCAATTTATGGTTTCAATGCAGTCCCTATTAAAATTTCAAGTGACTTCTTTCTAGAAATTGACAAGCGATTTCTAAAATCATATAACAATTCAAGGGACCGAGAATAGCTAAAAAGCTCTCGATAAAGAGGAACAGTGTGGAAGGACACACACATCCTGGTTTCAGAACCTAAATCAAAGCCACAGCAATCACAGTGTGGTACTGGCATAAGGCTAGACATAGCAATCAATGGAACAAAACTGACAGTCCAGAAATGAACCCTTACATGTACTGTTTATTGACTTCCCACAAGGGTGCCAAAGGTATTCAATGTGGAAAGAACCATCTTTTCAAATGGTGCTGGGACAACTGTATATCCCCATGCAAAATAATGAAGTTGGACTCGGCCTGCACTTCACACCATAAGTACAAATGAACTCAAAACAAATCAAAGACCTTAATGTAAGAGCTAAAGCTGTAACATCCTTAGGAGAAAACGAGGGGTAAATCTCTATTACCTTGATTAGACCAACAGTTTCTTAAATATGATACTAAAAGCACAACGAAAGGGAAAATAGATAAATTAGACTTTATAAAAATGAAAAAAAATTGTGCCTCAAAGGACACTATCAAGAAAATGAAAAGACAACTCATAGAATGGGAGAAAATATTTGCAACTCATATATTTGGTAAAGGCTCACATTCAGAATATCCAGAATATGTAAAGATCTCTTACAACTCATCAAAAAGATAATAACCACATTTTAAAATGGACAAAAGATTTGAAGAGACATTTCTCCAAAAAAGATATACAGATTGCCAATAAGCTCATGAAAAGATGCTTAATGTCTGAAGTCAGTAGGCAAATACAAATCAAAGCTGCCGTGAGATACTACCTTACATTCACTCAGATGGCTATAGCCAAACAGACAGTAGCAGACGCTGGCAAGGATATGGAGAAGTTGAAATCCTCACACATTGTTGGTGGGAATGCAAAATGGTGAAGACACTGTGTACAACAGTTTGGCACTTCCTCAATAAAGGTAAACGTAGAGGTGCTATATGACCCAGAAATTCACTCCCAGATATGCACCCAAGAGAATTAAAAACATGTCCACAGAAACACTAATGGCCAAAAGGAATAGGAAATTCCTTGCAAAGCTCATAAGTGGATCTACCACTTATTAACAGTGTATAAACCTAGGTAAGTTGTCCAACATCTATCTCTGAATTCCAATGGGGATAATATCTGCATCACAAGAGTTGTTGGGAAAATGAGATACAGCCTTAGGTAACACGTGATGAGCATTTACCATGTGCAAAGCACTTTTCTAAGAGCTTTAATCACAGTATCTTACTTGTATCATAACTAAAAGTACTAAGTATACTGCCTGAAACATAAGCACCTAATAATTGTAAGTACTAAAGAAACGGGGCAGAGGAAGAATTACTATGCTTTCGAGAGAAAGAAAATATCTTGTTATAAATGGGAACAATAAGATGCAGTTGGAAAAAGAGAAGTATCATTGTAACCTGCTGGGTTTGACAAACTCAAAACTTTTGTACTATTACAAATAAAACAACCACCCTAGATCATCCTAAAGGACAGATTCCCCACTGCTATTTTCAGTTTCGTGTTTATGCCTTTCTGAACCTAAGAATAAGCTGCCAAGATTCCAGTCTCTACCAAAAAGAGCATCCTTTAGTTGCTCACAGCTATCTAAAGGAAACCAGTTAAGGTTAGTTGACTAGGGGGGGCATTAGGGTGTCTCTGTGATCACTGCTCAGTTTGCCTTCTTAGTGTGGCCTGACCTACCTCACTGATATTCTCAAGAGTGGGGTCAATAATTCAACAGGGCTAAGGCTTGGATTTTCCTCTTATACCCTCTTAGTGCCTATGATCTTGGCACAATATGGATGTACCACAGACAAGCCAGAATGTGAGTGGGCTCTACCTGGATGAGGTACAGCTTTTCTACATTGTAGAGTCCTTTGTTTTCTAAAATCATGGAGCTTGTGTCATTAGAATCAATGAAGTGAGCTAAAAGCATTTTTAAAAAGATTTTACTTTTAGAGAGAGGGGAAGGGAGGGAGAAAGAGGGGGAGAGAAACATCAATGTGTGGTTGCCTCTCGTGCGCCCCCTACTTGGGACCTGGCCTGCAACCCAAGTTTGTGCCCTGACAGGTATCTGAAACAGCGACCCTTTGGTTCACAAGCCGGCGCTCACTGCACTGAACCACGCCAGCCAGGGCTAAAAGAATTTTTTAAAACAAGCCATCAACCCTGGCGGGTGTGGCTCAGTGCATTGAGTATTTATTTATCAATAACATAAAGACTTCATTCAAGGACTTCTGGACATGGAATCCTAGACAGACACGCTGCATATCCCTGCACAACTAAGAAGGAATACAACTACATACCTCAAAACTAGAGACAACCAGAAGTTCCAGAAAATCAAGCTGCATGGAAGTCCAACAAAGAAAGATATAAAGAAGAAATACTCATCCAGACAGGTAGGAGGGGCAGAGAGGATGCAGTGTGCTGGTGGCAGCGCCAACGGCAGGCCGGCAGAAAGCGCAGTCATACATTTTACAAAGCAGGGAGGGACACCCTGGGGGGTGTTCCCAGCTCCTGTCCAGACCCCGCAACTCAGGGTCCCAGCACCAGGAAAAATCAAGCCTCATTGCTTCTGACTGTGCAAACCAGTGGTGGCTGGGGTATAGGAAGAAAGTGCCGGAGTGTCAGCAGAGCCTGCTTGTTTAAAGGGCCGCCATGGTCCTAGAATGTCCACAGACCCACCCACTCTGGGAACGACGGCCAGGGCAACAGCCAGAGAGGTGCCAGTCCCATACAAAAATGGGAGAAGTGCATGGAAAAGGGGCAAGTGCTGAGCGAGCAGCCTTGTTCCCTCTCAGACCTCTCCCCCACATACAGTGCCACAACGTGGTAAAACAGATCGCGCTGTACTGAGGAATTTCTAAGGCTCCGCCCCTTACAATGTAACAAGTAACAGCACTATCTAAGACACAGAGGCAAAGAAACACAGGAGCCTGTCAGAATGAGGAGACAGAGAAGTATGGCCCAAAGGAGGAACGGATCAAGGTTCCAGGGGGAGTACTAAGTGACAAGGAGATAGCCAACCTAACAGACGCAGAGTTCAAAACACTGGTGACAAAAATGCTCACAGGCTTGACAGATATGCTTGATTACAGCAAACACATAAGGGAAGAAGGGAAGGCCATGCTAAGTGAAACAAAGGAAAATCCACACAAAACCAATGGTGAAGGGAAGGAAACCGGGGTTCAAATCAATGATTTGAAACACAAGGAAGAAAAAAACAGTCAACGAGTACAGGATAAGGAAACAAGAATTGAAAACAAGGAGGAGAGGCTTAGGAACCTCTGGGAAAAATTTAAACATGCCAACATCTGAATCATAGGGGTGCCAGAAGATGAGGAAGAGCAAGAAATTGAAAGCTTATGTGAAAAAATAATGAAGACTCCCCAAATTTGGCAAAGGAAATAGAAATACAAGTCCAGGAAGCACAAACAGTCCCAAACAAGCTAGACCCAAAGAGTACCACACCAAGACACGTCATAATTAAAATGCCAAAGGTGAAAGACAGAGACTCTGAAAGCACCAAGAGAAAAACAGAGAATTACTTACAAAGGGGTGCCTATAAGACTATGCGCTGATTTCTCAAAAGAAACGTTGCAGACAAGAAGGGACTGGCAAGAAGTATTCAAGGTGATGAAAAGCAAGGACCTATAACCAAGATTGCTCTATCCAGCAAAGCTACCATTTAGAATGGAAGGGCAGATAAAGTGCTTTCCAGACAAGGTAAAGCTAAAGGAGTTAATTATCACCAAGCCATTATTATGGGACTTATTTAAGAAAAAGAAGATAAAAACTATGAACATTAAAATGACAACAAACTCACAACTATCAAGAACTGAATCTAAAAAATAAAAACAAAATCCAACTAAGCAAACCAGAATACGAACAGAATCATACGTATAGGGATCATTTGGAGGGTTATCAGCTGGGAGGGGGAAGAGGTAGAAATGGAGAAATGGTGCAGGGATTAAGAAGCATAATTGGACACACGGGAGACTTCCGGCCAAGATGGAGGCCTAGACTGACACGCTCTGTCTCTCTCCACAACTAAGAAGGAATACGACTACTGCAAAGCCAGAAAAAACCAGAAGTTCCAGAAAATAAATGGAAGTCCAACATATGAAGTTATAAAGAAGCGGTGCTCGTCCGGAGCGGTAGGAGGGACGAAGCCAGGGCAGAGAGGTCAAGCCGTGCTGGTGGTTGCAGCATTGGCGACAGCGGCGGGACGGCGGTAAGCTCAGACATCTGTATTTAAGGGGAGGCAAGAAGCACCTGGGGAGAACCCCCAGCTGCAGACCAGACTCGTCAGCTTGTGATTCTAACGCCAGGGAAGGCAGAACCCCATTGCCTTGGACTGAGAGCGCCGGAAAGGGTGGGGATTGAGGAGGAGGCTCCCGGTCTCTCAGCAGAGACTGAATGGCAGGAATCCATCTTGGACCCCCATCTCCACAGAAAATGCCACAGCGTGGTGAGAAGGGTCGCCCAGTTGTGAGGAGTGCATGGGGCTCCACCCCCTATAGTGTAGGAGGTGTGACAGCCATACGCACAAAGCAAAGGTAAAAACAAAACTGTCAAGATGGCACAGATCATGATAGAAACCCCGGCGATGCAGCTGACCAGACAGCAAACATCTAATCTAACGGCTCAGCACTTAGGAAATCTTTCTGAGGCACAGTTCAGAGCTTTAGTTATAAAAATGCTTACAGACCTAACAGCAGATCTTAAACAAGATGGGGAAGGGATGAAGGCTAGTCCTGCTGAAATGAACAAAAACACATACGAAACTAGTGGTGAGGGAAAGAAAAGCAGGGATCAAATCAACAAATCGGAACATAGGGAAGGAACAAACAGTCGACCAGTGCAGAAAGAGGAAACGGGAAGTGAGGAAACTGAGGAGAGGCTCAGAAACCTATGGAACAGCTATAAGCAGGCCAACATCCAAATCATAGGGTTGCCAGAAAAAGAAGAACTAGAAATTGAAAAATTATGTGAAAAAATAATGAAGCAGTGCTTCCTTAACTTGGGGAAGGAAATGGACTTACAAATCTAGGAAGCACAGAGAGTTCCAAAAAAAAATGGACCCAGGGAGAACCACACCAAGACACATGATAATCAAAATGTCAAAAATTAAGGATAAAGAGAGAATCTTAAAAGCAGCAAGAGAGAAGAAGAGAATTACATACAAAGGGGTCCCAATAAGACTATCAGCTAATTTCTCAAAAGAAACTCTGCAGGCAAGGGACTGCCAAGAAATATTCAAAGTAATGAAAAGCAAAAACCCACAACCACAATTACTCGGTCCAGCGAAGCTGTCATTCAGAATAGAAGGGCAGAGAAAGTGCTTCCAGGATAAAGTAAAACTGAAGGAGTTCATCAGATCCAAACCACTGTTACATGAAATGTTAAAGGGATTTATTTAGGAGAAAGAGGATCAAAACTATGAACATTAAAATGAAAACTATCACAACAACCAACAACAGAAGCTAGGGAACCGAAACAAAGACAAACTAAGAAGGCAATGAGAATGGGAAAAGAATTATACGTATGGGGAACATTTTGGGGAAAGGTTAGCAGGGAGGGGGAAGGGGGAAAGGGAGGGAGATGGTACAGGAATTAAGAAGCATAGTAGGAGGGAGTGGAGTAGACTGGAAGATGTCGAGAAGAACTATATGCACAACCAATGGGCATGGACTAAGAGGGGGGACAACTGGAGGGAGGAGGGTCATTGGGTGGGGGGGAACAAAGAGAAAAGAAATTGGGACAACTATAACAGCATAATCAATAAAGCATATTTAAAATAATAAAAATAAAGAAGCATAATTGGTAGGTACAAAATAGACAGGAGGAAGTTAAGAATAATATAGGAAAGGGTGAAACCAAAGATCTTATATGCACGATCCATGGACATGAACTACGGGGGGTAACATTGCTGCGGCAAGCGAGGTACTGGGCAGAGGGGAGCAAAGGGGAAAAAATTGGGACTACTGTAACAACATAATCAATAAAATATACTTAAACAAAAAAAAAGACTTCATTCAAGAAACTTACTGAATTATAATTACCTGAATCCCAGGGGTGAATCAAGACTTTGTGGAGCTTGAGCATCATCTGTTCTGGGAAATCCTAATACCGACATGCCAAACTAGAAATATGGAAATTGCTAGTGCCTCTCCTAATACCTTGAAGAGGGCCCATGCAAGTGAAGAGCCTTGAAGCCTAAGTTCCATTCAACTCATGGTAAGTCTACCTCAAACTTGTCACAAACTTGTTTAATGCAGAGAAAAGTATTGTTTCAACATATAAAAACACCAGTAATACATTGTATAGATGATCAAATGACTCAACTTGAGCGGTGGCATCTTCCCTGGGCAAGTAGCCTTTGGAAAAAGATGCGATTTAGTTTATACCTCATTACGGCAGATGTTTCCTGAAGCAAATTAGCCTTGTCCCTAACAAAGCTTTGGCCCCAAACAAAGGAGCCCAGCCCCCAGCACACACGAATGGCATTGTGACAAGCTTTTGAAAATAACTGTGCATTAGTTCTAGCAGTACAGCTCTGGACAAACCACAGGAGTATCTTTATTTCTAACACCTTTTCCTGTCATTTAAGATGAACCCAGAAACTCAAGAACAACAAGTTGGTGCCTCCTGGATGACAAATCTGTCCTGGCCCACCCCCCGTTTCCCACTTAGTCTCCCTCCTCTCCTGTTACCCTGCTGCAGAGATGCTGCGTGGGTCTCCCATGTCCTTCCCAACAACAGCCATCTTCCTCCTTCCAGTATCAAAGTTTCTTGGGGGTAAAGTCCCTGCCCAGTTCTCCCTTGTACCCCAGCACTTAGGACAGTGCTGATACACAGTGGGCATGGCACCCAGGAAACCTTTTTTCTTCCTGTGCTGCCTTCCTAGCTATAGTGAAACGCAGCTTCTTATAGGAATCTCTCCGTGTTACACAATGCTGGGCAAAGCTGCTGAGTTTAGGGCATTGCACTGACACCACCGAGACCTCTGGGTGGGAGGGCCCCAGAAGCCTGCTGCTCTCTGATGCGCGGGCCAAAGGGAAACTGACCCTCAGCCTTCTTTCCCCAAGTTAGGGATCAGCAAACTAAATGGGAAAGGAAGGCTGCCACAGATGGGACACCTGCAGGAACTGTCAGTCCAGCTCCAGACACACCCTGAACACCCGCATCTAAGCTGAAATGAATTGTGGGAAGTTGGGTTTCCGAACCATAAGACAGTAAGACAGCCTTTTCAAAGGCAGGTGTAGACAACAGTCTTCACCAGGAGTCCAAAATCCTTTTCAGGCCACTGAACATACGCATTGTGGTTTGCTCATGTCCCAGAGAAATCACAGAATTTTTGAGCTGTGAGAGAATAAAACCCACACTTCTCACTGAGGAGAGGTCAGGAAAGAAATTGGAATTAGGCTACAGTGATGTATTTTCTTGATGACTATTTCTTCACAGCACACCTTCACATAAACAGCATATTTCCCCATACCTCACAGGTTCCCGTTGCCACAGACAAATCACTTCAGACTGACATACTTTCTCAAAAAGATAACATTCTGTGCGATTGAGGAGAGACGTGCCCTGTAGCAGGTTTTTAGGAAGACTTCCTGCTTTACCGTTTAAGAGACCCATGGTTGAGGAGAACTCTGAGCTAAGCTGAACCCTTTCAGTCCTATGTTCCATACATTTACGCAGTTAGACACTTTGCACGTGAGCAGGAATCGAAGTTAAACTCACAAGTGGAATGTCAAGGACCATTCACAAGTCAGAGCAGCAGCACCGCTGGGACAGCCATGACGCTACATTGAACGATATTTGCTTGCTGCCTTTTATCGCCCCCGCCGTAGGTCTGTGCTGGGGAAAGCGGGGCCTGCGTGTGAGTCACACAAGTCCTTGGCCTCCTTGTACCTTTGTTTCCTCATTTGAGAAAAATGAATGGCTCCTAAGCCATACTCTTCAGAGTTCAAACTGGGCTTACACCCAGCCCACCAATCCCTGGATGATGTGTTCACACATAGCTTTTTACATGTATTTATCTTCTATTTCACTTACACCGTGTGTAAAAATTGCATTCCGTGCCAGGCCTTAAATGTTCTGGGGCTCAGTGACTCAATGGAATTGCCGCCAAGATTTCTTCAAAAGGAGACACAAGCAAAAGACAAAAAAGAAAAACAAAATTCAGATCATTTATCCTTTGGCAGTGATTCTTATTTATATATGAAAAAACAACCTCAATACTCCCTCTATACATTAAATAAATCTCACTGTGGGAGATATCTCATATGAGCTAGGCTTTTATGTGTACACATGCAAAACAGTAAGTGCTTGAAAAATACTTGCATTAAGTGGTCTTTATTTCTCTAGCACAGGGTTACACAACTTAAAAACTATTGACATTTTGAGCTAGATAATTCTTTGTCATGGGGGCTGTCCTGTGCACTGTAGGATGGTGAACAACTCCGGCCTCTGCCCACTACATGCCAGTAGCATATCTACAGTCCTGACAACTAAGAATGCCTTTGGGTATTGCCAAGTGCCGCCTGGTGCAAAACCACCCTGGCTGAGAATCACTGCTGTGGAATGCTTCATTCCGATCTGTGAGGTAATTCTCACACTAGTCTGGGCTAGAGACAAAAAGGACTGGCTACATAACTTTAGCAGCTTTCTACTCATACAATTTTAATCTTCAAAAGAAATAACAAAGATTTACAATTAAGTTTTATAAAAATTGTAGACACATGAAGTTATAACTTACATATATTCAATGAAAGGGAGTGCTTCAAATGTGTTCTTTTGAATAAAATTTATGTTATTTCCAGATAAATCTCTAGAAAAAAGTAAAAGAGAAATATTGGCTGAATTAGCTATTAGATACCAAAATAGTAGAAATAATTGGTAGGGGTTGGAATGATAATATTGAATACATAGCTTTAGTCTAAGCTCTAAACCTTAGGAATTGGGATTTGAACCTTCCAGAGCCCGTAAACTTGCCCTCACTTCCCTGAACAATCTCACCCTCATGATCTTTATAAATAAAATATATAACTATAGATCTTGATAAATTCTGAAGATAATCTTTCCTGAGAGCAGAGTTGATGAGATGATATTTTGTGGCCTCATCAAATTTAAATTATGAGCTGAAAGCTTTTATCTTTATATATTATAAATTTCTGATATGAAAAAGAAATAGCCTCACACTTACACACTTTCCTGGTTTAGTTCTGTTTTTCTAGGCCAATTCAATACCAGAAGAAATAAAAGATCCCTTTTCACATAACTTAAAAGGAAGCTGCCACTTTTTAAAATTCAGAACTTTGAACTAATTCAGAATAATACTTCCTACTGTTTTGGCAGAAATTCATTTTTTATTTTACATTGCTTTAATAACCCATGAATTTAATTGCCTCGGTTGTACAGTGGTGGGAAAACAAAAAACCAAAGTGGTACTGGATTTTTATTTGAAAACACCCATTCTTGTCTATAGTTACTCTTATTTCCATTGATCCCAGCTGAGTCCCTCAGTGTTCACCTAGATGAGTATAACTGTCTTCTGACTGGTGTTTCCATCTCTGGTCTCTCCCTTTCTAATCCATCCTGCAAACAGTCACCAGATCAACACTCTGGAAGTGGTTCTCCAAAACCAGCCAGCATCACTTGAGAACTTACTGAAGATGCAAATTCCCAGCCCTACTCTGGACCGACTGAATCGGTAACTGTGGGGGTGGAGCTTGAGTTTTAACGGGCTCTTCAAGTGACTCTGTTGTAGGCGAAAGTTTGCCCTCCAGCACAGGTGTGATAACATGGTAGCCTGCCACGTTATCCTTGGCTTGGCCTTCAAAGCCCTAGAAGATCTGGCTCTAATCTCCTATTCTTCTGAGGTGTACTCTACAGGTACTCAAGGTATTTTTTCTGTATTTTGCCTTTCCTCACGCTCCTTTTGCAAGCTTCTTCCATCCACAATGTCTGTATGATGATCCCTAAGGGCCCTTCAAGGTTGTCTTCAAACAGCATTGCTCTAGTAACATCTTTTTTATTCCCTTTAGAATTATCTTACTAAATCATAAATGTACAACAGCTTCTTAACTCTACACACGCACTTAAAATTTTTTTAAAGGAAAAAACGTTTTACGTCTTATTACACCATGATCCTGGCTAATAGCTTTTCAGAACTTTTGAGAAAAATCTTAGAAAAGGTTTCACATGTCACCTGAAACTTACAAATTTAACATGATCAAAGAAGGAATGCTTCTACACTCTTACAAAGACCACCAGAAATAAACAACAATTAAAAAGCTAAGAAACTGTCTCAAAGGCATTTTTTTACAATCCTTCCTCCACAGTAAGGTAACGTTATTAAATAATCCAATCCATTCACAAAATGGCTCTCTGCATCTGCTCTGGTGTCTTCTGCCATATCACTGCATACTTATGCATGACTGAGATAAGAGTTTCCTTAACGTTGTTATTTCGATACCCTGAAGCTGTTCTGTTACGTCTGGGTTCTCATCCTCTCCTATTTATACAGTGAAGCCCATGGCAAATAGGAAGAAGCTCAATATCGGCTTCTCCCTCCATAGCCCCCACTTCCTCCACTTCCTTTAGGACCATAGTTTCCTCCACCATATGGTCCACCCATGTTCCTGCTACCACCAAAATTTCCACTCTTCATTGGACCACAGTTAGAAGGTTGCTGGTTATAATTTCCAAAATCATTATAATTCCCACTTCCATTATTTCCTCCACGTCCTCCGCCATACCCATTATAGCCATCCCCCAATCCACGACCACTTCCACAGCCGTCAGATCCTCCTCTAAAGTTACTTTCCGGTCCTGGTCCAAAATTTCCACTGCCACCGCAGGAGTCTCCAAAACCGAAGCTGCCTCCTCTTCCACTTCTACAACTTTGAACCTCCTGCATTTCTTGTCTAGACAAAGCCTTTCTTACTTCTGCATTATGACCATTGATGGTATGGTATTTCTGCAACACAATCTTATCCACAGGATCATGGTCATCAAAAGTAATTACCTCAATGGTATCAATTTTTCCATATTCCTCAAAGTAATCTCTAAGATGATGCTCCTCAGTGTCTTCTTTAATACCACCAACAAACAACTTCTTCACAGTTACATGTGTCCCTGGCTTTCCAGATTCCTCTCTTGCAACAGCACGTTTTGGCTCAACCACTCTCCCATCAATTGAATGAGGTCTTACAGCCATGGTGGAATCAACCTCAGCCATGGATGAAAAATTTACAAAACCAAATCCTCTTGATCTTTTGCTTGCAGGATCTCTCATTACCACACAGTTTGTAAGTTCCCCCATTGCTCGTAGTAGTTCCTCAAACTTTCTTCTGTGGTTTCAAAGCTCAAGCCGCCAATAAAGAGTTTACAGAACAGTTCCTTTTCTCTCTTCATCGAGGACTCAGTCCCTTCAGCCCGATTTCCCGCAGCCGAGCGAGATGAGACAGCTCTCCGCGGTCGAACGCGAGCCGGACTCGTCCTGGCGCTGTAGTGAGAACCGCCGCCGCTGGAGAAACAACAACGCTGAAGGAGCCTCCACACGGCAAGCCGGCGCTGCTGCTACTCTCTAAGTAACATCCTTGCCGATCCAACTTGAAGTGTCTTTTCCCTCTGCTGTGTTCCAAAAGCAGTTTATACTTCTCATTGCCCATCTCCATTTCTTCTTTTTGATACAGTTATTTTTGCATCTTATTTCCTCTGAGCATAAACTCCTTGAAAGGATGGATGAGGCCTTGCTCACCTGCACTGTCTCCCATGTTTAAAAGTGGCACGTGAACATATGTAAACTCAAGTATTTATAAAATAAACAGATAGCTGGGGAGTAGAGGGAGAAAAATAACTGTCGTAAAGGAAATGTGGTCTTATTATTGTGTGACTCCCTCTGTGTGCCCTGCAGCGCTGTCTTCTGTTTAGTACCGGTGCATTGTGGTGCGAGCTTGCATGTTCATTTTCCCTGTGAGATCATGAGTTACCAGAGGGTAGAAGCCATGTCTTGCCCATATTTGTGCCTACAATACTAGCGACAGTGCTTGGCATATTCTTTTTTGGCTTGTTTGTTGATTGGCCTTTTTTAATGAATGGGAATACTTAGGCTAGCATGAAGTAATTAGCTTACAAAGTATTTCACAGGAGAAGGGATGAATGACCTAATCTATTGAGCAGTTAGTTACCTCATTTGTTGCCCTGAGGTTTGAAAAATTTCATAATTCAAAGGGCTATTTCTAGGGTCTCATGAGGCTCTTTCTACCCACTTCCCTTAAGCCTTTTACATTTGCAAAAATAATCTATTTGCTAAAGAGCATCATTAATTAGCTTTAAAAAAATAATGACATACACATCTCTGAATGCCATGGACAAAGGATATGAATTGAGTTCTTATAGCAAAGAACATCTCCTTATCTCTAAGTAAATGGAATCACTAGGCAAGCATTTCTTCCTTGGCAAGAACGCTGGAGAGATCTTTATTTTGTAATTAGTGAAGGTAGGGGCATTTCTGATATGCTTATTTAGTGTAGACATTTCTAAGTATACCACTTAACCATCATTTTAAACATTGAAATCCTGAACACCAAGTCTGCTCTCTTGGTAACTTAACATGTTCATAACAATACTGTTTACATAATTCATCTGCTTAGTTAAACATTTGATATGTAAATGTTAATCTAATTTAGATTAAATTATTGAAAAATTCTGGGTTAATGGCATTCAAATTAATGTAAATGTTCTATAGTTTCTTGTCCTTTAGGAGACAATTTCAGGTTAACCTCAGTTTCTCTCATTTTACTAAATTAACATTTTAAAACCTTTTCTGTAAAGGCAGACAGTAAATATTTTAGGCTTTGCAGGCCACAGTCAGTCTGTCTTGCATATTCTTGTTTGTTTCTTTCTTTTCTTTTTTTGTTTACAGCTCTTTAAATGTGTAAGAAGTATTTTTAACTGATGGGCTGTATGGAAACATACCATAGGCTCTATTTGATCCATGGGCCCTAAATTAAATGTAAATACAGGCAGATGATATATGAACACTTATATGACCAGGTTCATGTGGGTGTGTATCACTACTCAGACATTATTACCACTTTTCCTCTGTAACTGGAGACAATTTCCTACCTATGTCTTGTCTCTACGATTAAAAAATTGAAAATGCATTGAAGATAATAAATGCTCAAGATAGGCTGGAAGCCCTATCCACACTTACAGAATTTGTAGCATTTTATTGGTGAGAGAAATTATAGAGATTATCTAATTTGAACCCCTTATGTATTTTATAGATAATATAACTAAAAAATTATAAATAAATACGATTAACTTACAAATACTTGAGGAATGAAAGACCTTCAAATGAATCTCTATGCAATTCTTTTAAGTTATTTTCACTGAGGATTCTGAAAAATAAAAAGGTTATTTCTGGATCAAAATGCAAAATAACTACAATTATTTACTACACAGAAATATATATGGAGAAACCTGGACAGAAAACAGAAACAAACATAAGAGTTTATAGCCAATGATACAGAGTTCACGGAGGAAGCACAAGAGGACTTCAGGATAGCATCATTAATATCTTCAGAGAGCTGTAAGCAGCTAGCACATCCACTGAAAAGAATGAACTCAGCCTTATACAAATGAAGTGTTGTCATTCATAAAAATAATGCTCAGTATATGAGCAGCAGAAATGACAGTTGAATAAATTAGGAAACTGAGCGATCTGGCCAATGAATTCTCCATAATGAAAAAGGATGGGAACGGGAATGATCCACAGACAAGTCTGACACCTGGTCTGCCCAAGGAATGTTAAGGCCTTTGCTTTATCTAGTCTCTCAGTAATGACGAAGGACCTGCTTGGGGTAGGGGTGGGCAGTGAGGGGAGTTTCACTCATTTCCTACATGTGAGGAGCAGAAAGGCACAGAGCCAGTGTCTCCAAGAACGGAGCGAGGGAGTGGTGGAGAGTCAGCACGGAAGCAGCTCTGCAAAACATCAATGTTAGTGTCTCTTGCAGGAGATTCCCCCCTCCATGCACATAACATTAGGTGGTGCCCCCTTCAGGAGCCTTGGGGATTGGAGAACGTGCTGTGTTGCCTTGTGAAACTATTTCCATCAAGTTCAGCATTTGAAACACTCTGCTTTCCCTCAATGCCTGTTGGCCACATATTTTTATTAACCGCATCTCGTTGCATGATTCTACCCCAAAGCTTAATTCTTTACTCATCGCATACGGAAAAATATTACGGCCCAGAAACTCAACCACTGAAATCAGGGACGGGTCTCAGTTATAAGGTAGTTCAGATGACACAGAATATAGTTACATTTTTTTTTAAAGAACATGAAAATAAAAACGCAAAGACTTTAATTCCCACAAACAAGTCTTGGAGTCCTAAGAAGACATCAAAGACCCTGGCCTCAACTTGAAATTCACCACATTGTAAGGCACAGCAGTGATGGTCAGAATGTGTACGCAGGGGGAATGGTCAGGGCTGATGCTCTGATTCATTGTTTTCTCACCTCCCTTAGGTAACACTCATATTTCCATAGAAATGGTCCAAAAAGAAAAAGAAAAAAAAAAAAAACCCGCAAGGTCAAACAATGTTTATAGTAAACCTTTTCATAAATATAAAACGTTGGAAAAAATTATACCTCCCCAAATCATCACTTAAAACTGTATGCATATTTTCAAATCACGTATTTGTTGCAGATGTCATTCGCGTCACTACTTGGAAGTTATAACAGTTATTAGATCTACCACTATAGCTCGTTTCTTAGTATGTTAAGAGAAGCAGATTTATTACTATATCAATTAAAAAATATTTGAAAACTTCTTTTAGTAAGTTTTCCTTTATTTTCTTATATATTTTTTAAAATTTATTTTTTATTGTTTTTCTATTTCATTTAAAAACATAGTCCCCAAGAACAGAGGCTTCTGCCGATCACCAAAGAGACTAATGGAAAAAAACAAAAAGGTGAAGAAATCCTGCTCTCGGGGGTCTGTTGACCCTAAGTTAGAGACCTCTCCCTCATAAGGTAGAAATCCCAAGTTGACTTAGAAATCTTCAACATTTACCAGATTCATGTTGTTGTGTATAAGATCCCAAACACATGTTATTAAAAATATTAGTGTTTAATTTTCAACTTAAAAAATGTGTAATGTAAATTTCTCATGGCTCAAAATTCCATAGGTATATAGTTAGACAATCCAAAAATTTTTTCCTACACCATCTTTCAGAGTACCCCTTTCTCTCTACTTCTTAAAGAAAACTAATCTTATTTATTTCTTGTGCTAAATGACTTTCATTTTTCTTACAAGTTTGGAAAATAAAATTTCCAAGTCAGATCCTATCATGGAAAATATAAACTATATATAGTTTCAAAGAAATTCATAAATTAAAAAAAGAACACCGGCCTGGTTCTAGCATTTTTCTGTACCAATGAGATATCTTAGAGGGTGCTCATAAACCCTATTTTTAGATCACTGTGGCTATTTTGTCTCTTATTAACTCAGAGGTCATTTATGACATCTATTCAAGTTGAACTAATAATACGACACACAAACTGTCATGAAAAATGCCAGTTAATTACTTTGAATGTAAATATTTTTTCCAAACTACTTGTGTACCTAAACTGACTTTTCTACAAATTGATTTTAAAAAGATAAAAGAAAAATAGGCAATAAAGAACAGGGCAAAGTCAGAGAAGAAATATAACTGTTCAATATTTAAAGATTTCTCACAGTTGTTGTTCTATTACAATTGTCCCCATTTCCCCCCACTGCTCTCCCCGGGCCTGCCCACCCCCAGCCTCTCCCACAGTCAGTCCCTCCCTGGTGTCCATGTCCATGGTCATTTACACTAGTATCTTGACTAGACCCTCCCCTTTTTTCCCCTCTTTTCCCCCTCTTCCCTCTCCTCTGATCACTGTCAGCCTGTTCCCTGTTTCCGTGTCTCTGGTTCTACTTTGCTCATTTGTTTGTTTTGTCATTAGATTCCAGTATGAAGTGAGATAATATAGTATTTTTCTTTCACCACCTGGCTTATTTCACTAAGCATAATACTCTCCAGTTAAATTTACAAGTAACCAGAAAAATTCAAATTCAGATGGGACCCCTTTTATTCACTCATTGCATCAGCCAAAAAATGGAGACTATCAGTGCTGGAAATGCATGCTGTCGTGGCCTACTGACTGGAGCATACGTTGGCACAACGTCTTTGAGGGCAGTTAAAATATTATATCAGTATACTCTCCACCCCAACAATTCCATTTCTAAATATCTATTCTGCAGAAAACCTGTCCATATTCACAAAATGCATGTGTAAGAATGTTCGTTTCAGCAATACATGCAACAGGAAAATGACATAATCTAAACATCCATGAATAGGGGGATTTTTAAACTGTAACACACCCATACTATAGAATATTATGCAGAAGTTTAAATGAGTTGGTTAACCATCAAGGAAACAAATCTAAGACACAGCAAGGGGTGGAAGGACCAAGTTGTTACCATTTATGTAACAATAAAAAGAAAATCTCACAACATGCCTATTGTGCTATCAGTATGTAGGCAAACGCCTGGGAAAGGTCTGCAAGGGTGTATAGTCAACAGCTCAGAACAGCCTCACCTTCAGGGTGGGGGATGAGGGCAGAAGCGAAGTTTTCACTGTACCTGTACTTCATTTTTATATACTGAGAATATAATCATGTATTACTTGTTATAGTGAAAAATAAGGTTAAATTGACTCACTTTAAAGAGGGCCTTCCAATTTAATTTTTAAAATAAACACAGAATTGGATCAATAGAGGTTGATTTGGGATACAGAGGTGAATATCTTTTCTCAGAGCTACTGATCTCAAAATTCAGGACCAAGAAGGATCTTACAATGCAGTCAGGTTTGTTTGTTGGTTTGTTTGTATTCATTTTTGGAGAGAATATACTCACAGTTTCTCAGTTGTATGGAAGGACGTCCATGAATCCTTATCAAGGTGAGAAATATAGTTGCCTTTTAAATTTCTGCAAAGAAACACAGTTAATATCTTTAAATAGGCAGCAAAAGAATGAAGAGAGTAAAACAATCATGGCAACCTTACGGGGATTAATCAAATGCAGAAAATACCAGCTTTCTAATTCCCACAGCTGTCAGCCTTCCCAGTCTGCACAAATTAATAAAGACGTAATGTAGAGCCCCTGGCACAAACCATGAGGCATCTCCTCAGAACCTGAACTTCTTATCTTGGTTAGGTAATGCCAGTTAATTACTTTGAATGCATTTTCTCCAAAACCACTTGTGTCTAAAATGACTTCTTGTACAAACCAATGCAAAAATAATAATTCAACTGAAAAATGGCAAAAATTATTATCAGCAAATTAACATAAAGAAACCTTGTGCCAGGCCACAGCAAAACTTTGGGTCGGTGCCCTCTGTGGGAATCCTTCCAGGTGTTAGAAGGCTAAGGGCAATTAGAAATGAGAAGGACTGATATGGAAAGATCTCATAGACATATGTGACAGGGAAAAGCACAAATCACTGAGCAAGGAGTAAGGTATCACCTCTTTGGGGGAAAATTGAAAAACAAAAGAGAAGAAAAAAAGAGAGAGGTTGGAAGACTAGACCACACGCCAAAATGGTAACAGGAGTGGTGGAAAGTGCTGCGTGGGATTTTCACATTTATCCTGTGTGTTTCTGTGACATTAACACCAACACCAGCAACGCAGGGGGGCTGCGCCCATGAATTACAAGTGTTTAAGAGAAGCTGTGAAATTCCCGAGGTTCAGTCTCAACCACTAACTCCATGGGTGACTTTGAATCTTCACCTTTAGCTCTGTCCTCGTCCCTCAGCGACAACTTACCTGTCCAGTTTATATGCGCCTTTCCCAGGAAGGTGAGAAAAGTCAAACAGGTCCCTGTCTGTCCCTCTGCACAGTGGACACTTCCACCCAACCAGAACACTTCTGGTCGCTTTTGGCTCCCCAATAAAAAAAATGCCCAGTCTGAGCTCATCTCCTTCAAACTGGTTCTCCTCTCCAGCTGCTCTTTGTCCACCTCGTGCACCACTGTGGTCCTCCTCATCACCCAGGACAGAAACTTTACAGAGTCGTATTTGATTTTTATCTTTCCTGTACACCCCATTGCCCCACTCCAGCCAGTTACTACAGCCTGTCAGCTTTTCCTTTACACTGTTCCCAGGGTGTTCTTTCTCCTCCTATCACAATCACTCTTCTCGCTTTCCTGCTAGATTTTGCTCAAGTATTTTATTGGTCTCCCTGAATCAAGCTTTCCTCTTGAGATCGCTCTACATATGGAATCAAAATTAATCCTGTCTCTCTCACTTGAAAACATTCAGGGGCTCTCCCCAGTCTCAGTGCAACTTCCAAACTCCTAGAGCCAAAGTTTTTCATAATCATATTTTTCACCGCTTCCTAAACCAATTCTTGACAGCCCAGACTAGCCTAATGAGTCCTGATCATTCCTGCCGCCATGCCGTTGCCAAGACTGTACTCACTATGTTTCCTCTATGTAATAAACCACAGGTACCTTTAGGTTCCAGTTAAAGTTATAGCTTAGCCATGCAGCCTTCCGACTTCCACAGCCCAGTGACTACAGACTCTGCTGAATTATAGTACCTTTGGTCTGTATCTTTTTCAGTACTCAATTATATATCATCTCCCTTTTTAGTCACATTCCCTTTCTTCCCACCTGTCATTGTCATGTTTCACAGACAATGTCATACTTCTGAGGCTCCCACAGTACTTAGCCCTGGTTGGACACAAAATGGGTGATATATTTAGAAAGCCAGGTGGCAAATATGAGTTATGGGTATAACTGCATATATGTTAGGCACTGATATAAGTACTTTACACATATGAACTCATTTAAATATCACAACAATCCTATGAAATGGTAACTATCATAACCTTTACTCCTTTACTTTGCAGATGACGAAATTGAGTCCAAAAACTAATATATGGCATAACTGCATTCAAACCCGGGCACTCTGGCTCTAGAATCCCTTCTTTTAACCACTTTGTTGTATCACCACCAATGAGATGCAGAGAGGGCCACGAAGCTGTAAAGGAGGTGGCACAAAAGTGGGAGGAGAGTAGAGGTTAAGGAATAAAGTGATGGGGTAAAGAAAAATCAGTAAGGAAAAATACGTAGGAGGGAACAATAGTAGAAGGAGAAGGAAGATAAGGAATAGATGACAGACAAAATATAAAAACAGAAAGTCAGTCAGTGTGGGTCTGAGGAGCTGAGGAAGGCCCAGGAAGACCAGGAGGAGAAGGCTGGCAGGTCAGGCAGGTTGCGGAGAACAAAGGAAGAAAGGCACTTCTTACAGGACGGTGAAGGCGTCGTTGTACGAGTTGGGGTCTGGCACGGGCACTCTGTGGAGCTTCTGCGTTGGGCTGAGACCAGAACAAGACAGCGTTTTGTTCCTGCAGGTACAGAGCTCACACACGTGTGTGATGGCATTCTGTTCGGGCATTGGAGGCCCGGCCGCAGACGACACTGGGTGGTGAGCTCTGGGAGACTGCTGGTCCGAAGAGTGATCTGTTAGCTCAGACCAGGTTGGCTGCTGAGGCTGAACAGTCTCTGGCTGTGAAAGTGTTGCCTCAGGGTGTTTCGCAGGAGCCGTGGCCTGCCGGAGAGGTGTCGGACGTTCAGCCTTTGCAGTGGCTTCTGGCTTTACCGTGAGCTGGGGCTGAACAGTCTCCGGATGTGGTAGCGTCTCCTCAGGGTGTTTCAGGGGAGCTGCGGCCTGCTGCAGCGGTGTCGGACGCTCAGCCTCCAGAGTAGCGGCTGGCGTTACGGTGAGCTCCAGGTCCAAGTGTTGACCTGACACCTCAGGCCAGGGTGGCTGCTGGGGCCGAACAGTCTCCGGATGTGGTAGCGTCTCCTCAGGGTGTTTCGGAGGAGCTGCGGCCTGCTGCAGGGGTGTCAGACGCTCAGCCTCCACAGTAGCGGCTGGTGTTACGGTGAGCTCCAGGTCCAAGTGTTGACCTGACACCTCAGGCCAGGGTGGCTGCTGGGGCCGAACAGTCTCCGGATGTGGTAGCGTCGCCTCAGGGTGTTTCAGGGGAGCCGTGGCCTGCTGCAGGGGTGTCGGACGCTCAGCCTCCACAGTAGCGGCTGGTGTTACGGTGAGCTCCAGGTCCAAGTGTTGACCTGTTACCTCAGGCCGGGGTGGACGCTGAGGCCGAAGAGTCTCCGGATGTGGTAGCGTCGCCTCAGGGTGTTTCGGAGGAGCCGTGGCCTGCTGCAGGGGTGTCGGACGCTCAGCCTCCACAGTAGCGGCTGGCGTTACGGTGAGCTCCAGGTCCAAGTGTTGACCTGACACCTCAGGCCAGGGTGGACGCTGAGGCCGAAGAGTCTCCGGATGTGGTAGCGTCGCCTCAGGGTGTTTCGGAGGAGCCGTGGCCTGCTGCAGGGGTGTCGGACGCTCAGCCTCCACAGTAGCGGCTGGCGTTACGGTGAGCTCCAGGTCCAAGTGTTGACCTGACACCTCAGGCCAGGGTGGACGCTGAGGCCGAAGAGTCTCCGGATGTGGCAGTGTCTCCTCAGGGTGTTTCGGAGGAGCTGCAGTCTGCTGCGGGGCTGTAGCATCAACCTCCCACATATACTGGGATGAAGATGGTTTCAGCATTTCAATGGGCTTTGGAGGGGTCTCCTCCTTGCTTGCTGGTTCAACCACCTCTGCAGATTTTGCTAGATAAGCTGAGATCGCCTTCACAATTGCCAATAATTTCATTTCTTTAGGGGGCTGTGGTGGTATCACACCTGGCAACACTGGATTCTCAGCTTCACCTGAGCCCGTAGGTGAGACTGTCACCTTAACATGTTTATTAGCCTTGGGAGGCTGAACTGGAGACTTCTGCAGGCCCGTGGAAGGTTCGGCACCGTCCCGTGGGTCAACAGGCCATTGGAGCAGAGCTGAGCTCTCTTGCTCCGTCGTCCCTTCAGGAGGCTCTCCCGTCTCAGGGGCTTCTGGTTCCTGCGCTGGGATCTGCAGGGTTGGAGATGGTCACATTTCCTCAGGGTACACAGAGTTGGGCATGACAGGGTCCAGATCCAACTTCCTATCAGGAATTGGAGCTGCCTGGACCAGCAGCCACAACAGCTGCCATGGGAAAATGACCCACGGGGCCCAGAGGTGCAGCCCGGACATGCTGGCAGAGGTCCTGGCTACACAACTAGCAGCCCAGGGGAGCCGGGGCACAGCAAGTGACCCGGGATGGGGGGTTGGGGGCACAGTGAGCGACCCGGCGGAGCCGGGGCACGGTCAGTGATATGGGGCTGTCGGGGAACGCTATACAAAACAGGGAAATGAAGCACAGCGATGAGACCCAGACAACTGAGGTGCGGGCACACCCAGTGAGCGGGAGCCTACAACTGGCCGCAGTGTCACAATTGGCAGCTGTGTCACAATTGGCAGGTGTGTCACAGCTGGCAGCCGTGTCATGCACGTGGCCCTTAGCAACAAAGCACCCCTCATCCACCTCAGGTTCCAACCCTTATTTAGGCAACTGTATTAGTCTCAGGTGAGAGTACTGCAGGAGAGCGAGCCTTTCTCCCAGAATCCCCGGGGACCAAGGGGTCCTTTTCCCTGCAGAGGGGACAGCTCCCTCCTGACGGGCCTCCTCTCCCCCCTCAGTGAGGCAGAACTGGGCTGCACACCTGGGTGGCCCCGGACTCCAGCAGCCCAGGGGCGGTGGGATGCGGGTGTTAAAGAAGGTGGGAAGTTGCGGGGGCAGGGGTGCCTGCTGCAGAGCTTCCCAAGGGAGCTGCAGGGCCTGGCAATCCAGGACATTCCCAAGTGCTGGTCAGGCTCCTGCAACCTGAACTCCTTAAAGCTGAAATCTGAGTGACATTCGTCCTCCCTTTGGCCACACGGCTCTCAGAGAAGTAGCTGACCTACAAACTAAACACCAGTGTGGGTGGCCGGGAGGGGGACACACTTTATAGTTCTAAAATGTTGCCATTTGCTGGGAATTCTCAGAATCCATGTCTGATTCTTCACTGGCCACTCTGTTAGGTGGGGGCTACCACTGACTCAGGGATGACTCCAAAGTTTCTGCAGATGGGGTCTGAGAGTGAGCAATTCACTCTGGGAAACAGGGTCTGAAACCCAGAAAACAATGCTTTACAATGGTTGGGAAACGGTGCCCCTCCCACATGGCTCAGCACAGCCATTAATCTAGAAAAGCAATGACGGCCCTTTCAGAGTCTGCCCTGTGCGCGCACGTGGAGAAGACTCTCAGGTGCGAAAGCTGGCCCATTAAACCGTTTTCTTTTTCTTCAGACACTATAACTAGCACCCAATTTGCTTCCCTCACAGCCCTTTTTATATTCTATTTTATAAATTACTGTCTGGCACAACCTCTGGCCCATAAACTCCAAGAGAGAAGGGGCTGCATCTTATTCCCAGTGTCTAGCACACAGTACTGGTTTCCAAATCAAACTGATTCCAGGATTGGCCTCATGCAGCGATGACTCTCTTGCTAGAATTAGGTTTCTGAAAATTTAGCATCAGTATGGAATCCCTTCCTCACATAATTCAAAGGAAGACAGGCTTCTTCAAGCCCAGGACAACACCAGAGCTTTTGTTTCTGTAGCCATCAGAGGCTCCAAATTCAAAATTCCACAGAAGTATTCCCATCAGGCTCACACAAGTGAAATGCAAGAACTATTCTATTTCAACTATGAGTTAATTTTTCTTTAATTAGCGAATGCTTGATATCAAGGTGCTGTCAGTACTTTACTAAATACCTATTCTAAATAGGTTTCTAGACCAGCCTTCTCAAGGTACTGGCAACGTATGTCATAAAACCTATAGGCTGAAATAACTTTGAATTTTAACAAGAAAAATAAATAAAAGCCTTAGTCAGCCAAGTACCTCTAGCTTATGCAAAGCAAGATGATTTTGATTTTGTATTAACAAGTTGGCAGCCATACATACAGTAATGTCATCGGAGTACTTTACATACACATTTAAATTTTTCTCCAAAAAAGGAAAACACTTCATCTCCAGTGAATAAGCCTTTTTAAATCTATAATTTTAGAAAATTAAGCTAGTAACATCAGCCAATGTCTCTGCACCATCAACAGCTATATTAGCTGCAAAGAACTCCATAGATGACTAGAGGAATGAGTTATTTCTTATACTAGGAATTTACTATGTTAGTACTTAAACCATCATTCTAGTCTACAGAATAAATATAAAGTACCAAGAAAGTATATCAGTCTTTTAGCCTTGACACTACGCAGGAATCCAATCCACCAATCACATTTGTTTATGTGCTTTTGGAGTATCTTAAACCAGCCCTAGAATGTTTTACTTACAAAGCGTACACACATACACACATTTACCTGACAGCCTTCTTCCCAGCCTTTATTGTCTGGAAGTACATGTCACAAAAAAACAAAAACAAAAAACTAATGAAACTGGTGTTTAGCTTAGACAACTCACTCTCATGCACTGTTACTCAACTTGGCAAGTGGACATATTCTAAAAGTTGAGAACACGAAGTGTATTATCTTTTTATCTTAATCTTGAGGAATACTGTGTCTCACAAAGGTAGGCATCCAACAAGTTAACACCACATCCAATGAACAAAAATGCCTGGCAAGCAACATGAAATAGCAACTCAAAGCATACTAAGTCTGCTACTCAAAACATTCACAGGTCAAATTGCCTATAAAATCTAATTAGATAAAGTTTTAGTTTCCCAAATCCAAAATATTTAGAATTGTGGCACTCACAGAAGAATGGTCAAAACTTCATCTGTTACAAGTTATCACCTACTAACAATCATTTATCCAACCAGTCTTTGATGAGCACCTGCTACTGCTACACGCAAAACATTTTGCTAAAAATGTAGGGGACATAAATTAACATAAGGATGTAGAACCCTTAATTTCATATAAAGATAGGACAAGGTATATACAAGGTAGACTGAATGTCGTTAAGAAAAATAAGATGCCATGTGTGCCTTTTAAAGTAAACCCAACCACAAATTGTAATCTCAGTATATGCACAGCTAACAGTCCTAAATATTATTTGCTAGGCCTTCAAAGGGAAGTGAATGTTAGCTTCACACTCATGATCTCATCTAACCCTAATTACTTGCCAAAAGAAATAATACTATTGCGTTGGGTGGTCAGGTTTCAACATATGAATTTGAGGGAGAGGGACACAAACATTGGGCTGTAACATTTCAATTTTGGACTTCTATACACCCAAACTGTGAGAGAATAAATTTCTGTTGTTTAAGCCAAGTTTATGGTATTTTGTTACAGCAGTTTGAGGAAACTAATAGACTCCAACTACCCCTCAGGAATGGTTTTGAACTCCAGTGATTAGTGCGTATGAGAAATCTTCTCTCATCTCTTGATTAATAAAAAGTTAGCTCACACATCCGGCCAAGATGAAGGCATAGGTAGACACGCTTCACCTCCTTGCACAACCATAAGAAGGATCACAACTAACCTCAAAACAAAGAACAACCAGAACTGCCAGAAAATCAAACTGTATGGAGGTCTAACAACTAAGAATTTAAAGAATAAATACTCATCCAGCTGGGTAGGAGCGGCAGAAATGGGGAGTTGGGGTGAGAGGACACGGTGTGGCAGTGGCAAGGCAGCGGGAAGGCAGTGGTGGTGGCTGGTAGAAGGGGTGGTCCCACACTCACATGTGGTGGATAGAAGCTGGGAGGGACACCTGGGGAGTGATCCCAGCCCCAGGCCAGACCCTGAAGCCCAGGTTCGCAGCACTGGGAAAATAAAGCCTCATAGCTTCTGGCTGTGGAAACCAGTGGGTTTGGGGGTGCGCGGGAGAAGAAACCACCCACCTCTGTCTGTTCAGAGGGCCGCCACAGTCCTAGAAAGTACTCAGACCCACCTGCTCAGGGAACCACCACCAGGGCAACAGCTAGAGGGGCACCAGTCATATATGGAACGTGAGTGAAGTGACTGGAAACAGGACAAGTGCTGAGCAAGTAGCATTGTTCCATCTCAAACCCCTCCCCAACATACAACACCACAAAGCAGTGGAACAGGTTGCCCCACCCTGGTGACCACCTAACGCTCTGCCCTTCACAACGTAACAGGTACTCCAAGACAGGGCATTAAAGCAGCTCTACCTAATACACAGAAAAAAACACAGGGAGGCTGCCAAATTGAGTAAACAAAGAAATATGGCCCAAATGAAAGAACAGAGCAAAACTCCAGGCAAAGAACAAAAGAAAAAAAGATAGCCAACCTATCAGAAGCAGAATTCAAAACACTGGTGATAAGGATGCTCAGAGAATTCATTGAGCATGGCAAATAAATAAGGAAAGAAATGAAGGCTACACTAAGTGAAATAAAGAAAAATCTACAGTGAAGGGAAGGAAACCAGGGTTCAAATCAACGATTTGGAATGTAAGGGAGAAATAAACAGCCAATAGAGAGTCCCAAACAAGTTGGACCCAAAGAGGACCACACCAAGACACATCATAATTAAAATGCCAAAGGTGAAAGATAAAGAGAGAATCTTAAAAGCAGCAAAAGAGAAGATGAGAGTTTCCTGCAAAGGAGTTCCCATAAGACTATCAGCTGATTTCTCAAAAGAAACTTTGCAGGCAAGAAGGGACTGGCAAGAAGTATTCAAAGTGATGAAAAGCAAGGGCCTACAATCAAGATTCCTCTATCCAGCAAAGCTATCATTTAGAATGAAGAGCAGATAAAGTGCTTCCCAGACAAGGTAAAGTTAAAGGAGTTCATCATCACCAAGCCCTTATTATATAAAATGTTAAAGGGACTTATTTAAGAAAAAGATCAAAACTATGAACGGTAAAATGATAACAAACTCACAACTATCAACAACTGAATCTAAAAAGAGAAAAACAAAAACAAACTAAGCAAACAACCGGAACATGAATAGAATCATAGATACGTGGTTCATATGGAGGGTTATCAGCAGGGAGGGGGAAGAGGGAGAATGGGGGAAAAGGTGCAGCGATTAAGAAGAATAATTGGTAGATACAAAATAGACAGTGGGATGTTAAGAATATTAAAAGAAATGGAGAAGCCGAAGAACATAAGTGCATGACCTATGGACATGCACTAAGGTGGGTGATTGCTTGAGAGAAGGGGTGTACCAGGTGGAGGGAGGCAAAGGGAAAAAATTGGGACAACTCTAATAGCATAATTAAAATTGCTTTGAAATAATAAACGACTGAGGAACTTAAAAGAAAGTTAACTGAAAATGATATATACTTTGGAACTTTTCTTAATCTTTAGCAGATGAAGGAATTACTTACTACCTTTACAAATCAGCCAGATCACACAATTAACTCATAGTCTGGGGCTGGCAGAACAGAATCTGCATATTTTGAACCATGCCCCCAGGGAGTTGTGCTATTGGTAGGTGATCCCCAAACCACCAGAGAGGAGGAACTTGAAGAGCCCCAGATGAGGTCAGTTAATTTTAAAACATAAATAAAATTTATTACATATCACATACCACGAATGCAAAAATGATGCAATTAATCAAATCAATTATTTTCTAGGGATCTGTTAGGCAGGATAGCCAATCAAGGCAGGGAGTGGGAGGGAGACATGGCTCACCCACTAACTCCGCAGTCCCGAGTCTGGTCCAGTAAGATTGCCAGGTGTTCCGAAAATCTCAAGGAAAAAAACATGAGAGCGCAGGAGGGGAGCCCTTGAAATTCTTTCTGTATCGTTCCCACTATCTGGAAAAGGCTTTTAAACTGTATATTAATCCCCAGGTCTGAAGATGGGACGAGGAGGGGAAACCTAGAAACTGGCTACGAGCAGAAAACCCCTAAAACCCCGACAGGCAGTACACTCAGACTAGCTGGGTGCCCGCTTGCAGCTTTGTGCTCAAGTGTATTTCATAAATGAACTTGCTATCCACTACACACGTTGTCTCTCGCCTGAATTCTTGAGAGTGAGACAAGAACAGAGGAGGGGGACCCCCCCCAACTATATTCCCTATACTGTACTTTATAACACCATGACTATTTTTATAACTGCCAATTTGCACTTTTTAAAAAATTATTTATTTATTAATTGATTGATTGATTTTTAGGGAGAGGGGAAGAGAGGGAAGAAAGAGAGAGAAACATCACTGTGTGGTTGCCTCTCATGCACCCACAACTGTGCACCTGGCCTGCAACCCAGGCATGTGCCCTGACTGCGAATCAAACTGACCACCCTTTGGTTCACAGGCTGGCACTCAATCCACTGAGCCACACCAGCCAGAGCTAATTTGCACTTATTAATCAAAACTTACATAACTGCTTTAAACTATTAGTAAGACATATTATGCGAATGTTATATTTCATATATATTAAGACTAAAATCTCCAATTTTATTTGCCCAGCATTTCAGAATCAATGTGTTTAGGAAAATATAAACAATTACACTAAAACTTTGGTATGTTAACTCATTTTGCACATTTATCTAATCGGTGATATATCAGTGTTACCAGGTTGATGCTCGTGAAAGTTATCCTAGATTAATAAGATCTGTATCACTTAAAAGTTGTTTCACAGTATTGGAATTTTTAAAGAACAAAGTGTGTAATATTTTGGATTGAAAAGATTTAACTCAGATAGCACTCATTTAAAATAAGGTATTTCAGCAGTCCAAGAATAAAATGGTAAAAAAATAAAAAATAAAAAAGAAGAAGAATCTAACTCAGGTAACAAAACTGTAAACCAAACAACAGGGCTTGTTTCAAGATAATTTCAGGAGCAGCATCTTAAGGAAAATCCCAGTTGAAACATAATTTTAGCAGTAACAAAGTTCTGACTCAACACGATTATGCAACATTTAGTTTTGATAGAAACATGTTTTATTATGGACGGTGAAACAGGCACAAGAGAAAACAGGTACCAACCATATATTTTAAGTCCTTTTCTGGAATGACCAATGTTTATTAGAAAGTTGTAGCCTCATCGACAATAACTATCAATGATATCATGAAACAGTAGAACAATTATTGTCCGAATACTGAGCTTCTGTAACCAAAACCCACTGTGGGTTCAAGAAAACGCTGTATACACATACCAAATCAATAACTCCACATACACCGAAAACAAAAACCAGCTCAAGTCTAGAAATGAACTGGCTGGAACACACTTACTGTGCTACTGCTTTAAGAATCCCTTGTAACTCATTATGTGCACGTTTTCCTTCGGAGGCAAACACGGTCCTCTCTCTGTCACGTATGCATAAGGAAATCTCAACACCCAGAGGCCTTCTGGTGGGAGAGTGATTTCTTGTTTTCCTGGGTAGAATACTGGACGTGGTGGTGGGCCTGGTTGTACCTGAAAAACAGATAATATAATAATTTTTTTCATTTTTCAATAAGAAACACCTGAAAGGTAAACACCTAAACAATAGGATTGTAGGTAATGGGTGCACTCATAATTTTAATCATATCTAATACGTCATTAATGAGGCTCAAATATTATCCTGCTTTTCTACAAATTTTAACTTCAAGTTCTGCCTCAACCAACTGATGTGAATTGATGGCATGAACTGATTAACACACAATTTACTTTTCGAGAAAAAGAATATTAGGTATAAAAAGTATTTAAAATTAAGGCCTGCTTAATTAATTACTTTGCTATTATCCTGTACTTTTTAAAAATAATCAAAACAAGCATCAGGCCCCGGCCAGGTGGCTCAGTCAGTGCTGTCCCAACACGCCAAGGCTGCGGGCTTGACCTCCGGTCAGGACACACGAGAAGCAAACAATCAATTAATACACCAACAAGTGGAACAACAAATCAGTGTTCCTCCCCCTCTAAAATCAATAAATAAAATTAAGAAAAAAAAAATAACCCAAACACTAGCAACAGTATTTTTGTTGCTGAAGACAGAAAGGACCAATTTCCTACCTGAGGCATTAGTATGATCTGCAAAGGAGCATGAGGGACCACAACAAAAAGCCCCGTAAGTTGAGCATAACGTGGTTTTACCCTCCGCCCTGAGACAATGACAGCATGTATAAGGGCAGATCACCATTCAGGGCTTTCACAGCTGATTCCTTTGGTCCACTTCCTAGTACTTTCACTACTTTGTCAGGCCCTGAGCACATAAACCTCTGACCTCGACAGTCTTCATATTCAAAGCCAACAGACGCTCGAGCCGTGTCATCTCGCCGACCTCCTCTTCCCATTATAACTGCACTTCTCTTTCCAGAAAAAGCTTTATTTGGAGCATGACGGAGTTGCCTCCAACACCCTAGGCTCGGCTGGAAACTGCTCTGTCCAGCAGAGGCTTCGTGACCATGGTGGGACAAATCTATCCAGGACACTGTATTTTGTCTGGGGGATAAGGGAGGCGGCTGTTCCCTCTAGTGGAGGAAGTGCGAGTTCTCCGTTCCCTCATGCTTTTTACTGAGAAGGGTATGCATGGGAGATACAAGGTCAAAATTTATGAATCATCAATAGCTTTTAGGCACTTGGATTACAGTTGACAATAACAGATTACAAGTACCAGTACACAGGGCACAGTGACCAGTCTGTGTCAGGGTCTGTTAAACACCTTGACGCCACACTGGCACTAGGTGCAAGGTTTCATACATTCCTTGCTAGAGATGGTTTATACTTAACTAAGAGACAAGAAAAGCAGAGCAAGTTCTAAAGCATAATAAGCATTCTTTAAATCCAATTCCCACGGAAACCCTCTGAGTGGCTTTCAGTTATGTCTCCTGCGCAGCCTTTTGCTGAGACTTAAAGACAAACTGGGCGGGGGGGGGGGGGGGGGGGTAAATCAGGCTGATGGTCGGGGCTACAATTCCCTAAACCACAAGGAGCGGTTCCCCACAGGAGCAGGCCAAGAATTTGTGTCTAAGTCTCCTTCATCTTCGGCTCTGGTCCTGATGACAATGTCCCAAAGCATAAGAGAGTTCGCTCCTGGAGTGAAGCCCTGTTTGCCTAAACCTGTATGAAAGTTGAAAGACTTAGCAAGGCCTAGTTTAACCAAAAACCGGATTGAGAATTTGGGTAGCAGACCTTTAGGGCAGTTTGAATGAAGCATGTCTGGGAGATACTCAACTGTGGATGCCTGTCGATCAACCGATTGGAGTTTGGTCTCTTCTCAGTTTTTACTTCTCTTTGACCATGAACTTCTGGATTTATTTCCCCCTGCTTATGGATAAACCGGATAGGTATCTAAATTATCTGTGGATTGGCCTAAACTCAAAGCTAAACCCAGGCTTGTGCTCCCTCCTTGGGTCTGAGGTTCTTTTTCTTTAAGTTTGTCAGCTCCTGCATCTGGAGGGACAGAAGATTCATTTTTGGCAGGTGCAGGATCTGGAGTACTTAGTTCAAATATTGGGAAATTGATACGATCCAATTTTCCATAACATTTTTCTTCCAGAAGCTATAAAGGAAGAAGTGGGCGGGGGGAAGGAGGGGTGCTATGAGTTTTTCATTTAAAATAACACAAAAAATTTTTCATTCAAAGAAGATCAACAATTAATGAGTAAGCAAAGAAGTACATGTCAAGAACTTTCCCTTGTTTACATATCACACGGCGGTCACTTTTATTTTTCTAGATATTTTACCTCTGAAAATATGATTTTACTCAATTGGTAGTTAACAGAAAAGAAAAAGAAAAGAAAAAGAAACAAGAAAACAATCCAGCCCACCTGATAAAAGTCAGCTGCCTTGACATCAGAGGGCTCATCGCGAGGTGCTTGTCTCCTCCCGCAGGCACAGGCACCAGTGGGTCGAGCGCGGCCACCGTGACACAGCACAGGAGGGTTCCTTCCAGCCTCTGGTTTTCTCCTGGAAAAAGTAAGTCACTAATAATTTCACACGCACAACGCAGAGTCAAATTTATTTTGCATTCTTTAGCTTCTAACCCCCAAATTTCTCCAAACAATATTTTGGAAATAAGGAAAAAAGAGAACAAACAAACAAACCCAAACACCGAACCTTGACTAAATACACATAAGAGAAACAAGTGACAATACATTAGGCTTCCTAAATAAATTTTATCATTATGGTGACCTTACACTTCATTATATTCATTTTAGTTCAACAGAAACGACAATATGAAAATTTTAGTATGAAATTTCCGGAACTGTCTTCTTTAACTAAGCCCTCAGGGCTCGCTCTCTAAATGCCCTGGTAGTGCTCTCAGGGAAGAGCCTCTGCATTTGTTAGATGTAGTACATCTCTCAGAAAAGGAGAGTACGTTTGATCATGAAGGACTCATGGGACAGCTTTCCGTCAGTCCAAAGCCCTACATGCCAGACAAGTAAGTTGGGAATCAGCAAATATCGGAATGTTGTTGAGAGAGGAGAAAAATAACCCCAACTTAAACCTGATTGGCCACACAACAAAAGGAGAAAAGGTATGTTTTTAAAGGGCGTTACTCAGAACATTCCATTGTGTGAAACAGAGCAACTGTATTTAGGATGATTCCCTTGATCCCCAGGGGCCCGTTGCCAGGTACCGAAGAAAAACCAAGGCTGGAAGACCCCACTCAGTTACACTCTGCAGATCTTCTGCGATTCCTCCCGTTCATGGTCCCCATCCTGCATGGTCTGCATCCCATGGTCTGCATCTGCTCAGATGCAGAATTGTTACAGAACCCCTGGGCTGCTCCAATTGAAACACAACCCACGGGCTCTTTACTTAGGGGCCCGATTGCCCGCCGCCAGAATTGTAACTCTCAACACCAGAGTTTAGTGAAAAGAAAAAGAATTGTTTATTTAATGGTTATATAGGTTTAGTTATTTGTGGATTTCTGTTGTTAAGTCTTATGTTCTTTAAAACACCCATAAACACATATCCTGCCTCCCCGCTACCAAACCAGGCTAGTTTTAGGAAAGTCAGAGAAACCGTTTTCCTACTTTCCAAACACAGTTCAGCTTTACCAGTAGCTGCCAATCATTCAATTCTGATTGGGGAGACCTTGTCTGTGTTATGGGGTCCACCAGCTTTTAATCCAGAACCTCATGGATTCTCAGCCTCCTTGTAAACTGCATAGTTAGTCCTTTGTAATCCACATGGATATCCTTCCTTTTCAAAGCAGCAAGGTACGTCCCTTCCTTAAAACTGCATCGGCAGTCCCAGTGAAATTCACATGGCCAGCCTGTCCCCAGTTAAATCCGCAGTCAGCCTCAGTTAAAATGTCTGCCGCTTATTTTTAAATCCCTGACTACGTCCTCTGATGCAGTAGGTGCGGTAACCAGTTCTGACCATTCACAGAACCTCACGCAGGCTGTGTGTGCTTTCTCCATAGCATCCCCTGGTCCAAGTCCCCTCCCAACTAGCTGAGGCTTTGGATGCATTAAAGCCATTTTGCATAAGAAAGACACTAGCCACCAGCCTCAGGCATGTGGAGGCATTCTGAAAGCTGCTTCCTTCTCCCCATCCCCCAGCCACAAGCTCTGGGGATTTTTGGAGCACCCCTGTTTCTGTAACAGAGGGAGCACAAGGCTTCTTCTCTCCACGTCTTTGTGTGCTCGTGTTCTTGCTACCATCACGGGTGAGCGTGATTAAAACCCACGGCTAACAGGTCTTCATCTGCACATGCCCTTCTCCACTTACCCACCGAATCATTAGCTTGGCCATTGCTTCCACACATCCCAGCCCCCATAACAGAAGGCTCTACACAGAAAAATAACTCTTGCTCTGTGCTTAAATTTAGGCACGCATCTGGAATGTAGGTGGGTTAAGAGACTTGGCAGGTTGTATGCCACTGTGGAATGTTCTATGCATCTATGCAGTAATACTTTGGGGTCCTAAAGTACAGAAGGGAAAAGGCAACTGTTGTCAGATGCCTACTTTCCTTTCCTTCCCTGTTTTTTCTTACATTTTCAGCTTTACTTGGGGAACCATCCAAAGCTTCTGACTGCATGAAGGTCAAGTGTGACATCATGCAACTGGGTTTCCATTCCAGAAGAATGACAAGTACTGCTGGTGAAGCTGAGGGTCAGAGAAGGAACTGAGTGTCCCCAAAAGGGGAGCTTGTGGAGCCCCAAACTGAAAGTGAGAGATCTGGGTACTAGGTGACTGCGAGAAACTCTCACAATAAAAACCGGGACACAGGACTTGAGCAGCAAAGCGAGGCGTTTATTCAGGAGTCTGCAGAGCTGGGCGCACCCTCACAGCCAGGAGAATGTGCGCGCCAAGTAGACAAAGGAACCTGGTTTTATAGTCTTAGCTTCCCCACCCTCAAGTGAAATTGATTAGCTTCCCCACCCCTCTCCTTCTTCCCCTTTTCTCCTTGACTGGTTACTCCCAAGTTACTATCTAACCCGATTATCTAACTGCCCCTATTGTGATCTGTAAATATGCTAATACTGTCAACTCCCTTCTCAGAGACCCTTTAATTACATTTGCCCTTTGTTATTACTGATTTTCTACTGGTTTGGGAGTCACTATTTCCTTGTTTCCTACAACAGCACTTAACACTCTCTAATCTTGTTTTTACTCTCCTGTTATAAGGAGATTAAAAAGCCTGCTCTGCCCGCCTTTGGGGTAGAAGGGAGTAATATAATGGGCCAAAAAATTGTTTTGTAAAATGGGCCACACTCTCTTTATATAAGTAGTGTAACAGAACCCCTGGGCTGCTCCAATTGAAACAGAACCCAGGGGCTGTTTAGTTCGGGGCCCGATTGCCCGCCGCCAGAATTATAACTCTCAGCACCAGAGTTTGGTGAAAAGAAAAAGAATTGTTTATTTACACATAGTCCTGCCTCCCTCTCTCAGACCTGGCCAGTCTTAGGAAAGTCAGAAACACCATTTCCCTACTTCCTAGGCACAGTTCAGCTTTACCAGTAGCTGCCAATCACTCAGATCTGATTGGGGAGGTCCTTTCTGTGCTGTGGTGCCTCCAGCTCTCAATGCAGAACCATCTGGATTCTCAGCCTCCTTGTAAACTGCCTTCTTCCTGTAAACCGCATGGATCTCCTCTCCTCAAAACCACATGGCAAGAGCTTCTTCTTAAAGCACCCTGAAGACCCCTGCTCCTCCAAGCCACATGGAGGGAGCCCACGAGAGCCAGAGCCAGCCAGAGCCAGAACGAGAGAGCCCCAGAGAGCCAGAGAGCGCCAGCCTCAGAGCCCCAGCAAAAATGTCCACAGCTTCTTCTCTCTTCCTCACTGCCTCCTCTCCCTCACTGCATCCTTTCACCCAGTGGGTGTTGCAAACAGTTTTGACCATTCACAGAACCCTACGTAGGCTCGGTCTGCTTCTTCCGTACCAGCCCACAGTCCAAGACCCCTCCCATCTTCCTGAGCCTTGGAAGTAAAGCGGATCTTTGCAACTATGTTTCCAGCCACTAGCTCCAGGCATGCAAGGGCATCCTGAAAGCTGTTTCCTGCTCCCTATCTCCCAGCCGCAAACTCTGGGGTTTGTTTTTGGACTCCCCTGTTTCTGTAACAGCAGCACAGCCTTATTATGTATGACACGCCCCAGATCACTGCCAGAGACCCATATTCACGCTATCTGGGCATGAAAGCACATTTTGGAAGTTATCAAATAGGTGCCAATAAGCCTAATTTGGAGAAAAATACTTAAAAGCACCCAAGTGTTTGGTGGATAAAAAACCGTGAGCTTCAGAGCAAGTTCAGAGCTGGACAGTCTAAGAATACAAGAGGCCTCCCACCCATTAGAAGGATTTGGTAGTAGCTCCTGCTAATGAAACCAGAAACTCTCAGTTTCCAAATAAAATGTTCATAAAACAGCGTCACTCATACTTTTTATAAAATTGCAAAAACAAACAAAATAAACATATATCTCTACCTGGCCAACGAGGCAAAGGACAAATGAGACCTAATGCATCCAAAACCAGTTTATAAACTGTGACATTAATCAACAAGTTTTCATTTGGAAGCAAAGCCACTGTGGCACCAAAACAACCACAGACAATTCTTAAACAATCGACTGTGGCTGTGTTCCAATAACACCGAAGTCTTAATTTCATATCATTTTCACGTGTCACAAAAGGTTAGTCTTTTGACTTTTTCCCCAACTATTACAAGTTGTGAAACCATTCTTAGTTCATGAGACCTAGAAAAACAATTTGCTGACCCCTGGCTTAGAGCACACACAGCCAATGAAGTGAGCAGGGGTATAACAGGACTTCAGTAACGATGTCTCTAAAGGAAAAAAAAAAAACAGGAAATAGATAAATCACCTAGTATGTCTGTCCATTCTAGAGAAGTTGACTATACTTTTGTAAAGTTGGGACCAAATTACTGCTAAGTGCTTTAAAAATAAGCACTAAACATGTTTAAGAAGTCCTGGCTGGTGTGGCTCAGTGGATTGAGTGACGGCCTCTGAACCAAAAGGTCGCCGGTTCAATTCCCAGTCAGGGCACATGCCTGGGTTGCAAGCTCAGTCCCCAGTTGTGGGTGTGCGAGAGGCAGCCCATCAATGTATCTCTCACACATGCATGTTTCTCTCCCTCTCTCCCTCCCTCCCCCTCTCGCTAAAAGTAAATAAATAAAATCTAAAAAAAAGAAATGGTTAGGAAAAGGGTTGTACAACGAAACAATGTAGTCATGTATACTTCATGTTCCACTGTTACACGGTATTTAATACTGTTAGTGTTACAGAACCCCTGGGCTGCTCCAGTTGAAAACAAACCCATGGGCTCTTTAGTTAGGGGCCCGATTGCCCGCCGCCAAAATTATAACTCTCAATACCAGAGTTTGGTGAAAAGAAAAAGAATTGTTTATTTAACAGTTATATAGATTTAGTTATTTGCGGATTTCTGTTATTAAGTCTTATGCTCTTTAAAACACCCACAAACACATATCCTTGCCTCCCCTCCTTCCAAACCAGGCTAGTTTTAGGAAAGTCACAGAAACCGTTTCCCTACTTTCCAAACACAGTTCAGCTTTACCAGCAGCTGCCAATCATTCAATCCTGATTGGGGAGGTCCTTTCTGTGCTGTGGTGCCCTCCAGTTCCCAATGCAGGACCGCCTGGATTCTCAGCCTCCTTGCAAACTGCCTTCTTCCTGCAAACCGCATGGATCTTCTCTCCTCAAAACTGCATGGCGAGAGCCTCTTAAAGCAGCCTGGAGACCCCTTCTCCAAGCCACATGGAGAAGGCCCCTTCACCAAGCCACGTGGAGGGAGCACACGAGAGAGCGAGAGCGAGCGCGAGCGCGCAAGTGAGAGAGTCAGAGCGCCAGAGCCAGAGCGCGAGAGCCCGAGTCAGAGAGCGAGAGTCTCAGAGAGCACGAGCGAGAGCCAGAGAGAGTCCCAGAGTGCCAGAGCGAGAGCCAGAGCGCCAGTGAGAGCCAGAGCCCAAAAGAGAGCTTGAGAGAGTCTCAGCTAAAATGTCTGCAGCTGCTTATATATCCCTGACTGCGTCATCTGACGCAGTGGGCGTTGCAAACAGTTCTGACCATTCACAGACCCTTACGTAGGCTCTGTGTGCTTTCCATACCGTCCCCTGGTTCAAGACTCCTCCCATCTGCCTGAGGCTTTGGATGAATTAAATCCATTTGCATAAGAAAGACAGCAGCCACCAGCCTCAGGCATGTGGAAGCATTTGAAAAGCTGCTTACTTCTCCCCATCCCCCAGCAGCAAACTCTGGGGATTTTTGGACTCCCCTGTTTCTGTAACATTAGCACTGAATGTTTATTCAAAAATGATGATACAGGTATTTTGAGTAAAAAGAGATAGTAGTCCGTTGTTGTCTAAATCTATGTCTAAAATTGAAAAAGAAAGAGAGAGAAAGGGAGAGAAACAATATTATAAACATGTTATGTAGAAGCATGGAGGTAAATGCCAGGGAGAATTACAAGAGTGGGTAGTGTTGCCTTTGGCAGGTGGGAGTCAGGGTTATAGGGAGAGAATTCAGAGGACTGCCATTTTTTCTTTGTTTCCCACTATAACAAGCTTTGTATTAGTAGTCGAAGTTAACTTTTCGGATACATCATTAGCTTGAAAAATGGAATACCACCATTCTGGAACTGGGCCATCTCTTTCTAGCTCTTTCCTGGTGGTTGTTCCAGTGCCCATGCACTCAAATTTCTGAAAAGTTCTACAAAAGCTGATGTATATCATTCTGGAGATTATTTTTCAATGAAAAAAAAAATCTAGGAACTAAATAATCTTTTCTCCTCTTCTCTGGCTGTGTGCGTATGATTGTGAGAGAGAGAGAGAGAGAGAGAGAGAGAGAGAGAGAGAGAGAGTGAGAGAGAACCTGGACAAACAGAAAAAGCTCTAAGGCTCTAATGTGTTTTATTGGAACCCAAAGTGCTCTCACCTCTGACCCGCTCTGGTCCACTCCTCTGAGCCCCACCCCCACCCCCTCCAGCCTGCTGCTGGGGGCACTGAGGAAAAGTCAGAAGCATTAGCCTGGTGTCAAGTAGCACTGCCATCCACATTCTAGGAGAGTCAATTGCAATTAACAGGGCCATTCAGAAAGGCAGGTTCAGGCCAGACAAAGGGAGCACAGCCAGATCTTATCAGAACGGAAGGCCAGCAGGTTAGGTCTTTCCAAGGCTGTTTGCACAGGGGAAAAAAAAAAAGGAACGGAAAAAAAAAGAAGGAAGGAAGGAAGGAAGGAAGGCAGGCAGGAAGGAAGGAAGGAAGGAAGGAAGGAAGGAAGGAAGGAAGAAAAAGAAAAGCTGGTGGGAGAAGGGCTGGGTAGGAGGAAAGCTGAGCCAAGAGAGGAGGCAGGGACAGAATGAGGCAATGGGCCAGGAGGTTTAAACATGCAGAGAGAGACTCCTGAGCCCACCCCTCGGGTTCAGATCCTGACTTTGCCCCTGGCTGCTGAGGCCAGGTGGGCAGGGCACTAACCCTCCAGGCCTTGGTTGGCTTACCTATAAAATGGGAAGAGCAACAGTGCCTTCCTGTTTGTGAAATGACGTCTGCCAAGGGCTCTCTTTCAAGTGTCTGGCTTCTTTCAGTCAACAGTATGCCTCACTCTCGGACTTTATAATGGGTATATAAGTAGCACCTCTGCTCACTTGTCTTGGGCTCCCATTGTGTGCTGGGCTCAAGAGCAATCCTCATGTTTAATCCTCACTGCAAACTCGGCAGATGGGAATCATTATTCTAGTTTTACTGATGAGGAAATGTGAGCAGAGGGAGGGATTAAGTGACTGAGGGCAAAATCCCGAGGCTGGGAATTAGCATACTGGGATCACGGGTTCAAGTGTTTGGACTCCAAAATCCATATTCTTTCCTCTTGGCCAATTTGCTTTTGACTCTTGACTCTGGGGTTGGGAATAATTCACATAAAGCCCTTCTTACAGTGCCTGACATGCTGTACATGGCAATAAATATTAGCTGTGGTGATGATGAAGATAAAGGGGATAATGATAATTACGTAGGGCCTTGTATTAATTTTGGGAAAGCAGGATAGAACAAGACAGACATAGTCCTGGGCCTCATGGATCTTAGAGCTTATATCCTGGTGTGAAGGATATATATAATAAACACATAAATAACTCCATAATGATAAATTCTGACTAGGAAGGGAAGGGATGGGTTGCTTTGGGCCATGGCGCATGGTGAGGCTTAGACAACATTTTTCTTTTTGAAATGTTGGAGAACAAGAAGGCCGGAGACCTTCAGCAATGTCACATAGCAGTTATTGAAGACGCCTAAAATATTCCCCCAAATAGGTATGCAATGCTAACCAGCTTTGCTCTAATAAAGCTCTTCGCCTGAGAGGCTCAATTACATCTGCAGTGGACTCTTCAGAAAGAAGCATTTAAAAGGCAGCTTCGTCCTTGACTCTTGATTCTGCATGTCAGAAGCACTTAACTCAAAAACCTCTGGATTACCAACACCAATCAAGGCATCTGCTCCTGGGCCAGACCACCCACTGCCTGCTGCTCTGACACTGAAGGCACTTGTATTATCATTATGTTATCATTGAGAAGGAAAACTCTGACTCCAAAAAACCTCCGCTGCCTTGCGGCATACCTCTTCAGGGGAAAGGCTAAGGGAGTAAACCCCGACAGAAAATCCGGAGCCGGAGTCCCTAAGGCGGTTTGATGTTGTAGTCAACACCGGCAACTCCTGCGGCGCACCTGAACCCAAGCTGTATCGACTCCGTCTTTCCCTTGGACCCTTCAGCTGCGAAGAGAGGGGGGGTCTGCTGCATGGGCAACAGCAGACCCTCCATATTACCCTGCCCAGGCTCTGTAGCTTCAGTGTCATCACAAGATGTCGATTCAACACGGGAGGAGACAGATACCATGTCACTCCCGAGTCGGACTGCACAGCCATTCTCGGCGGTGCAGATAGACTCTTAAGAAGCTACACCATCGTCTCTCGAGACGGACGGCTGCCGACGACATTGAGTCAATTGCAGCTTGGGAAGATGAGCTCAGGGGCCCTGATATTTCCAGGCCTCCTTTCAAGGAATCGCTGCCAAGTACCTCTTCCCAGGAAACCTGCAATCTATATTTCATTTTATGACCTGAGATTCTGCTTCAGAAAAAAACAAACACAAAACTCCCCTTAATGGATTCATTGTGATTCCAAATTCCGTTGAAGATGCTAGAAGAGCATCTCATCTTACACCAACTAGGCTAGGTTCTGTCGTGGCTGCACAAAGCTGAATACTGTCAGAATTACTCTTGATGTGCTGAAATTTCCTTTGGAGCTGCCTCAGCAGGGTCAAGAGAGCCAGCTGTTGCTCCAGCACCAGCTTGGCCTTGGTCCTTTGGTTAAACCACCAGGTAAAGCAGCTGCCTGGGTTTACAGACCAGGCCATTACAGAATATACACCTTTAAACATTTCACATGACAAGAGGCTCCCTCTAAGAGACTTGCAAGGACAAAGACTTCAAAGAACAGAAGATTTTGCATGTTCTTCAAGCCCTGCTGTGCTTGTCTAAAGTTGCAATGGAGTAGGTTAAATGTGTGCAGGATGGCACGCACTGAGCTTCTGCCTAAGATTGTGGATCTCCATGGTGAGGTTCTTCTTTTCAGCATCTCCACGTCCACAGAACTGGCAGAGCAACAATGCACAGTGGGTTCCCATTCAACGTCAATGACATGTCCTCTCCTAACTGACCCACCAAGTAAGAGGTTACCAGGACATTTTGTAATAAGGGAAGAGATAAGAATCCTTGGGTGGAAGTAGCTGGGAGCCACAGTTTAGCTCAGTTTGGTGAAGTCATTTCTAATATCTATAACTTTGCATAGTAACAACTTTACTACTGAGCATGGCTCATCAGTCATCTACTAGCAATGATGTGATAATATCAGGCTAAGATTAGACAAATCAGCCACCAATGAACCAATGACATTTTTGTGAAGTTGTCGTTGGACAATAAAGAATTAGAAATGCAAAAACTGCATATAGTTTTTATTGAAACTAAATACTGGGGACCCGGCCCGCAACCCAGGCCTGTGCCCTGGCTGAGAATCAAACCAGCGACCACTCAGTTCACAGGCCAGCGTTCAATCCACTGAGCCACACCAGCCAGGGCAGGGCAGATCTATCTTGATACAAAGCTTGGTACTCTCCAGGGATTTTAGCAGTGTTGTATATATAGGAGCCTATTAACGTTTTTGTTTAAATAAATGCACAGTTTTCACGTTAATGTCTATTTTATTAACTAACATTAAGCATTAAAGTATCAACTCTATAAAATATCTAAAAACTTTTCATTTGTATTTTAATACTCACTTTTTAAATTGTGATAATTTATAGGTAATTCAAGAAGTTGATTAGTGTTAAGCACTCATTCAAAATCATTAAAAAATTACTTCAGAAAAAAGGTACACATAAACTCAAACAATCTCAACTTTTAATGGGGATACTTAACTGTTTTATCCAACTGATTATAATTTTTCAATTTCAATTTGACAATAAAATTTCATGTTATTAACCTTTATACTTCGATAAATTTGAAGATGACTTTTCCTTTCTTTTCCCAAATAAAGCCATCCAGAACTTTGAATTGGCAGGATATACAGGGCTGTATTTCAGTGTATTCTAAATAAGTATGGTTTTCTAGCAGATGGCTGACATTTTTGTACAAATGACTGCACTAAAACTGTGATTTTTCTCTTGTTGACAGTTCCAACAAAAAAGAAAACATTACAGTAAAAGTATACTTGGAGAAACTATGTTTAGAACTACAGACTATATTTATATTTTGAGATAAGCCAGTAAGACCCTAATTTGTCAACATTATTTATGAGTTAACTTCTGCACTTAAAGAAATTCTAAATTCAAGTCAGGAGTGTAATTTAAATTCTGAGTGTGGAAAAGGATGGTAAAGCACAAGTCCAACAAGGCCAAGGTTAAATGCGTGACTCTAGGTAGGCCAATAAGTCACATACCATGCACACACTGATTTCACAGGACAGTATTTCAAATTGAGAAAAAGGAGAATTTACTTAACACTTGGAAAGATACGTGTATCTTAATAAAATGTAGACAAAAAACATTAAAGACAAAATAATCTCCTTGCCTTATACTAAGTAGTAAGTATATACTCAAGGCCTACCAGATACTCCTAAAAATGCTAATTACCAAAAATAAACAAAACTTTTTTATTGGTATTTACAAATTCCCAAAGCAGTGTGTTTCAATCATGCAACCACCATAAAAAATTCTGTTTAGAAGCAGAGGAAAATTTCAGAGAAATAATGGGAAATGGAATATTCTCATAAAAAGGTATAAGAACTGTGAATGTAATCTCTCCTGAAAGAAAAAACAGAATTTTGTGTCACTTTCAATTCTAACATGTTTCATAACAGTATAAAAACAATGTGATGCCCTGACTGGCATGGCTCAGTTGGTTGAGTGTCATTCAGCAGAGTGAAAGATCTCTAGTTCAATTCCTGGTCAGGGCACATGCCTGGGTTGCAGGGCCCCGTTCTCAGTTGGGGTACATGCAAGAGGCAACCGATTGATTTTTCTCCCCTCCACTTTCTCCCTACTCTCCCCTCTCTCTAAAATAAATAAATAAAACCTGGGGGCGGGGGAAGACAGGGACCCATCAATGTGATAAACTGACCTAAGCTTCCAGAGACTGCCCATTAGCCAACAGTTTATTCAAAGACTGAACCAACCACTCCTTGATGTGCAGAAACTGGAATCTCATTGCACATTACAGTGCTTATTCCAAATATAGTTAATATTCTGAAAGTCAAATGTTCATGTTTAGCACTGATCACTTTTGACATGGGGAATGTAATAATACAGAGAACCTCTCACATTAATAGCTTGAATTAAAACAGGTAGTAAGAAACAACATTCTATTATAAAAGAGGGAAAAAACAGACAATGGATAAATCTAATAATGGGAAAAGATAACAAAGACCTAGGATTCTAGCATCTGGCACTAAATGAACTTTTTTGTAAACTGAATGGCGGTTTCCAAAACTGCTCCAAGCATCATTCCTTTGCCAAGGCAGTAAACAGCTTTTATCAGCAATAATGATGGCATAATCCCAGATAAAAAGGAAAGTAACATATGGCAGCAGCCCTCCAAATACCATCCCGACAAAGTAGGGGGCATTTTTATTACAGCGTCCACTTGCAGAAAATCTGCCAGACATCTTCCCCATTTCTCTTCTTTTTTATTTATTTGCTTTTAAGCAGGTTATCACGTCCTCTAAACTGAATTATCACATTTGGTAATTTTAAACTAATTATTGCTCTTTCTTAAATCCACTCACAGACTTACACAAAGAGACTGCCACATCTAACGATGGCTAATAAAATAAAATGGAGTTGCCTATTTAAAAAAATTTTTTTTGAAATCACTAAACTTAATAACAAATGCTTTTAATTTAGGATATTGGTATCTAGCATAATGTCTTATGCACAGTAAGCACCCAGGAAATAATTGATTTTAGAGTCTAATAAGAGTTCTCAAGAAAACCAGGTGAAAAAAATAATGCAGACACAAAATATTATTTGGTATAAAGCTGATAAACAATGAACTACAGTAAACTGCAAAAAACATAATCTATAAATGATCTTAATCTTATTTCTTATGTGTTAAAATGTCAGATGTCATAATATATAGCTCTGATCGAACCATAGTGAAATTTTTTTTAGGCCAACATACTGTTTATCAATAAAAGTGTAAAGGAGAATGTTTCTATAAAATATCTTCTAATCGCCTGTGGGTTGGACTAATGAATCATAAATCCTATCTCAGTTTTCAATGATGAACTTTCTATTTTCATTGACAAGTCAATGGCTGTCTTTTTACCTAAGCTCTTGATCTTTCTTAATACCTTGGAAATATATTCTGAGAATGATGAAGATGATATTTTGATTCATATTTTATATTATAGTAAGAAGATTTGGGAAATTATTTATTATAGTAAACACAGCAATTATCTGTCTTATACATTTAATACCTTCTAATACACTTAGCCAAATGCAAACCTTCATTTATTTCAGGCAAATTTATTAGCTGATAGATAAATCAATGAAAAAGTAAAAGAATGTTAATATTTTTGACATCTCTACCTATAAATATTTTTTTCAGGCTGAAAAATGTATTGTATCTTATAGCACCACTCACTGATGTACACTACAGTCTACCACAGTGTCTATATTTCTGTTGTCAGTTTTCCAGTTATCTCCGTTCATTAAACCTATCAAGTTTTCCGTTTGATCATGCAACCAAGGCCAGAAGACAGATATCTTCCTGGAACAGAGCAGTCTGCCAAGTCTTTCACAAGACCAGCTTAACCTCCCTATTGATTTTTTCAACACAGCAGCCATTCATTGTTTGTGACATTTGGCTGTCGGCTCTTTAACACCCTTCAACCAAGTCAATTTCATATTTTTGTCAATGCTCTACAAGAAGATGAGTAAAAATAGGAAGAGACTTAGCATGATTTAAAATGTTGATTTTCTCCAACAGTTTTAATTTTAGTTTTTATAAGGTTTCTAAAGTTAATTCATGCCCTTATTTATGCTTCTGCAAAAAAAGAAAAGAAAGAAAGAAAGAAAGAAAGAAGCACTGTAAATTAAAATTTCTCAGTACAGTATTGACTTTATTCGTAATGAATATTTAAAAATTTTTAATTTTCCTAATATAAATTAATTCTTACACAACACACACCACTTGGCTTAAACACTAGTAACATGTTTTATTATGGTTTGGATAGTTTTAAAATATGTAAGAAACACTGTAAAAACTAATATCATATAACATCATCATTATTATTTCCAAAAGACAAACCATGTCAAAAACTCCACAATTCATCATTTTGCTCAGCTTTAAGTCTGAACTTCCAGTGTACCTGGTTATTAAGTGCCACGAACTATCTTCAGGCTGCCAATTCAAAAACTTCTGTTGACATCAGTTAGAACAACATGTGAAAATCAAAGACACATATGTTCCAAATCGTGCCAAATCTCCCATCATTCAGAAAACTCAGATTCTCATGGCAATAGGTCGAATAAGAACAAAACTCAAAAGTAGGTATTTTCATCTTATTTTTGGTAGTAAAATGTTAAGCTATGATTTTATATTAATTACTACAAGGCTGCCTGTTTATAGTGTTTATTATCAAAAGAAATCTTGAAATCACAGTTAGTGATTTATCTAAATATATATTTAAGGGGGAAAAAGTGAATTAATGACTTGAAAAATTTGATGGTTCCTTTGGAACTATTATACATTATCACAAAATAGATATAATATGTAATTCCTCAAAATATACTATAACCTAATATACCTGTAGTTTGCTGGCATATTAATAGATGTTCCAAAAACTTCCAAACAGTTATACTGCAGAGTAAGTAAAAATAAAATTGCAAAGGAAGTTTTTAAGTGTAAGCATTTATCTAACACATCTAAACCATTAAAAACACAAATTAATAACCTGACAATCCAAATAGGGCCTATGGAGCCTTTTGGAAATACAATGCATATATATGTTTTGGGTGTTGCCAAAATGTAAATACTATTTCATCAAATCTAAGACAATGTGACTTTATGTGCTATTTTAAAGAAAAACGTTTTGCCAATTATACCATAACATTACAGTGATTGTTAGAGGCATCCTAACTCCCAAAATGTTAAAACGTGGGAAGGAAATACAAGTTTTTAGAATCAATGAAACATGGTAATAATGAACTAGAATAACATCTACTATTCGTTCTTTATGTACACCATTTTAAAATGTGCGTGTTAAACACCGTGACAAAGCACTTCAAGTCACTTATGAACATTAATATGACCTTTTGCCTAACAAACTGAATCTCACGTTATTCACTGGCTCCCACAGTATCCAATGACTCCCTATGGGTATGCTGATGTATAAAGTGCAGCACAGTGAATAATGCACACACGAGGCAGCCATATCATATCTGCCATACTTGCAAATACATCATTCTGAAAAATTCATGTAAACGACCAATAATCTACGGCACATTCTTCATGGCAATGCTTATGAAAGAAACACTTTGGAATTACAAGGTCTTATGTTTGAATGAGGTTCTGCCACTCATTAGTTATGGGATCCTGGGTAAACTTCTTAACATCTCTGAGCCTCAGTTTTTTAATTGATTTAAAAATAGCAATTAATATCTGCCTTTCAGATCTACTATTAGAGTTAAATGAGATAAGGTATGTCAAAATTCTTAATAGAGAATGTGGCAAATTGTAACTGTTCAATAAATGCTTCCTTCCTTTCTTCTTATCATCAAACTATTGCAAAGCCTGCATTAAAACTATACAAAAGCTAATGAATAGCTGATTTGAGATGAATCTGATATAAATATTTAAGATACTGCTAATGAATTCTAGGAAATCATCACACAGTATCACAGAATGCCTGTGGCAGCCAGATATGATTAGATCCACAAGAATGCAAGTGCCGTAAGTGCAGGAATTTCTGTTTTGTTCACTGTTGCATCTCTAGCATCTAGAACAATGCCTAGCACACGTTAGGCATTCACTAAATACTTCTGAATAAATGAGAATTTCAAAGAACTTTAATTTCCAACCCCACACTAAATTTTAACTTGGTACACCAACTCAATGAAGACAATGCAGTAAATGACTATTTCCTTCCACCTCTTCCATCCTAAAAATTACTGACCATAACAATGTTAATCCTTAGACCAGTAATTCAACAGCAGCCCTCTAACTAATTCAACAGCAATAATTGATCATCTTTTATCAGGATAAACACAGTGCTAGGTACCAAGGAGAATAAACCCAAATAGTGTAAGATACTATTGCTGTCTTCATAAGAAGACAAAATAATGACATGCATGAAACTAGATGTGATCAAGTTTCAAAATAAACCACATAAACAATAATTACCCACCTCTGAAGGAACTAAATTCAAATTTAGAACAAGATAAAAAATATAGAAGACTGCTGTAATCAAGAGATGATAATAACGAGGTGGTTTTAGGAGAATGACGCGCTAATCCAGAGATACTGATGATTGTTCATTATATAGTGAGAGATATTATAAACACTACCCTATGTGATATCCACAGGTTCCAAACGAGAGATCAGCAGCTCTCTAAAGCAGAGGTGGAACTATTTCACTCAAGGTAAGTTATGAAGGATAAAAGAGCAACGATGAACTGGATATGAACAACCAACATGTTAGGTCTACCAATGACTCTCGGTCAGCCTACTCTAACACCTATTCAAGTCAACATATTTTCCTGATGCTGCTGCGTGCCAGGCCCTGTGCAAAGCATTTGGGTGCACAAAGATAATAAGAAACACACCTATCACAAAAAGCTATCAGAGGAGAGAGCACTTAATTCAGATTGCAGTGATCTATTTGTGCCTCTGCAATTACAATCATTCTACAGGTTAAATTCATGGGTTCAAAGATGAGACAAGATAGTGTACTAAAGAATATCTAGTCCCTAGACTATTCTTTGCTTATTTGAACAAATGGTAAGAAAAGTTACTGTAAAATGAATATATAATTTCTATTGAAAAGCTGAAAAATACATAAAAGTATAAAGAAGAAAACAAAGAGAATCCTATTTCCACCACGAAGAGATAACCATCATATAACGTAAATATTTGGTCTTTATTCTCTCAGTAATTTTTGCCCCATATGAAAGAACTTCAGGAAAAACCTAAGAACATGTTATGTTACTATTTTATAAACTGCTTTATAAATTTAATATGTTGGACATTTTCCATAATTAGGCATTCTTCTAATTTTCTAAAACATGATTTAAGACAATTATATGGAATTCCATCATATGACTATAGCATAATTTATCCACATCACCTGTTTTCACATATTTTAATTGTTTTTAATTTTGTTCTGTTAGGAGTAATGCTGCAGACTAGACCACTGAATAATTAAATAGTAGATACAGGAAAGTATTTCCTCATAGATGATTCCAA